>NC_090930.1:446240846-446865846 GCF_040938575.1 Ambystoma mexicanum
TATCATTCTCCTACACAAACCAGGTAAACCCAAAGATGATTGCACCTCCTACAGGCCCATATCACCAATTAATCTGGATAACATTTTTGCAAAGATCCTGACCAGGAGGTTGATGCCACTCATGCCCGCAATGGTTCTTGCGGATCAAGCAGGATTCGTTCCAGGCAGAAATACATCATTCGGCCTCAGAAGAATGTTTGGAGTGATGGAGGCCCTCAACCCAGAAAACCAAGCGGTAGCAGTACTTCGACGCCGAGAAGGCATTTGATTCTGTGGAATGGCCCTTCCTATTTGCAATATTACAATGTATGGGCCTCGGCAAACGATTCATCCAAATGATAGGCCTTGTCTACAAATACCCGACATCTAAAATCAAACTCGGAAACAAATGCTCCTCCGGAATCCTTTTACGCAGAGGAACCAGACAGGGGTGCCCACTATCAGCATTGCTCTTCGCCCTGGTCATGGAACCCCTTGCGTCCGACCTAAGACTTTATCATCTGCATAGAGGTCTCGCCTTCGGCCCACACAAAATGGTGGTTTCACTCTACGCCGACGACATAGCACTCTTCCTTAGCGACCCGTATGACAACCTGAATCCGGTGATGCGAGCAGTCCTTAAATTGGTCAACTTCTCAGGACTAAAAATCAATAATGCAAAATCGATAATTTTCCCTCTCAGTGAATCAACCTAAGAATTTCAGGATGACTTCGGCTTCCACTGGCAACACTCGAAGGCCCGATATCTGGGGATCGTCATGTCCAGAACCAGCACCGACATCATGCAAGACAACTACGAGAAGACACTTGACACTATCCAAACGAAAGTGAACAGATGGAAAACGCTTCCCCTCACACTTTGGGGCAGGGTGTCCCTAGCGAAAATGGTGATCCTCCCTAAACTACTCTATCTCTTTACAAATATCCCCCCTACTACTCACGCAAAAATTGTTACGGCGCATCAAATCCATCCTTCTTGACCTTATATGGGCTGGCAAGGTTGCCGGAATAGCACACAGCACTATGATCCTGACCATAACATAAGGCGGACTGGCTTTACCCGATATAGAAAGTTACTACTGGGCAGCAAAAGCACAGTTCCTGAGCCATTGGTATGCAACACACTTCATCCGGCCACATGTGCAAATCGAAAGAGCTCTAGCAACACCCTATCTTCTCCGCGCAGTCATACTCAATGAACCACCGGCACCCTCAACACCGATGAACACAATGGTCACGACACACACGATTTGGAAAGAAAAAAAAAAAAAAAATCGCCAAAAGGAACGGAGTCCAAACCAGTTATTCCCCTTTCCTTCCGGTGAGAAGTATTCCAGGGATACCCATAACATCTGAAAAGGTTTTCCAGCTCTGGACCAAGAAACTGAAAAATCCACTCACTGGGTGACCTGTTTCCAAACGGTTCGTTCCTCTCGATTCAGGAAGCTCGAAACAAAGGTGGAAACAACGCCCTCAACGTTTTCATGTACTACCGAACCCGACACGCCATGCAGTCCAGCTTTGCCACGTTCCCGCTCCAACCACCGACCTGGCCACTGCTCCACGGAGTGATTCAAGCCCAAGGTGATGGCCGTCTGGTGTGAAATATCTACAAGGCCTTGCTAACAGAAAAACTCACTCGCAGCTTAAAAGCCCGAACAAGGTGGGAAAGAGCTCTGAACACTACGATACTCGACGAAGACTGGTCATACATACCACGACTCACAAAGAAAGTGGCAATAAACACAAGATACAAACAAATTCACTTCAACTTTGTCCATCAGGTCTACCACACTCCAGCAAGACCACGCCCAGAGGACGTCAATATCCGCCTCCAGCTCTCATTGTGGGCACCCGGAAGCCGACTTTGTCCACCTGGCATGGTCGTGCCCCGAAATAGGAGCGTTCTGGACAGTAGTCCTAGAGAAAATCTCAGCTATAATTGGAGTGCAACTAGAACCTGGCCGAACACTGACCATGCTAGGCCTAACCAACCAACTACCAGAACATAACAGAAAACTGGCAAACCTACTTTCGGTCCTGGCACGCAGACGAATAGCTTGCAACTGGGGCAGAGGACAGCCACCAACACTAAAGCAATGGCTCCAAGATGCCACCTACTGTCAAGACACCGAAACTAACTACCTACGAACTCTGCCCCTCCACGCACGCCCCACCCCCCCCCCCCGATATCTGGGGCCTCTATATTGCATACCTGTTAAACGCTGATGACGACTCGAGCTCGCAGTCTCCACCTCCAATACAAACTGTTGCGAGCAACCGGACACTCCAATAGCAGCCATGAGTGCCGAACAACAACATCATTAGAACTGATATGAAACTGAACCCGACACTAAGCGGGAATTGTTCCAAGGGGGGAAGGCGGGATAAAGGGTCTCGTGACCGGTGCACGGTCTTGTAATGTCTCACTATTTCATTGTTGTAAAATCAATAAAGAAAGTTACAAAAAAAATGTCTCGCAATCTCCTTGCTTGTGGTCTAGATGCAGGAAGTAGAGGCATTGTAGGTGCGTGTCCTTCAGAAACACATTTTGGAGCCCCACTTGATGCAGGGCTCAAAGAGGGATCTTCCTTCTTTCTTCTCCTCCGTCATGGTCGGTGGGCGCAAAGTAGGCCCGATGACCTTCTGGAAACTGACGATCTTTACCATTGAGGGGCGCTGAACTTCACAGACAACAGATCACCGCTGTCGGCAGATGGAGAGAAAAGCACACAGGCTCTTTCGGAACAATAATTGAAAATGTTCTGTGAAAAAATACAGAAAAACTAGACGTATCTTGCAGAGAAAAACTCTAGTAACCCCCCCCCCAAGACTGAAGCATGCAGTAAAAATATGAAGATGGCTGCCAGGGGACAGGAGAGGGGCTTAAAGAGAGGAATGTCATTGGCTGGGGGGTAGTATGACCCAGAGGACAGCGATTGGTTTATGGGAAAAATACAGTTTTGTAAGTGAAAGTGAAACACGTTTTCTTTTTTTGAGTATTCCCAGCCTGACAGGGAATATTCATGAGCATGTGAATCCATGCCAGACCCTATGTTGGAGAAATAATAAATTCCACCAATACCTTAAAAACTGGCGATAATCATAACAGTGCAGTACACATTTGAACAACTTAAAGAGCAGTACACTTAGTGAAATGTCACGATTACCTTTAATTCCCTCCCAGAAGTCGTTACGGTCTCTTCTTACTGAAGTGAACTTGCTCAGGTCATGGTAAGTGCTCCAAGTATACACATATTTGTCTTCAGAACCACTCACAATGTAAGTATAGTCATGGCTGAGAGAAACACAAAGATTTGATTAATGCACATGTATTTATTGGAAAAGCGTGAAAAGGATATGCACATTGCTTTAAAAAGCTTTTAAATCCAAAGGGTATATCTTGATGCAGTCTCTGCAGCCACTCTCAAGAAGAGGCAAAGTGTATATTACAAACTGGTCATATAAAGTCAACAAATGTTACTGGCAAAGAACCCTGCTAACTCTCCATGTGATGTCCATATCTAAATATGGAACAAAAAGAACTGTTTACTATAAGGCTAAACCTAAAGGCACCGCAACAGTCATATCTTTCAGTGACAAGGTGTTCAATGAGTCACAAGACAAATCCACTAATTTTTCAGTTTCTATTTCTTAGGACAGTTTTTCTGAAGTCCAACTAGGGCTGTACCACCTGAGTATATGGTAGCGTAGACAGAGCAGCCAGGCTGATCTTAGGAGGGAGGGGGGGCTGTAGGAAAGTACATCGAACCTGTAGTATACCAAGGATTCAATAGAAACACTTACAACCAGAAGCTTTATATAAAAAAATAAAGGTTTATTATAAATACACTAGTCTTGAGTTGTGAGGAACTTTTCTGTATCAATATCTTGCATTTGTACCTTCGCGACCTAATTTGTACAAGTGTTGCTTGTAGTTATCACTTAATTATTTATTTGTTCTTTTCTCTCTTTTTTTCCTTATGTAGCCGTTTGTCACATGAGTGTAGGCTGATACAGAGTCATTGAGTTCCTCTATTCCGTTTGTAAACTTGAAAGACACACACACACATGTGCCTGCACTACTTTGCGCCAATGATAGTTGAAAGAAAAAGTTCTTATTCCAATCAATTGTTTTTGTCCATTTTTATTCTTATTCTGTTTGAAAATCAGAAGTTTTAGCCCTATTGGATAGGCGCAAAGTAGTGCAGGCACATGTGCGTGTGTCTTATTATAAATACAGGTAGCCCAAGTTAAGTGTTGGGATAGGTACTGGTCCGAGTCAACAATTTATAAAAAACACACCACTATGCTTTAAAGTACACAGACCAAAGCATAGACTTTATTCAGAAGCCTAACAGTATTTCTATGCAGTCAGACCTAATCAAACACAGAGTATAGGACACACCTATTCATGGGGAGTCAAACCACAATTTACTTTTAGAGTACTTTACAGTTAAGACAAATGAAGTAGACCTTGTCAGTCATACACTCACACTCAGTTAAGGAATCACATAATCAACCAACCCTGTTACCAGGTTACCTTTCTGAATAGTGGAACACACATTCAAGGAACAGTATATACTTTTAACTACATTTATGATAACACAGTTATACTAGGTGAGTAAGATCTTTTGGTGTAACATACAAGTAACAGTTGCTTTCCAGAGCCTAAGGTAAGCAATAACTTTCTAACTTATTTTAGGATGGCAAACAGCTATTCAAGGTAAGTAAAACCCATATACTCTTTTAAAGGAACTATCAGCAACTTAAAGGTGGGTATAAACCTAAGACTTTTTTAGCATCTATATAAAATAGGCAAGGGAAAGCAAAACCCAGTTGGTGAACTAACACACTAATATTCTGAAAGAAATAGTTAAGTGAAGCCAACAGCATTACTTTTGGGAAGAGAGTAAAATAACTTTGCATATACTTTTCAGAATGGCAGAACACATTCAAGGTAAGTAAGAACGTTTTTAACCGTTCACTCTCAGAGTTACAGTTACCATTTAACTCTTTCACAAGTAAGTACTTTTCAAATACTTCTTATTCTTTTCAAGACAGGGGCCATCATTCCGAGGTTGGTGCTAGTCATGGCGCTATTAGCGTACCCCCACCAACTTGGTGGTATGGGGACTTACTGGTCTATTCCGACCATTGCGGGACCGGTAAGTCCCCATTTAAAAAGCCATTCCCCATTCCCATTTGAGCCCCCATAGGGCTCAATGGGAGGGGGAAGGCGGCAATAACGGTACCGTAAAATACTGTACCGTTATTGACCCCGGTATCCCTTTGCGGGTCCCGACCTTAACGCCTGCTAAAACCAGGCGTTAAGGAAGGACCCGCAAAGGGACCTCGGAATAGGGCGTAAAGGGATTACCGGCACCAGTGTCATTACCAGTGCCCGGTATCCCTTTCTGCCCAGCTTGTAATGAGGGCCAGAATCCTTTACTTATCCATTCCTTCCCTTGTATATGAGTTCATCCAGAGACAGAAGAGGGACCCTAGTGGTCTAGGTGCCAGCTGTAGGCAGGGTGAAATAGGGTTCAGTTTCAGGCAAGTCAGAGTTCCTGAGGAAGACTGGTCAAGCAAGTTAAGTATTTCTCTTTAAACTTAGGGTCCACAGACTTCAGAGACATGCTAGAAGGATTCCAGCAATGGGCCTGGGTGAAATTGGAGGAGTGGCCGTCCAACCACAGAAAACACCCCAAAGTTAAACAGGAATCACAAAGCCTCAAGGCAAGTAGATAACCCAACCAACACAGTACCTTAGTACGGAAGAGTTGCTGCAAGAAGACTTCAGGACCTGCAGCCAAAAACCCGGTAGATTAATTTCTTCTTCATGAGAAAGGGAAAGGATTTTGCAGCAGGGATCACGGCGAAGGCTCTAGGCAAGAGGTTCTTTGCATGGTTTACTCAGCACAGAAGAAGAGGCTGCAGCGGGGGTAGACTTAAGGATCTGTAGCCAAAAATATGGCCGCTCAATTCCTTGTCATGAAGACGGAAGACAGGACACTGGAACGGATCCTGCAGCAGGGAGCAACAGGGAAGGCTCCAGGCAAGAGTTTCTTTGTGGCTGGATGTGAGTCTGTGGTTTTGGCACCCTTTTCTGAATATCGCTAGTTCAATTCTTGTCACTTGCAAGGTCCAGCACTCTGATGAGGGGACTTTTCGGATTCTATTCACGTCTCTGGAAGTCCAGCAGGATGCCACCAAATTTCCAGCTCCATTCGGAATTCAGGAGAACATGCACTACACAGTGGCTCGAGGTCCCAGGGTATTGCGATATTCTAGCCCCACAAGGTTGCAGCACGATGCGGGATCGCTCAAAATGCAGGTGTTCCTAAATCTAGTGGATCTCACCAGGCTCTGGGTCGGAGGTTGTAGTTTTTGGAGTCCCCAGTTTGCTTGGAAGAAAGGGTAACAGGCTATGGTTACACAATTGGCTCTCTGGCCGCTGGAAACTGTCTCAGCTGTGTTTTCTTCATCTTCCTCTTCGAATTTGGTTCCAGTGGTCAACTACTTCTTCAGCTTCCAGGATCTGACTTTTATGCAGGAACCCAGCCAATCACCTTGGGGGTTTGGCAGTCCTTTCAGAACAGCCAGCCTCCCAGTTTAAACTGGACTCTCGCAGGCAGGCTGGAAGCCAAAGCGCTGCAGAGTTTTGGACTCCTCCCTCACTTCCTGCCTTCACAGACACTCTGGAGCCTGGGTGGACTTGTCCGAGGTCTCCCGACGAAGATCAAAATCACACAAAGGAATTTGCCGCTCTGGAGATCAAGGAAAAGCCCAAAATTGGACAAGAAACACACAAATGGCAAAAAGACGGGCCATTTTGGTAAAATGGGTGCCTTTACCGCAGCTGTGAAAACAGCCTGTGGTAAAAGTGCACCGGATTAGTAAAAAGGTTCACTGCCACCAGTCATTTAAAGTAAGCTTGTCCCTGTGACAGCATTGTTACAGTGCTAGAGAGAAGGGGGATAAATTGTATCTCCCCAGCACTCCACATAAGGTGGGATTGGCTGGTTTCACTTAAAATGTAGAATGGATAGAATAATACTTTCTACCCTTGGAAACTGTAGTTCTCAAAGGACTGATCAGTGAGACTAAGTTTTGGATTTGTGTTGAGCAGAGTGTGGCCTTGAAAAGGACCTGTTTAGGTCGAAACACGTGTTGGCATATCACTCTGTTATTGAACGTAGCACGCTACTCTTCTATTGGACAAGCATCCAATTAAAGAAATGTCCCAATCAACTGAAGTCTGACCTGAACTCGCTGGAATGTACTAATTGTTTATTGTGAACTATCATGCTCCAGATGTTTAATTTGGTGGAATGTACTCATTGTTTATTGGGAACTATCATGTTCCAGATGTTTAATTTGGACCAATAAGCAGCAGTTCCACATTTAGGCACTGAACACCCAACCTTGCTGACAGGTAGCTGGTTCAGTTCCGATTCGTACAAGGTGGTTCCCAGCCTGCTGAGTCTGTCCGCTTCTGTGATCTCTTCCCCTGGTAAGTGAACAGCTTTGAGTTGAATGCCCTGACGTATAGCCCAATTCCATGTCTCTACTGCTAGTCTGCATAGATCTGGATAATTTGTTCCCACCTGCTTGTTGACATAGTACATTGCAGTGGAAATGTCTGTTCTTATGATAAGCTGTAACGATTTGAGCGCTAAATCAATAGCCAGTAGCTCCAGACAGTTTATGTGGTAATATTTCTCTGATGGACTCCATTTCCCGCTAACCAAAGGTGGTACCCCTACTTTCCATGGAAGGATCTGTAGTAATCATCACTGTATGGGGGGGTGGTTGACTAAAGGTAGCCCCTCTCATAACATTGGACGCTTATTTGCACCACATGAGGTCTTGTTCCAGAGATGAAGGGATAGAAATCCTGTAGGATTGATTACCTGTTTCCTGATCCCAAGTGTGTGTATGGATCACTCATCTTGAGTCTGGGCAGTGGTACAGTAAGGACACATGATGCTAGAAGCCATACTATGTGTTGGTACCACAATATAATAAAACTTAGAAATACTATGTTCTAGGACGGTACCAACTCCGACTTTTTGAGGTTGATTGAAAAACCCAGGTAGAAATGTATTTGCAGGAGTAGTGACAGAAGACCATCTTATTCTCTGTTGAACATGCGCGAATCAACCAGTTGTCTAAGCACAGATATATGTGGTGTCCCTCCATCCTGAGTATTGCCATTATGGCGTTTTATTTTCGTGAAAACTTGTGGCATCAAGTTCAGGCCAAATGGAAGCACTTTGTATCGAAAGTTATGACCCCCATCACTGTAAAGCGTAGCATTTACCTATGCGGCTGCCAAAGGGGGACATGCAGGTAGGTGTCCTGCAGGTAAAAGGATCACATCCACTCTCTACCTTGGCTATGTCCACTGGCATCACCATCCTGGACATTTCTAAGGGAAGCGAAACGTTGAGGTATTAAAGATCCAGGACTACTCACAGGCTCACCTGGTTCTAATTGTGAATCGTGAAGATTCATAAGTAGACGCCTAGACCCTCCTCTGCTTGTGGGACTTTTTCCACTGAAAGACCTTGACAGAAGGGGAGGAGATGGCCGAGGGGAGTGGAGGAAGGGGGAGCCGAAAAACCCATGTTAGTGACTGATATGGACCATGGGTTCTGAAAGAGGTGATCTCAGAATGACATGTGTCGGGCTGAACCTGGATGCCACCCTCATTGTTTTTTAGGATTCGAGACCTGTAATGAGGAGCAAGATGAGAAAAATCATCCATTGGTTGCTGTATGCTATTGCTTCCTGTGATGTGTACTGGGCAAAGGGTCAAGTTGCTTGGCCCTCCTGTCCTTAAATCCTCTAAATCTACCAAATGATCATGCTCTTTGGTCACATCTCGATTCCACACTCGAGAATTTCTTTTGTGCAGGTTTAGACAAGATCGCAGGCATTTAGCTGTCTGGGTGTTTGTCTTTTATATTGTTAATTCCTAGTATTTAGATGAATGAAAGAGGTCTGCTCCCTCAAGAGGAACGTCCAATATTCTGTCCTGGACGTCCGCTGTAAACTTGGTAGCAGGTATCCATGCCGATCTTCTAATGTCTCTGCCCAAACGAATGGCCCTGCTGGCTTATCAATGTGAGACACCGAAGCCTCCAGCATGTCTTGAGCTATTAATTTTGCTTCTGCTAAACCTGCTTTAAAGGTTGCCTGTCGTTCGATAGGAAGATCTGGAAGAAAATCCCTGATCTCCCTCCATAGTTTTTGATTAGCCGCAGCCAGAAATTAATTGACCACATTAGCTTGTCTGAGGTGTACGCCTGCATTTAGGTACATCACCTCTCTGGATAAAGAGAAGACGACAACTCTGACGAAACTGACCCTGCAGGCTTTGAATATAGAGAGGAGGCAGCTACCATCGAAGTCTGGGGTTGGGGATGGATGAGAAGCCAACCGCAGCGATTCACTTTCCAGTTGTTTGAACCTAGCATCAAGGAATTTGTTGAATGAGTTGAGTGGGGCTGAAGCCACAGCTTTTTAGCAACCGCCAACACATCCTTTTTTAATGGTGTGGCTGAGCGGTTAGCGGTTCTCAGAGATGGAATCTCAGACAATACTGCTGCTTTCCGTTGTTCCTGGTGTGGTGCCGTTACTCCCAGGGATTCAGCCAGTCCTTCCATGATGCTGTGAAACGCCTTAGCAGAAGATGGCGCATTCTCCTCTTCCGCCTCATCTGTGTCTGTGTGGAGACTTTCCCCTCTTGGGTACCTGATGTGGAGACCACATTCTGGAGAGTGGGCTCAAGTGGTTTGGTTGGTGCAGGCAGACCCTGTATCAAAATATTAACTGTCTGCACTGGTGGAACATTCATCTGTACAGGAGGTGGGGGAGGCTTCAGAGCTGTGAAATGTGGCTCATCTGAATAAATAAACAAAGATGGCGCCACACACACGTAAATCGGGCTTATACGGGATCTGACCCACGACGATAGGAGAGGTAAGAGATTTCAGGCACGTTATGATTTCAACTCTTATGTAAACTATGGCCGGAGATTAGTATAAGTGACCAATTGTCACAATATTTATATTACAGGTATTGGCACCCCATACTGTCTATAGATGACTGGACTCTTCAGAGTCTTTATACTTTAAACTCAAGTGAGGTACATGAGCCCACAGTGTTTTCTGCCCAAGGATTCTTCATTGATAAGCTATAATATTCTCTCTAATTCATACACAATTGGTCTCAACTGTATAATCTGGCCATTATAACACACCGAAGATATTTATAGGCTACTTGTTTATATTTCAGATTGGACATTTTGTCAAGTACCACCTGACATTTATGCATCAGGCAATACAGCTTAATAAGCTGAATGATAATTTCTACCACAAGGATTGAAGCTAGTGACTTTACAAGCCAATGTATCTACCACATTTATGGTGAGGGACCACAAATTTCAATTTTTATTATGAATGACTAATTATTTAGGTTGTATCCCAAACGAAAGCGTGACTTGATCCAATTCTGTTTGCTTTATTGTTACAGAGCAGAAACCAATAACAAAGATGGGTGCGTAGATTACTCACTGTGGGTTTAAAACCAAAAGCATGTGATCCCACCTCGGGGTTATACAAGGCCACAAACTTAGTTACTGATTAATTGTATATACAATGGTTATTCTCTGGGACATCCACCTCCACTGGAATGAGGTCCACTAGTGGTGAAACCTGGACTGCGTTTAGGGAAACATAACAATGGGTACTCGATGATACTTTTAACTCTTGAAAATTACCCTGAGATTGGAATACCCTCAATCACTTTCTTTCCTTTTTGAGCTGGCATGTCACGCTTGAAGCAATCTATTATGGTATGTTCTACATGTTAGGCATGTAATAGACACTGGGACTAACATTAGACTAACAATGTGTTTGATGAAGCTTCGATGGTTTATATACATGTGTTACCTACCTTTATAATTTTCAAACCAACACTTTTTTTTAATCCCCCTGAGCCGCCTCATTTTGCCGGACTCTGTATGATGTCATGGTTTGTAATCTACATTTTTTTGCCTATATTTTCTGTTACTGTCTAAATCTGTTTAATGCATCGGTATGCATTTTATTTGTCAATGGAATTTCTCTTGGTTATTGAATCATTTTGTTGGGAAGAACAGCCTTGAGGACGACCCATTCGTCGAAGCACGTGTCGGCTGTTGATTTGCTGAACCTTAACAATAAACTAGATACTGTACATTGGACTACGTCGAGACTTGTCCTTCAATACGGATTATGGACATTCTTGAATTTAGGGTCTTTGCACGGATGGGCAGCATACAAAACTAACTTATCAAAATATAAGCCGTCTGCAATGGTGCAACATTCATCTGCACAGGAGGTGGGGGAGGCTTCAGAGCTGTGAAATGAGGCTCTGGTGGAGGCCTCTGCGGAAGAGATCCCTCTCAGGATGTGCACCTGGAAAACTGGCTCAGAGCCAACATATGCCGGGGAGCGAGGCGCCGGAGCCCGGATGAAGACAAAAAAAACCACGCGAGAATTAGCTGTGCCATAAAAAATTAGCGTGCTGATGGGAGGCTGCTCAAATCCCATCCGAGCGGGAAAGAGGACTGAGGTGAGGAGCTGGATTGGGGTGGGAAAGGGCTAGCAGAGCATGGTTACATATGCGGCACTTCTCGGTGTGCTCTAAATTTAAAGGGCAATACCATTTTTGTGAGGCAAAATGGTTCCGGTCATGGGACGGGACGCCCAAACAGTATGGATGAAATGGGACAGAACGTAGATGTAATATTACAAAAACAGGCAATTGGGACTTGTAGTCTAGGTGGGATCCCTGTACACATTTCCCTCAATCTTTCAGTGCGCTCCCACCACCTCCCTAGCCAAGTCCCACTACTCCAACAGGTCAGAAAACAACGCTAATTCACTGTCTGCTCTCTCCTTGGCACAAGGAGGGCCTAGAGGTTACAGCCTTATCCCAGACTCCCTCAGTGACTTCCTACATGACCTAGCAGGGTAGTCTCTGTTCTGGTACCTTGTTCCTCCAGATGGCCGTCTCTCAAATTTGTCATCAGTCGCCTTTCTCCCCTCTATGCTTCTCCTTGTCTCTTTTCTCTCACTCTTCACACCCAATCTCCCTTGTGGACTGTCCCCTCATTACACTCCGTCTCTTTGTCTCATCTATCTGCTGCCCATCACGTCACTTCTTCCAATAATACCCTGCCTCTGTTCGCATTTACATTTCACCTCTCATTTCCCTCTCCTTTCTCTCGTACTCTCAACCCATCTCTACTCTCCAAAACTACTGCCAACCATTCCCCACCTGCACTCAGCCCAACTCCTGCTCTTCTGCAAAAATTCCCTCCAGCCACTCTCCCAGTCACACCCAACTGTACCCCTTTCTCACCCAAATACCTTAACTCCTCTCCTTGTAAAACACTCCAAAGTCTCTTCCAAGTCCTCCTACAGATGCTACACTCTCCTCTCTGGTCTTTCAGTCCTTCCCGGGGGTGAACAGAGATCAAACAAGTCTTTGCCTGCAAAGGTTTGGGGGAGGCTTCCTTGGTCTCCTCTAGTGCTGGTCTGCTTCCTGCTGGTCCCAGCTCTTCCGATACTGCTCCCTGATAGGCAATCGGGGGTTTGTGGGGTAGGGAATGTGGCGAGTCAGAAGAAAGACACATGCTCTCAGAGGACATGATCTACAATCTTTCGTTAAAAGTAATGAGATCAGGCCTAACTTTAATTGTAACTATGGGGGGGTCCCTACCTATGTTGCAAAGAAATAAGTCTGCTGTTCGTAACGACCATAACTGAAAACCCCTAAGACAACAAACTTAAGTTGGAAGAATTACTCCCTTCTCCTTAGGGTACTTTCTAGTACCAATTTTTTAATAGACAAATTGCAAATAGTCTCTTGTGACTTCTTGTATTAGTCTCTTTAGTTCGAAAGGGAATGTTGACGTTTTCTCTCTTCCCTTTTGGCTGTCTATCAGCATAAACGTCAGCATGCCCTTTTGAGGGAATATTATTTTGATTGGTTTTCAGTCTTAGTTTATACCAGTTCCAATTTTCTTGGATCCCTTAGTTTTGTATTTGTTCTTGTTCAGGATATAGAGTTATTTTCCACCTTTCCCACAGTAATTTCCTCCACTGTTTCTCTTTCTCATTGCCCAGCTGTTCACCAACTTCTTCTCTTGGTTCACAACCCTTATATGTACACTGGAATTCAAATGTAACGGTTTAATTTTTTCTACTGTGACGAGTTAACTGCCCAGTATAATAATACCTGTGAGTTTTGCCGTTCTCCCTGTTCCCTTCAATCTGGAAGGGGAATGTTTTCAGGAGGCTTCTATCCGGGAGGCTCACTTCCTGCTCATGGAGCACCGATATTGTTTCCTCTCTGGCGTCCGTCTCTTCGCTCTCTCGCGTCTTCTCACAGTGTCCCATAGCTCGACGGAACGCCCAGACACACTGCAACCTTCGGTTGCCGGTGGTATCGGCGTTATTCAGCGGACTGCTCGTCTATGCCGTATTTGTCTCTACGGTCTCGCTACCACCTCCGGTTGGGCTTCTGCCCTGCCAGTTTCTCAGGTCCACTGCAACTCTGGCCATCTTGTGTAGCAATTGCAAGCGAGTTTGAAACTCTCGGGCTTCCTTGTTATTGTCATCACCAGGTGTTCCGCAGCTTGGGTCCTCCATGGGCTTGCGTACCCAATGCTCTCTCTCTCTTCTCCTGCTTCTCTCTCGTCTCTCTCTGAATGTACGCTCTTTAACATACTCGTTTCAGTAGCGTGGGCATTCTGATTTAAAGGGACATGAACTTTTCTCATAAGATAATTATATGGCTTAGGAGTTTCTTTGCTCCAGTCTGTGTTTTCTGATATTTTCAAACATCCTATGTAGGTCAAAGCAGATCTAGCTTGTGGGAGTTCCTCAAAGGAGGAGTCTCTCCTGGTGAGGTCCTACTTCCCTCAACCCCTAGGGAGGGTATTGCGGAGAGGGCTCACTTCCATAGCCTCACAACAGTGGGGAGAAGGGACAAACTTCCTCGATTCGTCACAGGAAGCATATCCCTTTCACATCTAAGAAGCAAATCAGTTTCTCATGTTCTCTGGACGGTACTGCTTAACTGTCCCACACAACCTGTGGGGTAGGTCTGGCTCTAGCATTGCTCTGGTAAGCCATCTACCCCAGTTTAAGAGGGGTCCCATGGGCCCCCCCCTTGATAGTGTATAAATCATGACCCTGTCAGACTTCAAACAACGGCGATACATATTAACTAGGTCAGATAGGATTGCTGACTATAGCAAGTCTTGCTATAAATGAGTCCTACAGGCAGTGGTTGCTGAGAAGTGATAGTGGAATAAAGCACACAACTGGAACGATCATACAAAATGTATGAAGTATACATCACAGATTCTGTCATAGAATAGCATTGTACTGGAACTCTATGGAGACGCTTAGACATTTCGTAGATCAATTCAAATACTTTACAGTTGTAGTCAATACATATACATTTTCAGACGCACAATAGACACTTTTTTGGTTGGATGAAAACTGAAGAACACATTACCAACCGCTCAGTAATGTCTTTCTGATGGATGAGTCATTTCTCCCACAGACTGCTTATATTAGCTCCATCTCCTCTAGAGACAAATGTCTTCAGAACATTTTTCAGAAGCCAAGGGGAAAAGTGCTCCTGGAAATCCTTCAAATGAATAGATTGGCAGGAGCCACAGTCCTCCAGGTTAGGCTCTTCTCCCGGGCAGTAGAAGCATACATTGTGGGCCACTAATATGGACATCTCCCTCCCACGAACCCTGCAGAGATGCATGCAATTTGGCATGACTGTGTAAAAGTCACAAAGAGCTAGTAACATTCCAAGGCATCATTACTAAGTGTGTGGAAATAATTAACTGAGGCCAGGGTGTGCTGCTGTATCCAACATGCTGACCTGGATATTACATCTGGCATCACGGGCACCGAATATCACTGAACAGAGCAGGTGCAGAGCCGCGCTGCGCCCACTTGTGGCTCAAGGTTTCCGAAAACAGCTATAGCTGCAGACGATGTAAATAAGGTGAATAATCTGTGGATGAAAACCATTACAGAAACTGTTCCCACCACCACCCATCCTCTATGCAGTCTGAAGGGCTATAGAGGTGGACAGAGAACAATAGTAGCACAGCAAATACCAGAATGAAATGAACACATTCATAACAGAGAACAGGCTTCACACATGGTTCAGTATTTTCTGGCAGGTCAGCTATAATGCATAACAGCTTGCACCTCTCAATATAAGACTGGTTGAGGTGAACACAGTGTTTGTCATTCATTGGACCTTCCTTAAAATGTTGACCTTTAGAGTCACATTTATAAGATACCTCAAAGGATATCAGCTGGTGCTACAGGAACACAGATGAGAAGGATATTGGGGATGTATTCAGTGCACACCACAAACTGATTTGCCTCCATATATTTATTAGGTGGTATTTGGTACTGATGGAAGAAAGGGCAAGTCTATCCCACTGCTATTCAAACATGCAACCTGTAGGTTACACACACCTGCACACCCCCACACAACACACACACTCCAACCAAGAATATGTGAAATGGGGCATTGAATATGCTTTCATGTTGAGAAACATCACTGGATTAATAACATTTTGTCTTTTGTAATTTTACCTGAAACTTGCTTTAATCTGGCTGCTGCTGTTAACATATCCCTTGTACTTCATAGACAAAGATAAATCTCTTAAGTCATACAGTCGTATTCTAGAGTCATTAGATGTTACCAGTATCTACAAAAAAGTTAAAATATTGTTTATATTGCACAACACACATGAATGTATACACAAAAATACCAATAGTGATAGCATAGATACTTATCCTGAAAACTACTCTATACTGCTTGGCAATGAAACAACACAAATACCATTACAAATAAATGAAACAGAAACCTCACTGGTGCAGACTTATTGACTTGGATATAGATCTTGGTTTTAGCCCATAGTTCCAACCCTAAGATAATATGTATGATATCACCAAAAAGAATTGTTACTGGTCAGTAAAGTCAGATGAATTGCTGTCTTTCGCAGCTTGAGAGGTTTTATGTTTCAAAAGATTCCTCACCAGCACTGAGTATTTCTATGTAGATATTACATGTAAAATGCAGTACATTATTTATGAGCACTCACATACAAGGTTTGTCTTTGCACCGTGACTCGATTTTTAGCTCAACTAGATGTTTGCCACTAACACATACTGAAGAAAAGATACACAACCCCCTATGTGCATTGCCTTTGCAAATTTGTGTTCACCTTAGATGGGTGATTGTGCCTATTTAGAATCTAAAATGGATGCCCACCGGGGTAGTTCAAATCTTGTGGTGGAAGACCAGCATTGAGGGATTCTAGCCGATTTGTGTGCCAACAGGCCCTTTCACCTTATGCTTCTACATGCTGCAGTCTCGCTAGTCAAGTGGTCTAAATGCACGAGGACCGTCTAGGCAGAGGGTGGTCCAGATACCTGTAAATGATCCTTGTTGGAAGAATGAAAATGTTTTCCCAACACCAACATGATTTTCAAGCATACTCTGCTGCACCAGAACCTCACCACCAGAGGCAGATTTTCACCCACCCAGATCTTTGGCAGGTTCTAGCAGCAGAAGGAACAAATTACTTACCTTTTACCTAACAAATTAAGTATACAAATAATACCTGTCGGTAATGTTCTCTCTGATGAATCTACCTCCCACGGATTCCCAACGATTCCAAACCTTTCCGCCACCACGGGGCGCAGTGTAGCTCGATGTGGGCTCCACCAGACACCTAAATGCCCCATGCTGGACATGATGTTGAGGCTAGTAGACGTAGAGGCGCCCCATGACTTTAGTTCCACCCTTTTCCCCTAGCACACTGACGCAAAGGGACCATAGAACCTTCCTCGCACAGATTCCGGATCGTTGATAGACTCCCACAGCAGTACATTGATCTGAAGGAGGCAGGAGAGAAAAGACACCACCTAAACCAGAAAACTATTTGGGTTGCTCTACAATAACAGGCATCATTGTCCTGAATGAGAATCTAAGCAGTAATGCCTTCCAAATGTCAACAAAAGGCACTGCAGAGCGGAGGTGGCAGCCAGGCTCCTAGTGGTTTGAACTCTGAGAGCTTCAGACACATTCTTCCTAACCAGATCATCGCATCCCGACATGCAGAGGAGGATCCATCTGACCAGGGCCCGTTTAGTCACAGCACTGGTGCCTGCACAAGCATCAGCATAATTGGCAGAACAGGTCCTCTTTCTTGATGTCCCTCATCTGTGAGACTTAAGACCCAAAGTACTGAAGACTCCTGAAAACTAGTGGGATGGCAGGTATCAGAGGGAACATAGAGAAGATCTGAGTTCCATTTGACTTTTAACGCGTCACCCACATTTCAAAGAAACTGCACTAACTGTTCACACTGGTAGTGGGCATCGCCTACCGTGAGCCACAGATACTTTGAGTGCTTGGAATGGATTGGCACATGGAAGTAAGCGTCCTGCAGATCCAGAGATGACAACCAGTCCTGCAGTTCGAGGGTCTGGAGCATCTTGGCTAGTGTAACCATTATTAACTTATCCCTGTATAGGCCCAGGAACGTCTGAACCATGATGGGAAGCAGACCCTCTTCTTTCTTCAGACGAGAAAGTAAAGGGAACCACCTCAATTGTGTCCTTTCCCAGAAGCTGGCAGACCTCATCCAACAAGGGGGTGTCCAGAGGCAAAGAAAATGAAAGCAGTCAGGAGGGTGTAGAAGTGGGAGGCAGTAACCCTGAATTACAACTTGCAGGGTCCAAGCATCCATGGTGAGATGTCACTCCTGGATGAACAGGGACAGCCACATACCCACTGGCATTGGATGGATAAAGTCCAATTCAGAGCAGTTTTGGACTTGAGTCAGCTGAGGGGACACCTGAGCGGGCAATGCCACCTATTTGCGCTCCACTGGCTCTACACCCTGGCAGACAGGACAACGCTGTTTGCCAAAGGGTACCTGACCCATTTCTAAATGGACAACAGAGGGGTAATTGTGGAAGGCATGGCTTCTCGGATCAGACGGACACCTTCTGAGCTTCTAAGCACAAGGACATGCCTTTATCCAGGACATTTAGAAACCTCTGTTAAGACTCATCAGCCTCAGCCCCAAAAAGATGGTCACCATCAAAGGGCCTGTCCAGGAGTTTAGACTGAACATTAGGAGCAAATCCCAATGTCCTCATCCATGAGTGCTTCCTCAGGGACTGAACCCATTCCCATAACCTGTGCCACACAATCCACTGTGTCAAGGTCTGAATGCAAGATCTGGCAGGCTACAGGCTACATCCTTTCCATCACTGACCAGGGTTTAAAACGCTCCCTCATCTCATTGGTCAGTCAGTTTTCAGCTGCACTGAGACGGCACTCCACAGACAGAAATTATACTTGTATCATTATCAGCCCACAGGGCTAACTTACAAAATGTGAAGACATTGCCACCCTCTGCATCCAGCTTCTTACACTCCCTGGCAAAGGGCAAAGAGGAGCATTGACTTTAAGCCTGCCCTTTCCACCTGCTCCACCAAGCTCTTCAGTGACATATGCGTGGTGAGGAGACCTTGATCCGGGAATGCCACGAAATGATTGTTCGCAAGGCACCAATCCACTGCAATGGTGGAGGCCAGGCTCTCTTGGGCCGACAACACAGTGGGTGACAACTGCTGGTTGGAATGGTAACAGGGTCTCCCTCTGAGGATCTGCCAAGATATCTGTGATGTTAAAGTGGACCTTTAGACAACTCTAAAGTCTCTACCACCTTTCGGAAGGAAGCATGGGAGCTACCCAGACATTGCTCGGGAAGGATATCAAGCTCCGGAGATGTCCAAGCCGCTAGCCCCTTGAAGGTCTGAGGCCAGATCTCCAGACTCCTCCTCAAAGTAGAGCACCTTGGAGAACTCCCTAGTCTCCGCGGAATACATGGGATTAAACCCAAAGGGAAATGCATCCCCATCAAAAATCTCTGATAACTTGAACTTATACTACTCTAGCGAAAGAGGAATATATTTAGTGGAAATGCTGGTGTTTGGCACTGAGGACAGAGGGTCTGGGGCAATGATGCTTGAAGGCAGAGCTGCTTAGCAGCGGGATGGAGCAGAGTCGACTGGCTGAGCCGGAACTGAGCCTGCAAGCATGTGGTTTCTGGTCCACAGAGGCACATCTGTATTGTCAGAGAAAATTTCAAAGTAAAGGCAAGTACTGCACTAAGTGCAGATTTGGATTTCCTAGGCCTGCTTCCCCAGTTGGTCGGGCAAAAAGTGTGTGTTGATGTCTGTTCGACGTCATGTTACTGGTAAATCGCCTAAGAATACATATCACTTAAAAAGAGAAGGAATGCCAATTTGTAAATGATTACAATCCTGTCATTGCTCAGCTTTGGAATGCTAATACCGATGTACAGTATATTGCAGATAGCACAACAGCCGTTGCTCGCTGTATTAAAGCATACTTGACAAAAGCTGAAAAGAGCAATGCAGCTGAGGTGTGGGCTTACTCATCAGCAGACAAAAGTCTTAATCAGAAACAACTATGTTTTGGTATCAAAATGCTGTCACACAGAGTGTGGAAGCTCCGAAGCTGCATATCGGCCGACCAGTTTGCCTCTGTATGGACGTAGCATAAACGTACTTGGGCTAAGTCTTGGTCCTGCAATTAGCAGAAAACAAGTACTGAAGCCTATGACTGAAATGTTACAGTTAGTTGTACCTGTTAGTACAGAGATTTTGAAAACTGACTTAATGAATACCTATTATCCAAATAGGGTTTCAAATTTGAAAAACCTGTGTATGAAGCAGCAGGACACTACTCATACCAGAATGTGGAAGCGAACAATGACAGAGGACCATTTAACGTACAAGGATATACTGGTTGTTTGGTGAGACATTAAAAGACAAGTCTCACCAACCACATGCAACTGTCTTGCCAAACTGCAGAGAAAAAGTAATTATTTTATTTTTGCCTTTTGCAGTTGTTCTGGCCATGTTCAGCCGTGGCAATTAAACTCTTACATGATAATCGTGCAAAACACCCAAGAGATATACGGTGCATCACAATCAACATTCAATCAGATGTGACGAGAGACAACTATCCCCGCTTGTTCTACAACTGTCCTCTGTGTGGGGACATGGCCAGATATAGGACATATTGAGCATCTAGATGTCCCTGCCTCTGGTTTAGCTATCCCTAGTAAGCGCAGTTCATCAAAATCAAATTACTAAAACATTTGAAGACAAAGATGATCTGGGATGGACAAAGCAGAGATCCTGGTCCACTTGGGATCAAATATAAACTGTTGCTAAATGCCATTAATACAGTTTTGTTGTCTACCGGTTGCATATTTCTTGTACCCACTTTCTTCAGGACTCTCTTCAGTTCAAAAATGTGGTATACTCCCCCAGCCAGTACAGGCACATCCTGTGGGGGTCAGAGACAGACTTCTGTGGGCTGCAACCTGTGCACATATTTTTTTTTAAAACTTGTATTTATTTGGCAAAATAAACAGAGTACAGTAGGTTACACGTAGCATTCAAGTTAGGTGGGAAGACATAAACACAATATTTTATAACAGGATCTAACCCGGAGGCATCTGAGGCACATA
The DNA here is from genome assembly GCF_040938575.1 of Ambystoma mexicanum. NCBI lineage: Eukaryota > Metazoa > Chordata > Amphibia > Caudata > Ambystomatidae > Ambystoma > Ambystoma mexicanum. Next base: position 446,261,533 of record NC_090930.1, read on the forward strand.
CATTTCAGTTCTCACTGGGATATGTTCAATGGTTATACCTTGTGACAGTTATTCAATTATTCATCAGGAACAAGATTGGCCAGGTAGGGTTTGAACTCAGACCATACATTATTGGGGCGGGATGTGGGGGGATGGTGAGTCCAGGTACATATCCTCACAATCCTGGGCCCAGGTTAGTGCCGGCATCCAAGCTTTGGTATTAGGCAGGGTGACATGTTTCCATCTCAGCAGTATACATCTCTTAGCAATCATACATCATGTGTTTACAAATTAACAGAGTTTCTTGTTTGGGAGATTCTCCCACATAGCGAATATGGCTCGCAAGGGGGGAGTGCTCAAGTGGAATGTCCACCACCTCGGAGATAAAAGTCTTTATTACCGTGTCCCAGAATGTCTCTAGATGAGCACAGGACCAAAACATATGCACGTTGTCAGCCAGGCTAGACCGGCATCTAGGACAACAGTGCTCTACACCCAGGACATCCTGGCGAATTTCATGGTGGTATAATACAGTTTATTCAGCAATTTATATTGTATACATCTGAATCTGAAGTTTAAAGAGACCTGCTTAGTGTGTACACACACTCTTCCACTGGGCGTTGGATAAATCAACCCCAAAGTTGTCAGACCAACCCTTGCGTTCCCCCGGGGTCGAGGGTGACTGTTTATTCACTAGCATTTTATCCTGCAACTACCATTCAAATTGCCTATATATACCAACTCTCCAGTTTGCTGGTGCTCCAATCGGCGACACGGCCACAGTGACTGTCCAGCTATTTGTATCCTGTAATAGTGCATAAGTTCCATCCCTGTGCCAGTGTGTCCCTGCCGCCACATTAATGGAGTAATACATTTCCCACCCGAGAATAGATTAGCCATGGCCCTATAGCCAAGACGCGCCATTGTGCCACCAGTGTGGCGTCACAAGTGGGACCCAGACATGGGAACCTCCACAGTGGAAGCCATTTATAATATGGGTGTACCTCAGCATTCACAGTGAAGATGCAACACCAGGCCAACACCGTGGAGGATACCGGATCAAACATGCAATCATCTTTTTACTTGCAGTCCATAACAAGCTTCTTGAGGTCTGATCTACCTGCTGCCAAGCGCTCAAGTTTGACATGAGGTGGTTTCAGGTTTTCCGCATACCAGAAGGAGGCATATTAGGCTTGTCCGGCTACTCAGTATAGTTTGAGGTTTGGGGACGTGATACCCTCCACTCATCATATAGGGGAGTCATATCAATCCACTTTTTAGGGACCGCCCCCGAGTGCCACAAGAATTGTGCACAGTGCCCATGGAGTTTAGAGAAGGGCTTGCCAGGCCAGACCGGGACGTTAGATAATATGTATAAATATTTGTGTCCCAGCACCATCTTAACTAGTGACAATTTAACAGCCATCGTGAGTGGGAGTGCCCTCCATTTGGTCAGCCTGCTCGCCACATAGCCCTCCATCGCTCAATAGTTGTCTTTCAAAAGGGAGGATTTCACAACAGATATTTTCACTCCAGCAGAGGGGGTACATGCCCTACGGTTGCTTAGTACCACTAGTCAGTGGGAATATCTCGGATTTGGTGTAATTGTGAACCCAGAGAAGCCCCCAGATATATTATATCCCCGAGGATAGGATCCAGATTTGTCTGGGAATCCCTTACGTACAGTAAGACATCAGCTGCGTATAGGGAAACTATCTGGGGTGAGCCACTGAGATGGACCCCTGATGTACATGACGGGCACTGATCATATCCGCAATTGGTCCAATGTCCAGAGTGAAAATAATCGGGGGAAAGTGGGCAGTCGTGCTGTGTGCCCGTGCTTAGCAGCAAGGGTTCAGACTTCCAAGAATTAACCAGGACTATGGCTGTTGGACATGTGTATAACAGCTTAATGTAGCAAAGCATTTCTGGGCAGATTCCCATCTTTTCCAGTACCACCCATAGGTATTCCCACAAAACCATATCAAATGCCTACAGGGCATCTGGTGTCACAGCCACCACTTCTGCCATCAGATCTATTCTTTGCATACATTTTGCTGTCTACATTCATGAGGGAAAGGGGCCTGTACGAACCACACTTGTTGCTTGGTTTGTTGGTTTTGAGTAGGATAATTATGGTGGCATCGCGTAGCGAAGTGGGCAGAATGGTGTTGTGGAGTGACTCCACCCATACCTCCAGAAGGTGAACAAGCAGGGCCACATGTTCCTGGTAACATTCTTACGCGAGACCATCCGGTACAGGGGTTTTGCCTTGGGCAGGTTAGTAACCACTGTAAGGATCTCAAGCCCTCCCTGGTTTGGGCATTCAGGCACAAAAAGGGTATCCCTTCAAGTAGGGAGTGTATAGACTGTGCACCGTGCTGTTGGTCGGAGGCATAGATGGGAACCATAGCAATCGGAGACCGTTTTGAGAAACTCTTCGTATGACCATTGGGGATTCCCCCCCTGTGCATCGTTAATATAGTAGACCTGGATACGCCCTCCCTCTGTTCTGGCCAGTCTAGCAAGTGTTGACACGGACTCTCGCCTTCCCCCTATTTCCTGGCTGCTTGTGGACGCGAGATGTAGCGCACCAACCTGAGGGCGTGTGCCACAAACTGCTCCAGTTCGGAGCATATCCGCGCCAGCACCTATGGGCTGGAGTGATTGGAATATTCCAGCTCTAGGGATTTGAGCTTGGTTTCAGAATGCTGAAGGTCACTCCTGATGATCTTCAAGACCGTGGCTTCTCTAGAGATCGACATATCCCAAATGTAGACCTTAAAGGCTTCCCATGGTATACCGGCGGAAGTCGCGCCTGCTTCCTTACATTTGAAGTACATCTCTAAGTCCGACCGGATCTCGGCCCTGAATACTAGATCGGAGTGCCTCAGATTTGAAACGCTAGAAGCTGCCTGACCGGGGTGGTCTGTCGGTTTTCAGAGTCAATACCATTGGGGAGTGGTCGGAAAGGGTGCAGGGTAGTATTATGGCTTCCCCAACTTTGCCCATCAATGAGCCAGAAGTTAGGAACATGTCAATACGTGAGGACATATCATGCACTGATGAATAGAAAGTGTATTGCCATTCTTGTGGATGTAGTAAGCACCACGTATCCCCCAGTTCTAAGTTTCCACGTGGGCCAAGAGTTGCCAAGCTGAACGGGACCTTGGTTTGGTGGCCACACCAGTCCAGTCCATGCTCTGATCGAGGATCAGATTCATGTCCCCACCCAACAGTATCGGGACCCCAATGTAACCAGTAAGTATTAATACCACACTATAGAATTCAGGAGAGTTTATGTTGGGGCCATAGGTGTTAACCAGTAGAAACTAAATACCATTGATGAAGCAATGAAGGATGACATAGCGCCCCCCCAGGTTCAAATACTTCTTTTTTTAAGGAAAACTTCCCAGACTTGTGTATTAGTGTCATGTACCCCCTAGATTGGGCTGAGTATGAGGTGAAATACCTGTTCGCCCTGCCCCCCGTGTTGGTGAGACGCCCCTGGATGCCCCCTCTTTAGCATGCATCTCCTGTAGGAGAATTGCCTTTACCCCATGCCTGTTCACATAAGCCATGATCTTCCGTGATTTGGTGAAGCTCCCGAGCCCTCTAATATTCCAGCTCATCACTTTCAACCCCATTGCCGTAGATGGTCACTGTTGGACACCCCATGGGCCGCCAATTGTTTTTTCAGCCTTTATGCCTTAAATCAGTTCCAACCATGTACTCTGCTGCCAATTTGTTTTCCTGTTTCCCTCCCCTACTCACCCACGATGTGCAACTGGCGCTTGAACATTTGGAAGGAACTGTTGCTAACACAGAACCCGACCACCACCCATCCACCCTCACTGCCCCCCCAACCTGCAGTGTAAAGCCCTGACCCCCCCCCACCCACCGACGCAGCCCACCCAAACAGGGCCACAAGAACTAAACATGTTCCAACATTAAGCAGCTGCAATGGGGCTAACTGCTGCCGCTTTGGGCCGCACCACAACATAGATGCAGTATCGCATATTTGAATGTATAAGTGGTAGCGGTGGGTTACAATGCAGATGCTATGTACTCATTTGATAGTTGGGAGTTAACTGAAACACAGCCATGGCCAGTTCACTCAGACCGGCAGTTGATCGTTCTCATTAGCTCCCTCTTGGTCCGGGATCGGTATCTGAGCTTCTATAAACTTCCCTGCTCGTCCGGGACCATAAGGAAGTACAATTTACCATGGAACTGAAATCTCAGGCGAGCTTCAAACAGCATTACGTACTGTATGTCACAGACACGCAACATTTTCTTGACTCCAATAAATTGGCGCCTCTCACGCTGAACTGAAAGTGAAAGATCTGGGAGATCCGTATCGTCTAGGAGCCCAGGCGTAGATCCTTTTTTTTCCCTGGCGAGGAAGATGGTCTGTGTCCAGGAAACTCAGTATTTTCGCAATGATAGGTCGAGGGAAGCTCCCCAGTTTTGGTTTGGGGGTGAGGGCCCAATGGGTTTGCTCCACCGCAAAGAAGGGGGAGAGCACTGGTGCATCCTCTGGGACCCCCACTATTCGAACGTTGTTCCTCCTAGAACATAATTCCAGGTCATTGCACTTGTTTTTCACTATTTTCATTTCCTTCGCCAGGGATTCAACTGTACTCTGAAACCCCTGAACAGTATCCTCTGTCACTCCGATTCTGGTCTCCGATTCAGTGATGCGCACAGATTCTTTTGTCAGCTGCGAGCGCATAGATGCCACATTAGCCATGATGTCGTCCACTTTCTTATGGACTGCAGCGAAGCCCTAGCCCTGGCTTCCATCATGTGTGTAAGGTCCGGATGTGTCATATTGGGTTGAAACTGATCCGAGTGGGAGCTAGTTGAGTGCCCGGGACTGTGTCATGATCTCTGCTTCCAAAAGGTCAGGACTTACCCAACTCCCTTGGAAGCAGACCCATAACCCAGGTTCCGAGTGCCAACCAGTCCCAATTGGGACCTTTTGGACCCTGTCCTGGCGCCAGTGGCACCAGGCTCATAAATATGCCCAGTCCCAGCGCTGGAAGCGCTGGGCTCATAATGCTTGGGTGGACTTACCTGCAGCAGACCATGCTGCTTACTTACCTGCCAGTTGAACCCCTGATCCTCTTCTGTTTGGGACTACTTTTCCTGTTGGGTGGGGCAGGAGCCACTCCCTAGGTTCAGAACACTGGAACTCTTCTGGAAAGCAGGAACTCTTTTCTTACCTAGGCGAGGCTGTGGAAGGAGACACTTAAGCTCTACAGGAGGCTATTTAAACCACACCCGATGGATGAATCTTGCTTTGCGTTATTCTGCATCCTCTGCAGCAGAACGCTCATCGTGTCTTCTGCATCTGATCCTGGGCCTAAGGGAAAAAGGCTTACTATCCTGAATCCAGTCTTCAGCAACACCTATAAAGACAAGAAAGAACAGGTTAGCATTACGGTCTTCAGTGACAGCGCTTCTCTTACCTGGTCCATCGGCTGTCACCAACGCCTCGTGCTGCATTCGGGCATCTGAAAGACAAAGGCTTACCTACTCTTCGCGTGCTCCGGAGGTCTTCGCACTGCATTCCGGCATCTGAAAGGCAAAAGCTTACCAACTCTTCGCACGCTCCGGAGGCCTTCGGCGCTGCATCCCGCATCTGAAAGACAAAAGAAGGTGCGTTTAAAGACATTGGGTAACTTTATTACTCACGTGCCATTACTCATTCCCACGCCGAACCCAGTGGGTATTCCGGCACCCTTCAGCAGCTCCGAACTTGTACCTGCAAGATAAAGGACAGTTAGTGCGCATCGTGAAGCAGGCAACAAGCGCTTACTTACGTGCTTCCAGGCGCTTCTATTCCTCACACGGGTTCCATCCTCAACTCACTTCAGCCCGTCATCCGCCATCGCCGGAACCCTGCAAAACAAGAGACATCATTACAAAAGACTTTTAAAGACATTTGAAATACTCGGAACTTACCGTTCGTGCAGTAAACGACGGACAGCAGTCCTCTGAGGTCAAGAGGCCTGCGCACCCTTATCCAGTGAAGAAACTGGTTACGGCACCCTGCCCCGAGGCAGATGGAGAGCTCGGCGTTCACTTACCTAAGGTGAGAGCGTTAACCTTTGGGGTTCTACAGGAGAAGAGAAGGGGAAGAAGAGAGAGACACCCAATAGCCCCAGTTCATTAATCCCATATTTTCTATCTGCAGACATCTTACTCTTCCGAGTCAGACATACAGTGCACAGAGGTCCAGCCCAAAGAGCCAACCGTGTGTTACACATCACCTTTGAAGATACAGTATTCGCCCAGTCAAGACTGGCGCCTCTGCGGGAATCAGGTGAGCGTTACAACTGTCACGAGCGGCAACCTTAGAAAATGTGTCCTTGACCCCTGTTTTCTTTCCCCTGCCAGTGCCACTAGTCATAAAGGGTGGGTACGGGGAGCAGGCACAGAGTAGGCCACTTGGGTTACAGAGCAGGGAAGCACCACTGCCAGCCTCTTTCATCCCAGGCCAGGATGGCAGCCCCAACACTGCACCAGTTATTGCACAAGGCCACGCAAGGCTGGCAAGTCAACCAGTAGTCCGCGCAGGTTAATGGGGTGCAGAGGTGATGTTCGGGCCTTTTCATATTCTTCTTGCTGCTTCACAAGCCCTGCAGAGGTTTGGGTGGACCAGTGGGTGGGCTAGGGTGTCATGGGGATACAAGTATGGCCTAGGCTAGCTCCCTGCCCAAGGCCATGTAATCACAGACGCATGTCGTCAGCGGTCTGCTCAGGATAATGGGCCGTAGGCACAGCGATAATGTATGGGCCCTAAAGTTCTTCTTGCCACCCCACGAGCCCCGTGGATATCCTGTTGGGGCCGTGAGTGAGCTACGGTGTCTCACGGCTCATGACATGGCTCAGGCAGGCTCGCCGCCCGATTCACGTGATCGCGGGAGGGGAGCGAGGCTCTTGATATGGCGCTGTCCAAATGCTCCACGCCCGTTAGGGAGCTGTGGACAAGCAGTGCACGAGCATGGGGGCAACCACTCACCGCCAACAAAGCTTAGGCTTGTGGATACTCCTGCCTCCACCGGTTCATGTACAGCCTCTGGATAACGACGCTTGTCGTGTCGCAACTGCAATGCTCGTAGTTGCTCTGTGATGTGAGCTGCAGTGCCGAGCTGATATGCGTTTGCTCTTGCTCGGCAAGTTGCGAGGCCGGGCACAGCCACCCTCTAGGATCCCTCAACGCTGGAGTTTCAGCGGCTCCTCCCCACACCACCACTGCTGGGCTTCAAATTGTCATAACACACCGCCTGATCCACGGTTTCTGTCGCCGTCTAAACCGAGCGTTCCCCTCAATTAGGGGAACCGGCGTAAGTGTTTATGATGCAGGGAATCAAATATTACCGTCACCACCTCGGGATTTTGTCGGGCCGAAAGCGGAGCTCAATCCTTAGGCAGCCATCTTGACGGCTGCTCAGCAGCACGGTTTAACTTCCAAGGTCTTCACAGTATTAGGCATTTTTTCTCAAAAACGAAACAGCAGTCTTCCAGGAGTGAACTTAATACGCGTGGAGAGGTTTGCACTTAGAGCTGTTCTTCATCACAAACAGATCAACTGGAGGGGTGTCCTAAAGTTAAAATATTTCCGAAAGGACCGGCAAAGCTCTCATTCGTAGGAGGTACAGCCCTGCCTGCTCAGAGCATTCAACACCCTGTTCCCTGCTCCCACCAGATGTGCAGCTGAAATGGAGATGTTGGTCTCCAGAACCAGAGCTGAATGAACTCCCTGCACAGGGGAAATGGCTGCACAATCCCCCTCTTGCATGCCCATTTTATTGTCTGTTGGAATCCTGACCTTTCCCCCCATAGGGAGAGCAATAAAGTCATCAACGCTAGTCTGATCGCTCACAGCTCTCAGATTGAGGTGCGACAGGCACGCTACCTGTGACCAAAGCTCCGTCACCCACAGATGGGCACCCCAGCCTTTTAGGGAGGCATCCGTGATGATCGAATGTCTGGCCATGGGTACCAAAATGGCTCGCCCATCAATATATTCGCCAAGTTCAAACAGGACGACAAACACTCAGCAACCTTCCTTGAGACCCAGAGAATGCCTGACATCTCTCTGGAGAACTCAAACCAGTGATTGCAGAGAGCGCATCCTGAACCAGGCCTTTAGCACCAGAAAAAAGCTGTATTCCAGAAGGCAGAGAAACGCTGAGGCTGGTAACACACGTGTGTTCTAGAAATAAATGACCATCTATTGAATGCTGGAGACACTCTCCTCAGACAGAAAAACCTTCACCACCAGAGTGTTCATGACTGCTCCGATGAACTATAGCCTCTGAGACGGTACCATTTGTGGCGTCTGTAAATTCAGAGAGGAGCTCAAGAATGTTCGAGATGGCTCGACACCTGCACCGGCATACAACTGGCACCTCCCTCAGGAACAGCTTCCCTACCTCTCTCAAACTTGAGCAGGATCACCTAAGGTTCCGGAAGCAACTCAAGACCTTCCTTTTTTGCTCCTGCCCCCCCCCCCCTGCTGATATACCAGTCTACAGTGCTAACTGGTTACCTGGCCACCCTCTGAAACTTAACAGGCACCAGGCTCCTTCACGACAAGTAGCCCCTTGCACCGACTGTGGCCTACCACGCACTTAGTGACTGTATCTGCAACGATACAGTCCCCTGCCTCCTTGCACTTACTTGAGCCAGCCACCCCGGCGGTACTTGCTTTAGCTTTGCCTACTGCACTCTCCCCATCCATCCACCAGCACTTCTCTCCCTTCCCCCTCGAACTTGCACGATTTGAATGACACATGGCTGTTAGGGAGAATTCTCTGTTTAGGCTGAATTTCCTAACCTAGTGAGTCCCCCAGCAGCTTTGCTGGATTTTTGGGGTTTATTTTTTTCTCCTGCCAAGAGTGAGACTCTTTTACCCTCACTCTTGGGCATGACTTGAGAGTGTTTCTGTGACTTGCTATGTGCTTATGGGCTATTGGGTATTTTTTCCCCATAGGCTATCATTGGTTTTTGAATGTGTGTTACACAGCACCCTCAGTGCAGTAACACAGGGGTGTCATAGAGACCCCCAAACATAGACTCCACACCCTGGGACTGACTACTGTCTCCCTGGGTCTGTAAAGTCCCCATTGACTTTACTAGTCTTAACTTAGGAACTTAACCAGTACAAACCATCATACTGTGGAAGTACTGGTAGGGGCAATTAGATTGCCCCTGGGTTTGTTGTCGAGGGGGTACTGTCCCGTCCCCCCTCGCCGAGTTTCTGGCTGGTGGCAGTGGATACCACGGAAATATTCCACCGGAATATTTCCCAATGGGATTTCCCATTGATTTTAATGCACCACTTTTTGGTGCAATGTTAAAGATACCGCCGGTTTATTTATTGAATATAAATTCACCGGTTGGGATTTTTTTGCCAGAACTCGCCGCCAAAATGGCGTCTAGGTTCACTTCAGTAACCCTGAACCCGAGTCGAGCCTTTGTTCCACTTTTGGCGGGCTTCTGCACAGAAGCCCTCCAAAGTGGTGCCATTCTGTCTGGGTACCACAGGAGGTGTGGGAGGGGGTTTAGGCACCATGGACTGAGTTGCCTTGCCAACTCATGTCGCACTCTGGTGTGATTGGCCCAAGTGGTGAGCCACCCCGCTCACCACTTAGCATGTTTGAGTGACAGCTAGGCTGTACGAATGGGGGTTTGATGTATAAAAGCAGGGTTTTTGGGACTGGTTCTTCAGAAGTCACCACAGGACCTAAGAAGCCGAAGAGGGCGAAGCCAAGCCGACCTGCCAAGACGACACCACCGGTGGAGCCCTGCAAAACCGTCTCACCACTTTTCCCGACGACAGAGGAGATCTCCCGCCGGAGAGTCTTCTTCCCTTGACTGGTGGGGCAACCAGTTTCTGCCTTCTTTTCGCCGCCCTGAAGCATCTCGTGGTCGCCTTGCCCGTGCCAAGCACCCCGGCAACCGGGATACCACTTTTTACCTCAACCGCGAAAGAGGGGTAACATCCTTTTAACCGGAAAGACTCCACGGCTGGTTTCTTCCCTGGTAGTGCAACGACCTTCAGCTTTCCTCCACGACAAGATCATCTCCTCCTCTGGACGACGCCGCGACTTGCACCCACTACCAGGAACAACTGCCCCCGCTGGAGGATCCTTTCCATTTTAAAGGTACTGTGTTCCGCCCGGCTTCCCTTGCCACCGATTGTACGGGGTAGATTTAGCCCTCGGCTCTCGACCCTGGGTAAGCCTGGGACACCCTAACTAAACTTTTCTTAACTGGGAAAAACCTTTTCTACTCACCTGTAAAGACTTGTGACATTGTGTGATCTTGGGCATCTTTTTGCCTGGCTTTCCCTAGAGTGGGCCTGGCAACCGAACTTCCTTGCTCCTCAATAGACTGCCTTTCTACACTCACTGTGAATCTCTGAAAAGTGTTTTGCCTTGCTGTTTTCACTTCTTTTGCCTTTTCCCTCCCTTTTAACTAACTTGTTGGAGTGCCATCTAACGTTAAGCGCTCACCTCTGTTTGGAAATAAGTGGTGTTAACTTAGACTTGTCCAACAAATAACTAGGGATGTACATATGAGTAATAGTGACTGTGTTTTGACTTACTTACCTTTTCTGTGCTAGTGTAATTTATGAGTGTGTCTTTTAAATAAATAATGATATACTTTTACACCTAGCTCTGGTCAGTGTTTGCTTGTACTATTGCGCCTCTGTACCTATTATGTATGCTCTGTATACTCCCTAACTCTTGTTGAGGGAAGTCTGACTGCTCAGCCACAGCTACCAAGTAAATCTGGGTGGTACAGACTGCTACCAAGTGAGTTTGCTGCCAAACACCTGTAGTCTTAAATCTTTTGCAGTGGTCCCAGAGAGAACTGCACAGGTTTCTGTCTAACAATGGCCTAGTACGATCGTTTATGTTCCCCCCCTTTTCTCCCCTTCCTTGCCGCTTCCAGAAACACTTGTGTACATGCGCGTTATGAATGATATGTATCAAATCCCTAAATCTCTCCATTGACTAGTCTGCTTTGAGTCCGAAGTTCTCTTCAAAAATGTTTAGCAGTTTCACCTACACCTCTGTCACAAATCCCAAAGGTCTCAGCCTTTGCGTATCACTGATGACATCCCCATGGAGCACCCAGTGCAGTTAGCCGCAGCCAAGCCAATTTACAGAGCACGGCAGGCTGCTTCCTTGCTGTCACCATCTCCAGAAAGCCATCCTGAATTGGAAATCACTGCTCACAAAATATGCAATAATTTGGCTAGCACTTATGAGGCGTTTAACCTCTTTAGGGCTATACTCCCTGATGCAAAGACTTTCTGTCCTAGCGTGTGGGTTGTCTTCCCTTCCCTACCCAAATTGTGAGTCGAAGACACTGCTGAGGGCATGAAATTAGCTGTGGCTGCCTAGATCAACAAACTCTGTTGAGGGAAGTCCTCAATAGGTGTGCATGCGCTCCCCACCCCCATAGCGACTTGTACTACTTTGTTAGGTTCTTGTCCACAGAGGAGCCAAAAAAGACCTAAGCAGAGTTCAATTCAAGGGTACACGCGGGGGACGAAGTCCACCCACATTTTTTCAGAGGGTGGACTCAGTCCCCCCCGGCTAAAATGAGAAACATTGAATGTACTCTTTTTTTTAAAACTTTTTATTTTTGGTTTTTTTGAATTAACAAACAACTTCTCACCCACATTAGGGTGGAATTAGCCTAGCGCTGTTCCCCTACCTCCCCCCCTACTCCCACCCGCCTCTTGACCACCAATTTCCACAGTGACCAGACCGGATCTCTGAGTATAAAACCAGTTCTACGTTTTAGTATGAGAAGAGAGACACCTCTAACTGTTAGAGGAAAGGGTCCTTCTTTATTGAGAGTTGACTGGGGAGGCCAGGGTACTCTCGGCCTCTTTCATCAGGAATATGACTAGTGGTCCCCAGATGTCTGGCGGGCGCGCATGTTGCGGTAGAAGCTTAACGAAATCAGTTTCGACATCTTGGCAGTAAAGAATGTCTTTGCACCAGGCGGTGACAGTTGGGAGAGGACCGCGGCCCCAGGCCATAGCGACTCTTCTACGTGCTAGTGTCAGCAGAATACCTGCTAGTTTTCTTGTAGGGGCTTTCAGTAATCTGGTCATGCCTAGTAGAGCTGCTGTGTTGGCTGGACGAACTGATTCTCCAATTATCGCACTCGTAGTCTCCAGCACCTGGGACCAGAACAAAGCCAGCTTAGGGCAGTCCCATGCCAGATGGACGAAGTTTGCTGAGGTCTTCCCACACCTCACACATTTTAAAGTTGATTCTGGGTGCTGCTTGTTCGCTTTGGCTGGCGTATAGTATATTTGGTGCAGGTAGTTGAAATGGACTAGCTTGAGCCGAGTGTTAAGAGCGATTTTCTGGGTTTGTTTGAGGATGAAAGACCAGTCGGCGTTGGAGAAGGTTATACCTAGGGCCGTTTCCCATCTGATCTTGGCTCGGGACTCAACGGGAGCTGTGTCCATTATGATGGCTCTGTAGATCTGTGAGAGTAATCTTCCCTCACCCTGAGTTTGTATTACAGAATGTAGGAGCTGCCATGTCTGAGGTTGCTGTGGGATGTTGGGAAGGATTGCCTGCAGAGTGTGGTGGGTTCTAAAGTAAATGAAGATGTCCAGTGATGTTGTGCCGCCTTTCTCCTTCGCTTGATCAGGAGTTAGGAAACCGTCTTTGGTGAATAGTTCTCCCAGAGTTTTAATTTGGAGTTTCTCTAGCCATTGGAGGTAAACTTTTTCAGTAGTTAAAGGGATCCCTGGTATGAATTTTGCAGGAAGGAGTGGTGAATATCTAGTTTGAACATTGTATTTTTGCGCTAGGATTTTCCATATTTTATATGTTGTTAAAACAACATTCATGGTGTTGTTGGGGACAGGGATCCCGCCAAAGATGACTGCTCTCAGTAAGTTCGGTGTCGCCAGAGCTCTCTCTATTTGCACGTGCGGTCTGACTGTGTGTGTGGGGTACCAGTGGCTAAGGAATTGCGCCTGTGCAGCCCAATAATATTTTTCAAGATCTGGGAGTGCTAGGCCACCGTTCATTACCGGGAGAGTTAGTATGGAATGTGCCACTCTGGCGGGCTTCCCAGCCCAAAGCAGATCCAGGACCAGACTCCTCAGTTTCCTCAGGAAGTGTTGTGGAAGTAGAATGGGAATGTTGGAGAAGAGATATAGAAGTTTTGGCAATATCACCATCTTGACTAGGGAAGCTCTTCCCCATAAGGTCAAAGGTAGGGTTTTCCAGCGGGCCACTTTTTCTAGTAGAGATTTGACTACTTCTTCATAGTTGTCTTGGAACACTTCATGGTGTTTCAGCGACAATTGTATGCCTAGGTATCGTACTTTGGATGACTTCCAGGTGAGATGGAAATCGTCTTTGAATGGATTGGTCATCGGGGTTAGCGGGAAAACAATTGATTTTGTTTGATTAATTTTCAAGCCTGAGGCATCCCCGAATTTGATTACCACCCTCATGACAGGATTTAGATTGTCAATGGGGTCTCGTATGAATAAGACTACGTCATCCGCGTACAAAGAGATGAGTTTGTGTGGGCCAATGGCCAGACCTCTGTGTTGTCTATGTTCACGTAGATTGGAGGCTAAGGGTTCCATTACCAGGGCGAATAGTAGAGCTGACAACGGGCAACCCTGTCTGGTACCTCGTTGCAAGTTGATGGTGGACGATTTTGCTGTCCCTACTATTATATTGGCTGTAGGGTTGGTGTATAGCAGGGATACCAGTTTGATGAAACGAGCCCCCAGGCCCATCCTGGTTAGCACCGAAAACATGAATGGCCACTCCACAGAGTCAAATGCTTTTTCAGCGTCGAGTAGAAGAGCAATTGCTTGTTGGGACGGGTTCAGCGCTCATATGACTCCGAATAGTCTCCTAATGCCAAAGGTGGTGTTACGGCCTGGTATGAACCCTGCCTGGTCTGCAAGAACCAGAGCTGGCATTAGCGGCATCAACCTATTTGTAAGGATCTTTGCCAAGATCTTGTTGTCGAGGTTTAAAAGTGAGATGGGACGATAGGACGCGCAGTTATCAGGTGGTTTGTCTGCTTTATGTAGAAGTATAACGTTGGCTTCACACATGGTCTGCGGGAGGGAGCCTTTTTCCAGGGCTTCCTTGTATACATCAGCTAGAAGGGGAGCAAGGGTATGCGCAAATGCCTTATGAAATTCCCCGGTTAGGCCATCAGGGCTTTGGAGTTCGGGAGAGTTTTGATTGCTTCAATAATTTCTTCTGGGGAGATCAGCTCGTTGAGGGGCTCCCTCAGATGGGATTCGACCCAGTATAGCTCGGTGTCTTCCAAGTATCTTAGTGGAGCTTCTGTACTCTCGGAGTGTTGGGTACTATACAGATTTTGGTAAAAGTGTCTCCTCTGCCATACTCGCGTCTGTGTATAACATTTCTCCCAGTGAGTTGCGAATCCCCTCTATAGGAGTTGGTTTGCGGTCAGCTCTTATCAATCTTGCCAGTAGTGCTCCGGGTTTTTGCCCTTCACCATATTGTCTGACCAAGGTCTCGCGATGCAGAAATTTTAATTCGCGCTCGGCTAGTGTATTAAACTTTAGTAATTCTTCCTTCAGGGTGGCTTTCGTTTTAGGATCGTCTGTGTCCCTGACCTGATGTTCGAGGTCTTTGAGTCGGTCTTCACAGGCTTTGATCTCGCGTCTGATGAGCTTAATAATACCGTTCTCCTTGGCTTGGCACACTCCCCTTGTGAAGCATTTCAGTGATTCCCACAGCGAACTGGCGGAGGGGACCGAGCCGACATTGGCTTCAAGAAATATCTCGATTTCTTCTTTCAGTTCAGTTGAGAATACTGTGTCTTGCATAGATCCCGTCTTGAAGCGCCATCGCTGTAGTCTGGATACTGGTTGGGAGGGGAGAAGGCAGAGGGTTACTGGTGAATGGTCTGACAAAGTTCGTGGTAATATGTGGCAGGGGCCACTCTGTAGAGGGCCATTTCTGGATGTGAACAGGTAGTCGATTCGGGAGCTGGTGTTATGAACCGCTGAATGGAAGGTGTAGTCTCTCAGGTCTCCGTTGGCCGTTCTCCATGCGTCACTTAAATCAAAGGCTCTGCAGAGTTCTGTTATTTGCATGCTGGCCTTAGAGGTCTGTTGTGTCGTGGCATGTGATCCGTCTCTGGTCGGGTCTATGACAGTGTTCATGTCGCCATCCCAGACCACCGTTGATTGTTCAAGTGAGGAGAGCTGAGATAGTACCCAGCCGAAGTTATCTGGTCCGTCCACGTTGGGGGCGTAGGAGTTGATGAAGGTGATCGCCTTGCCTGCTATTATGCCCTTGACCAGGACGGTTCTGCCCTCAGAGTCTTTTGCAAAGCGGGAAAGACGGAAGTTGATTCTTTTGTGAATTAGGATAGCGACGCCTCTAGAATAGGATGAGTATGACGAGTAGTATCTGTGGCAGCCCCATGATTTGGCCCATGTGTGTTCTTTCTTGGGTGTTAGATGGGTTTCCTGTACCATCGCCACATCGATTTCATGTCTTCTTAAGTATTGCAGGATTTTGCGAGTTTTAGACGGGATGTTACCTCCTCTTATATTCCAAGTTGCAACCCTGAATGGTACGAGGCGAAAAGTGTTTTGGTTTGCGTTGGTGGTTCCCTGGTCTTATGATTGGAATACATTTGGTTGTGAGATAATGAGCTTAGATTATATTGAGCTATGCTGATTGGTGCATGTCCATTGGTGGTGGAGGGCGGGGGGCCAATCCAACGGGGGGGTACAGTCGGTCGGCGCTGGCCTCTTCTTTCAAATGCATAGCAATTAACAGATTCTGGCGGTGCCAGATGGGTGGTTGCTATCCCAACCCAGAACTGTAAACAATGAACAATGTAACAGGTCTTGGAACTTTTCCCATTTCGCGGACAACCCCCAACTTGTCCGACGGGAACCCCCCCCAACTTGAGCGAGGGAACAGATGCTGTGCTCGGGGCGCTTGGGGCCTCCCCAAGAGCTCTGCCCTATTGTATAATGGTGATTGAGCGTGTTCCGGCTAGTTGAGCATGCTTCTGAACATAGTTTTTGACTTTAAGGTGGATTTCTGGGGACTCTCTCTCTCTGTGGACGAGGTCTTTGAGAGTTATGGATCGGGCAGCCGTTTTGGTCCAGGAATAAATGGACCTCGTCAGGTGAATTGAAGAAGTGTATTTTCCCGTTATGTTGTACCCTGAGGCGTGCTGGAAATAGCATTGAGTAGGCGAGCTTGCCTTCTCTAAGTCTTTGCTTGGCGCTGGTGAAGGCTCTTCTCTGAGTCTGTACTGCGGATGAAAAGTCAGGGTATATGTGGATTTTATCTCCGTCGTGGAGTAGTTCGCCTTGCTCCCTAGCCAGGCGTAGGATGGTGTCTCGGTCTCTGTAGTTAAGTAATCTTGCAATGATGGCTCTAGGAGGGGCGCCGGGAGCCGGTCTGGAGGCTGGGGTCCTGTGCGCTCTCTCGATCATAAACATTTGTGAGAAGGGATCTCTGCCGAAGAGGGAGAGACAAATGGACTCCACGAAGTCTTCCATCTTCTTTTGGGGGTCGTACTCCCTGACCCCAATGATCCGGACATTGTTCCGTCTAGAACGACCCTCCAAGTCCTCACATTTGGCCATCGTTGCGGACATTTGGCTTTCAAGTCTTGCGACTTTGTTGGAGAGGGACATGGCACCGTCGTCGAGATTCGAGACTCTCTGTTCGACTTCCGTCAGCCGCTCTGTGTGGGTGTCTAAGCGATGTTGCATTAGGTCGACTTTGGAGGATAAACCATCCATTTTGTTATTCAGACTGCCAATGCCCACCTTAAGGTCTAGTAGAAGTTCTTTTATTTCCAGTGGATAATTCTCGGACATTGGATGATCTGAGCTACTCGGTGCCGGGTCGTCGCCATTTTGTGGGTTTGGAGTCTTGGGCACCGTGTTGTTGTCGAACGTTAGCTTCTTTTGCAGTTTGTCTACTTTGCCCATCTTGGCTAATGTATGTAGTCTGCTTGGAGGTGGTAAGGGTCCGCGGTGGCTGGAGGGGTTGTTGATGTAGCCCTGACTGAGTGAAGTACTGGCGTTGGGTAAATGGAAGACGGAGGTTTTCAGGTTGTTTTGTTGTAGGGTGACCCTATTGGGTGAGGAGGGATTCGGGATCTCGCTCTTGGGGCTTGGATGATGGTTTAAAGGGCAAGGAGTTCGTGCTAGTGATGCACTAGCAATGACTGGCTCTTCGTTCAGGGTTTATGTCTCGGACGAGATGCGATCCGGCGAGCTGGTGGAGACCCTCCTGTCGCTGTATCTCTCATTTAGGGGTCCTGAGGCGTTTGGGAATCTTGGAGGGGCCGTGTAGGAGATCGCTTTGCAGTGTTGTCTACTGCGTAGGTGGTGTGTCCCCTTATGGAGTGCCTGGCGCTTGGGGGCGAAGCCGCTGTAGGTGTTGTAGCTGGGGGAGTTATATAATCCCAGCCGCGGGGCTGATGGCGCAACACGGCCTCCAGGGGAATCCTGGAGGGTCTGCACCCAGCCCGCGGGGCCGTAGTTTGCAACGGCTATTAGCGCCTTTTAGTGTTAGTTATGAGGGAGCAGCAACCCCTCCTCTGGAGCCTCGACGCCCTCTGGCACGTACCTCGGGTGGTAGTCTTCCGGGTGGGTGCTCCTGGCGTTCTCCGAGTTGAGCACCTCGGTTGCCGCTCTACGGTCCGATGTGGCCTGGTGTGATGGTCTGGCGGAAGACGGGGAGATAGCGGGCTGCACCTTGGGATCCCGGGAGGCCTCTCGAGCGCCGGCTCTGGTGTCTCGCGGCATGGATCGGTGCTGTGGCCAGGAGCGCCGTCTCTCAGGATGACAGTAATGGCCGTCGCCGGTCCGGAAATGGAGGGGGCGCGCTCCACCGGAGTCCAGGTCGGCGCGCGGCTGTATCACCGTCGCGGGCGTCCGGAGACTGGGGTCTGCTGGGGTCCGGAACGCGCACACAGAGGCCCCCGGGGAACCGCGCCCCTCTTACGAGAGTCCGCCAGGTGTGCGGGTAGATTTCGGCCTACGCACTGTTTGGGTGGTGCAGGGGCCTGGATAGTCCGATTTTCTTTCAGATTTGCAGGAGGGGGATACGACGTGATCAGAAGCTGGTGGATGTTTTTTATCAGCGGATCGGGGCTGGGAACCGCAGGATTCTGTCGGATTGATTGCGGGCAGAGTGGGAGCTCAAGCAAGAGCGGCCATCTTGGTTGGCCCTCTAGCGCCCTCTATTGAATGTACTCTTTGAATTTATGCATTAAAGCAGACCACATGGATCTAACCACAGTCATCAGGCTTGAAGGCCAGACTTTTCACTATTTCACTATATAACCTGATGAAAAACAAGCAACACAGTCCAGTGAAAGCATTTGTATTGGTTCTTGGAGTCTAAAACGTGGACATCTTTTAATGTTTTCAAACACACTGTTAGAAGAAAATATCCTCTCTGGGTTTTGTGTGTGTATTGTTTTTATGAAAGTCAAATTCCACTTGTCCTGTGCAAATTTGGGTGGTTATGCAAAGCTAATTTTATGAAATGTGCATTTTTCACCTTGATGTGCTAACTTCTGGCGACGTCACATCCAATTGCATTTGTTGATGAGTCCCCCCACTTTCATTATTAGGACTTGACCCATGGACCTAAGGCTGGGACGGGATCCTCAATAGCCGTGTTAAAGGGAAAGATGGTTTCAGTAGGAGGAGCTCTGTCCAAAATATCCATTAACTTGTACTGTAATTAATCAATCTTTTGTACTAAATATTTAGCTGGCACTCTTAAGGCCGAGAGCAACCACCACTTTTTCCACCACCTTCCTAAAATGCTCATTGGGATGACGGTAAGGGGAAGTTGCTGCATAGCATAGTGTCAAGGCCACTAACGATGTGGAGACCCAACCTGAGGGTCCTGCTCCGCACCTGCCAGTGGTTGAAGGCCAAAGGGGACAGGATTTCTTTTGTCAACGCAGACTGTTCTAATAGATTGGAAGAACCAGGCCCTTGCCTCCAGGCTTAACCGCCCAGAGATAACCAGTTGAAGCATCAGCCGCAGCAGAGACAGGGGAATCCGTTGACGTTTGGGTCAAAGATGTACCAGTCATGGCCTGCAAAAAAATAGGCAACATCTGATCCACATACTCCTCCCTACTCAATCTAAGTCTTCTCCTCCTCTTTTGCATGTGGAGGACGACGAAGACACTTCGGGTGCACATCCCCTTCTTGGTCTTGTCTTGGGGAGGAAGGATAGCTCAGGGGCAATGCATTTGTCTTGGAAGCAAGACAACACAGGTTTGAATCCCGATCCCGCGCGTAGAAACCACTCGCTGGTATTAATCGTGGTACTAAAAAAAACAATGAAAACAACAATAACCTGCCCTCATTTTAGGGAGAGAAGGTGCTGTAGACTGTGAAGGAGGTTGTCTTAGCTCCAAATTAGCAGCCCATTTCCTAAGAGATTTCGAATTAACTGACTGCCACGATCCACATTGCTCCATGTCATGTTCCACCCCAAGACACCACACACATACTGTGCAGATTGGCGATGGATATTTTGGAGCTACCCTGATGGCTTGGGACAAAGTAAAGTGGCGCAGGTAACATTTTTGAAAAGGTGTCCCTGATGGACAGCTTGCTAAGCCTGTTGAAAAAAGGAGGCCTTAGTGAATACTTGTCACACCCAGAGTCGATAAAGCTACACTTTGCCCCCCAGGTAAAGTTTTACAAGAACAGTTTGCACTGGGGAATATCTATCCAGTTGAGGAATCTGTTGGAGGATGCAAACCACTGAAAGTTTGCTAGCAAATAATATTTGTAATTGGAAATACAGAAAACAACAGTGATAAGGATGTGGCGTTATCGTACCTTATTTTCTCCTGGTAAAGGCTCAATCCCAGTGATTTTTCTTCCCACTTTGTTTCTTCCCCTGGTGGAGCGCACATGGATCTGTGTGTGGTACTTCAAATGCTACACCAAGCAAAAAGGCATCTCATATCAATTCAATATATTGAAAAGCAAAGGCAGGTTTTCAAAATATAGATCAATTTAACTTTTATTTAAAAACATTTTGTTTATCAAAAATGTTAAACATCACAATCATAATGACATTACAAACAGCCATTTCCTCCATTGCAATGCTTCTTAAACCAAAAAGAAATGCCTGCACCACCAAACCAGTTGTTATAAATAGCAACATAATTGTGTGGACAAATTTATCTAACTTGGTGAAGTTGGCCCACTTTCAGTTATGAAATGCACGCCTATAATTAGCAAATACACATGAAGGTTGTGCAGTTTATTCTGACAACACCTGCAGTGTTCATTAGGCATGAGATCTTTATTCAAATGCTTATTTTGAATTTCTTCTTCTGTTAGTATCAACGCTCACCTTGGTACGCCAGTCTATTCTTGACTGCGCCGCTCAGGGTATGCAGTCACAGAATCAAAATTATGGAGTTTGTTCCGGGGTACACTTTGAGCCCTGCCTGGGAAAGTACACCACTAAACTCTCAGGATTGCCCAAGGACTCTAAAACCCCTCCAACATCCAATATTACATTGTGTACTAAATTAGAATTCTCCAAATGTGCAGGGAAACAAACATCAAATATCACAACACTTTAGAATATATTTGTTGCCACACCTTTACAGAACTATAGTCCACCCAACAAGACTGATGCACCAAAGCCATCACAAAATATTCCTCCCCTGCTGCAAACCTCCCTGTGTTTGTAGCATCTATTTTCTCCATTCCCATCCTCTTCCTTTCTCCCTTCTCCCTTGCTCAGTTTCGTTTGTCCAGCAGACAAAGGCCTGGATTCCCCTAGCAGGTGCAAAGTACGATTCTCCATGGGCAAACCTAGGCACCTTGAAACTATGTTGATGATTTGGTGCAGCATGACAATGCATTACTTACCGTAAAAGCATTTCTGATGGTTGTATCTGCTTAGATTCACATGCTGTGCATAGGTCCGACATCCAGTGGTCACTGCGGAGTATTGCATTTTGTTTTTCGTAGTCGAAAAGGGGACGTCGACAAGGCGTGTCTGTAACACTATCCCTATAGTGACGTGCGTTGTACCCACAATCCCTCACGCGTCGAGGTCCCTCTGTTTGTATTTTTCTGCCCTGAGGGAGCCTTATAGACGTGAGTGAGTACAGAAAAGAGAGATATAAAAGGAAGTCTATGTTCCTTCCATCCGAGCGGGGAGGAAGGGTGGGCGCATGTGAATCTAAGCAGATACAACCATCAGAAATGCTTTTACGGTAAGTAATGCATTGTCTTCTGATGTTTGTTAATCTGCTTAGAATCACATGCTGTGCATAGACTAGCGAGCAGTACCCGGAGTTGGCGGTGGGTTATGAGAAGGAACAGTAGAGAAAAGATGTCTTAATACTGCCTGTCCCACCTGGGAGTCAGATCTAGAGTGTGCATCTAGACAGTAGTGTTTTGTAAAGGTGTGCACAGAACTCCAGGTAGCCGCTTTGCAGATGGACTCAAGGGGAACATTTGCAATGAATGCTATGGAAGCCCCAGTGCCTCGAGTGGAATGTGCTCTTGGCTTGAAGGGTAGTTCTCTCTTAGCAAGAGTGTAACAGAGAGTGATGCATTGAACAATCCATCTAGATATAGTGGATTTTGAGACCGCATCTCCTTCTCTTCCTGCTGCCACCGAGACAAAGAACTGATTAGTCTTTCTCAGTGGTCTGGTTCTTTCCATGTAGAACATGACAGCTCTGCGTACATCTAGTGTATGCAGACTTTTTTCTCCCGAGCTGGAAGGGTTTTGAAAGAATGTTGGTAGTTCTATAGTTTGGTTTACATGAAATTTCGAGATGAATTTAGGTGCAAACCTTGGGTGTGTGCGTAGAACCACCTTATCTTTGTGAACTGTTACGAAGGGGTCTAGTACAGAAAGAGCCTGTAGTTCACTTACTCTCCTAATGGAGGTGATAGCTATTAGGAAAGCAGTCTTAAGGGTGATATCTTTAAGAGTTGCCTTGTGCATGGGTTCGAAGGGAGGGCCCATGAGTCTGGAAAGTACCACATTTAAGTCCCATCCGGGAGCTGGGTTAGCTATCGGAGGGTGTATCCTCTTTACCCCCTCCATGAAGGCTTTGATAACTGGTATCTTCCACCACGACACTTTAAGTTGGGAAGTGGTGTATGCAGAAAGTGCCGCTAGGTGGACTTTAATGGAATTGAACACTAAACCTGAATCCAGTAAATGGGTCAAGTATAGAATAATGTCAGTAGGAGAGCAGTCAACTGGGTTGATGCTAGTACCTCTACACCAGATAACGAATCTTTTCCATTTGCTAGAATAGCAGTGTCGAGTATTAGGTTTTCTGGCTTCCCTGAGGATGTCCATACATCTCTGTGGGAGTTGTAAATGTCCAAATTCTATGATCTCAGGAGCCAGGCTGCTAAGTTCATGGTCTGAGGGCATGGATGCAGTGTCCTGCCTTTGTCTTGTGACAGCATGTTGTACGGGCAGGGAAGTTTTATTGGGGGAGATAGGGACATCTCCATCAAGTGAGCGAACCATGGCTGCCGGGCCCACATTGGGGCCACTAGTATCATGGTAACCTGCTCCTGGTGCATCTTGTGCACCACTTTGTTGAGAAGGGGAGTCGGTGGAAAGGCGTAAACAAATTTCCCTGACCATTGAATCGACAGACCGTTCCCCTTGGACTGGTTCTGGGGGTACCTGGAGGCGTAACTTTGGCATTGTGAGTTCTCCAGGGTTGCGAACAGGTCTATTTCCGGGAATCCCCATTGCGTGAAGACGTCTAAGACGATGTCTTCGTGCAATTGCCATTCGTACTCTTCGGGCAGGGGGAAGTCTCTGCTGAGTTTGTCTTCTAGCAGATTGAGTTCCCCTGGTACATGTTGTGATAGTAGGAACATGTTGTGTTTGAGAGCCCACTTCCATATATTCTGGGACAGCTTGGACAGTCCTGGAGAGTGAGTGCCCCCTTGCTTGTTGAGGTAGTACATGGCTGTGGTGCTGTCTGTGAGGACCATCACTGTCTTTCCTTGTAAGTGTTCCTGAAAGGCTTTCAGTGCTTTGAACACCGCTAGTAGTTCCAGCAGGTTTATATGCTTGGATGCTAAACTCGGAGTCCACACTCCGTGTGCTGTCTGATGGGATAGGTGAGCCCCCCATCCTGTAAGGGATGCGTCTGTGGTTAGAGTGGCTTCCACTGCGGGTGTGGCAAAAGTCTTCCCTAATAACAGGTTTTCTTTTGTCCACCACCGTAGCGAGAGAACCAAGGCCTGCGAGACCACCACTAGATCGTCCCATTGTCCGCTGGCCTGACACCACTGGCTGTAGAGCCACTCTTGCATTGGGCGCATGCGCAGGCGCGCGTGAGGTACCAAATAAATACATGACGCCATCATCCCTAGCAAGCGCATTGCTTTGCGTACCGTCACCTCTCGGCCTGCTACATAATGGGGAATTTGAAACAGCATGTTTTGGACCCTCTCGTTGGAGGGGAATACGAGGCCGTCCTTTGTTCGAATTAGAGCCCCTAGGAATTGTTTGGTTTGGCTGGGGTCTAAGCTGGACTTCTTTTCGTTGATGGAGAAGCCCAGTTGGGACAAAAGGTCTACGGTCTTTTGGGTATTGGAGAAGCATGTTTCGTAAGAATCCCCTGTTATGAGCCAGTCGTCGAGGTAAGGGTATACCGGGATGGATAATCTGCGCAGGTGGGCCGCTGCCACTGCCAGTACTTTCGTGAATACCCTTGGTGCAGATGCTATCCCGAAGGGTAGTACTCTGAACTGGTAGTGTTTGTCCTCTATTTTGAACCGGAGGTATTTTCTGTGCGATGTCAACATTAAAATATGAAAGTATGAATCTTTCATGTCCAGTGTTGTCATGTAATCCCCTTGTGATAACAGTGGGATTACCTCCTGTAAGGTCACCATACGAAACTTTTGGGGTTTGACAAATATGTTCGCTGGGCGCAGATCTAATACAGGGCGCATGGTTAAGTCCTTTTTGGGTACAAGGAAGTACACTGAATAAATACCTTCCGTTACCTGTGATAGGGGGACGGGCTCTATAGCTTCTTTCTTCAGTAGTTCTTCCACCTCTTGTAGAAGAATGGAGAGGTGTTGCGGTGTCATGCGCCAGTTCCGTGGGGGTTTGTACTTCGGGGAACCGTTGAACTCGATGCAGTATCCGTGGGCTATGGTGGATAATACCCAACGGTCTGACGTGATTCCCTCCCATGCTGAAAGGAACGATGTTAGCCGGCCCCCGACCGGTGATGCATGGGAGGGGACCCGAATTTTCGGGTCATTTGCTGGTATTGGGCGTGGAACCTCTGGGGCTGGAGCCACGACCTCTTCCTTTGCCACGGCGTTGGCCTCTTTGACTGAACTGGGTGTTACCCTGGTTAGTGGGCCAGTTGGAGCCAGAGTAATATTGTTGTTGTTGGTTCTGCTGCTGTCTTTGGCCACGAAAGGAGCGTTTATTACCATAGCCTCGCCTGTTAGGGGGCCTAGAAATTTGATCCAGAGTCTTGATGGCATCAAACTCTTTTTTAGCATGTTCTAGGGCCTCATCTACTGCTTTCCCAAACAGATGCGTCTGTTCAATGGGTTTATTTATGAGGGAGGCTTGGGTTTCGGGCTTAAAACCTGAATTGCGTAGCCAAACGTGGCGCTTGAGAAGTATTCCCTGCACTAGGGAGCGGCCATCCCTCTCAGCGGCATCTAGGGAGTTTTTAACGATGCCCTGGTTTACCAGTGTGCCCTCTGATATTATAGCTAGCAGGCGAGAACGCAGAGGTTCAGGTGCTTCCTCTGCTTCGCTGCGCAGCTTGTTCCACTGTGCATCTGCGTAGCTAGCTAAAAGTGAGTTGTTATTAGCAATTCTAGTAGAGAAGGCGGCGGAGGTCGTGATTCGCTTCCCCAGTGCGTAGAGTTTTTTGCCTTCTTTGTCTGGAGGTGCTTCACTAGTGGATAGTGGCACCCCTGCTCTTTTTCTTGTGTTGGTAACCACAAGGGAGTCAGGAATAGAGTGTCCTCTGATGTATAAAGGGTCAGAGGATGAAGGGCTGAAGAGCTTTTCTATTCTAGGGTTGACCCCTCTTACTAAAGCTGGGTTAGTAAGGGAAGGAGAAATTCTTCTTTTAATAGAAGCCAGGAGTGGAATAGATTGGCTAACAGGGGCTTTTTCTTTGATGACTTTTTCTACAAAGTCAATGTCTGGAAGCGTTTCCCCTGTATCAATCTCAAAATGCGCTGCTGCCTTGCGCAATAGTGCATTGAGGGAAGGTTGGTCATCTATGGGAGAGGAGTTCCCATGTGAATCCTTGAGAGGAGAAGGGAGAAAGGCATCCGGGTCTGAATGTACTGATGGGGATTGCCAAGGCTGCACTGACGGTGAATGCCAGGGCTGCGAGGTAGCTGTATCCTCTTCAAACCCTGTAGCAGTGGTGTAAGGATCTTCTTCGAACCCCTCTTCCTCAAGTTCTACCTCTTCTTCTCCACCCAAACACTCCTCATCTTCTTGGAGGTATTGCTCCTCCTCAGTGAGGTCAACCAGCCTAGGAATCTTGACTCTAGGGTCATCCTGTGGCCATTCTCTTTGTCTTTTGTGAGTGGGTGGGTCTTGGTTTCCTAGAAACCTTTCCATTTTCTCCATGCAAGAATGGAGTCTTTCAAGGGTCTCATGGGGTACCCCTGAATAGTCTAGAGGGGGGAAATTAGTGTTTTCGCCTTCGAATCGCTTCGAACGCTCCCACAACGTCGACGAGAGGTTCCCGTCTCCTTCTGAAAAGCCTTCAGGTAGTTCGGAAGCGTCCTTTTTAGAAAGGGGCAGTTCCTGGCTACTTCTGTGTTTTTTCGACGCGGTATTCGACGTTTGTTTCGTCGTCCGCGTACGTTTGTCCTCGGCGACAATTCTCGCTAGGCTCTCGGCCACGATTTTGTCCGTCGAGGGCTCTGGTGTCGACGTTGTGTGCGTTGCACGTTGTACCTCGACGGTCGCTCTAAGGAGCGTTGCGTCGGATGTTTTTGGGGTAGCGCCCGTGTTAGATGGAAGCCCAATCGCTGGTCGCGGCTGCGTTTGCGGGTGGGGCTTGTGACCTTTACGGTCTGCGGTAGACGCCGGAGTGCCCTGCGTCCCCTTCGGCGCTGATGGATCCTTCGTTCTCGACGAAGAAGAGCCGTGGGTAGTGTGTTTAGCCTTATGGGGTTTGTGTGCGTCCTTGTCGCCGGGGTGTTCATCCCCATAAGCAGGGCGTGAGCCGAGCCCGTCGGGGCCGGGGACGGACGAGGAGTGGGAGCGCTCTTTCTGGGGGTTCATGACTTCCGTAACGGACGTCGAGTTATCGCACTCCTCGTCACTTTCAGTAACAGCGGGTGAGGAAACTGACTTCGACATCGCGTAGTCCGCCCACCTCTTAACCCTACGTTCTTTAAGAGTCCTGGGTTTTAAGAGCTTGCAGGCTGCGCAGCTGTTCTCCATGTGATCGAGGGGTAAGCAACGATTACAGAGCTTGTGCTTATCTTTCCAAGTATATTTGCCCTTGCAGCGTGGGCAAAACTTAAATGGTGTCCTCTCCATAGCTGAGGCAATAATAGCTGGCGATAACAACCCCAAGGGAAAGAAAAGGGAGAAAGAAAGACATTCTCGAAGAGAAAGTTCTAACCCCCACTCTCCCTACTGTAAGTTGGCCGTCGAGGCCAGGCCACGTGTTCGGCAGCGCCGAAGGATCTCCTCCGCTCCTCCTCTCTGTCGAAAATCAGTTCGGCGGAGAAACAGCTTCACAGCTAACGTCGAGGGGGAGGGATCGTTATCAGTATATTAAGTTATGACAAAAGGACCGAGGTCCGTGGTAAGTATAGCAATGTCTCTCTAGGAGCTCCGCGAAAGGCGACCAGAAACTGGGCGGAAAAAAACAATAAGAGGGACCTCGACGCGTGAGGGATTGTGGGTACAACGCACGTCACTATAGGGATAGTGTTACAGACACGCCTTGTCGACGTCCCCTTTTCGACTACGAAAAACAAAATGCAATACTCCGCAGTGACCACTGGATGTCGGACCTATGCACAGCATGTGATTCTAAGCAGATTAACAAACATCAGAAAAAACAATATTAACAAGGTGTCCAAGATGTCCAACATCACATTGCATTACCTTATACCCCACTGTACATACAGTACAGTACATTGCATTACCGTATACCCCACTGTATATCTTAAAAGTGTCCACAAGGCGTTTTCAAGATGGTGGAGCAGTAGGACATGTCTGGTGCAGCTCCCACATCCGATCCCGCAAATTGGTGAGCACACGTGCTTGAAGCACAATTGAGCTGGCATCCGCAAAAAGGGATTCATGCCCCCTCCCATCCAGCAAGATGGAAGCGCCCATTTCGGGCAGAGTTTCGTACCCCAATAAAAGATTGGGTTCATCCCAGATGCTCCCGCCGCTGAGGAAGGGAGTAGAGGGGTGGAGCAGAGATGATGTTGCATTGATGGAGGGGGTAGTGCCCCGGAGCTCGACCGATGTAGTAAAACAGTGGCTCCCGCTGCTCATTGCCAAGCCTCGAATAATGAATAGATTTGCAGGGGATCCGCAGCTGCGGGGAGCGCTAAAAAGGAGAGTCAATGGAGAAGTGCATGTATACCAGGTGCCCCACTGGTGACGGGGAGAAAGTGGAATACTTGGCATGGCGAGAAGCACAGACTCCCTGGTGATACACACTGAGCAACGGACTGTCGTCAAGTCCCAGATTGGGCTGAGCTATTATTGCTGGGGGGCTCCAGCTTTAAGGCATTACAAATGGCCCTTAATTTTTACATCATAAACATAACTTGGCTAACAAGTATTCTACTAGGGTGTCAAAATCAGATGGTGTTTTACAGAGAATAGACTTAATTATGCGACAAAGTCCCCTGCCAAAACTAACTAGAGACTAACATTGCAGTAGTCAAATGGCCAGACGCTAGTGAATGCGGGACCCGGAGAAGGTAGAAGGGGGAATCCGCAGACCAGCCCATCCCTGCACTAAGTCAGGGGCAGAGGAGCATTTTCACAACCACAAACATCAAGGGCCATGAGAATAAGGGGATTGGGTACAAACCCCTTGAAAATAACTTATGTAACTTGTAACTCCTAGAGGGCTATTTCATTCCCTTTGCGAGACCTAAACATCCAGGGTGGGAATTAATGCCTTTCTCCTTACAACTTTTAGAATTTACTGATGCATAGGGAACATTATCTTTTTCTTTCGGCACTGCTCCCAAAGAAAGCATTCAAGGGAAAGAGCCAGACTGGCTCAGGCCGAAGGACTTGCACAGATACACAGTTGTCCTTGACCAGCATACATGAAACAGAACAAACAGGCATTACCCTCACAAATGATCAAACGGGCATCACTTGCTCCCTGGCTCCCGCTAGCATTGCTGACATTACAAAGTTGCCATTTACCCACAATGATAGCACATTGAACACCTTCCTTGCTTACCAAAGATTTCTATGTACTTTGATTTACATGCTGGGAAAGGGGGCCCAGTTCACAGCAAGAAATTCTAGCAGGACCCCAAATGGAGAAGGAATCCTCACAAACGTTCAGGGCAGATTTGAAATACAAAATGGATGCAGGCATTCATATACGCTCAGGCCAATCCGCTTTCAGCCCATATGATCACAAGAACATGTAACAATTACAGATCAACCCAACCCAGCCCATATCATTCAGATACAATCCATGTCACTAGGTACCACCCAATAGGTTGTAGATACCATGGTATAAAATTAAGCGTGCTCAGTAAAAGAGTGTGGTGTTCAAGAAGAAACTGGAGGAAAGTCTTGGAGGAAAAATGGTGTGCTAGCAGTCTATTGAGGGGCGAGCCGAAAGGAGATTTTTGAAGATTCAAGGGAGAAAGCTACAGTGGAGGAAGTGTTATTTTTGATTATTTTTAGGGCACTGGAAACCCACTGGTATCAGGGCACCAGAACATGGACACAGGATAACAGATTAAACAGGACATTAGGTAAGATAACAGTCGGGGATGCAGAGAGGTGTTCAGCAAAATAAGAACGTTTTCAATAGGCGGTGAAAGCAACTTGGGCCTTTTGTGATCTGAAGTCAACAGGAAGAGAGTTCCAAATATCTCCCCAAGCTGGTAACCAATTTGAATTTGGCTATCCTGACCATGGCTGATGAGGAGCACAGAGTTCTAGGTGGGTCGTATCTGGTCACAAGATCTTTAATGTAACAAGGTGAGCTGCTATATAGAGATTTGTGCATAAGCATTGCTGCTTGAATTTTAATCAAGCAGTGATTGGAAGCCAAGTGAGATCTTGCCAGCTTTGTGAGATATGCACTCTTTTGGATTTTCCCTTGACAATCCTTTGTGCATTGTTTTGTATAACTTCTAGTGACTGTTTTTTTTACGAGCCCCAATTAAAAGGCCATTCCCAAAGTCAAACCTGGAAACAATAGTTGCCTGTGCAATCGAGGCGCTATTATAGTTAGATAGAAATGGGCACAGGTTCTTGAGTAATCTTAAGTAGTGGGTACAGTTTTTAACAGTTTGGTTAATATGGGAATCAGAGTCTAAAGCATGGTTAAGTTGAAAACCTAAGGTTTTAACCTACCTAGATACCTGAATGTGGCAGTCATTGATGGAAAAAGACATACCTAGAGTCAAGTTTGGAACAACCGTGTGTAGTACCAACTATCATCAACTCTGTTTTGTTACCATTAAGTCACATTCAGTGAAGATTCATCCAGGTCTCAATGTGCTTGTACATAGATTGAAGCGAGGTGGAGTCAAGATGGTAATCCCCTGATAGTTCAAAAACCAGCTGCGTGTCGTCGGCTTAATTTGTGAAAAACACATTGAGGCCATCCAAAAGATTACATAGTGGTTTAAATCATGGGTTGACAAGTGGGGGGGGAGATGCAGGCTCCCTTGGGGACTCTGCAGGTTATAGGTCTAAGAGGGAAGGTAGATTCCATACAACAGACTTTGGACCTGTGCAAGAGGAAGGACTGAAGCCAATCAACAGCACTAACAGTGCATGGATCGATATTGCCAAGAGTATGCAGCAACCCATTGTGGTCTATAGAATGTAAAATGCAGCCATTAAGTCCAAAAGGACAAGTAGGCCGATTTTCCCTTTATCCGAGATGTTAAGCATGTGTTATTGGAGGTCCAAAAGTGCTGTCTTTGTGCTGTAAAATGGAAGGAAACCCAAATGTGCTGTCTCTGTGGTGTAAAATGGAAGGAAACCCGATTGTCTAATGTTAAGGATATTGTTACATTCAACAAAGTATTGAAGCTGTAGAGTAGCACTTTTGTCCAGAATTTTCAAGAGAAAATTGCAGTTTTTAATAGGACATAGGTTGTTTGGGTCTTTGCAGTCAATAACATGTTTTTGGTTAGAGGAGTAATGGTTTTGATTGAGTGAGGAACCTGGTTATGGGAGAATGAGAAATTCACTAATCTAACCTGAGATGGGGCAAATATTTCCGTGTGCTAGAAAATCAGATTTGGGGGAAATCACATTTTCCGGACACTATGAAGGGCACATAGAGGATAGCGTATTAAGCATGTCTAGGATGGTAATAGGGGAGAAAATACATACGTTGGATGTCTCCTTTTGTTCTGGGTAGTAAAGAGTGCAAAGTATAGTCAGGTTTTTATTTAATTCCTGCTTGTTCTTGTCACAAGCTTTTCCAACTTTTGCTGTCAGTATCAGCGAGACAGAAGAAGTGCCAGATTTCTCCAGGGATTTAACAATTTCAAAACGTTTCTTGATCTTATTTTTGGATTCCTCCATTTGTCTATTAAATAAACTTTGCTTTGTGTCTCAGATAGCTATTTTATAGTCTTTGCCCAAGGCTTTCCAAGTAGATTTTGAGGACTCTTGTCCCTGCTTGTCTTAAGTTTTTTCATTTCACCTAGCTCTTGAGTAAACCACTTTTGGTGTCCTGCATTCTCTCTAACTAGTTTGCTGCTGAAGGGGGCCGCTGTATCTAATAGTGTTAAGGGAGGAACAAAAGAAATCAACCTGAGTTCTGGCGGTAGCTTGATCAGTGGTGGTGTTCATCATCGTGTTCAAACATTCTTTTAGATTTTCTCCAGTAACTTTTTTAAAGTTACGATTTAGGGCCGGTTAGATGGATTCTTTTGTATTCACGATCAGGTGTTGGAATTGAGCTGAATGCGAACAATGTCATCATTGAAGTTCGGTATACTAGTAAGATGCTAATATAGCTTTGATTAGTGTGCGTCATTTTAATGTGGAGGATGTCACAGTCTGTACAAGTGCTGGGAACTTGGAATAAGCCCAGCTCTGTTCTGACAATGATAGCAATACCGCCACCCCGGCCTGTAAGGTGGTACGCATGTTTATTCGCCTGGTGTAGCCAGGGAAATTATGGGCCCCTAGCTTCTGTAGTCCATGTTCCAGTAAGGAGCAGGCGGTCCAATTTATGTTGCATGACAAAATCGTGGCTGTTCGGAGCATGTTTAGCAAAAGAACGAGTGTTCAAAAATGCACATTTTAACGTAGTGCTAGTTGGGACCTTCTCGTGCAGGGGTATCTTGCATAAGTTATTAGTGGGCAACACCATTAGGCTGGTGGGCAATGCATTAGTCTCTAGCGAGATACCAGCAGGTGGAAACTTTCAGTTTCATGCCAACTTCCCCCCAGAGACTGTCTGATAGAGCTGGGCGATAAAAGATTATATGAGCAATCATTAGGGTGGAGAGGGGACGCTTTGCGTGTTTGGCCTGTAGATAATGGAGCCTTACTTTGAGTACTTACCTCGGTTGGTGAAGGGAGGACTACAGAGACCAAGTTGGTGTTAGCACTAGAATGGGGTAACACTGGCTCTGATATGATAGCATAGACAGGACCTAGTTTAATTCGAAGAGATTTGTCGACGATAACGAGCTGACTAGCTTTCTGTGTGGCGAATAACAGATTACTGCTTTCCAAATAGCCCATCTTAGAGTCAAGAAGGGAACCAGGGCTTAGGCCACCTGAGAGGACCTAATAGAGAATGGAGATGAACAAGTTACTCTCTTACCTGGTAACGTTCTTTCGATGGGATGGTCCGACGACATATTCCATATCTATGACAGTAATCACCACAGCTGTGCTGCTTTGGAAAATCTTTCGGCGCTTGCGTCCTGCGTCAATGACGTCGATACGCCGTCCTCGAGGACCTCCTCTGACGGCCGACGTCACCAGATGTTATAAGTAGGACGCACGATGCCCGCAGCCTCAGTTGTAGTTTTTTCCCTGAACGTGTGGCACGAATCTTCTGCCAGTATTACCACAGAAAGCGTTGCGGAAACGTAAGCTGCAATCGCATAAGAAATTCTGTAGCAGGGTAGGCAAGGAGGGAGCGATATGGATTACGTAGTCGGACCATCCCATCGAAAGAACATTACCAGGTAAGAGAGTAACTTGTTCTTCGAGGGGATTGGGTCCGCCGACGTATTCCATATCTATGACAGACTCCCAAAGCAGTACCAACATAAGGAGGTGGGAAAAGAATTAAGAATATACAAATTTAGAATGCCCAATCAAATTGCAGAGTAAAGGACCGCCTTGCCAAAGGCCAGATCCTGCCCCCGGATAGAATCGAGGGAGTAGTGACGTACAAAACTATGGGCCGAAGCCCAGGTGGCTGCATCACAGATATTACGAATAGGTACACCCCTCTGCAGGGCAGTAGAGGTAGCCATACCCCTGGTAGAATGGGCCCGTAAGCCTACCGGAGGGTCCCTACCCGCCAAGCGGTAACATTCGGAAATTGCCAAGATGATCCATCGAGACAAAGTCTGCTTAGTAACAGCTTGTCCGAAACGCCTTCCAGCGTAACCAATAAAGAGTTGATTGTCCACTCTGACCCGGGACATGCATGAAATGTAGAAGCTTAAAGCTCTCCTAGGATCCAGCCTATGGAGCCTCTCCTCTTCCTTACCAGGATGTGGAGGAGGATAAAATGCCAGAAGAATAACCTTCTGGCTTAAACAAAATTCCAACACCACCTTCGGAAGAAAGGAAGGACAAACTCTAAGGACAACCCTGTCCTTATGAAACACAGTGAAGGGTGACTTAACTGAAAGTGCCTGTAACTCACTCACTCTGCGAGCAGAAGTGACTGCAACTAAAAACACAGTTTTAAGGGTTAACAGTCTCAAAGGCCAGGAATGCAAAGGCTCAAAGGGAGCACCCATTAGAAACTTGAGAACAAGGTTCAGATCCCAACCAGGGAACCTGGAAAGGTGACTGAGGGAACACATTAGTAAGCCCTTGCAGAAACTGAGAAATTAAAGGGATTTTAAAATAAGAACACCCCTCAGACGAGCGCTTAAATATAAACAGCGCCGCCAGGTAACCTTTAACGGTACCCACTTGCAGGCCCTTGTGGGCCAAAGAAAGCAAAAAAGACAGAACGACAGGAATGTCACATGAAAAAGGATCCACATTCTGAACCCTGCACCAGTAGCAGAAATGTCTCCAACGGCAACAGTACAGGGACTTCGTTGCTGGCTGTCTGGCCGAAAGCAACACCTCCATCACGTTTTCGGGGAGGTCCCAATCCTTATACCTCAACTTTTCAGAAGCCAAGCGTGAAGATTAAGGGATCTGACCTCTGGATGGAGAACCTGACCCCCCCTCCCGTGAGAGCAGATCGTCTTGGTAGGGAAGACGACATGGAGGGCAGATGGACAAGTCCAGAAGGTCCGGGTACCACGTCCTCCGGGCCCATGCCGGCGCAATGAAGATCATCCGGGAACCTAACCTCCGTCACCTCCACAGCACTTGCAGAATGACGGGGACTGAAGGAAACGCGTACAGCAGCGGGAAGGACCACTCCACCACGAACGCGTCCCCTAAGGCTCCTTTCGGAGGAAATTCCCGTGAGCAGAACTTTTTGCAGTTCTGGAGGCGAAGAGATCCACTTGAGGGGTCCCCCAAAGGGCGAAGATCTCCAGGAGAATCTCCTGAGCCAGCTCCCACTCGTGAGGGATCATGCTCTGCCTGCTCAGAGCGTCCGCTGTCTCATTTTCGTCTCCGGCCAGATGAACTGCCGAGATCGAAATTTCCTGCTGGATGGCCCAGAACCAGAGCTGCATTGCCTCCCTGCACAGAGGAAGTGACCCTGACCCCCCCGTTTTTGTTGAGGTAGTTTATGGCCAATGTGTTGTCCGTCAGAATCAGGACATTCCTTCCTCGCATAGTCGGCAGAAAAGCCTTCTGGGCAAGCCTGACGGCCCTCAGCTCCAACAGATTGATATGGAGTGTGGACTCCAATGGAGACCAACGACCGCCGACTGTCAACTCGTTGGCATGAGCTCCCCATCCAGTGAGGGATGCGCCCGTCACGATCGTCACCTCCGACCAGGGTAGCCAAAATGGAGCCCCCTTCATCGGATTGCCTTTGACGGCCCACCACAGAAGGTCCTGGGCGACCGAGGGCAGCACCTGAACGGGGTTCGACATCCTGCCGGAGGACTGAGACCACTGGAGCTTGAGTGCTCATTGCAAAGATCACATCCGCAACCTGGCCTCTGGCCCCAGAAGAATGCAGGATGCCATGAGGCCGAGCAATCTCAAGAACTCGAATGCAGGGAGACTCTGGGCATGTTGGAACGTGTGCACCATCTGCTGAATGTGATGAGCCCTCACCTGGGGAGGAAATCACTGCCCTAGAGACATGTCTAGCACTGCTCCGATGTACTGGAGCCTCTGAGTTGGTGTCAAGTGGGACTTCTTTAAGTTGAGGGAGAAGCCCAGCTTGTGGAGGGAGTGGCAGGTGACGGACAGATTATCCAGGACTTGCTCTGGAGAGCGCGCCCTGATCAAACAATCGTCCAGGTATGGGTAGACGTGAATCCCCCCTTGCCTGAGATGCGCTGCCACAACTACCATGAGCTTGGGGAAGAAACTTGGGGTGGAGGTCAATCCGAACGGCAGGACCCGAAACTGAAAGTGCCAGTCGCCAACTGCGAACCTCCGGTACTTCTTGTGCTTTGGATGGATCGGTACATGAAAATAAGTGTCCTTGAGGTCGAGAGACACCAACCGGTCCTGAAGTTGAAGGGCCTGGAGGACTTGAGAAAGAGTAACCATCTTGAACTTGTCCTTCCTGAGGAGTTTGTTCAAACCGTGCAAGTCCATGATGGGTCTCAATCCCCCGTCTTTCTTTGAAATAAAAAAATAAGGGGAATACCATCCCTTGTTCCTCTCCGCTATAAGGCACCAGTTCTATGGCATCTTTCTCCAGCAGGGATTGAATTTACTGCGCAAGGAGCGGATCCGGACTCTTCAAAGAGAAGTTCCCTGGTGGATTGTCGTGAGGCCTCTGCCGGAAAGGAAGACGGTAGCCATGGGCTATGATCTCCAGAACCCACACATCTGAAGTAATGGCACGCCATTCGGCCGGCGAAGCATGAGCCTCATGACTGAGCAGAAGCAGCTGCGGCGTTGCCTGACGGCAAAGAGGCAACTGCTCGCGCGGCCTTGGCACCTCGAGTACCTTGTTTTCCACCTCTGGCGCTCTTACGGTTGCCCCTATGACTTGCAGCTCCTCTCGCTTTACTAAAGGATGAGTAATAACGAAAGGAACCTCCCCTCCATTGCTGTTCCCTAGGACGAAAAGGCAGAGGTTGGCGGACTGCAGCCCCCAATGACTTTGCTGCAGCTTTGGAGGTTTGCAACCTCTCAAGGCTCTCGTCAGCCTTGCTGCCAAAAAGATGTTCACCATCAAAGGGCATGTTGAGGAGCCTGGCTTGCACATCAGGAGCAAACCCCCGACTTCCTCAACCATGCAAACCTGCGTATTACGGTGCTCGCCGCCATGGACCGGTTGACACAGTCTGCCATGTCCAAACCCGACTGAACAGACTCTCACATGGCATCCTTGCCATCCTGAATAATAACAAGAAAACCATCCCACTCGTCCCCTTCGGTAATATGTTCAGCCGCTAAGGAAGTACAGTTCCACAGAGTGTGCATGAAACGTGAAAGGCACATACGGAGTTGGCCGCCTGAAGATCCATACCCACTGAGGAAAACACTTTCTTCGCCAAGCCATCAAAACGCTTGTCGTCCCTATCAGGAGGGATGGTAGGATACGACGCCTGCTTTGTGGGGCCGTAGCTGCCTGCACCACCAAACTCTCCGGAGTGGGGTGCGTGGTCAAGTAGCAGGGGTCACTACTGGCTGGGCGGTATTTTCGCGGCAAAGACTTGCCCACTGCCGGGAGACTCTCCGGAGCAGTCCAAGCCGCTGCCACCCTTCTTTGCAGAGCCATATGGAATGGCAGTACCGCGTCAGTGGGTGGACCTTGGTCGAGGATATCCGTCAGGTCATCCTGCACAAAATCAACTGGGGGCGCTGACCACCCCAAATAGTCTGTGACCCTCAACATAAGGTGCTGGTACGATGACTCGGCATGGGTGCCAGGCTCAGGCCTACAAAACTCCACCTCCGGAGAGGTGTCCAGACCACTGGCGTCATGCAGTGACTGACGGAGGTCCTCTATCTGGCAATGACCAGAAAGAATCTCATCTGGTACCGTGTCTGGAACCAACCCATCTTCAGAACCCTCTTCCACCTCGGAAATATACTCCATAGGCTGCAAAGTGGGCTTTGAATAAGGGAGAAAGACATGTTTTGCCTTGGCCATAGCGTTTCTAGGGGGTTCCCCGTGCCACAGGGTACCTCCGACACCACAGCCTTGAAAGGCGCCGAGCGCGTCGAGTGAAACGGTGTCGAGTGACTCTACGTCGAGCGCGGCACCGACAGCATTGACAGCTTCGATACAGGCCTCGAGGGCGGAGCCCCGAGCGTGTCCTTCGACAGCCTGGGCGCCGATGGTGTCGTCGACTTCCTCAGAGGTGGGGGCCCGAGAGAGTCCGTCGGCGACCTCGGCGTCGACGTAGTCTTCGAAGACTTCACAGGTGCACACGGGCTCGAGCGCGTCGAGGACCGGGACCTGGAACGGGCATGACTAAAACGATTCCCCTTTTCCGAGCGGGACCTTTCCCACGAATCGTGCCGACCACCCGAGCCCGAAGGCGTACGAGCGGTGTCTCTAGTACGGTCACGGCCGACCCCACTCGGAGGCACGGACAGGCCGGTGCCCTGCGATTCAAGAATCGCCACCATTTTCTTCCAGAAGGAGGCCCATTCCTCCGGAGAGGAACGCTTGGTGGGATAAGAAACCCGCCGACGGGCAGAGTCCTCGGATGAGGACGGGGAAGGTGACCGATGATGGCTCTTCCGGGAGTGCCTCAAAGAGGCAGAGGAGTGACGGGACCCACTCCGGGATGGAGACCCCCTAGACATACAACTATGATGCAGAGAGTCGCCCCTCGAATCGTCCGTCGAAAGCCCAGTGGACCTCGCCTTCCGGGGCTTGGACACCTTACCGACCGACAGCTTCTTCTTACGTTCCCGCAAGGCCTTGGACATAAGCGTCTGGCAGTCGACACAATCATCCGTGTCGTGGGCCTCCCCGAGGCACCAGAGGCAGGCGTCGTGCGAGTCCGTCACCGACATCTTGGACCTGCAGTCCCCACACTTCTTGAAGCCCGGGCGCGGGGTGGAAGAAGAGGAAGACATCCCGATAATACTTCACAAACAAACAGGTTCGAAGAACCGAAAGAACAGAAACTCCAAAGAGTCGAGGTGCGCTGAGATCTCCGAAGCGAACACGTTCGCAGAAAGAACCAAACTGAGGCTATGGGCGTCGTGTATCCTACTTATACCATCCGGTGCCGTCGGAGGAGGTTCACGAGGATGGCGTATCGACGTCATCGATGCAGGACACAGACGCCGAAAGATTTTCCGAAGCAGCACAGCTGTGGTTATTACTGTCATAGATATGGAATACGTCAGAGGACCCAATCCCCTCGAAGCAATGTTTAGGATGGAATGGTACTCACCCAGAAGGGCTTGGGCTAGGCAACAGAAAGAGCGGGGAACAGCATCTTGCCGTCACGTCCAGGCACAGAATGGCAAAGACTGGTTTGTCGCTGAAGTGCTAGACATTTTCTTAAAGCAACAGTGGGGCCACTGGAAAATGTAGTGTTCAATCTCGGAATGTCCATTCCGTGAAGGAGAGTGCTTTATCTCTCAGCATTTCAACAGTGCGACAGATAAAGTCAAATAGTATCCTAATTGCGAAGATAATACTGGTCTGGTCTTGCTAATTCAATAAAAATATCTCACTGCAGAATAAAATTAAAATCAATGGCTAGCGTTACTCCAGAATGGACGAAACGTGTAACCTCTGCAAACGCTAAATGGTACAACAATGACAACAGGTTCAATCGCTATACCTGAGAAAAGGGCCAACAGCAGAGTGCATATATCGGTGAAGACCGGCTTGTCGCAGCTGTCCAGTTATCACCTGCACAGTTATGCTGAGGAGGTAGGAGGGCTAGAGTCGGCATTTTGGAGAGGACTGAAGGCTGAGAGAGAGGGAGGGCTGAAGGGTGAGGGAGAAAGAGAGAATCTTTGCCATTTATAAGGTGGAGAACGGAAGAAAACTAGATGGGGAGATAGAGTTACAAGACCTTAGGAGAACAGACAGCCCTGCTACCAAAAGAGGTTTGGTATGTTCTAGCCTGCCAGGTTGGCCCAGGACAGATTTGAGAGGATGAAGGAGGTAAGCAATGGTATAACCTCACTGAGGGAATCTATGTCTTGGATAGCCAGGAGTGGACCCTAGAGCGGTGGCGGGTGGGTGTTTCAGGTACGAGGGACCGCTACCCTCCCAAAGTCTGGCCTAAGAGTCCAAGAAAAGCAGACCACTGAGGGTAAAGAATGGTGTCTACTGCCACGAGAGTTTAAGGATTTTAAGGCTTTGTCAACCCTCTAACGTCTGGTCCTCAGAGGTCCCTTGTTGGGGGCTCTGTGGCAAAGGTTTCAGGAACTCTAAAAATCCAGAGAATAAGAATGTGGTGTTGGACTGGAAATTAGAATGGGTCAGGGCAGGTTCAATTTTATAGACCACTTTTGCGTTGCTCAGAATTCCTTGGTGAAGAAACCATCTTCCGTTTAATTGTGTGACTAAATATTATTTTAAGAAAACTGTTGTCCCTGCTTGATCACATTGCTGGATGTCAGTGATCATATGTTGGAAACTGGTGTGTTTCACCACTTTTAAATTATTTATATTAAGGTGCAATATATGTTGCAGTTACCCATTCCCAACATGACAGTTTTACAATAAAGCTAGTTACCTCTGTGTCATAGAAGATGCATCTACCGTCATAAGTGCCAATTACTGCATATTTCCCATTTTGACAGAAGTTTGCTGCTGTAATTAGTCTTGTCTGACCATCAACTTCATTCCATAATGCAACTTTTTTATCTGGAATATTCCAGAGGCGGAGTTTCCCATCTAATGACCCGCTCAAAAAATAGCGGTCATCCTGAAAATAAAAAAGGAGGTACATAATATTATTTAGTGGGAACGTTTGTGTTTCATACTCCACACAGTTTAGCTAAACTTTTTCCTACATGTAGACAAAGAAAGGATAAAAAACAGAATTGTGTGAACCGAACAATTTTAGAAACAAATATACACAACCATAATAATTGATTCACACAACATGTCATTGTTTTTTTTTTTATAATTAACAACCATTCCTCAAACTTTTTAAATGTATTTTTTACACACTGCCAATTAATATTGCATGACAAACTAACATAAATAAATTAGGTATGCTTCACTAGACGATTCACTAGATATCCTCACTCCTCCCCATCGTGGAAGCCCTTTTCCATGAGTCTAAGAGGTGCAGCCGCTACCCAATAATCCTGCTAGGGATGGTTTAATGCTGGAGGATCTCATGGGGAGGGACTCCCCCACTTGAGATAAGGATGACCACCTTCGATACAACCTGTTGAGCAACATCACACACCCACATTCCTTAGCCCACCCCCAATTTCAAACCACTATGTTGAGAGTGAACCAATTCATTTCTGTAGTACCTGGGGTACAGCCAAGACAGAAAATACTAAGACGAAGAAGAGCACAGAAAACATGAGGATTACTGAATGTGCTAGTACTGTGACAAGCTGGCTCACAAGTGGCATGAGGAACACCAAGGAGCCATTGACAACAGGTGTTGACATTAAGCTGGGGCAGAGTAAGCACTATAAAGTGGAAACAGAAGGACTAGCCATCTACCTTCTGCAGAGGAAGCCGACTGGTGGCTGAGGGAGACCTGTGACGGGTCTTGTGTCGGCAGGATCGAGCCCAAAGGAAAGCAGGCAATGCAGTGGTACGACCTCCAGGAGGAGGCAGACCATGCGGTCCAATAATGGTGCCTAGACTGCAAGAAGCCACAACACGCATAGTCGCCACAGAAGCAGTAAGAAGCAGACAGCTACAGGAATCAGGAAGAATACTGACCCAGTCCCTGGAGAGACCGGTCCCGTGCAAGCAAGTCCCAGAAAATAATGGGACGCATGGGTGGACCGGTAGGGACGTGGGGGCAGTAGAGAGGCCTCTGCTTCATGCTGGGGCAAGAGTAAGGCCTACCAGAGGGCCATCAAGGGTCGGGAACCCAAAACAAGGCAAATAGTGCATCCCAGGAGAGCTTCCTGGTAACAGTGGCAGGGAAAAGCCCACCGACCACCAGTGAAGGGTCTGGAACTCCGATATAAGGAAAACAGGCATCAGAGGAAAGCATCCTCACAGCAGTGGCAGACATAAGCCCACTGACGATCGGAGTGGGGTCTGGGACCCCAACACCACTGAAACAGGCATCTGAGGAAATCTTCAATGTCACAGTGGCAGAGATCAGTCCACGGAAATCCAGAGAATGACTTGGGACTTTGCTGATTTTAAAATTTGTTTATTGGCATTTGTTATTAAGTACAACCACAGGGCAGTTATCTCAACTGCCATTAGAGGACGACTTGCATAGCATCTCGGATCAATAACATTAGCAGCTTTAACATTAAAACATTGAAACATTAAAACATTAAAACGTTAACTATCTCCAGTTTCTGTTTCCTGAGAATCCGGTGTCAAATGGGGGCGTAAAGGGGGGTTAAACCCTACTGGAAGGGTGGGGCTTCGGGTCGGGACTACGAGCGGCCAAAAGCGACCGCTTCCGGGGCTCCCATTTAGTCTATGGATCTTCTTATGGTGGGTTCATGTCGGCTCATGGGGGCTTATCGTCGGAGGGGTAGAACAAGGGGTCTGTGAGTGCCCTCCAGGCGTCTAAGGTCATGCTTGAGGCTTCTGCGGATCTGGCCACACTTTGCTCCCAGGCTTTTGTTTCAGCTAGCACCCAGCGTTTAAGTTCCTTGTGCCAGATTTTCTGTTGAGGCCCCGATGGTTTCTTCCAGGACATCGCGATTGTCCTCTTTGCCAGGATGCACATGATGTCCATTAATTTGGCGAGGTGCTTTAGTTTTGCTGGTCTGGGATATGTGCCCAATAGGCATACCGCCGGAGACCATTCGTATCTGGTTAGCTCCAGTTTCGCACTAGTTTGTTGAATAAAGGACCACAGGGACTGTGTCCTGGCGCAGTGCCAGAATGTGTGAAAGAGATCCGCATTGTCCATTTCGCACCATGTGCATTTGGAACTCTGAGTTGTGTAAAGTTTGGCTAGCCTGGATGGGGTTAAGTATGTTCGGTGCAAGAGGTTCAGTTGTATTTGTCTAAATCTATGATTTCTTGACACTGTCCTAGGAAATGTTAGGGCCCTTTCCCATTCGCCATCTGATAGTTCTTGGCCTATATCTGCTTCCCACCTGGATTTCAGGCTAGCGCTGCGTGGGTTGGGGGTGTCGTTTAGGTGGCCATAGATCTGAGACACCGGTCTTCCTTGCTCACCCAATTCATATAGTAGTGTGATCAGGGGGCTTGTTTCTGGTTCTTCTGGCCATGTTGGCCATTTGGTTCTTGCGGTAGATCTCAATTTTTGGTACCACAGAAACTGGCCTGCGTGAACATCGTTTTCTTCTTGGAGGGTTTTGAATGCTTTGAACTCCCCCTCTGTGTATAGGTCCCCCCATGAGTATATCCCCTTTTGTTCCCAGCGTCTGAGATGCTGTAAGTCCTCGGGGGTTTTGCATAGGTTCGAGATCAGCGGTATGTTCGGGGAGTATTGGTATTTGGCATGGGCAAGGGCTTCAGCCCTGCGCCAGACTCTGCGGCCAAGAGTAACCAACATTGGAGCTTTAAGTATCAGGTGGGCGGGGGCCCAGGGAAGTTCTTTCATATACAACGGGGAGATCAGTGGCTGCAAGAGTGGTGTTTCTGAGGTGGCATCGTCAGCTAGCCATTTGGTGATAAAGCCAAGTTGAGCTGCCAGATAGTATTTTTCGAAGTTTGGGAGTTGGATTCCCCCCTGGGTGTACGGTAATGATAAGGTAGTGAGTGCTATCTTACGTCTTCCCTTACCCCACAAGAAATCTCTTATCTTTTCCATTAGGCGAAAAAAGGATGCTTTGATATAGGAGTGTACGTTTTGGAACCCATACAAAAATCTAGGGAGGACGATCATTTTGATTATGGAGGCCCTGCCCATCATGGATAGGGGAAGTTTCGCCCAGAAGGCCATAGATTTCCTTAAGGCGGGAAGAGCAGACTTAGTGTTGTGCTCATGCATTTGTTCCGGGGAGTGCATTATGTGTAACCCTAAGTATTTGAACGAGGTGTGTTCCCATTTTATTCCCGCCAGGGGAGGTTGCGATGTCACCGTTCCCTTAAGGTTTGCTAGGGGGAAAAGACAGGATTTTGCTCGGCTGAATTGTATACCTGAATACTTCGCAAAATTGTCGAGGACGTCCATCATCGTGGGCACATTGTTGTATGGGTCTTTGACAAATAGTAAAACATCGTCCGCATAGAGGGAGATAATGTGGTCCGAGTTGCCCAGGCGGATTCCAGAGTCGAAAAATTGTTTACGGAAGTAGATAGCAATGGGTTCTAGTCCCAGCACATAGAGCATAGGGGAGAGAGGACAACCTTGTCTGGTTCCCCTGCATATGTTCCAAACCTCTGATATATGTTTCCCGGTTTTTACTCTGGCTCTAGGCTCTGTGTATAATATCTTGATCCACCTAATGAACCCCGGGCCGAAGCCAAACTCCTCCAACACTGCTATTAGCCATTCCCAAAAGATTGAATCGAACGCCTTGATAGCATCAAGGGACAACAGGGCGTATGGTTCTGTGCAGTCTGCAGTTTGGGCAATAACGTGTTGCACCCTGCGCAAATTCATGGTAGTATTTCGGGCTGGTATGAAGCCGCACTGATCTTCATGTATTACATCCCCTATGAGTCTGGCTAATCTGTTCGCTAATACTGTCGTAAGGATTTTCACGTCGCAGTTAAGGATTGCTATCGGACGGTAAGAGTCGCATCTATCAGGGCGCTTATTAGGCTTAATGATCGGGGTCAGGAGGGTCT
This sequence comes from Ambystoma mexicanum, assembly GCF_040938575.1. Classification (NCBI taxonomy): domain Eukaryota; kingdom Metazoa; phylum Chordata; class Amphibia; order Caudata; family Ambystomatidae; genus Ambystoma; species Ambystoma mexicanum. The sequence continues at coordinate 446,305,009 of NC_090930.1, forward strand.
CCCTCATGGTGTCGGGTAGAATTCCTATTTCATGTGCTTCTCGAAAGACCTCGTGTAGGAGGGGCGTTAGGGTGGACTCATATGCCTTGTAAAATTCAGTGGGCTGGCCGTCGCTCCCAGGAGTCTTACGGGTGGCTAGTGATCTAATTGCCTCTGAGATATCCTCGGGTGTAATGTCTGCGTCTAGGGCCTCAGATTGTTCCGGAGGTATCTTGGGGAGCCCTATTTCTTCCAGAGTGTTCATGATTTGCTCTAGGGGAACCTGATCCTTGTGGGAGTAAAGGTGTTCATAAAAGCCCTTAAAGGTTTTGTTTATGGCTTGATGTGTCTGTGCTACCCCTCCATCTTCAGTCTGTAGCCCCGTGATTGTGTGTCTGGGGTGTTCTTTCCTGCAGAGCCAAGCTAGCATTCTACCAGGTTTATCTGCCTCAGTGTGTATCCTGTCGGTTTTGGTGGCATAGTCAAATTTGGCGAGCCTGTCCCATGCTAAAGTAGTGTTATTTCTAAGTTCTTTGAGGTTGATCTCTCTCTGCTCCGTGATAGCCGGGGCCCTTTCCAGTTGTTCAATCTGCTGTTCCCAGTGGTTCAGCTCGCCTCTAAATTGTTTCCTAATGCCCCCTGCTCTAGCTATGATTTCCCCCCTTGTCACTACTTTTAGGGCGTCCCACATCGTGCCTGTTCGGTCCACGCTTCCGGTGTTACTTTCAATGAAGCTCTCTATAAATTTGTGTAGGTCATCTCTGAATACTGGATCATCAAGGGCATCTATCGGCATTCTCCACATTGGAATGGGAGGCCTGGGGCCCGTGTGGTTCCAGTCTACCAGGAGTGGTGAGTGGTCGGAAATGGTTCTGCCCAGATATTGGGCGTCGGCTATTTGTGGCAAGTGTTCATTGCTTATGAGGACATAGTCTAGCCTCGTGTGGAGACCGTGAGGGGAGGAGAAATATGAGTAACCCCGGGCATCAGGATGACACTCTCTCCAGGTGTCTGATAGGTGCAACCTATGTATTAGTAGGGAGAGGGCAGTTGTGGCCGCTGAAGGTCCCTTTGGGTGCGGAAGGGACCTATCTAGTTTTGTATCATGGACACAGTTGAAGTCTCCCCCCCAGAAAAGGATTCCATGTCTGTATGGTGCAATCTTAGCGTACATCGAGTTTAAGTGGGATGGGATGTTGGTGTTAGGGAGGTAAGAGTTGACTATGCAGATTTCTGTTTGTTCTAGTCTGCCCCATAGTATTACGAACCTCCCCTCTGGGTCTGTCTCCGACTTAATTAGATGGAAAGGGAGTTGTGGGTGAATCCAGGTAAATACTCCCCTTGCATATTTGGAGTACGAAGTTCCGACCCCTTGGCCTCCCCAGTGTTCCCTCAACCTCGCCAGTGATTCCGCCGTGCAGTGTGTCTCTTGCAGTAGCGCTATCTGCACTTTCTTTCTGGTCAAATAGGATTTGATTCTATTACGGCGTAGGTAAGAGCCCAGGCCCCTCACGTTCCAGGTCAATATCTTTATGTTTGCATTAGACGACATTTCGGGGTAGTTGAGTTACACTTACAGTCATTTGGCCCCTGCCGACCAACTTTTCCGCTGTGTCCCGGCCTCCTCATCGTCTGGCCCCTCATTCCGACTTCGATCTTTCCGCTGATTGGAGATTTTTGAACTTGTGGAACTCCCATCATGTTAAATGGGGGAAAACTAGACAAAACTTTTCAAACTGTCCCTAGCAGTTGCTTTTAACTTGCAGCGCTCAGGGGTTCCTGAGCCTTCCAGGCCAGTCCTGGCCTTCCGGATCAGGTTGTGTGTGAGCAAAGTGCTCACTCCTTTCTTTGGTGGGGTGGGTTGCTTGTCCGCCGCTCGTGTGTTCCTCCGAGCTCTTGTCCGATGTAGCATGCATCACAGCAGGACTTTCGTGGTGATTCATTCGTCTGCAGTTCGTTATTGCCTGTGCTTTTATTTTTGGGGGGGGAACTGTCTTTAGCCTGCTTTCACCGGGGGGAGAACGGTTATCTCCGAACTAAGTTCTGTGGTGCTTCCTTGTCGTCCGCCAGATTATGCTCGAGCCACAAGTTGGCAGCGGCCGGGGTTTCCAGGAATGTCGCCTTTCCGTTATACAAAATCTTGAGACGTGACGGGTAGAGCAGCATATACTTCAAGTTGAGCTTTCTCAGCCGAGCTTTTATTGGAATGTAGGAATTTCTGGCCTGCTGCACCGCCGGGGTGTAGTCCGGATATATAACTATTGTTGAGTCTTTTCTTTTTATCTCCCCGCCTTCTCTGGAAAACCGTAGTATGGTTTCGCGGTCTCTGAAATTTAAGATCTTGGCTATGATCGGCCGGGGATGAGATCCGGGCGGAGGGCGCTTCTGGAGAGACCTGTGGGCCCTTTCAACAGAGAACCCCTGGGAGAGGTTTCCCGCCCCTACCTCTTGTTGCAGGAGCGTTTCAATGAAGGTCGTCGGGTCCGGGCCTTCCAGGTCTTCGGGAATTCCCAGTATGCGAATATTGTTACGGCGCGCGCGGCCTTCGGCATCTTCAGAGCGGGCCTCCAGTCTTGCCACCTTTTGTTCCAAATCTCTGACCGTTTTTTTTAGATCTCGGGTGTCTTCAGTATTTTCATGTAAGGTAGTCTCTGCCAGTGTGACTCGTTCCGTTAGGTTGCGGGCATCCTGGCGCATGAGTTGCATATCCGATTTTACCTCTTCCAGTCGTCCCTCGAGTGATGTGCGGAGGGCAGCTATTGCTTGGAGGACTTGCGTGTGTTTAAGGTCCTCTTCCTGTTGGGGCGAGTTTTCGGGGGTCTCCCGGTCTTGTTGTGCTGATTGTCTTTGGGATCTGCTTGTTGTAAAGGAGTCCATCGTGACTAGTTTCGGTTTGATCTTGGGGGGAGACATCCCTTGGCTTGGGGGTTATGAATGCGATCTCCTGCGGAGTGCAGGTCCGGCTCCGGCCCTTGTTTGGTAGTTTACCTGGGGACCCCGCCCCAGCTCTTCCGCTGTTTCTGGCCGCACGCGTTTCTGAGGTCAGTTCCCAGAAGCTTGTGGGTGCGGGTTTTTGGGAAGCCTCAGGTTAGCAGAAGACGTGGTGCAGATCAGTTTAGTTTCCTGTGTTTGGGTGGGTTCCGATTCCTGGGTGCGCCCCAAGCGGGCTGTTGTCGTCCCCAGTTTCCGCAGCGATCGCCCTTTATTGCTGTAGGTCTAGTTTGTTTCTTGGGTGGGCTCCAGGGACGGCCAGGGCCCTGCTGGGCCAGATCGGGCCTCCCCGCTGGAGTTAATGCAGGGCCCCAGGGTCAGCCGCTGCGGCGCAGCCTCGGACCTCCGGAGGATCGAGGGAAGGTCAGGCGCCGGCGAAGGGGGCCCAGCCCGGCCCGCGTCGCTGCACCAGGGTCCTCCGTCTGCAGCAGCGCCCCCGGCGCCTCCACCCGGCCAGAAGCGCACCCGGTCCCACCGTTCCGGCTCCCCCAGCCGCAGCGGTCCGATGGATGCTCTGGGCGGACGCGGCCGGATCAGTCGCCTCACGCAGTGGGCGCCGCCATCTTGAAGGCGCAAGGGGCACGGTCCCGGGCTCCCCGTTCTCCGGCGTCCGCTCACCGATTTCGTCCGATTTTGTTGTCGAGTGGAGGCAGTCGGTTCCCCCTGTGGGATTCTGGAGTTGTGTCAGGTCTCGCACAAGGATTAAGCGAGAGCAATTCGTTCGAGTAAAGGATCACGGACGGAGCTCCGTGGAAGTCTGTCCTCACGGCATGCGCGCTGGCCACGCCCCCTTGGGACTTTGCTGATATAGTGAAAGAGTGGCAAGATAAAATCCAAGTTGGAAAAGAACTCTCAAACACCAGGAGAAAGGAGTCATTCTTCTGGTGAGAAATCTGAATCCTTTCAAGTACACTGAAGAGATGCCAGGGGAAGGATGTCATTCCCCCTGGCCTTGTTGTGAACTATATAGGAGAGTGCAGACCAGTACCAGGAGAAGGCAAGCATTCTTCTGGTACATAAAATTCACTGTACACAGTGTTGGATTACAAGCCAGGGCGTGAGTCACAACACCTAGCATCCATTTACAAGAGGACATTTTGCTAACACCTCCAGTATACAAGGAGAAGGGAGTCCCTACTCCTAAAGAAGGAACTTTCTGTTTGATTATATTATTCTTTGGTTGTAGCGTAAGGGATACAAGTAGGTTGTGACATAGGACAGTGGACTTTGACAGACATTCTGACATATCCTTTAGTATTAGTTTGAGGCAGGTAAATCCCCTTTTAGGAGATAGGGATAGTGAGGATTCTTTTACCATGAATAAATTAATAGTTACTCACTGCAGTGACTAATGTACTCCTAGTCCATAGTCCAGACTGCATGGGCGTCCATCGCTAGGGATGGAAGACGGAACCTTTTTCAACAGAAAAACATTCTTGACCTTTAAATTAAGATGCGCGGCCCTGCGAGCATGTGCTCCTCTGACTTTGCCCAGTAGCACCAATCCTCAGTCCCCATCAACGCGTCAACAATATTAATATTGCCTAATGACACCAGTATTTTTAGGTGGTGGGGGGATGGTGGAACATATGGAGGAAAGGGATGTATGGAGGAAAGGGGTCTATGGACTAGGAGTACGTAAGTCACTACGCGAGTAACTATTCATTACTCCTACGTCCCATTCCCTTTCCTCCATACTGCATGGGCGATTACAACTGAATGTAGCCCCAGGCTGGAGAGGTGACCCTCCCTAAGAAAATAAGTTCCTTAGAATCGCCTGTCCGAAAGCCGCGTCTGACCCTAGCTGGCGTCCAAACAGTAGTGCTTACAGAAAGCCTGGAAGTGGTTTGTGCTGTCCCTCATAAGCCTCCTTGATGACAGCAACCATCCATCCATCCATCCATCTATCTTGCAATAGCGGCCTTGGATGCCCGACAACCAGGCCTTGACCCACCCAAGATGAAAAATAGAGCGCCCACCTTGCGGAAGCTCTTGGGCCTATCCAGATACAATTTCAGAGCGCCTCCCTGCTGAGGACCTGCCACAGCACCTGTCTCTGGAATGCAACTGCTGTGGCTTGAAAGCTTGAAGTGCTTTGAGAAACGCTACTAGTCCCAGAAGGTTGATGTGCTTTCTGGTTAACGCCTGTATCCAAAGGCTGTGAGCAGTGTGATGAAGGAAGTGTACCCCCCCCACCCTATCATTGGCGCATCTGTTGTAAGAGTGGCCTCGATCGCTGGTGTGTGGAAAGGCATTCCCTTAGCAGATTGTTTATGTTCCACCCCTGTAGCGATTGACACAGAGGTTGCAAAACCACCACACGATCGTCCCACAACCCGCTTGCCTGCGACCATTACTTTGGTAGCCACTCTTGCATTGGATGCATGCGCAGCCTGGCGTGAGGCACTAGGTAGATGCAGGAAGCCATCATTCCCAGCAGGCGCATTGCCTTTCGTACCATCGCCTGACAACTGGCTACATACTGGGGTGTTTGAAACATGTTTTGGACACTCTTCGGAGGGGAAGACTAGTCTGTGTGTTTTGATTAGTGCCCTCAGAAATGGCTCGACTTGGCTCGGCACTAGACTTGATCCTTTTCATTTATGGAGAAGCCCAATTGGAACAGCAAATTGATAGTCTGTGCGTGTTTTGAAGGCACCACTGAGGAGAATCCCTGGTAATTAGCCAGTCTATCTAAGGGTACACTGGAATGAACTGCCTTTGCAAGTGGGCAGCCACCTCTATTAGCACCTTTGTGAATACCCCGGGGGCTAATGCAATGTCGAATGGTAGCCCTTTTAATTGGTAGTGCTTGTCTCCCATTTTGAATCCAAGGTATTCGTTTGTGCGCTGGCAACATTGAAATATGGAAGTATGTATCTTTCATGTCCAATGTTGCCATGTAATCCTATAGTTTCAGTTGAGCGATGACCTCCTGCAACGTTGTCATCCTGAATTATTTGGGTTTGACGTACATTTTTGCAGGGTGCAGGTCAAGCACTGGGCGCATTGTTAGCTCTCTCTTTGGAACAAGGAAGTACATTGAATAAATACCTGGATTTTGTTCCAGGAACAGTACTAGTTCAATTTCTCCCTTTTGGTGTAGAATTTCGATTTCCTCCTGCTGGATGATTAGGTTTTCAGAGAACATTCTTCCTGTTCAAGGTGGATGGTGGCGAGGTGTTTTTAGGAACTCCACCAAGTACCCCTTGGCCACTGTGTCTAGAACCCAGCCATCTGACATTATTCCCTCCCACTGCTGGGCTAAGAGTGTTATGCGACCCCTGACTGGGGACACATTGGAGGGAACAAGGATAGGCCTGTCATTTGGGAGCAGGGTCTGCTGTGCCCCTAGAGGTCGCAGTTCTGCCTTGTACTTTCCCACAGCGAAACCCATGCTGTTGGTACTGGTAGGAGGACTGGGCCTGGCTACTGTAGAAGGAGGCACTAGACGTGCATGCGCCGGCTTGGCCTGACCTGGTGAACCCATGCGCCTGGAGGTTTCGGCATGTGTTCAATACCCTTTTTTGGATGAAGGGTGTGTTAGATATTTGACCCAGGGTCTTGATGGTCTCATGCTCCTTTGTGGTTTCCAGCTAGTTGTCAACTGACTGACCAAAGAGGGGACCCTCCTCGATGGGCATATTGATAAGGGCTGTCTGTGTTTCCCTAAGCCAATAATGTCTTTTTAGGAGGGTTCCCTCCACAATGACTCTTCCCGAAGTGTCTGCAGAATCCAGAACATTTTTCAGTATGTTTTGAGACACTTGTTTGCCCTCGGTGGCAACTTTGAGAAGGTGTGAGCGAGCCAGTTCTGGTATCGAATCAATAAGTTTCATGACGTTGTCCCACTGAGTGCTGCTGTAGCTGGCAAGCAAGGTAACATTGTTTTCTATTTGTGTTAGGTATGCAGCAGAAGTAGTGATCCGCTTACCAAGCGTACAAAGCCTTTTGCACTCCTTGTTGGGAGGTGAGGAGGAGAGTGGCACACAAACTTTCTGGTGGGGGTAACCATCAGTGAATCTGGCTTGACGTGACCTCTGATGTAAAGAGGATCGGCTGGTGATGGCTTTAATGTTTTCTCTACGTTGTGGGTTGACCGCTCTGGTAAGGATGGAGGTAAAAAGGGATGGAGAGACCCTCTTTTTGATAGATTCCAGGAGAAGTATAGCTTGGCTAATGGGTTTCCTCTCATTGAGGATGTCCTCAACGAAGTCGGTCCCTGTGGGACTAGATTCTTCTGCCTCTGTCCCAAACTGTTGTGCTTTCATTTTAAGCAACTCATGGTAAAGTAATAGGTCTGCAATGGGAGAGGTATGACCGCTCTCCACTGCTGAAGGGTCGATGGGGTCTGTAAAGATGAGATCTGGGTCATTTTGGTCTTGCAAATAGGTGTCGTCACCCTCTTGGCTGGGATCATCCTGGTCAACCACCCACTTTTCCTGGTCTGCTTGATTAGACCGCAGATCCCCTAGCTGAGATCCCTGCAAGGGTTTGCTGGGTGTTAACTTTAAAAAGAAAAAAAACTTTAAATAGGTTCATGTACACATCAGAATTCCGATGCACTGCCATTTCAACATATAGGTCCACAATTATGAATTACATATCGCTGTCAGCAGGAAAACAGAAACAAAGGCCCACCAATACCCTCCCACTTCCCACACAATAAACAAGAATTTCTTATGCTGCACTTGGCCGCTCCCGCAGTCCAGACCATATCACCAAACATTGCCCCCCCTTCATGTACCTCCCACATTAGGCAGCCTCCTCCTTTGCTGAGAACATACCCCTCACAGGGTCCCAAATCTCTAGGGGCCGGAAGCCATATGTATTTTTCTACAGTACTCCCGCTCCATATCGCAGCACCAAGCCAGGTTTCTTAACCATTTGGACAGAGTAAGCGCGGTTGGACTCGACCAGAGCAATAATATACAACTTTTCGCCAATATCATACATATTGATAGTAATTTCTTCCCACTCATCGAGATGCCCTGTACCAACCCAAATATGCAGCTTAAAATATTCAGCTGACCTTGCAGTTGACCATGCCCTCAGTCACTTCTACAACCTGCGTCCAAAAGTACTATCTCACCACATCTATGCTGATGACACTCTGCTCTTTCTTTCGTTCGTTCTCCTCTTTCACACCTGACATTCATTCTACTCTCTCAACTTGCCCGTCTGCCATCAAATCCTGGATGACCTCCCACTGTCTCACTTTGAACGCTGGAAAGACCAAAGTCTTATTCTTTCCCGCAAACACTCTCCGATCACAGTCTCCTCCCCCATTTATATCCTTTCCTCCTTCCAACCTATCCATCACCTCTGTCGTCCATAATCTTGGTCTCTACTTAGATTCTAAACTTTCCTTTGCTCACCATATCTCTCTCACATCCTGCGCATGTCGATTTCATCTCTACAACATTTGCAGAGTCCGCCCATTCCTTACTTTCCACGTCTCAAAACTTCTTATCTTGTTGTTAATCTTCTCTCGACTTTTCTATTGTTCTGTCACCTTCATTGGTTTTCCTCACTCGTGTCTTGCTCCTCTTAAATCTATCAAGTATTCGGCTATTGGCTCACTGTCTTCTTTCTTATCGTAACTCTATCTCTTCTTCTCTTGCCTCATTTTGTTGGTTGTCTTTCCACTCTCAGCTTAAAAACCACTTTGTCTAGTTTTCAAATCTCTCTACGGACTTGCCCCCGACTATCTTGCATCTCTACTTTCATTCTACTCTCCCTCTCGTTCTCTCCACTTCTCGGATCTCTTTAGACTGACCGTTCCCCGTCCTCCCTGCGCTCAATCCCACTTTTGCTCTTTTCAGCTCCTCTCCCCTCTTCACTGGAACTGTCTCTCTCTCTCTCTCCCTTCGCACTATTACTTCTTACACCTTATTCCGTTCATCCTTAAAAACTCACCTGCTTCAGTACCCTGATTGATTGTTACCAGCTGTACCTGAACCATGTTTTGCACCACTGTTCTTATGTACCGTTGATCTCCTATGTAAAGCACTTTGCATAAATGTGCTATATAAAGAACAATATAAATACAAATACAAAAGGTGACCAAATTCGAACAGTGCCACAGCACATGTATAAAATCAGCATTATCTGTACCACACCGGAAGCATCAACCATCGCCCCCGCTGTCAAACTTTGCCTGGACCGTTGGGGTCAGGTATACTCGGTGGAGGATTTTAAGTTGAATGAGTTTAAAACAAGAGTTAATTGCCACTTTTTGACTGCTCGCACATAGATTTCCACCTAGAACCCCCCCACCTCCTCACCAATATCACTTTTCCATTTCGCCCTACTAGTCATTTCTTCCCCAGGTGTATTCTTTTGGGCCATGACATATATTGTTGCCACTATACTCCTGCAGTTTGCTGAGTTTACTATGTCATCTGGGAGAACATTCCGGGCTCCACCGGGAATGATGGAGACCTTGACCTGAATGCCTTCCGGAGCCTGTGGAAATGGAATGCCAACCCAAATCTGCCCAGATCTTCTCCTGAACCTGTTTCCATTAAACAAATTATCCCCTTGGTTAGAAGTCCACCAACGTTTGCACACCGTACCTCAACCAATCCCCACTTACGTTTTTAACACATGTTTGGGTCAGGGCCCGAATATTCAGACGCTGAGTTCTGGGGTGTATGGAAAGGGGGTCTGCAACCCGCTTCCATGCAAGTACAGTGCATGCCGCTGGATCAAAGGGGCATTTATCATTTATCTTAAATGAGAGCAGGGAGCTCTGTAACGAGTATGGGAATGTCACCCTCCTTTCCAATTTAACATGTGGGGATTGCCCGGAAGTCGCCATCCAATAGGAGACAAAGGACACTTGTGCCGCACAGTAGTATAGCTCAATGTCTGGCAGTCCAACTCTGCCCCTATCCCCAGGTCTGACTAGGTACTCGCATCTCACCCTGGGTGTTTTCGGGTTACGCAGCAACTTAGTCACCAACAATTTCAGCTTGGCAAAGAATTAAGACCCGGCCATATTGGGACATACAAGGAAAATAAAGTACAGCAGTTTCGATAAAAATCATTTTGACAATCGATAACTTCCTGAGGAGATAGATGGGGAGAGAGCCCCAGCGGTCGATTCGGCTTCTAAACTCCTCCATATAAATACCATAATTATCTTGAAAGAGCTGCGTTCTGGACCTGCCAATACGTAAACCTAGACATTTAGCAGACTCTAGTTCCCATCGAAATCCCTGTGCCCCTACTGGCCTTTTCGTACTCTGTCAGCTGGAACAGAACTGACTTGAACCAATTCACTCTCAGCCCCGATATATTCCCGAACGCTTTAACTTCATGGGTTAAGGGGGTTAGATTACTACTGGGGTTTCTAATAAACAGAATAGCGCCCGCATGCAGCGAAACCAACGTGTGCCTCTAAGCGCTAACCCCGTTGCTCATGAAATCGCATCAATTTCAAAGCCAAAGGCTCCATCGCTAGAGCAAATAAAAGTGGGGATAGTGGACACCCCTGGCGCGTCCTCCACCCCAGGCCAAAAGCCTCTGAGAGTCTTCCAAATAAACCAATCCTGGACATCACCCCGAACACAGAATCTAATCACACAACAGAAAGTAGGGAGGTGTCCCAATCATTTTGAGCACCGCAAACAGATATCAAAGGCTTTCTCCATATCTAAAAGCGCTGCTATTTCCAGGACTGAGGCGTCCACCTGGGACAATACCCCAAAAAGCCTCCTTAGATTAAGGACCATACTCCTCCCCGGAATAAAGCCTGACTGATCTACGTGTATTATTGACAGGAGAAATGGCAGCAATCTGTCCGCCAGGATTTTAGAGAAGATTCTTTATCTACATTGATAAGGGAAGATAGGCCTGTATGATGCACAGTCCAGCGGGTCTTTATCTGGTTTTAATAGCAGGGTGATTATACCTTCCTGCATTGTAGGGGGCAGGCGCCCTACCTAAAGTCCCTCGTCCCACACTTCTAATAAATATTGCGCAACCCCTGGCCCAAATTCCTTTAAAAATTCTGAAGTGATCCCATCTGAACCCAGAACCTTACCCGACGGGAGATCTCTAATTGCTTTAAGGATATCCTGCGCAGTGATTGCAGTGAATGCCTCCATAGCCGGTTTGCTAAGCAGGGTTAGGGGAGCACTGCCCATGAAACTACGTAAATCGTCTGGATGTCCTCCAGCTCTTTCAGCATATTTCAGCGCATAAATTCTTGTCAAATCCTCGAAATTCTGGAAGGATGTCACCAGGGTCCGTCGCCAGGGCCCAGTTGGAGCGGTGTATCGCTGGTATGTCAGTCTGACCTCTAGAATTACTCAGCATTCTGACCAGGTACCGTCTTGGTCTGCCTTCTTCGCCCTTATCTACAGGCCAGCTGCGGTTTAGCCAAGAACTGCACCTTCCAGTCAGCCTCTGCGTTGAAGTCACTCAAAATCTCCCGGATTCCAGCTAAGCATTCGGAGCAGCCTGTCTCACCACTGCCGCTCTCTCCAGGTTTGTGAGGGTGCGTCCCAACCCGTCCAATCTATTTTGGATGCCTTTGAAAACACCACACTTGATTGAGGTAAAGAGTCCCCTCATAGTGACTTTAAATGCCTCCCAGAGTGCCAGCGGACTGTACAGAGCCCACATTTAACTCAAAGTAAGCCTTAACAATTTCATGTACTTCACTACAGTAAACCACATCTAGTAAAGCTTTACCCTTGAACAACCAGCAGGGCCGTACTAACGACAAGCCTGCCAATGGGAACTACCATACCACAGAGGATTGATCTGACAGTGTCCGCAGTAGCATCGTACAAGTTACACTGCCTCGAATCAGCCCCGACCTTGCTAGGATATAATCGATGCTGTTGTGTCATACACTGAGGAATAAAACGAATAACCCCTCTCACCCGGATGCAAAGCCCTCCAAACATTGATCAAACCTAGCTCAGATATCTCCCCTTAATAGCCTTGGTGACCAGGGAGTCCGGTCGCACCCCCACAGGGGATCTGTCCAGCCCTGCGTGCAATACTGCATTCATGTCCCCAGCCAAAATTAAGTGTGCATGCAAATACTTCATGCATTTAACACACAAAGCTGCATACAAACCGGAATCTTCCATGTTGGCCCATACACATTCACCAATGTGACCTGGCATCCAGCAAACTCCCCAACAACAATAACATACCTACCCTCTGGATCACAATCTTGTTCAGAAAGCTTAAACCCCAGGGATTTATGAATAATTATGGACACTCTGGGCAAATAAGAAAAAGATGTGTGAAATCTATTGTCCCTCCATGATTTCGCCAGTCCCACATTCAGCCTTTTAAGCAGGTGAGTCTAGCACCATGCTACTCACCATGGACCACAACCTTGCATAATCATTGATGACCCTAACGTTCCAGCTAAGAAGGGTACAACTATCGAGGCCTGTACCTTTCACCATTAATCCCGCTGACAGCATCGCCTTCCCCCACACCTAGCTCACTATGGCATAACCCATCAGTGCACTCAACCATTACAATGCCAAAAACATTAACCTTTTTTCCAAGAACCACAACAACACCCCCCCCCGTTCACAGCCCAGCCCTTCCGTATCTCCCATCCTTTCCAACCCCAAGACTGCCTTAGCTGCGAGCAGCTCCTCCCCACACCCACTGCCAACCCCCAACCGGCAGTGACCACCTCCCACCCTCCACAACAGCGTCATTAACCATTTGGAAACAGGGTGCCTACTCTTCACTGCCAAAAAGGACAAAAGTGCTCTTTGTACTGTAGGCATAAAATCTTTAAAAAAGGATACTCTCGTCCCTCATAATGTACATCACCCAGTTCCCGTGCTCTTCTCAAGAGGACCTCTCTGTCACAATAGTTTAAATGTCTCCCAATGACCGGGTGGGGATTCTGCTCCGGTCTCAGGGTCTGTCCCGAAATTCTATGTGCTCTTTCCACTAAGAACTGGGATGATGGTTCCGGGTCTCGAAGCACCTCCTTAAAGAAAGTTTCCATAAACTGCTACATATTAAATGACGGTATGGACTCCACAGTTCCTGTAACCCAGACATTGTTCCGTCTGGATTGTGCTTCCAAATCTTATGGGTGTGTGGGGTTGGATGAGTGGGTATCACTGGCCCCAAAGGCTGCTACACAGGTTTTTGTGTAGTGGGCAACCAGCTCAAAAAGAAAAAAATAAAAAAAAAGAAAAAGAAAATACAATAAAAAAAATATATATATATACATATATATATATATATATATATACATACATATACATATACATATATATATATATATATATATATATATTTTCCCCATGGTTTCATCAACCTGTTTGTGTGTCAAAGGAGTTTCTGATAAGATGGTCTTTGCCAGCTCAGGAGTAACCTTGGGTGCCTCTGTAGGACAGTATACTATGGATATGTCCTTGGGGCTATTCATGGGGGTTTTCTGTTGAGGGCAGAGGATAAAGTGGAAGATTCCTCCTGACAGTCCTCCCTCAGAGGTCTCAGGGGCCATTTTACTATGAGCCTGATGTTCCTTAAGTTTATTTTCTGCGTGCGAGTGAGATTTGTGCTTTTCCGACGGCTGTTTCGGTTTCTCTGCCTCAACCGTCGAGCTGTGTTTATGCACATCTTTCACCATAGTGTGAGCACGGGCGTCTTGTGATAAATGCGGTGGCAGAACCACAGCAGGCTTGGCCGGCGGTTGATCAGCAGGCCTTGAGACACCTACAGTCGGTGTGTGGCCCTCTGTCGAGGAGCGGCTGTGGGGTATGTGCTTATGTGAAGATGATGTGTGTACACTTGTCATCGGAGGCAGTCAACATAGAAGCGCGCTGCAATTGCCTTTCGGGCCTGGGGACAGGCGTGCAGGAACTAGTTTGTTCCTCCTTAATGTCCTTGACATCCGATTCAGAGTCTCGGCCTGCATAAGTCTCTGACTCTGCTGACATGGCGTATGCCGCCAACTGCTTACCCCGGTGCTCCTTTAGGGTTTTGGGCATGAAAAGTTTGCAAGATGTGCAGTGGGACTCTGAGCGATCATGTGGAAGGCAGTGGTTACACACCCTGTGTGTGTTTTTCCACTGAAATGTTTTATTGCAATTGGGCAAAACCTAAAGGAGTGTGCTTCATAGTGGAAGGTGGACACAGAGGGAGCAAGACAAAGGCAGTAGGGGTAGGAAATGCGGGTAGGCATTCTCTATAAGAAGAATGGATCAGTCCCCCTGTTCTCCCTACTGATTAGGTCAAAGCCAGGTGTAGGCCAAATCCCATTGCCATAACAGACGTATGGTTCAGTGTTCGGAATAAGGCATTGAGATGCTCCGGAGATCAGCTGTCGAAGACATGCATCGATCAGTGACCAACAAGAGAGGTCTGGATGAAATTAACTCTCAAAGTAGCATTATGCTATGGACTCTGTGAAAGTGCAACTTGCCACGATGGTGGAAAAAATGTATCCAAGGGACCTCGATGCCTCGATGTACAGGGTACGTTACACTAGGGATACAGGGTATTACAGTCACGTCCTGTCGCCGTCCCTTTTCGAACTTCAAAAAACCTCATGTGCAATACTCCTGAACTTCCACTAGATGTCGGCCTATGCAAAGCATGCAATTCTAAGCAGATCCACAAGCTTCAGAAATATGCTTTCAGGGCACCTAGCCGAAATAAAGAAATATCTAATTTAATTGAGAATTCATGGCAAAGAACAGGTACTGTAAGAAGAACCAGGCAACTAGTAACATGGCTGCATAAAGCACAACAGGATTAATGTAGTCATCTGCCATTTGCGTAGGAGTAACAATGAAATGTTCAAGCAAACAAAAACATTTTGTATTCATTGTACGTATATGGGTTGAGGACCGCCCGACAGCTTAACGGACTGCTGGAGTCGACCCCCTCGTTTGTACCCCAAATTAGTTGTAGTCAATACGGATAATCTCTGTGTTGACTCCCAAGTCATCTTGAGCAAGCTGTAATGTCCCAGGTTGCTGCATCGTCGTCAGCTACAAACTGTTTCTGTGCAGGATTAGCCCACAGTTTCTAGACTACTCTGTTGGTATTACAGGGGCTCCCAGAGTATTCTCATCAAGGCAAACAAAAAAATACAGGTACTAGCACAAGAACACTAGCAGCACCACCTAGATCACTGCCAAAATGGTTAAAGTGCACAAGCTAACGTGCAGGGTTACTATATACTTAGCACAACTCCAGCTCCCAATTTAAGGTCTTCAGTAATCATGCAGTATCCTCCAATGGCAGACAGAGAAGATCTTCAAAGGCAGACAGAGAAGATCCTCAAAGAAGAACACAAAACTGGATCTCCTTTTAGCCCTCACTATGCTAAAGGTGAGTTTGGGCACATACTATTATCTGAGTGCCAAGTTAGCAGATATTGTCTGGGCTCACTGTCTCTCCCCCTTCTCCGGATTCTGGAGTTATAAGGCACTTCACAAAAGTAAGCCTGAACACTTGCTCTTGGTGCAGGATGTCTTCAAGGTCAACAGTTCACAACCGCTGAGCCCTGCTGAGCCTGCACACTGCCACAGATTCGGGCTGTGTTGAATGTGCCGTTTCACAAATACAATTAACACTTTCACTGTTATTAGACTAGCATGTTGTCCGACTTGAAAAGTGATTTGTAGCAGCTGTGTATAGGAGTAAACAATATGTGACTGAATAGATTGAAAACGGGCTAGAAAATACGGTGTAATCACTCACTCTTGGATGAAAGGCTATTGCAGTGACAAAGTCGATATGCTGGAAACAACATAGACATTCCCTTCTTGATATGTGCCACAGTCGTACAGTCTTGTCCATAGAAGAGGAGAGTAAAAAATAATTCTGTAGAGAAAAAGAATTAGAGATTCAACAACATTTATAAACATATACCAACATATATCAAACGACTGTGACGTTAGGAATAAAATGTAAATGCATTTTCAAAATCAAAGACTAGGATTAAAGTTTACTGGTATATATTGTAATAGTTTTACTTCAAATGAAAAAAAAATATTAGGTTACCAACTGGGACATGTTCTATAAACCTGTTAAATAAAGCATGTAACTTCGATTACATCCAAAAATGCAGACTACCTGAAACAATAGCTCTTTCCCCAAGTACCCTTAATGCATACAGTCAAAAGGGGTCAATAACATAACAGTGGCATAGACCCATTTATTGTCCCAAAGGTCTAATGTGCCACTAAATACATCACAGTGTAATGTTTTAATTTTAATCAAGTGGTATTACCATGATGTGGACGTCACTTTGAATACAGAACACAATATGCAACAAGCAATGATTGTTTCCACTCTTCCAGACAACCAAAAGAAGCCCAGACTTTAGAACTCTGGGGCGATCTGAACAATTGTTCGCAAAGGGGTTCCATTTGCAGGAGGCATTAGACCACTAGGATTCCTAAACACATCCAGGGACTGCACCTGCCTTTGCATATGCCAAAGTGTGTGTTTCTGGTGGTGCACTATCCAGGAAGTGTGGAATTGGCTTTCCGTAATACGTTGCATGAAAAATCAAGGGCCAGAGAGATAGTGCATTGTGTATGTGCCTCTGTATGTAATGTCCCATACAATATGCTGGACTTCAGTAGCAGGTCCCTAAAAAAAGATAATGCAGATATCCATCACAAATTTGGCAGAAGACCAAGTGACATGTTGCCTCCACACTCCGTTTCAGGCTATTCTAGCCCGCAAACACAGCCCAAACTTATCAACCTGTTCAACCTTAAAAAATTACATTTTCCTAGGAAGTGTGTGAGGACCAGACAAATGCATAGAATATCCCCTTCTTGAAATAATTCAAAAGAACCTGCACAAAATGAAGATGTATTTAGAGTACATCCCACACATAAGCATGAGCATAAAGCAAGTAGAAGGTTTAAGTCACTTACCTGTAATTATTGTTTTCCATCATGGGTCTGGCATGGATTCACATGCTCATGAATATTCCCCGACGACGTTCTGGGAATCCTCGGAAAAAGATCAACAAGTTTCACTTTTACTTAAAAACTGTATTTCTCCTCTAAACTAATCAATGTCCTCTGGGTCATATTGCCCCCATCCAATGACAATCCTCTCCCTAAGTCCCTCCTCTCGCAGCCATCTTCATATTTGGTAAGCACGTAAAGTGGAAGTATGACCAAGAAGAGCTGCAGAGGGGTCAGAGGGACGGTTTCGCATGTGAATCCATGCCAGACACATGCTGGAGAACAATAGTTACAGGTAAGTAACTTAAAACTTCTCCAGCATGTGTCTGGCATGGTTTCACATGCTCATGAATAACGAATACATAGCAGTACAACACTACACAACCACGGGAGGTGGCAAGGCTCAACAGAAGCAATTAACTCTTACCTCCGGAACAGGCTCACCTCAAGCGAACAGATTGCGTAACACTGCTTGGGCGACTCTGGACTCCTCTCTGGAATCTCTGTTGATGCAGTAGAACTTTGTCAAGGTGTGCGTGGACCTCCACGTAGCAGCTCTGCAGATGTCCAGCAGGGGGGCACACCAGACAGTCACGTCGTCGTTGGAGCAATCGCTCTGGTGGAGTGGGCTCTAAGGATGGCCGGGCAGCGGTCGGTTCGCCAAACGATGACAATACATGATGCAGCAGGAGAGCCACCTTGTACTGGAAGCCTTGGACAAGGCATTTCCATGGTTCACAGGACCAAAGTTCACTAACAGTTGTGAAGTCTTCCGAAAACTCTTTGTGCAGGTCACATAGAACTGGGCACGAGCAACGTCCAGCGAGTGCAAGGCCCTCTCCGCTGGTGCCGAAGGCTTCGGGGAAAAAAACAGGTTAACACTAAATGCTCATTGAGGTGGAATGCTGATGGAACCTTTGGCATGAAAGAGGGGTGCGTGTGCAGCACCACCCTCGATTCATGGAAAGTCAGGTATGGTTGCTTGCGGGATAGGGCCGGGATCTCACCTACCCTTCTGGCAGAGGTGCTGGTCACAAGGAAAGCAGCTTTCCACAAGAGGAACATGCGATGGGCCTGATGCATAGGCTCGAAGAGTGCCCCCCTATGAGTCTCGTCAGAACCACGTTGAGTTCCCAAGACGGGGCAGGAGCCTTCACCGGCGCTTCACCAGCGGGAAAGATCGAAACAGTCCTTTAAGAAATTTCTTGACGAGTTGGTAGGAACAGAGTGAAGATCTTCCTGGAGACCTGGTGTAACGGGAGATAGCAGCCAGATGTACCTTGGTAGAGGCATGCGCCAGCCGGGCCTTGGCCAAGGATAGCAAGTATGGAAGGATCTGCGGGACCGTGACCCTCAGAAGGGCAATCTTCTGAGACCAGCACCACATAGCAAAACGCTTCCACTTGTGACCGAAACACTTAAAAGTTGACGCCATGGCCTTGGCAAGGACCTCCTTGCAGTCCGAAGGCAACTCACATCCGCCAAACCCTAGGGCTGCAGAAGCCAAGCCCTCAGGTTCAGCGGTCCTGGGAAGTGATGAAGGATTGCGCCTCCTTTGGTGAGAAGATCTGGAACCGCTGTCAGCTTGACCGGAGGTGATGCCGACAGGCTGAGAAGGTCCGGACACCAAATTTGCCTCAGCCACGCAGGGGCGATGAGTATCCTCCTGCATGGACATTGAGTGTGTTGATGACTTGTAGCAGGAGCGGAATACGTACAGGAACAGTCCTTCCCATGGGAAGGATAACGCATCCCCCAGGCTCCTCGGCTGGTCGAATCTGGTGGCAAACGTCTGTCCTTCCGAGACCGCCGTTGTCGCAAACTAATCGATCTGGGGTCTGCCCTATCTGACGAATAGGCGGTCCACCTGATACTGATGAAGCTCCCACTTGTGGCAGGAGCGCAGTTCCCCACCAAGGGAGTCTGCAATGGTGTTCTTGACTCCCGCCAGGTGGAGAGGAACATCCCCTGTCCGATGGCCCAGTGCCACAAGTCCTGTGCTTTCTTGGAGAGCACCGGGAATTGAGTGCCCCCTGCTTCCTGATGTAAAACATGGAGGTGGTGTTGTCCATGAAGATCCTCACCACCTTGCCTTTCAGAGACAGGAGGAACAACTTGAGGGTCCAGAACACTGCCTGTAGCTCCAAGATGTTAATATGAAGATCCATCTCCTCCTCTGGTGTGCCCTCCAGGGAGGTGTGCGTTGTGACAGTTTCCTGGTATATGGTTTTTGAAACCCTGTGCTTTGGGCGATGTTGGAGCGGACGCCCCACCATCCTATCCCCCGACAGAACCCTTTGTTGAAAGCGAACTTGATCACGAAGCTTCCGGACACCTGTATCCAGCAGGCGTCCAGGAATTCCTGAACAGGTCGCATCTGCAACCTGCAGAGATGGACAAGATAGATGCAGGACGACATCCTGCCCAGTAACAACTTGATGGTGTGCACCGTGGCCGCCTTCTTCAACGATAGCCGTTGCACCTTTCCTTGAATGGCGGCTATCCTCTCCAAGGGCAAAGCCAGGCAAGACACCATATTAAGTCTGGCACCTAGGAACAGCACGTTCTGTGATGGCATTAAGCAGGACTTTGTATAGTTGACGGGGAAATCCCAGATCCGTCAGCAGCCGGACGGTCATCTTCGTGTGTCTGATGGTCAGCTCCCGCAAGCGGGCGCAAATCAGCCAGTCGTCCTGGTATAGTTATAAGTGTATGCCCTGTAGATGTAGATGGGCTTCAACTGGTGCCAGGCATTTTGTAAACCCCCTGTGGGCCGACTTCAAGCCGAAGGGTAGGGCCTTGAATTGGTAGTGCTGTCCCTGCACCACGAAACGTAGAAACTTCTGATGTTTCCTGTGAATGGGTACGTGGAAATAGGCGTCTTCCAAGTCCAACGACTTCAAGAAGTTTCCTTTTTCCAGGGGGCCAAGTACGTGTTGCAACGTTACCATCCTGAATTTTTGGGACTTTAGGTATTTGTTGAGATGACGTAGGTCTAGGATGGGCCTCCAGCGCCCGGTCTACTTTCTGACTGTAAAGTATCTGCAATAGACTCCGGAGCTCCAGAGCTGTTGGGGAGCTAGCTCTATCGCCCCTTTTCGCAGCATGCCCCGTACCTCTTCCAGGAGCTATGGGATGTACTGCTCCTGACGGGTAACCGGAGTGATCTGCTGACACCTGTGTTGAAACTGAAACTCCAGGGTGTGTCCTTGGGTGAGTGCATCCAGCCCCCATATGTCAGTGGTGATCTTTCTCCACTCGATGATGAACCTCGTCAGCCGGCCCCCCCACCGGGTTGCACGAGTGGGGCCCCAACCGCCTGGTTGGGTCAGGTTTGCTTCAGCAACTGCTTCCTGCCCCGAGGGCGACGCTGTCCTCCACTACCGTATGCCTGGGAACGGCCTCTGTAGGCTTCCTGCATTGAGGATCTGGAAGGATGTCGGTACGATGAGGCAAAAACTTTTGAAGACCTGCTCGACATTCTTTTGGAGGAGCGAAAAACGAGCAGTGCTGCTGGAGAGTGCACAGGGAACGGGGCGTTTGTGTCCTTTTTGATGGCCTGAAGGGACCCGTCAATGACCTTCCCAAACAGATTCTCTCCGTTGAAGGGCATGTCCAGTACCTTCGTTTAGACATCCTGATGGAAATTTGTGTCTTTCATCCAACCTTGGTGACAAAGGCAGACACCGTCCCCCATCTGCCGAACCCATGTCGGCAATGTCAAAAATCACTGTGATGGCGTGATGTGATGCTATTTCCCCTTCCTGGAGGAGATTGATAGCCTCCGTCTCCATTTTCTTATCATCGGGGAGGAACTTCAGGATCGGCCCCAGCTTGTACCCCACAACTCCCTGTCGTACATGGACTGGATCGCCAGTGCGTTGGACGCCTTGATAGTGGACGCTGCAGTGTAAATTACCTTCCATCCCATGGCGTCCCACCCTTTTCCCCTCGCTGCCCGGAGGGACCAAAGACGACAAGGACAGGTTGGCCGACTGTTTCCTTGCAGCCGCCGATACCACCAAATCTGGCTATGGCTGCGACCTCAGGCACATGGGTGCAGAGTCCGGCACCCTATACTATATTTCTTCTCCAGCCTATCTCGCTTGGCTGGAGCCGTGCAGGGTTCTTCACGAGAGTCAGGCCCTCTTCTCAGACATTGTCCAGAAAGGGCACTGCCATGATTGTCTTCCTCTTGGCCTCTCGCCTTTGATACAAGCAGCCCTCCTTCTTGGTTTCCTCATGCACCAGCTGGAATAGCTTGGAGGGGAGGCCCTGGCCATCATGGAGTAGAACGATCCCACCTCATCCGGTGGGGACACCCTGTCTGGATCATCCAAATGTGCCGATTCACCGTCTGCTGTGATGATGTCTTCGTCAGCATCCGTCTTCGTGGCCATATCCGTACCCGTGGCTGGGTCTGCTGGGGGAAAAGGGGTCCGACATGGAGGAAGTGTTTGAAACGGGGCGTTGGATGATGCTTCCTCTTCTTCGCTGGAGGCTAAATCGGGGACCACAGGTGGTCATCATCATCATCTGGATCTCTGACACCAAGGTGTGTAGAATCGACAGAATATCCAAGGAAATGTCCCTCAGTTGAGAAGGCAGAACAGGAAAACTAGACTCTGCGCCGTTGTCGCGTCCTCCTCTTCAACATCAACCGTATGCAAGGACTCCTGATCTTGTTGTCCGTGGAAGAGACCTCCATGCGTTGGGCGATGGCTGTTTCGGGGCCTCCTCGCTCCCCTCTTCCCTCCCATTGGGGGTCTTTGAACCGGGGCCTGAGCCAGTTTCATCCCTTCTGGCGTGCCTGCAGACTTTGCCAAAGTCACTGCAGCAGTGTTGCAACTTGGGGGTAGGGACAGCGGAGGCATGGGAGCTACCCTCGCAGGATCAGTGCCGTTTGCTATCGTAACGTCAGCGGTATTGGTGTGAAGCCATGCCGCTAGCCTACTGTGCCTGACCTTCGTTGTTTTCCTGGAGAAACTGAGGCATCTTGCACTCCACCACCTTGTGGTCCGGGTGCAGGCAGTGAAGGCATTGAAGGGGCTTGTCCTCCACAAACACATTCCATAGCCCTGGGAACGGGCTCTGTAGGCTTGCTGAGTTGTGGATCCGGAAGGCTGTCGGTATGAAGTGGACTTCTCCCTGGAGGAATAAAAAGAAAAGTGGTGCTGATGGAGTGCCATGGGAACGGGCCATCTCTGTGTCCGCTTTGATGGCTTGGATGGACTCGTTGACAACCTCTCCAAGTAAATTCTCTCAGTCTAAGGGCATGTCCAGCACTTCGCTTGGACCTCCTGACGGAAATTCGTGGCCTTCATCCAGCCTTGGCAATGAAGGCAGACACCGTTCCCCATTTTCTGGAACCCTGTGGCAGTGACGTCCAATGCCATTTTGATGGCGTGATTGGACGCTACCTCCCCTTCTTGGAAGAGAGCGATTGCCTCCAGCTTGTACCACAAGTCCCTGTCGTACCTGGCAAGGATCACCGGTGCATTGGCCACCCTGCTAGTGCAAGCATCAGTGTAAAGCACCTTCTTTTCCCATGGCGTCCATCCTCTTCCCCTCGCTGTCAGGAGGGAGCGAAGACAAGGACGAGTTGGCTGACCGTTTCCTTGCGGCCGCCGATACCATCGTATCCGGCGATGGCTGCAACCTCAGGCACTTGGATGCATAGTCCAGCACCCAATACTACTTCTCCAGCCTATCCCGTTTGGCTGTAGCCGTGCAAGGGTTCTTCATGAGGGCCAGGCCCTCTTCCCAAATGTGTCCAGAAGGGGTACCACCATGATAGTCTTCCTCTTGACCTGGCGCCTCTGGTACAAGCTCTTCATCTTGGTTTCCTCGGCTGGAATAGCTCAGAGGCTCTGGAGATCATGGAGTGGAACGAACCCACCTCATCCGGTGGGGACACCCTATGCGGATATTCACCATCCGCTGCAACAAGATCCTCGTCATCCGTCGCTGTGGCCGTATCTGTCCCCATACCCATGTCTGGGTCTGCTGGGGGAGACGGGACCAGACGGGGCGGCAGAGGTTGAAATGGGGGTGCAGGATGATGCTTCCTTTTCTTTGCTGGAGGCTGATGGGGGACCTGGGGGACCACTGGCGCTTGAGGCATCCTCATCTGGATCTTCGACACCTAGGTGTGCAGGATTGACAAAATATCCAAAGAAATGTCCCTCGGCTGGGATGGCAGGACAAGGAAATTAGGTCCTGCGCCGTTGTCCTTCTCTTCAACGTCCTCGTGGACCGTGTGCAAGGACTCCTGGTGTTCGTCGTCCGTGGACGAGACCTCCATGGCTTGGGCCACGGCCTGGGAAGGCTGTTTCGGGGCCTCCTTGCATCCTCCTCGTTCCCCCCTGAGGGTCTTAAACCGGGGCCTGAGCCAGTTTCCCCCTTTCTGGCATGCCAGGAGACTTTGCCAAAGTCACTGCGGCGCTGTCGTGCCGTGGGGGTAGGGACACATTCTGAGCTGCGGGGGTCTACCTTTGCAGGGTCAGCGCCCTTAGCTGTTGTGGCAGTAGTAGTCGCCAACTCCATCGCCAACAAGATCTTAGCCTGTGCCGATTGAGCATGCTTGGGTTGTTCGACCGCCTTCTCCTCCGTCCGCAGCGTCTCAGATTTCTCACCTAGTTTAGCCGGGGTAGATGACTTCCTTTTCGAGGAGATCGGTTGCCGGCTGGCAATGGAGGTGGAAAGTAATGTTGATCACGCCGCATCTACCTTGAGACCCGCTTCCGCAGCAAACCCGGTGGACTGTCATGGTCATGAAGTCAGGGGCACAGGCATGCAAGGGTCGCATGCGCAGGAGACCTGTGTGGACACTGTCCTGGCGCCTTTGGCGCCAGGCTCATGAACAAAAGTAAACAAGAACATCCATTTAACACTAAAAGGCTTTTATTATGGAAATAGCACTTCAGATGCATTAACCATGAACATTCAATCCATTAAGCAGGATTCATTAACCTTGAACATTCCATCCATTAAACACGAAGTGTATTCTTGGGTGTGGCTGCTAATAGATTGCCTTTGCACGTGCTCACTTTCTAGGAGTGGCAGGGTGTGGCTGGTAAGCCTGCCCTAATGGGCGTGCCCACGATCTGAGCTATATAAGCTGCCCCAATCCTCAAGACAGACGCTTCGCATTATTCTGCACTTGCCAGCAGCGTCGCCTTAGGTCAGACTTACCTTTGCAGATCCTGCTTCCTGCCAGCATACTTTCCAACTGGGGGAAGCTGTTCTTACCTGTACATCTCTTCGGCGAACCAAGTATTCATCTTTACACTTTCCAGAACGCTGAAATCTTCATCTTGGCCCTGCAGCACGACACGCTCCATCGTCGACTGCAGCGCCTGCAAGGAAAAACAGAAGACAAGGTTAGACATCGAACAGTTTAAGGTTGCGCCTAGCCATACTTTGCGCTTTTCTTTAAACCAACACTTACCTGCTGTCGAACATTGCGGTAGCATCCATCTTCCATCCGGCCGCGTCTCACAGCTGTATTGAGGCCACATTTCCATCTAAGGGAAGAGAGACATTAATGCGGGCATAAATAGGAGCAACATTCAAAGAAATTAAACTGAACGAACAGCATCACAAGAGCTGAAGAAAGACTTATCAATCATAAGGAGAAGCATAGTCGCAGCTGGACTGGATTAATACTCATCAGGGATCAGTGAAGGAACTAGATCCCATTTGACGCGCCCTTGCCAGAAGCAGAAGGACGGAGAGCTTATCTTCCATAATTCACAGGAGCAGTACCACCACGTACCACCGCTCACAGCTTTTCTACTGAGGGAGAGGCCTGAAGGGGGAGATTCAGGTTCAGGGAGGGCTGCAACCATGGCCCAAGGCCTCCGTAGAGACCAGGTGAATGTAACATGGACTCAGACTTACGATTCTTGGCCTTATCTTGGGCCCCCACCGATGAGGTAGAAGACCGCTCCTTGGACAAGCCGCTCCTGGGTGAGGCATGACCCTGCTTGGAGCACGGGTTGAGAGGGCTTGGCGTTAAGCCACACCGCCAGTCTACTGTGCCTGTCCCTCGTTTTCTTTGAGAACCAGAGGCATATCTCGCACTCCACCGCCTTGTGGTCTGGGTGCAGGGAGTAGAGGCAATGCAGGTGGTTGTCCCCCACAAACACATTCCATAGCCCACATTTGGTGCAGGGCCTGAAGAGGGACCCACCCTCCTCCTCCTCCTCCATCATAGTTAGAGGGCGCGAAGCAGGCCCGATGGCCTTCTAGAATCTTCGCCTATCTTCGCCCTTGAGGGGTGCTGAAATTCACTGACAACGGGTCCCTGCTTTTGGCGGATGGAGAAAAGAGCACAAGGCTCCTTTGAAATGAAATTTGAACTTTTTCCATCAAAGAGACAACATTTTTTACTAATAGCTCATCGAGGAAACTCGATGACTCCCAACACTGAGGGCTGCGGTAAAAATCTGAAGATGGCTGCCAGAGAAAGGGCTTTGGGAGAGGTCTGCCATTGGATGGATGGGGGCAGTATGACCAAGAGGACAGTGATTGGTTTAGAGGAGCCATACAGTTTTTAAGTGAAAGTGAAACTGTTTTCTTTAACTGAGGATTCCCAGCCTGACGACAGGGAATATTCATGAGCATGTGAATCCATGCCAGACCCCATGCATGTTAAAAAAACTTACAAAACATGTTCCTAATGGAATTGCAACATCCAACTAGTTGCTCAAATGAAAATCAAACCAGTGCAAAGAGATGGTGCATTATCTGTAAAGAAGTTGACACCCGTTCCCTTGGACCTGTCCCTCTTGCATACCTTAGAAGGGCTACTGATTCCTGGCCGGTGCAAAGGGATACATGATGGCATCTCTTGATCTATCCCTTGTGACCATGAATGTGCAGGGCATACATTCGCAGATTAAGCGCAAAAAACTTATGCATAGGCTATCCTACTTAGATGCAGCTCTGGTGTTTCTCCAGCAGACCCATCTTCAGCTGCTGATGAAACAAGACTGTAATAATACATATCCCAGGATTTTCTTTGTGTCCAGTGGCATTACAAAACGTGGAGTTGCCATCATGATCCGTAAGGGCATCCCCATGAAGATTGCAAATGTGCTATGACATAGAAGGTAGATGCCCATTACTCACATGAACGAAAAATCACGTTAGCCTCCATCTATGCCCCCAACCAAAAGATGCGTTTCTGGTGACTTTCTCAGGGGTTCCATCACATTTCGCAGAAGGGGAGGTGCTACTGGGAGGAGATTTCGACTGTGTTGTTGACCCAACTATGGATACATCTTTAACCCCTACACCTAATGATGAAAGACATTTTCAAGCAATGAACACTTTTGTTAAGCAAGCACTTAGTCATCGAGGCTTGGTGTTTTTTTTCACACAGGAGAGCGTGAATACACTTTTTAATCAGCGGTTCATAAGGGTCTCTCATGGTTGGATATGTTTCTTATAGCAAATAGCACCAGCAGCCAACTACTTCTGGCGAAATCCCTGTGGAGGTTGAATGACTTAATTCTCAGGGATGTTGCTTGGAAGCCCATATTGCTGAAGCCCATATCAATTATTTCCAAGAAAGTTATACTGGGAAACTTGACTTCTTAACGGTGTGGGACACAGGAGAGGGCGTTATCGGGGGTATCATAATCAAACAGTCAGTGGCTTTTGGGAAAGCTAGAAAGGCTCACCAGGCTCTACTTGAAGGGGAAGCCACAGAAAGGGAAAAAGAACACGAACTGAAGCGGACCCGGCAATCACTCCAAGCTCTCCGAGTTGCTGAACAGGCATTACAAACCCACCTCATGGAAAAGGCAGTTCACTCAAGACTGCTCACAAAACAGCACTACTACTCCAAGGGAAACAGGTCAAACACATTTGATTAATAAACCAGGGAAGCTGCAGATAATAGAAGAGTACTTTTGTGAGGATTCTGCCAAATACCTGGGCGACCACGCCCACACCCAGGAATGTATTGCCCTCCTCGGCCCTCCCTCAAGTCCCTGTTGAGCTGAATGACCTAGAATCACGCATAAGCTTCCAAGAGGTAGCTCAAGCAATTCACTCTTTCCAACTGGGGAAATCTCACAGCCCCAGACGGCTTCTCCAACACATTTTTATAAAACCTTCACTCAAACTCTGATCTCTGAACTAACTATGATGTTCAAATCTTTCTTGGACATAGGAAAAGTGACTGACTGTGGCTGAGTCGGCCACCTCCCTACTTTAAAAGCCAGGTAAAGACTCATAGGACTGCTCATTTTACCGCCCCATTGCCCTTTTAAACACCAAGACAAAATTATACAGCAAGACACTTGCTTCGAGATTAATCAAGGCTCTCCTGCATGTAATTGACAATGACCAAACAGGCTTTAGAAACAATAGGGCGGCGTCTCCTAATATTAGAAGAGTAGATCTTATTGCCTTGGCTCTACGATTCAGGGGATTGGGGGGGGTCTGTTGCTCCTCTCGCTAGATGCACATTTTGCTTTTGATAGCACGTTTTGGGATTATCTTGAGTTATTCCTACCAGCATAGGGGGGTTTGGTCCAAACTTCTACAGGTATGTTATGGCAAATTTCTAGATCCCTGCCATAAGAATTAAGGTGATTGCCCAATGGTCCCCTCTGATTCCTATGGGTAAAGACACTAGATAAGGCTGCCCTCTCACTCCCTTAGTATTCGCCTTAGCTATCGAGGCTTTAGCACAGAGAGGAACCCATTGTCCTCCTTTCCGGAACTGTTACGGGTGCTGGGACAGTTCGGCTCAATATCAGGGTTTCGTATTAACCATGACAAATCTGTTGAGTGAAAGATAACAGAGCCCCCTGAAGTCTTAGACGACTTGGAGTCTAGGTTTCCCTTCCGGTGGGCCGACCGGGAGATCTCATATCTTGGAGTGCGCCTCATGCCAAAACATGACTCTTATGAAAGCTAACACGCCCCATTGTGGAAAGAGGTCCAAGATATGTTGAAGCATTTGGACCTACAAGAAATGTTGTGGCTGGGTCGGATCAGTGCAACCAAAGCAGTTTCATGTCTTTCAAGCGGTCCCAATCCATGTTCCAGAGAGAGACCTCCTGAGATCCAGAAAGCAATGCAGCAATTCATTGGGTGGCATAGACTCTCTCCCCTCCCCCCCCCGGACCCTCCAGAATTTCATGCAAGCTTCTCCTCAGATCCAAGGGTATAGGAGGGCTCAATGTCCCATCAATACAGCAGTATTCGGGGGCACAGATTACTCCGATGCTAGATTGGGCATCTGAAGAGTGGACTCCGAAATGGAAAGGGATTGAGGAAAACTGCTCTCCCTTGACACTAGCTTACCTCCCCTTCCTTTCCTAAAGAAGCGAGACGCCTACACCAGGGTATCCTAATAATCACTAATATCACACTACAAAATTGGGACAAGGGGTGCACTCAGAGTGGATTCTGATCAGGACTGCAGCCTCTCTCCCTAGGGTTTCAAACTCCTGAATTCACTCCGGGCTTAGGCAATAATGGGTTTGCACATCAGTTATCACAGGGGACTCTCCGATTGAGGGATTTATACAAGGAAGGAACCCTGGTCACATTTCTGGAATGTAAAGAGCAGTTTGCCCTGTCGGAAACAGAGAATTTCCGCTATTCACAATTAAGACACTGGATCACCAATTATCAGGTTAAACAGGCCGGATGCTGCTCCGCCTCCCCGCCCCCCCCACTTCCATGGGGTTGAGGCTCTGAGTACAAGAGGGGCAGGAGTCGCAGAAGGTTTCTACATGCTACCGTCTGCTAGAACACATCTCTGGGGGAGAAGCTCCCAAACATGCTTCGTGGGGAGTGGGAACTAGGGCTATACAATCGAGACAAATCATGGCAATGAATTTGGGCCAGAGCACATAAAAGCTCTTGGTGTGCTCTGACAGGGACCTCTCAAACTTTGTTTTCGTTGGTACATGACCCCCCAGAGGTTGCAAGGGATCTGTCCAGAATAATCTGGGATACTGGCACAGATGCGACCAGCTGGGGTCTCTGCTCATATGTGGTTTTGCCTGACCAAACAGAACTATTGGGAAGAGATCCGCTCAAATATCAAAGCTATAACAGGCAGGTTACTCCCAATGTGTTCTCTGAGCCTGGTTTTGGGGGAAGTTCCTGAGGACGGCACCTTCTCATGTGTGGCCCTAGAGCGGAACTTGCATCACATTTTTTAATGGATGCAAGAATAAATCGAGCTAGATTCTGGAAGTCTCCGGAGGGGTCATGTCGATCATATTGGTGGGTGAAAATATGGTAACTAATCGCAATGGAGAAACTGTCAGCACTTTTGTCGGATTGAATGGGCACATTTTCCCGTACATGGGCCCCCTTTCTGGACTTCATTCACGAAAGAGAACATATGTTCTTTAGGCTGCAGTTAATGAAACACCCATCTCTGGAACAGTTAAAATGCTGAGATGTTACTCACTGGTGGGGTCATACATCTGGAGAAGGAATTTACATGAGGGTAAGGGTCAACTGGCGGATGTACACTGGATTTACTGTTATGACGCTGATCCCAATTATTCAGACTTCAATAAAAAAGAAGTTGACACTAGACTTTTAGTGCACTATCAGAAAAAAAAATCCAGGGTTCTCAGTTTGTACCACAGTAAGGGGTAATAGTAAAACTGGGGGACCTGAAGCACCCATTACATCTGAGACCAGGTTTAACAGAGAATATAAATGCTCTTGAGAATGCCCATCATCAAGTCTCATTGGTCAGTGTATCGTGCCCATCCCTACATGTTCCAGACACAATGCAGTAAAAGAACAAAATTACCTCTCAGTTATGTTCTTTCTGATGGACATTCTTTCTATGGATTCTTCATCTTTGATTTCTCATCTTTGATATCTATCTCCCAGTGCAGCTGGTCTTCGTGTACTTTTCTGCTGCAAGGGGGAGCAACGCGGCTCCGCCTGACGTCTCTACGAACACCATGTCAGACTGGACGTCAGGGTAGTATATAGAGAAACAAAGCGCCCTTTAACCTCAGTTCCACCCTTTTTCTCTAGCACTCTGATGCTGAGGGACGGCAGGACCAAGGTGTATTAGCTACCCGCCAAGAGGGGCAGGTAGGGAGGGCGATGAGGAATCCGTAGGGAGGAACAGCCATCAAAAAGAACATTACAGCAATGTTTTGTTCTAATGGATTTCTCATCTTCGATAAGACTCCCAAAGCGGTACAATAACCTGAAGGAGGCAGGATAGCAAGAACATCATCTAAACCAGAAAACTTTGAAGGACAGCTCTGACAAAACGAGTGCCCTGACCAGACAAAATCCAGGCATCAACGCTTAAACAAGTTCAAAGAATCCCATTTAGATGTTTGGCAAATATCCAAAACAGGGACTCCACACAGAGCCAGGTTGGGGCCAACCCTCTGGTGGAGTGAGCCTCGAGACCCTCATTCGCCTCCTTGCCAGCCAGATCATAGCATTTCGAGATGCAGAATATGATCCACTGGGACAGGGTCTGTTTGGTCACAGCACTGCCAGTTCGGGCACCAGTGTAACCAATGAAAACCTGGTCATTTGTTCTGGCCTTCCTTGTTTGACAGACTTGGTACTAGAGGGTCTGCACCGGATCCAGCCGATGGAAACAGTCCTCTGCTTTGGAAGGATGAGGCACAGGGGGGAAAGAAAGACAGGCAGATCGATCTTTTGAGAGTGATGGAAGCCCGAGACCACCTTTGGAAGTAAGGAAGGAGTGGACATGATGGTGACCAGGAAAATCGCAGTAAGGGTGAGGAATTTTAACAGACAAATATGAATGGGCTCAAACCGAGAGCCCGTTAAAAAAAAGTTAACACTAAATTTAAATCCCATGCTGGGACAAGAAACTGGAATGTGGGAAACATATTGGAAAGAACCCCCAGAAATTGTATGACCGCGGGGATTGTGTAAAAGGAGCCTTGCTCTGGGGTCCTCTTGAAGACAAAGGAGTGCAAGATACTGCTTCACTGTACTAATATACAGTCATGTCTGGAACAAAGACAGAAGAAATTTCAACACAGAGGATGTGGAACAAGAAAAAAGGTTCAAGATTCCTCTCCCAGCGAAGAGAGACGAAAATGGACGCCATCTGAAGGCATTGACGGACTTGGTGGCAGGTCTTCTAGCAGAGAGGATTAAATCCGGAACATCTTGTGACAGATCCCATTCCTTATACTATAGAATTTCGGCAGCCAGGCATGAAGGTTCAGGCTGCAGAGGATCGGATGCAGGATCCTTCACTCCTTCCAGGCCGAACGCATGACGCGAGAGCTAAACCAGCACGCCAGTACAAAAGGAGGAAAAAGACAGCGCAGACAGAGGGGGTGACAAGGAAAGCATTGACCTGTCCCTTTTCCGACCAAGGTCTGTGGAACCTCCGCAAAAGGAGTAAGTCAGCGAACAATAGCCAGTGTGTGTTGCAGCAAATGTCAACGGTACACGAGACCCTCCTCCACTGATTAATAAGCTAGGAAGAGACGCTTGTCTCTGTGGTACCAACCTTAACTCCAAGAAGAAAGAAAGAGAAGCGGTTTATCACAGCCGGTGAGTCGAGGGGCGAGTCAATAAGAAACCGAAATGTGTTGAACGAAAAGTAGCAAGCAACTAATTTGAACTTTGAAAGGTTTAAAGGAACTATTGGGAAAAGGGGGGGAAACCAGCAACAGAGGCATCCGGCACCACGTGGGTGCTCACGCAGGAAACTCTCGCTGATTAGCCAATGAGACTACCGTAACCAGAAGGCCTTGGGAAGAGGCGAAGAGAGGTCAAAGTAGTCATACAGGGTTCTAAAATCCTCTGTACCGTAGAAAGTCTTTGACCGACAGATGATTGGGAAACTGAAGAAAATTAATCCCCCTTGATGAAATGAGCCCATAAACAGTGTGTTACAAAAGTTGGCAAGAGTAAACCAAATCAAGGGAAGTCCACACAGCATTGTTTGAAGAGACATTAAGAATTGTAAAAGCAAGAAGTAGTGAACGACAAAGGGAAGTAAAGTGTTCCCCTCATTTGGGGTCCGAAACCGGCCAAGGGAGATCCAGGGGATGAAAGTTATCACCCAAAGTTCACTGAGAAAGCAGCTGTTTTGATTTGTAGAAAACGACTTACGAGGGGTCTGCGGCAAAAAGAGGGGGAACCAGGGGTGACACCATCACCCAAAGTATTCGTGGAATAGAACATTGTGTGTGTTTGTAGAGAATATCAGGCCCTCAAAGGCAGGAGATTTTTATTGAAAAGAGACAACCGTCGAAGAACCCAATAGCTGATGCAGAACTGTTGGCTCGTGCTGGGAAAGCTTGAGTGTGTGCTGTGCACAGGAGATCTGCCTTGTCCCATGCTCAAAATGTGGGGAAGGGAGAACCCTGGCAATCGCATCCCGACTTGGAACACTTCTTTCTTTATTGAAATCCTATCCCATACTCTTTCTGTAATTAGTTGTAGGGAATTGGCAATGCTTTTTTTTCTTTAGTATAGGCCCTTTTATTTGGACACAATGCCACAAGGACTGCCTTATTTTCCGTTTGATAGTCGAAGCTTTCTCCCATCTTAGATTTAGGTTTAGATTAGGTGTTTTTCCACCCTGCATTTTCAGTTTAATAAACACCCTTGAACTGTTATCAGTTGCATCTATCTTTACTGTTGCTACCATGGATTCCTTACAATCCCCAACTCTTAGTATCAGTCTATTCTTACTTGGGACTTTGGTAGAGTGGCAGAGCAGTCAGGCTTATCTAGACAGGAAGCTGTGAACTGTAGGTAAGTACACTGA
This sequence comes from Ambystoma mexicanum, assembly GCF_040938575.1. Lineage (NCBI taxonomy): Eukaryota > Metazoa > Chordata > Amphibia > Caudata > Ambystomatidae > Ambystoma > Ambystoma mexicanum. The sequence continues at coordinate 446,337,703 of NC_090930.1, forward strand.
ACCCAGCAAGTAAGTTACATCAAAGAAACACACTTAAATGTATATTAAAATATATATTTATAATATTTACACAAGAGTCACTGTTCGATACTTCGCACAAGAAACCATCACACAAATATACTTTTCAATACTTTCAAATAGTCACTTAGTTGGCGGTTGCTGGACATATACAATTGTTACAGGAGTTTGATAGTTATATTGGTATACTGTGCACCCACAAAATATGGTATTGTGTTTAGTCTGCATACACATATAAGATAGTGATTTTTGAGGAGGAAAACAGTTGGTTAGTGTTATCCTAGTAGAGCTTCAAGTTCTAGAGGCAGTTTCACAGCATAATAACTCCTTTAAAATAAAAAAACAACCCTAATTAAAATGTAGTTTGTATCGGTTTTAAAGTCTTGCAAAGCAGTAGACATCAAAAGTTCTTGTGGATACTTTCTAGTCTCTAAGAAATAAGATACAAGAAGGATTAACCAATGTTGGAGACCCTGAGAAAGGATTCTGTAAACGGATACCAGCAGGGGCTTGAGTCGGAGGTAAGAGGTGGTTGCCCTGGACAACTTGTTAAGCGGCTTCACTTCAACACTACAGCTAAATCAATGCCTAGTCTGGGATGCTGAGGGAAACCCTTATTGATATATTTTTATGTCCAGTTCATGTACTCTGGATGACAACCCTCATATAACACCCCTCTCTTAGAATACCCTGACCCCACTGAGCTAAGAAGTAGGTCTGTTTTGCAAATTTAAAAGGTTTATTTGAGAAACATGATATATATCTATCACACTTTTATAATAAATTAATATTGGATATCACACTTAAAATATGACAGTGAACAACAATGGATAATGCTCTACTGGTAAACTGATTTGGTTACTTAGAAGTAGTATAGAGGATGAGGTAGCTGAAATGCTTTATGGTTTCAAGGAAATGCAAGGTGGAATAAATGCAGTACAGAAAATAAACTGATATGGTTTCACAAGAGATAATATGTTCACTTTTTCTCTGGCAATTCACCCCCCCCCTCATGATGAAATGTAAGAAATGGAAAGAGGAGCACACAGTTCTCAGGAATGCAATCAAATACAATACGAAATTCAGTTCCCCCCCAGCAAGCTTAGAGGAAACAGGTAGAGGTTTGAAACACAGGCCCAAAATGCTTTGAATGTGATGACAATGAAGTGAGAAATGTGCTAAAAATGCTTTTAATTCCCTCTAGAGATTCAGAGTGAGTGGTAGACACTTTAAATCAGTTCAGGTCAGCCCTAACAATGGTTTAGGGATGGTTATTAGGTTGCAAACGAATTTTAGCAGTTCAGGCAAAAGCGGCTATCTTTTTACAGATGACGAAATCAGGCCAAATCGCGGTAAATTTTGCTAGTGCGTAAATCGCGATTGCGGTAAAGTATAAGGAGTCGGTTCTAGGCTTGTTGGAAAGCTTGGATTCTAGGCTTTCAGAGGAAAGTTAAATCTCGTTCCTAGGACAAACGGTTCCAGAGATACGGACAATTTAATAAAGGTCGTTTTTCGGATTTTAAATTTTAAAGCTCAGAATGACAGATGACAGTTTTCAGTTTTAAAGATGACAGAATGACACGATTCTAGGAGGCAGTTCTAATAGGCTAAAATAGTTTGGATTAGATTATTTTAAACTAAGAGATTGGTTTTGTACAGTGAGTACTCACACTATATTTTTGAAATAAGCCGTCAAGGTCTGGTCAGGTTGGACGGAACCTCTGGCGGGTGGTTCTGAAGTCCCGGCTATCTGGGTCAGCTCTGCTCTCAGCACTGCACAGTTCTGGTCTCTCTGGATCTCTGGTCTCTCTGGTCTCTCTGGTATCTGGAGGTTGATGGATTTGAAGTCTGGTGTCTCCCGGCAAAGCGTCCCGCAAGAAAGTGGAAAGTGAATGTCTTTACCTGTCCCAGCAGTCTCTTTTTATGTGTTTTGGAAGTGGGTGTGTGCGTGGCATAACTGAGCCTGCCCCTCTCTTGATTTGATAGGTCAATACATTCTTTGGACCCTGATTTGGGAAGGGATGGTGTGTCAGAGTGATGTCATTTTTATGACCTAAAGAAATGACACTCCCCTGGTCAATGTGCACACAGATCTATTTCTGATCCAAATACATATTTCCCAGGTACACAAGTGGTTGACATTACATGTACATATTACACATTGCTTCAGGTAGTCTCTGTCCCGACTCTGGCATTTCTAGGAGCTTGCATTAAAAAATGGCAACTTATTTTCGATTTTAGTGGGTTTTGCAACATTGGTTTTTCATCAAAAATTATACCAAGGTACACCCACCTTCTCCAAATATCCCAGTAAATTTCCAGGTCTCTAGCTTAAATACAGTGTCTACAATATTCATAATTAGCGGGGTTTTGCCACAGAACATGGTACAAATTGGAGTTTGGACTCAAATCGTGAGGGCATTTTCCATACTAAGACTCTCAAAGTTGTACATTCCTGTCATTTGGTTGCAATAAGTTATCAATGTTTCTATAAAATATATATTTGCTGCAATAGGAATCCACACTCAAGTCTGGTCCGCCCCTTGAAGCTGGGTGGGTCAAGGATCACATGTCTCTGCTTGCTGGCAGAGGACTGTTGACAGGAAACACTCAAAATTAACATACCCCATTCAACTGAAAGGGGCTATTGTCTCTCTCCTCCAGGCTGAAGGGGAAACCCCCTCCCTCTCACTCAGAAGGGCCATGTGATATCCTGCCTCCTGTTGCGAGTCTCTGGGGTGTTAGAGTTCTCAGCCTCTTGGCCTCTGGGAACAGCAGGTGGCTAAGATGTTCAATTAACCAACAGGCTTTGAAGTCCCTGTTGACTCAGGTCCCTTTGTCAGCCAGTTCTCCTGTCAGAGTTTAGACCGCTAGCGCCGCCTTGTGGAATTTGTCGGTACTGCATCCATTTTTGAGTTGTCTTGAATTTGACAGGAGACACTCTGGAGCCTAGGCAGAGACACCCAAGGGTTCCCACCAAAGGCAAAACACACACAGACCTCCCTCCCCCAGAATGATAGAAGGGCAGCTGACAAAGAACAACCACTCTAGTAATGGCGTAAAAAGAAGGGAGGCCCCAAGTTGGTACTTGGGTGCCCCTATTGTGCACTACTGAGGCTATGGACATAGCCTGTGGTATAAAAAGGACAATAGTTGGTAGGAAACGTCCACTGCCACCAGGAGCAGAGAGAAGGGGTGTGATGCTGGAAATGCATCGGAGGGACTGGGCCTCCGTATCCTTGTCCTGTACTGGTTTTTATCGTGTGTTCTGTCGTGTTTTCCGCGCAGGAGTTCATGTGCGACTCCTGGCAGTGCAGCTCTCAGTTTGGTGTACAGACCTATGGGATACCCTTATGGCACCCATGGGTGGGGGTACAACCCTGTGCCCCTAGTGTATGTTTTTGGGCACCTGTGTGTGGCCCACAGAGCAGGGTATGGGCTGGTGGCAGCTCCATGCTGAATTTGACAGGTGCTCTGAGTATCCTCCATTTTGGGATACCCAGGCCCTGCCATTGGAGCCAGTTGATTCCTGATAGGAAACAAGATGGCCCCTGTGGCCTCTTGCTTTCTATCGCTTGTCACCTTGTTTTTCCAAAGTCCTGGGAAGCCCCGACTCTGTCCCTTCACCCTGACTGGCTGCTGGGCAGAAGTTCCATATATGGTGTTATTGTGAAGTCCAGGCCAGACTGGCTGGAGTGACTATATGTTGTGGGTACATCCTCTGGGCGGGACCTGGGTGAATGGCGTGTGTGATGAATATGCACTTCTTGTTGTGGATGTCTAGTTTCTGGTGTTTGACAATGACTGAGACAGCCCTTCCCGAAAGTGGTAAAATGCAGTGTGGAGTGTTGAATGGCTGGGTACTTGTCCCAATACACAACTTGTTGTGAGTGTCTGGGGAGAAGTGAATGGCCTGAATGCAATATGCACTTGATTGGCTGCCTGCCTGCATGAATGCCCTTCTGACCGATTGGTTGCATGAGTGTGACCCAGCAGAATGAATGGGAGATCAACTAGTATATATGGGGGCCTCTCACTGCTAGAATTTGTGTTCAGAAGCTGAAGTTCAAACTACGAAGAGTAACTGGAGTGAAACAAACTTGATGTTGAAGCCCTGCTGGAAGAGAAGAATTGCTGTTGCCCTTCTTCATCAATCTGAAAGCTGCTGCGTCTCCAAGGACTGACCCAGAGAGGACCTGGTAAGGCGCCCTCTTCCCGAACTACGAGGGACCATCGTGCACCAGCTGTTTTGCTTGATTTTTGGGGTTTATTTTTTTCTCTCCTGCTAAGAGTGAGATTCTTTTGCTCCCACTCTTAGACATGATTTGAGGTGTTCCTTTAACTTTCCATGTGTTTTATGGGCTATGGGGTCTTTTACTCCATAGGGTCTCAAGTGTTTTTGATGTGGGTTACACAGCACCCTCCGTGCCGTAACCCAGGGGTGTCGTAGCAACCCCCCAACATAGACTCCATACCCTGGGGCGGACTACTGTCTCCCAGGGCATGTAAGGTCACCATTGGCTTTACTAGTCCCAAATTATGAACAGAAACCAGTACAAACCATCATATTGTGGACGTACTGGTCAGGGCAATTCGATTGCCCCGGGGTCTGTTGTTCGAGGGGGCACGTCTCCGTCCCCCCTGATCGAGTTTTGGCTGGTGGCAGTGGATACTACTTTTTATATTCAACCGCGAATATATCTCTATGGGATTTTCCCATTGTTCGAGGCTACCAACTTTAATTATTTAATTCCTATAGCCTCGAACATACCGCTGGTTTATTTATTTAATATTAATTCACTGGTTGGTATTTTTTGCCAGAACTCGATTCTAAAATGGCGTTTGTGTTCTCTTCTGTGACTCCAACCCAAGTCGAGCCCTTTGTTCCACTTTTTGGCAGGCTTCTCCACAGAAGCATCCAAAAGTGGTGCCACTCTGTCTGGGTAACACAGGGGTGTGGGGGGGGGGGGGGGGTTTAGGCACCCTGGACTGAGTTAACTTGGTAACTCAATTCACACTCTTGTGTGATTGGCCTAACTGGTGAGCCGGCCAGCTCACCACTTATGTTTGATTGACAGCTAGGCTGAGTGAATGGGGGTGTGCTGCATAAAAGCAAGGCTTAGGGGACTAGAACTTAAGAAGTCGCCACAGGACCAAAGAATCCGAGGAGGGAGAAGCTGAGCCGACCTGCAACGACACCACCGATGGAGCCCTGCTGAACCGTCTCACCACTTTTACCGACGACAGAGGAGATCTCCAGTCCGGAGAGTCTTCTTCCTTTGACTGGTGGGGATAACCAGTTTCACGTTCTTTTTCACCTTCCTGGAGCATCTCGTGGCCGCCTTGCCCGTGCCAAGCACCCCGGCAACCGGAATACCACGGTTTACCACTACTGCAAAGAGAAGGGTAGTGCCTTTTAACTGGAGAACTCCGCGGCTGGTTTCTTCCCTGGCAGTGCAACGTCCATCTTTCCTCCACGGCGAGACCTCTTCTTCCTCTGGACGAAACACCTGCTGCCAGGAACCACTGCCCCCTGTTGTTCTGGAACTGCTGGAGCTTCCTTCACACTTAAGGTACTGTGTCCCGCCTGGCTTCCCTTACGACAGATCGTTCGGGGTGACAGTAAAGCCTCGACTTTCTAACCTGGGCTAGCCTGGAACAACCTAGCTAATGTTTCCTGACTTTAATTTCATCCTTTTTGTGCGAACCATCTACAAAGACTCTTTGGGCATAACCCCACTGTGTGAACCTGGACCCCTTCTGCTTGCTCTCTCCAAGAGTGGGCCTTGCAATTGTCTTCCTTGCTCTCCAGTAGAACTCTGCCTATCCTTCCTTACTGTGGTTCTTTGAAAAAGTATTGAAACTTGTGTGCTTCTTTAACTCTGCCTTTTTCCCTCCGTTTCTTTACAACTTATTAGAGTGTCATCTTATGTTAACCTCAGTCTGAAAATAAGTGGTGTTTCTCACTAAGACTTGTCTAATAAGTGAATAGGGTTGTATATATATGATAGTGACTGTGTGCTGAAATTACTTACCTCCTTTTTTTGCTAGTGTAATTTACAAGTGTGTTTTTAAATAAATAATATACTTTTACACCAAAGCTCTGGTCAGTGTTTGTTTGTGCTACTGTGTCTCTGTACCTATTGTGTATACTCTGCATACTGCCTAACTCTTCTTGAGGGAAGTCTGACTGCTCACCCACAGCTACCAAGTGAATCTGTGTGGTACAGACTGCTATCAAGTGGGTTTACTGCCAAACACCTGTAGTCCTAAATCTTTTAAAGTGGTCCCTAAGGGAACTGCACAGGTTTCTGCCTAACACTGTTCTTTGCCAAAGCTCCGAGGTAGACAGACCTACGAGAGGCTGCCAACCGGAGATGGGGACTGCCGCGGAATCCCAAAGAGAAGCACCCGGACTGTTGTCAGCCACCGTCTGTGACCACCGGCGCCAACCGGAGCTGCCGTTCTCCCGTTGTTTAAGAACTTTTGATTCACGGACACGCTCGTCCGCACCGCCGCCCGCCTTTTCCCGCCAGAGAAGGCCAGGCCGTCGGCACGCCGAGGAGCATTCGCTGGTGGGTTTCCTGCCACCCAAAGACCACAGACGCCGGCGACTGGATGCCCTTGCTGGGCCACAGTTCTCCAAACTCTTTGCGGTCCTGAACTATCGACACTGAGGTGCCCCGCATGCCTCTTCCTTGCAGGACGTTTACGCTTCCCCGTCGACAAGCACCGGTCGGAAAGAAGCTGCCACTTCACTGTCGTAGTTCACCCTGTTCTCTGTCGGACGTTCGATGGCGCGTGACTCCTGCCCTAAAGGGAGGGCACTCGAGAAGGGCCGTCGATTCCCCAACGAGGAACACTACAACGCCAGGTACTTTGGGGTTGCATAACTATTGGAAAGTCTCTTGTGAACAATATATGGACTGGGCTTGTGATATATCTTTATTCTACAGGTTGCCCAAGTGGGGGGGGATCTCCACACAGAACTGTGTCTAGGTGTCGGGCCAGTATTCTGCCACTTGTCCTAACCAACTGCTTTCCGCATATCTATTCTTGGTTTCCATTACAAACTGATTTTTGTGCCATTTAACCGTACAGTTGATGCACTTTAAAGAGATCTAATAGTAATTGTGGTACCACGTAGAACTGTATATTTGCCATTATAAATAACTGAGTACAAAGGGAGTTATTGTGATATTGTACATAACCTTGAATATTAATTATATAAAGACTGTTTCAACTAATACAGTGTGCGGACATTCCTTTGTGGGTGCTTGGGGACTACACTGTACTTATGAACCAGCCAGCATCACCTCCTTTCGAAGCTAGGCCTCGATTGCTCGTCCATTGCTACCACAATAGAGAATCTTGGCTGGGGTCCTCTGTACCTCTCCTCTGCCATATAGAGAGCAGAAGGAAAGACAGGAGGGGGGGTGTCTGTACAAGGGGGATACTAGGTATCCCTTTGGCACTCCACATAAGGTGCTGTGTGCCAATCTCTCAGACTATAAAGTTTTGTGAGAGATACTGAGTATCTCTCTATCCTTAAGAACTGTAGTTACTCTAGGATAAAGAAAAAGAATCTCAACACTGCCCATAAGGAGTCTTGTGCTGCAATATTAAAAAACAGATGCCTTTAAGAGCTAGGCAGCAGACAGACTCCATAGTACAGGTTGAATACAAGGAATAGATTTCCAAAAGAATGCATGAGTGGAAAAAGACTCCACTCATTCGGGATTTAAGTCCAGCAAAAAATGTTGGGGGTCTCACTAGGAGAGGGAATGAAATATACAAATGATAAATCTCCCTAACACCAGCGATATGACCGGGTCTGTGGGAATGCATAGAGCAAGACAGTCCCATTTCCAAGCAGAGCTCCCAATCGTGGGAGGTTTAAGACTGTCTGCTCAGTGCATCCGCCAGCATGTCCTCCTTGCTGGCCAGGTTGGACACAGTCAGAGGCAACCTGTTCTCTGGAACCCAGAATCATAATCGCATTGCTTCGCTGCATAGAGGCAAGGAGCCCACACCACCCCGCATGTTGAAGCAATGCATGGCTACAATGCTGTCCGTCATCACCAGCACCGGCCTGACTTGCTCACACCAAGACAGTAAAGTCAAATGCAGTACAGGTCCGAAACAGACATTTGGTGCCTGCAGTCAATGCAGGGTTTAAAACAATAGGATTGCGTTGAATATGGCATCTGTGATTAATATGAAGAATGGAAGCGAAAGATCTGACAAATCGAACAAGGTTTAACAGTGGTGTTCTTAAAGCAAGCAGAGTGCACGAAAAAAAGAACCGAGGCCATGGCGCCTCTCTACAAATAATGGCCTCAATGTCATGTCTGTCGCAGGGCGCATTGACAAGTCAGACAGAGCCGATGCAGCGCCATGATGTGCACCCTGGCGGCAGAAAAGTTTTCAAAGATCAGATGCACTGGGAGATCAATATCAAAGATGAGAAGTCAAAAATGAGGAATCTGCAAGAGGAAGGAGTCCAGTAGAAAGTAACTTCCTAACGGCTCCCGATAGAATAGGCCGTTTAGTCTGTTTATAAAGGCAGTCTAGTCATAATATTGGAAAATAGGGAGAGATAGACCCCCAGTCGGCCAGAATACTACAGCTTTTCCAAACATCTCAGAGGAGCTTTCCTATTCCAAACAAAAGTAGAGATTAACATATTCAGATGATCAGGATGTACTTTACATAGAAAAATGAGAAGCACTCCTAACAGTTAGGGGAACTTTGGGAGCATTGTCACATTGACTGAATTGGTCCAGCGTAGCAATCTCGGGGGGAAACTCCCAATACCTTAATAATTCCTTAACTTCTGTCAAGATGCTCTAGAAATCAATGCCATAATGTGTTCAATAACCTGAGAGTGTCAGTAATCTGACCCTGTCAAAAGGTGATGTGGACCCCTCTCAACTTGGGGTGGGAGGCCTACGTGGGTGGATGTCAGTGCCAGTCATATCCCTGAAAAAGAAGAGGGCAGTTGAGAAGGGGCCAGAGTCCATGTGCCTTCAGTTTGTGCCTACCTGCATGTACAGAGTACCATTGTCGAATCCATGCTACGCTACCCGTCTTGCATGATGCTGGCCAGTTTATTTCTGTTTTCAAGTCTCAGCATGCCTAACAGTGGAAAGGTGAGAGAATAGCTCAAGAGACACTCTGGAGAACTGCTGCATAATCACACCCCTAATACACACACACCAACCAGCAGCACAGCGAAGGGAAGCCGCTACGTGAAGCAACTAAAGAGAGCAACCTGCATATCAGCGCACCCTTGGAAAACCTCAATATCCACCCCAAAGACTAAACACTCGCCTATAATTGGGCCACAGAACGGCTCCCCTGCCAGCCCGAAAATCCCAGGCACAAAAAAGGCCCTCCCACTGACTTGAACATTAACTGTAACAGTGTGCTGACATTGACAAAGCCAGGCCGACCCACACTCAAGAAAGGGGCAGAGTTTAGACCTCTTTATATGTATTTTTTCAATTTGAACACCTCCCTGGGGGTTAGAAGAGTAATCGGTTGGCCTAGGTAATCAGCAGAGCAGGACAACGAATGGAAGGGGGACGGTAAACTAGAATGCAGGAAGGTGTGGGTCATTTGGTCTATGTTAGAGGAGGTGGAGGCAGACTGAGAGACCAAGCGGAAGAAAGATTGTGCAGGAGCGTGGAGGCACAGGGGTCACAAAAACTACTTCCCCACTTGCACATTCAAGGAGATTTTATGAAGGTTGAGTACCATTTGCATGGTTCTCGACTGTCTGGCGAGTTTGAGGAGGTTTGAAACTTTTACTTGACATTTACTGCAAACACATTTTTTACAGCCATCACCTATATAACGAAAGGGGGTGGGGCATCCCTATCATAAGTTAAAGCTTAATAGTGTCTTTTTGTTCCTTCTAGTAGTAGGTCAGAAGGACACAGAATCTCATTAGACATTTCTCTGGTAGGTTTATTAAAAAAAGGAATAACGTCTGTCTTTGCCTATTCTAGAAGGCGTCCTTACCCAACGAAACTAGCTAAGGTGCTCGTCATTTGTCAGTGAATGTCTATAATTGAAACCGTCCGACTCTAACTGGACAATTTCCAACAACTCAAAATCAGGAGAACCTCCCCTGAGGTGTGTTGACTTATCTTTCAGCCACTTCTCAATAGATGAGCTTCAGATAGTCTCTAGTGATTGCGTTTATCAGTTCAATGATTGTTTTGGATTTTCAATTCTTCTCTGGTCTATAGGGATTGATCCTTTTCTCCTGCACTGCCGAACTTCTCAGAATTATCTTTCCCTTCTAGGCGATTTCCTATTTTCTTGAATAATTCAAAGTCTTTCTTTTGCTCTTTATTTAGATGTGTTTTTACAAGTTCCAGCTTGTTCTCAGGTTTCCTTTTTATAACCACTTATTTTACCTCACTTAGGCCTTTTTGGTATGAATTATTAAGAGTCGGGTCATTCCCAGAATACTTCTATTTGAACTGACTATAGAACACTTTCCTCCAGACTACGAGTATGTTCTCTCTCGATTGTGACGAGTGTGAGCGTTGCAATAATGATTCTCAATTACTCTCGTTATATTTTCTCTCTCTTGACTGACTATTATGAGCATTCCAATAGTGCATTCACTCTCGTTAGTTTTTCTCTCCCTCAACTTGGACAAGTATGAGGGTTCCAAGAATTTTTCTCATCCACTCGTCTTGCTGGTGTTATGACTGTATATCTCTCATGAGTATGAATAACACAGATTGTCATTTATTCCAGTTATACCTATTACCTTCTTTTCTTAGGGCCAACGTCATCAGGGTTTTTGTTCATTGAGTATCAGCTTCCCCTCTCCTAATCTGGCATCTCTTATTCTTTCACCAGACTCTTTCCCCGCTGCTCTTCTTAGATGGCGAACCAGTAACATAGTTATTAGCTTGCCTCGACCCGCTGTGTCAGGATGATTTGGGGGGTGCTGCTTGGACCTCTAGTCCACCACAGTCTTCCTGTGGTCACACCACCGTTCTTTGCTTCCTTCTCTCACTGCTTTCGGATGCCATGCATCCAGCTTCAGTTCTTCTGGCTTCCTGGTTACCGCCGGAAGCAACCCTGGCCCCACTCTGTCCCTTGTGTCTGCATGACGCTGCGTGTCTTGCCTAGACATCTCTCTCAAGTCAGCTTCCCTGCCCTTTTGAAACTTGCTGGGTCTTCCTTCATTTCCCCAGGCTCCTCCTCCTTTTGGACTGACGCAGCCATAGGGCTTCCCCTGCGCAAAGGTTTGTTCTTTTTTCTCCTTCTCTGGCGGGTTCTCGTCTCCTCCATACATCGTTCTCTTTGCCTCAGTGGAATGGGAGTAAAAAAAAAAAAAGTCTGCCATTTCATGACGGCAACAACACATATTGCCCTTCTCTTATCCGTAAAGGTTTAAAGGTGTTATTTTACAAGGTCCTCTAGGGAGTTCATCCTGGGAACAGCTGCTTGTCCCCAAAGGGGAGTCTCTCTCTCCCTAGCCTCACCGGGTGGAGAGACAAATTCCTGCTATTCATCACATAGGGCAGAGATTATGTTAGCATAGTTTTGACCGAGGACTGAGCTTTATTTGCTGGACATGCTGGAAAGCAGAGGGTTATTATTTTCTAGGATATGAAAGTCATTGTAGCACTAAGGATTAGAGGATGTTTTCTTGACGTCAATAAAATAACTTGTTTGAACATGTCTTTGTGCCCATCTGTCTTGGATTTACCACAGCACGCATTGTCAAGAGGACGAGTTAATGGGGAAACCCCAATCTGACATTTTTGAGCCCCTGGTGGAAGGAGGAATGAGAACATGGCAAGACAAGAAGGTTGAGCTGGCTGGCCATGTCATATATGCCAAGCTGCAGCTATTATGGCACTTAATGGCTGAGAAGCGGCAACAGCACCAGGGACTGGAGGCAGTAAACTTCACATCTGATGAGGCGACCATGAGGACTTTCATGGTAATCAAGCAACAAAGACACCATGTGCTGGGGAGTTATCCTAAAAGCATTTTGAAGAGGAGCCTTTTTTCCCCAAGTTAATATTTCTGGGAGGGAAAGACTGAGGAACTGACAGTTTCAGAGGGGGACAGTGTATATTTATTTATGTGTCTGCTGTGACGAGGCAGCCCTTCTAGGGACTGGTGCCTAGCACATTGGGAAGCCCCAAATGACAGAAAACACCTTGTAAATATAGGCTGCAGGCTCAAGAGATCTGGAAGTTCCCTCCAGCCAAACCCAATCTCTAGTCAGTGGAGAAACTGTTTGCTTTGAGCGAACAACAGGAACAACCATCCCAGGAGTGGGGTTTTGTTACATTGTTTCCTCTAGCAACTCTGCAGAGGGAAATTAATGGAAACATGTGCAGTCTCCACAAATACAACCCCTCCTGTTGTCAGGGGTAAAAATAAGAAATGGACTGTGTCTCCTTCGCAAGAGGAAAAAGCATCAGGGAAGTTCAGATCTTGCCATATCCTCGCAACCAAAACAGCACAGAAAATACAAGTTTAATTCCTCTTCCCAAGTTTACCAAGGAGTTTCCATAAAAGTAAAACACATGCTGGGCTCTTAGAGACACATGAAGAAGAGCAGACATCCTCGGTGGAGGGCGATCAAAAACAGAGCCCAAGCGATTATAAAATCAAAAATGGTGAATAGGCCTTATTTTACCTTCAGCTAACCTGAGTGATCACCTGACCCCAATCAGATGAACCAAATGGTAAACAGCACAAACCAAAACACCCAGGTGTTGGCTGTCACTTTAGAGCACACCCAAGGGGAGGAGCGGTCACCCTTTAAAAAGCAGCTAGCCTAGCTGCAGTTTGTCAGTCCTGGAAAGAGCTGCGAAGGGGGAGGCACATGGGAAACCCCAAGTGGAGAGACTCGATCAGAAGGCGGGGAGAGCTGGCCAGACAGAGCAGCAGTCCCTGGGATACCTGGACCAGAGAGGTTCCACCAAAAAAAAGGAAATGGCACTGGAGCAAAAAGTGAGGGGCTACCATTCAGAAAGTTAAGGGAAGTAAAACAAGGGGAAACGTTAAAACATTCAGAAGGACAGGATGAGATTGTTTGGGAAAAGAAGGAGAGGGATAGCATCTTGGAGAGTTAAGCCAGGGTTAGCATCTGGAGAGAAAGAGGTAATTGGAGCCTAGTAGTAGGAACGATGGAGAACCTTGAGAGAACAGTGGACGAGGATTTGGAAAGGGATAGAGATTGTATTAAATCAGAGAGAAGGCTACCACCTTGGAGACTGAAGTGGAGAGTGAAGTGAGGGGTATCCCGTGGAGAGTAAGAAGAAGCCATTATGCAGGAGAGACAGAAGATGCAGAAAACGAATACTATAAAGGCAACAAAGGAGGACAGGGTACAGTTGAAGGATAAGAAAGAGGAAGGGTAGCTCCTGAGAGTGACTGAGGAACAGGAGATACCGGGAGGTACCATCAAGAGAGGGAAATAGTGCTGAGGAGAACGAGAGCGAGCATGAGAAGAGTAAGGAAGGAAAGGTACTAGAACGGGGTATAAAAACAGAACACGTGAGCAAGAGAGGAGCTCACCTATGTAGTCAGCAGGGAGAACTTTATTTTTTAAAAACAACAACACAATCTTTAATTAGGCATCAGTGGGTACACATCAATGACAGCGTTTGTACCAGCACACCATTTACATACTTGAGCCAGCTCTATAGTAGGTCAACACACAAAGATTATGTATTGCTCAAGTAACAAAACAAAAACATAGGTGTACAATGTATCATATCAAACAATAGTGGCATCTGTAGCATTTACATTATAGACAGATCCGATAACCCTCCCATATGTTCTTGGGACTGAACAATAGGACAGACGCATTATAGTGTTCTTACCCATTTGTATATGATAGTTCTTTCATCCATACCAGGCGTGTAGGGGCGAGGTTTGATTTCCAAAGTGTAAGGATACATTTCTTGGCAATTATGAATGCAAGATAAATGTGCACTTCACACCAGATGTCTTGCCTATGTCCCCCCAGTAGGTACTTTGCTGGCAACAATGTTGGAGGCATATCTGTGATTTCTACCAGTGCGTCTTTAACTTAGACCAAAACTGCAACCAACACCAGTGGACATATCCAAAACATATGCAAAATGTCTGCTGGCGCTGTGTGATACTTTGGGCAAGCATCACTGGTACAATGAGAGAATCTAGCAACCTTTGCAGGTGTATAATGCAGCCAACTGAGGACTTTAAACTGGGGAAACGTCCTTAGTGAGGAGACAATACCTCACCCATGTTTTATCAGATGGGGCATGTCATGACCAATGGCAGTCTTCCATCGGGGGAACATCTGGGAGGTAGTCCCCCCAGGGACTGCTGTGCTTTACTATATAACATCAACACCAGTCTATGACATATTGTACCTATGTGATGTCATTTATTAGTGTATAAGCTTTGGGTTTAGAGACTAATGCCCACTTTTGCCTGAAGGCTGTACACTGTAAGGAAGGCGTGGTATCAAACAGCGACGACAGACACAAGTGATCACAGTTCAAGGGTGTTTATTGAACTTCAATGAGTTGGTTGAAGGCCTATCCAACCCTAAATACAAGAATGGGCGCAAGCTACGACCATCAAATAACAATAACATTCCTAGTGGAGAGACTGTCAAAATAAAAAGGCTGATACTAATAAACCCATTGCCAATCCTTACTTCTTAATACAAATGGTGTGGGACAACAATGCATGCAAAAAGAAAAGTGTTAAAGAAATGATGTGTCATGATAGTTGAGCATTTGGCTTCCCTTCCCCACGTTTTCAGCATGGGACAAGACGACGTGCTCCAACTTCGCACACACTCTATCTTCTCTGCCACAAGGATACAGTTCAAAGCACAGGTATCTGGGCCTTCTGCACCAAAGTCTCTTTCCCAATAAAAGTCTTATTGCAGAGGGCTTGACGTAACAAACAAGCACCAAAGTTCCTTTCTTATCAGGATTTTCACATTCAAGTTCTCGGGTCCACTATTCACCACGGGTCTCCCTCCTTCAGGCTGGCACCCCCTTTAACACAATGTTTACAATTGGTCTCCCTTGTTTGGTCTTGTTTGGTCTCAGACCCCTTAAGCACAATGTTCACAATTGGTCTCCCTCGTTCTGGCTCGGACCCTCTTAGCACAATGTTCAAAAGTGGTCTCCCTCGTTCAGGCTCAGACCCCTTAAGCACAATGTTCACAATTGGTCTCCTTCGTTAGGGCTCGGACCATGTAATCTCACTGTCTAAGCTTTCCTCTTTGTATCAAAAATCAAAGACATTTGATTGTGCAATGGACTTTCGCTTCTGCCACTTCTAGGCTGGTTACCTCACAGAGACCTTCGATGGATCACACTTGTGGTGCCAGACCACACTGTCACTGGTATTGTATCTTTCTCTGTTAAAGTTTGAAACATCCATTAGCAATTAAGCTTTCCTCATGTCTCATCACACGCGTTCCCAATCTACGTTCTTGCGCTCTTTATACAATGTTGCTGCTTATAACCTTGACTTCAACACAGACCGGTCTTGCATCGGTCTCCCCAACTCACCGGCTGTGTTCTCTCTGGCGCTGCATTGAACCTGGAGCCAAGGACGGTACCACAGCAGCTGCTGCTCCTCCGACCTAGACGCCACCCCAAATTATGTGCGTATGGAACTCAGGGTCATCCACATTAGGGCCATATGTATTAACCAAGACCGTGGTGACTCCAACCAATTCACCCCAAATAATAACATCTCTCCCTTGTGGATCAATGCAGCGTTTGGTTTCTTGGAAAGGTATAGAGCGGTGTATCAATGTCATAACTCCTCGGGATTGTGATGAGTAGTTAATGTAACCCTGTTGTGGCCCCCCATCTAGCAGCAAACCCTTCATTGAGAGTCCTTTGGGCATGTGTCTCCTGTAGCATCACCACCTTTGGGGCCAGACCGTTAATGTACACCACAACCTTGAGCGATTTGATAAGGTGATTTAGGCCGCGGATATTCCAGGACATAAAAGAAAAGCTATTATCTATTGTGCCATAACCAAGTCAAATTATGGCCCAAGCTTGAATGGGATAGAAGAAGGGTTGAGCAATACTGTGTTATCAAGGAGCAGCCTGCACTGATTTTCATTAACACGTTTAACACCACGAAAACAGAACTTGTAGCATCAATACTTCCATACTTAACTTGTAACGTAGAATTTGACACTACTCCACCCCCCCCCCCCCCACATCATCACTTCCCCAACTTGACGATGGAACCCTTAAAACCATAAACATTCTTGGACACCCCCGAGGGGGCACCATGAGTAGAGAGCAGTCCTATATCGATGGCCGCACTGTTGTGGCCCGCCTGTATTCGAATAATATGAAGTACCCATATTTAGTGAAGGTGGGCCAACACAGCACAGTGCAATATTCAGTCATTATGCATGTTATCTGGCTTGTCGTTTCGCAGAGAGGAGCCGCCCTTGCGGTCTTGCCTTGGCAGCAGTATAGGGATGGTGGATTTGATGTAGGCTGTTGCTTCCAATGGGCTCTCAAAGAAATGTGCACGCCCACCATGTTGTATGCGCAATTGTGCTGGATATAGAAGTGCATATGGGACTTGCCTTATGCGCAGTAGCTTTTTGACAGAATCATACGATTTGCATTTTGCCTGAACATTGGCAGGATATATATGTATGTAAGAGGATTCATATCGCTGGGTTGCTTTTTCTCTGGCCATGCGCAGAATGAGGTCCCCATCTCGAAAGTTTAGAAATTTGGGAAGAGTGGTACGGGGTGGTGCCCCTGGCCTGGGGGCGGGGGCCAGAACACCATGCGCCCTCTCTACTAGGAAGTGTTGGGAGCATTTCGATGGATCAAATATCGATTTCAATAGGTTTTCAACTAAGTGCTCAATCGGGCCCTTACAGGCTACTTCCGGGATGCTGATGATGCAGATGTTATAGCATCGGGAGCGCGATGCAAAGTCTTTGCATTTATCCCAGATCTTACTAAACCCATGTTGTAAATGCAAAATGTCACGGTCGGGTTTATTAACTTTGACCTCTGTCTCGCCAATCCTCATCTCCGCCTCGGTAATACGAGCACCCTCCTTTTCTAGTTTGAACTTCAGGGAGCCAATGGTTGAAACAATATTGTCCATTTTCATGTTTACTGCCATGAAGGCATTTTGCATGGCCGCAAGGAGGTGGTCATCCCTGGAGGAGTTAGTGGCAGAAGGCTGTTCATCAGATGGCTCAGCAGGCCCAAGAGTCTTAGCGGGGGTGTTGGTGTACGAATCCATTGGCCATTTTTTCTTACCTCCAGAACCCTTCGTCACGTTGCCTCATCACTGGGTGCAGGTAGGATGCGTTTTCTTAGAAGGGATGTCGATGTTTCCAGACTTCCTAATTTAGGATTCTTCCCCAGAGGGGCGATGTGACAGTTATCCACCAGCCAAAGGACAGCCTATCTACAATTTGGACACCGCCGTGGTGGGGGACAGGTCCGGCAGACTACGCACACGGCTTCAAGCGTCATTGGCAGCACCCCCGCTATGTATAATGTAGGGTCTGGTACCTTCAATGGAACCCTCAACCAGTCACCATTTAGATCCCATGGGTAGATCAACCACTTGGCATTCACTTAGGCCATAGGTTGGGATCGATAGAATGGCCAGAGTACCCCAAAGTGCCTTTCGAGTGTGGTGGGCCGCACACCACCGTGCAGCTTCCAAAGCACTTTGCTTCTAAAATCAGTCATCGGGACGGGGTCTGGTCTTTGTAGTCCATTAGTTCCCCCTCCCAAAGGTTTGCATATGTCTGCCTCTGGGATTCCCACCAAGAGGGGGGCTATTTCAGTAGTCGGCAAGCAGCACGTCCCCACAGCTTGTTCTGGAGTATCGCGATGGCGGGAGAGAAGCCAGGTGGGCTCCGCCAGAGAGCCAAATGTTGTGGAGGGGGCTAGAACAGTGTCAGTACGGTTTTTCTCTCGGCTTCCCATCATTGGTAATGAAATCCTTCTTTCTTTTGCTCCTCAGGGCACAGCTGGAAAAGCTCCGAGGTCCTGGCGATCATGGCATGAAAGGAGCCAATTTTGTCAGGGTGAGGTGGAGGCAACAGGAGATCCATTCCGTCGTCGCCACCGTCGTCGGTCCCCATCGTCACCGTCTCCGTTCCCATCTCGTCCCTCGGCAGAGGGGATGGGGTGAAGCCTGAAGGGGAGGGGGAGGATGGACTCACCTCCGCTTACTCGGCGGGCTCCCCGACGGTCCAGGCGCCACTGGATTGTCCGCTGGGGGTAAGGGCAACCTTGTCCTTCTCTCTGTAAACAGGGTCTGCAAAGCCATCAAGATTGCTCCTGAATTGTCCTGCGGCGTAGACATCGGTTGCGACTGAAGCATCGGCTGGGGCACGGGATCCTCAGTTTCCTCCATGGCCCGTCGCTTTTCAGCAGCTCCACCGTTGCCCTCTACGTCTCCCTCGTCGGGATCCTTCCCGTAGGTCCCGACCTCCTCGAACTTCTTGTCCATGATAGCTTTTACGCCAGACAGCTCACCCTCGGAGCAGGTATCTGAGTCCGTTAGGGCTACCGTGCCCCCCCTCTTTCTCTTTCCGGGGTTTCACAGGGGTCTTCTCGATAGGCGAGATGATTCCCTCCAGGGTAGCAGGGAAACTCTAGGCCCGGAGGTAGACTCCACTGGGGTAACATCTGCTGTCTTCGCCAGGTCCGCCACGACTCCTTCAATTGAGGCTTTAGCCGGGTGAATCAGGGCCTTCAAAACCTTGGGCGCGTCGGAGGCCTTCGCCTTGGGGGGGGGGGAGGGTCACCGCCTCCCCCTCCTAGGCTTTCTCTGTCGGGATTGACCGGGACTTCTCCGGAAGCTTACCCGGGTTCTCAGACTTCCTTTTCACCAAGCCGGTGAGTTGGCTCGTGGTTGATGGCGTCAGTGACACGCGCCCTGCCTGGCAGACGAGGAGCCCGAACCAACGGCGCTCCTGCTACCCGCTGACTTGCTGTGCTTTGCCTTTTGTTGGGCCCCTGTCGCCAGAGCACCCTCAAAAGGTCTTAGAAGAACGCTCAGACTTCTCATCTGCTGCTGGGCTCTTCACTTCCAGCAAGTAAAAGTCGCTTGCTACTGTCCTTCATGGTCCGGACGGACATGTTCTTGCAGAACGCACAGTCCTCCTCCACGTGCAACTTGTCGGCGTGTAGGCAATAGAGGCACAAGGAGTGTTCATCCTTATTAAAGACGTTCTGAAGTCTGCACCCTGGGCAGTTCCTAAACAGCTTGGATCCAGTAGGCGTCGAATCTCCTTTGTCCTGGGCCATGCCGAACTCGGGGTAGGCCTCAAAGGTATTCCGGAATCCTCTGAGAAATGGAATTCGATGAGAATCTGCCCTTGAGGGGCGCAGAAATTTCCGAAATGGGTCCCCGTTGATCGGAAGAAGAATCAGTGGAGCTTGAGGCTCGAATTGACCGAAAAATAAGAGAAATACTCCTTGAAAAAACGCAATACGCAGTAAAAGCTCGAGAGCTAAGCACGAGGACTCCCAACACTTGAACGTGCAGTAAAAATCTGAAGATGGCTGCCAGAGGAGGCGCTTAGGTAGAGGGCAGTCATTGGCTTGGGGCAGTATGACCCAGAGACCAGCGATTGGTTACTAGTAGAAACACAGTTCAGACTGAAACTGATTTTTTCTTTACTGAGGATTCCCAGCCTGACGACGGGGAATATTCATGAGCATGTGAATCCATGCCAGACCACAGGCTGGAGAACCGCCTTACCAAAGGCCAAATCTTGACCATGGAGCTTACCCAGGGAGTAATGTTTGACAAAGGTGTGGATAGAAGCCCATGTCGCAGCACAACAAATATTCCTAATAGGAACTCTCCGCTGCAGGGCTGTGGAAGTAGCCACACCCCTAGTGGAATGGGCCCCCAACCCTTCAGGGGGATCCTTGCCCGCAAATTTGTAACATTCAGTAATGGTGAGGATAATCCACCTGGACAAGGTCTGTTTGGTAACAGCCTGGCCCAATCGGTGTCCAGCATACCCCACAAAGAGTTGATCGTCCACTCTGACATCCTAGAAATATAAAAGTGCAGCGCTCTCCTAGGTTCCAACCTATAGAGTCGCTCCCCTTCCTTACCAGGATGAGGAGGTTAGAAAGAAGGAAGTACCACTTTCTGA
Source organism: Ambystoma mexicanum (assembly GCF_040938575.1). Lineage (NCBI taxonomy): Eukaryota > Metazoa > Chordata > Amphibia > Caudata > Ambystomatidae > Ambystoma > Ambystoma mexicanum. Next base: position 446,357,912 of record NC_090930.1, read on the forward strand.
TTTAAATGAAACTCAGACACTACCTTAGAAAGGAAAGATGCACTCTCAGTACAACCCTATCCTTGTGGAACACAGAAAAGGGCGGCTTAGATGAAAGTGCCTGCAATTCACTCCCTCTGCGAGCGGATGTAACCACAACCAATAACACCGCCTTGAAAGACAACAGTCTCAAAGGACAAGAGTGCAAAGGTTCAAATGGAGCACCCATCTGGAATTTCAAGACCAAATTCAGAACCCAAACCGGCACCTGAAACAGGGACGGCAGGAACACATTAGTGAGCCCTTATAGAAATTGGGAAATCAAAGAAATCTTAAAATATGAACATTCCTCAGACGAGCGCTTGGAGATAGACAGCGCCACCAGGTAACCTTTAATGGTACCTACTTGAAGACCACTGTGGTCCAAAGAAAGCAAGAAAGACAGAACCATGGGAATGGAACACTGAAAAGGATCGACATTGAGTCCTCTGCACCAGTCGCAAAACATACGGCAACGGTACAGGCATTTGGTTGCTGGCCGCGTGGCCAAAAGCACCACCTCCATCACGTCATCCGGGAGGTCCCAAACATTATATCTCAACCTTTCAGATACCAAGCGTGAAGGTTGACACTCTTGACCTCTGGATGGAGAACTCGACCCCAAAGTCCAAAGTTGCCACTGGTCATGAAGAGATCCACTTGTGGGGTTCCCCAAAGGGCAAAGATCTCCAGAAGGACTTCCTGGGCCAACTCCCATTTGTGAGAGACCATGCTCTGCCTTCTCAGAGCGTCCGCCACTGCATTCTCCTCTCCAGCCAGATGAACTGCAGAGAGTGCTATTCCCTGCTGGATAGCCCACAAACAGAGCTGCATCGCCTCTCTGCACAACAGGAGTGACCCTACCCCCACTTTTTTGTTGAGGTAATGCTTGGCCACTTTGTTGTCCGTCATAAAAGCCTTCAGGGTCAGCCTGATGGCCCTCAGCTCCAACAGGTTGATGTGGAGTTTGGACTCCGACTGAGACCAACGACCGCTGGCGGTCAAATCGTCGACATGAGGCGAGCACTTCCCTAAGGACCTGTCCAACACAGCTCCGATGTACTGGAGCTGTTGAGAAGGTGTCAGATGTGACTTCTCGAAATTGAGGGAGAAGCCCAGCTTGTGGAGGCAGCGGCAGGTGAGACTGAGATGATCACTCGCTTGCTCAGGAGAACGCGCGCGGATTAGCTAGTCGTCCAGGAAGGGGTAGACATGAACACCCCCCCCCCTCGCATGAGATACGCAGCCACCACCACCATTAGCTTGGTGAAGACCTCGGGTGGAGGTCAATCCGAATGGCAGGACCCGAAACTGAAAGTGCGTGCTGCCAGCCGCAAATCCCAGGTACTTTCTGTGCTTTGGATGAATCGGCACATGCAAGTAAGCATTCTGTAGGTCCAGAGACACCAACCAATCCTGAAGTCGAAGGGCCTGGAGGACCTAAGAAAGAGTGACCATCTTGAACTTGTCCCTTTTGAGAAGTTTGTTCAACCAACGCAAGTCCATGATGGGTCACAATCCCCCGTATTTCTTTGGTATCAAAAAATATGGGGAATACCATCCCTTGTTCCTCTCTGCCACAGGCACCAGTTCTATAGCGCCGTTCTCCAGCAGGGTCAAGATTTCCTGCACAAGGAGCGGATCCGGAAGCTTCAAAGAGACAGTCCCCGGTGGATTGTCGTGAGGCCGCTTTAGGAAGGGAAGGCAGTAGCTGTGGGCTATTGTATCCAGAACCCACACGCCCGAAGTAAAAGCTTGCCATTCTTCGAGATGCTGAGACAGTCTGCCCCCAACCACTGAACAATGGAACATGGCCTCATGGTTATTTAGGAGCGGCTGCGGCAGCGCCTGAAGGCAAAGAGGCAGTTGCCTGAGCGGCTTTGGCACCCCTATTTCTCTGACCACCACGGGTACTTCTTCGTTGACCCCTTTGACTGGCAGTTCCTCTCGTCCTTCCAAAAGAGGAGTAGCAACGAAAGGAACCTCCCCTCCACTGCTGTCCCCTATGACAAAATAAAAATTGGAGGTTGACACACAAAGATTTAGCCGCAGCTTTTGAGGTCTGCAACCTCTCAAGGCTCTCGTCAGCCTTGCTGCCAAACAAATGCGCGCCATCAAAGGGCATGTTCAAAAGATGGGTTTGCACTTCCGGAGCAAAACCCGACTTTTTTGCAACCACGTAAATCTGCATATAACTGTGCTCGCAGCCAGGTGCCGGCTAACACTGTCGGCCGTGTCGAATCCTGACTGAAGGGATTCACACATGGCGTCCTTGCCATCCTGCACGAGAGCAAGGAACCCATCCCTTTCTTTCACTTCGGGAATATGCTCAGCCGCTAGAAAAACACAATTCCACATAGTGTGGAGTTGGCAGACTTCAGTGCCATACTCCCCGCAGAAAACACCTAGCATGCGCAACCGTCAACGCGTTTGTCGTCCCTATCAGGAGGGATGGTAGGGTAGCCGTAGTTGCCTGAAACACCAAGTTCTCTGGAGTGGGGTGGGAGGAAAGGTAACTGGGGTCGCTACTGGAAGGGCAGTATTTGTTACGACTTGTTAACTGCCGGAAGAGATTCCGGTGACTGCCAAGCAGCCGCCACCCTTTTCTGCACGTCAAATGAAAAGCTAACACTGGGTCAGAGGACGAACCTTGATCCAAAATATCTGTTACGTCATCCTGGACAAAAGCTTCCGGAGGACTAGACCAACCAAGATTCTCAGTGACCCTAGCCGTAAGTCTCCTATAGGATGACTCAGCATGAGCGCCAGGCTCAGGCCTGCCAAACTCCACCTCCGGAGAAGTGTCCAAGCCACTGGCATCATGAAGAGATTGATGTAACTCTTCCAATTGACTGTCCCTGGAAAAGACAGGAGCCACATCAAGCTCAACAGGGTCAAATTCCAAATCCAACCGCTCCTCATCCTCTTTGATGTCATCCAGAGGGAGAAATAATTCCTGCGTCGGGACAGAAGAGGGTCTGGAATCCCTTAAAGGCCTCGCAGACTTGGAAGTAGCTTTCCTCAGAGGATGCACAGTACCAGGGACCTCCATCAGCAAATTCTGGCCAAAAAGCCCCGAAAGCATTAAGAGCGCCGACGGCTTCGGCGTCGACGATGCCAAGGGCTGGTGTGAAGGCAACTCTTCGACATCCGTATCCGAAGGACATGGCGGAGACTGAGCCGACCTTGAGCCCTTGCCGGATTTCTTCGGTTTCGGCAGGGGCGAAGACCGAGATCTGGAATCAGCATGCCTCTGGCGATCACCCTGAACCTTGTCCGAACGGGACCTCAAAGGTTCCCGATGAGAATCATGCTGAGGACCCGAGCCCAAAGGCGCACGAGCCACAGACTAAGACCGTTCCCAGCCGGCTTCTTCCAAAGACACAGACGGAACTGTGCCCTGGGATTGGAAAATCGCCAGCATCTGCTCCCTGAAGTCCGCCCATTCCTCCGGCACTGAGGACTTAGTAGGGCAAGCCACTTTCCTCGTGGCACCATCCTCCAAGCAGGACAGGGAAGGCGACCGGTGATGGCGTTTCCCAGAATGCCGAGATGAGGACAAATGGCGGGAACCACTCCGGGACCGAGATCCGCGGGACTTCTTCCGAAGAGGAGAGTCGCTCCCTCCAATCGTCGGTGGACAACCATTAGCATTTTGAAGGACTTACTGGGTTTAGAACCCCTATCTACCTGTAACTTCCCCTTAACGCTCCTGCAAGGCCTTAGTAGTCAGCAAATGGCATTTGGAACAGTCGTCGGTGTCATGACTCTCACACAAACACCACAAACAAGTGCGATGCGGGTCCGTAATCGACATCTTAGACTTGCAGTCCCGGCAAGTCTTAAAGCCAGACCGCGGAGTCGGAGGGGTTGAAGAAGACATTCACGAGGAATACAGGAGGTGCGACAAGTCTGTGAAGCAAACCATTTGCGGAAAAAACAGAACTGAGGCTACGGGCGCTGTGCATCCCATTCATAAAATCCAGTGACTTTGCCTTTGCTTCGAGGGACCGCGACCCAACGTCCTCGACGCAGGATGCCCTCTGCTGAACAATGTCCGAAGTACACAGCTGTACACATTGCATGTCAAAGATGTGGAATACGTTGGAGGACAAAATCCATTCAAAACACCTATTGGAAGCCCTTAAGGAAGCAGGGCTCTCCTTAAAGAAAATGGTGGGTTTTGGGGCCAAAGGGAAAGCTATTAATTTGGTTGTGAAACGAGGTGTTGTTGCACTGCTCAGGCAAGACATTAAATGGCTGGAGTCTGCCCATTATTTTTCTCACCACTTTGAATTGGCAGTGAAGAATGCATTCGATAAAACTTACTTTAGTCATGCATCCAACGTGCTAATGCAATTGTTTTATAAAAAGCCCCAAAAGTTTGCATGAATTGCATTCTCTGATTAGCCATGGAACAGTCTGATGCGAAACCTAGGCAATCTCATGGGATCCGTTGGGTGGGACATACGTTACTTGCGGTTTATGGTCATAATACCGAATTAATAAATCTCGAAAAAAAGGCTGAAAAAAAAATATCGAATTTTTTTTATGACTTTTTTTTCCGAAATGGGGGGTTCCCCCCAACCCCCCTTTTTTCTATTTTTTTTTATTTTACCCCTTTTTTTTACTTACCTGACCCAAAAAAATACATTAAAAAAAAATATATTTTTTTTTCGGCCTTTTTTTTCGGGATTTTTGTTATTCGAGATTTTTTTCGGCCTTTTGACCGACCACCGTTCGTTACTTGCTACTCAGGCCCTGAATAAATCTTTCCCCGTTGTTCGTGTACATTTTGAAAGTATGACAGCTGATCCAAGCAATGACCAGGCAATAGCCAAGGAAGTATTGCAGCTTTTAACACTGCACTTTTTTAAAAAAACACTTTTCACTTTTACCAGATGCTGCAACCTCTTCAACTTCAAAATGAAGTGATTGAAATGCCAGAACTCATTAGCTCTATTTCTATTGAAACATAACTACAAGCCTTAAAGGGAGAGACTGCCGTGGTAGGAAGTGAGCTTGATACTCTTACAAGTGAGGCCAATAGATTTTTGTCTGGAACCTGCGACTCCGTTTCCTTTCGTGGGGTTCAACTAACACATTTGAGTACGCAGATTCTGAAAAAAGTTAAAGCAACAGTATACAAAATAGGTCACAAACATTGAACAATCCTGTGACGATAGATTGTCTTTTAATGACGACATTATCTATAACTGTTCAAAGGTGTTAGACACAAGATTATGGCAAAATATGTAAATAATTAAATTGTTAAGAGTGGCAGAACATTTTTCTGATTCAATTGTTGACTGCAGTTTTTCAGTAGAAAGTCCAGGAACAATTCTGTCTCAGTGGCAAGAGTTTAAAGTATTTGCTAACAGCCTACGTAAACTGCCACCAAAAGAGATCTGGGTGAAACAGGCAAGTCTCAATGGCACCTGTAAGGAAAGCATTGTATCAACAGTAAAACAGACACATGTGACCACAGTTGAAGGGTGTTTATTGAACTTCAAAATATTTCCTAGTGGTGTCTTGCCAAAACATAAGGGCCTATACTAAAAAACCTATTGCCAATCCTTACCTTTAAATACAAATAGTGTGGGAAACAATGTTATTACAAAGAAGTGTTCAAGAAATTATATGTCAGGATATTCAGGCCGTTGGCCTCCCTTCCCCATGTTTTCTGCACGGGACAAGGCGGCACACTTGAGTTTAGCACAGTCTCTGGCTTCTCTAGCATGAGGGCGCAGTTCAAACACTAGCATCAGGGTATTCTGTGCCCAAGTCTCTCTGCCTTTCAAAGTCTCTTCTTTCAGAGGGCCTGAGGCGACAAGTTATTTTCCTCTCAGTATTTCACACATACTCCATTTCTCAGGTGATTCACTATTCACCTCAGACCCCCTCTGCCGGGCTCAGATCCCCTTTAACACAATGATCAATCAGTCTCCCTCCATCGGGCTCGGACGATATTTAATTCAATTTAACAAACATGCTTTAACCAAAAACTTTCAACTGATCTTCCTCGTTCGGGCTCAGACCAACTTCGGCTACTTTGTCATCAATTTTCTTGCCAGTATCAACATCGAAGACATTCGATTGTGCACAAAATGTTTTTGACTTGTTGCAGGACCACTTCGATGCACAGTTCTTTGCCACTCTTTCACCTTTGTCAACTCTCAATTGGATACCTTACAGAGACCTTTGAATGAGCACTGACGTGGTGCCGGACCACTCTGTCAAAGGTATTGTATCTTGGTTTCAAAGTTCAATCTCTCATCTGTTGTTCAATTTTACTTGCGTTGGTTATCACATGCATTTTATACACAACATTGTATGGTGAGCTTCAGCGCTCACCATACAATGTTTCCGCTTGCAAACTTGGCTTCAACACAGACCCGCCTTGTATTGGCCTCCCCAACACACTGGCTGTGCTGATTTCACTGGCGCTGCTTTGTTGTGGGAGCCAAGGACAGTACCACAGCAGCAGGCAATTCTCCCTGCCTTGAATATCGACGCGGGAGGGTCCCGAGTACCTCCGGCACACAATGCAGGATTCTTCAGCTGTGTTTCCTTGTCTTACGCTTTCTATTCTTGAGGTTTTGTGAAAGTAACGGTTCCTTGTCGAAAAGGTCAAGGGCCCTTCCCTCCTTTTAAGCCCCTTCTGTTTCACCATCTTTTTCCTCGTGTTAAACTGCCATCTTGAAACTGCTGCTTCCTCGTATGCTTTGGCTCCCTCAGAGTGTGCTCTACCTTTTATCTGTGTGGGGAAGTGTAATGGAAGTCAGGTGTGCGTAATGGTCAGTAAATGCCTGTATTTTAGTTAGATGGAGGGTTGGCAAAAAGAGGTTATCAAATTGAATTAACCCATCTGTTTTAAAACCCTTGGCAGAGCAACACTCCTTTCTCTGGTTTATAGTGACCATTGTATTGGGACATGTCCAGTATACAGCCCAAGTGTTAGCCCCTTTACTCTCATAGCAAGCTGTCCGTGAGAAAGTGTTCTTGTTGTGAAAGGGGGGGGGGGAGAGTTGAGTTCCCAAGTATCCTACCTGCTAAAATGGGGTAAAGGTGTTACAGGGAAGGGAACACCGTGTCTCACCATCCAGTGTCCCACTGCCCGAAGACCCCTCACCCAGGTGATCCTCCCGCACTGGTCCACCCACAGGAACTAGATCCAAAAGCGATGGCCGTGTCCTGGCCACTTGGATGACAGATCCCCAGGGACTAGCAGGTGAGAAACCTTGAGGTTTCTCACACACCTATGACGAATCCTGAGAGTTTTTCACTGCGTTTGATGGGGTAGTCCCCTACCCATTAAACAAGGGAGGTTGGGCCAATCCTGAGATGCTCCCTGGGGGTGGTGCTCAGCAGGTGGGTCGCATGGGGAGGTAAACCCCCATTGAAGACAGTGGCAATTGTGGGAGAATGTAGTACCTTTTGACCCTCCTACCTCCCCTTATCAAACTTCGCCTTACCTAATTTCTGAAACCACCACGTATTTCTATTACCCACCCCAAGTAGAGACCATTGATACTAGAACGATATCTAAGGTCATTGGTAATATTACTGGGATGAGGAAGATTCAAAGATCGATTAAGATTACTTGTAGTGAGAACCAACAGCAATGGCCTAGTCATTCAAGAACTCCGGCTGGTCAGCTGCGGTTCAAAACCACAGAGGGAAGAGAACCATGGTGTCTTCAGCATTTTTGCGTGGGCCAAGAGCACAGCAGGTGATACGAATGAGAGCAGACTCAGAAGGCCGATGACATCCAGGAGAGAGACTGCAGAAGCTTCACAAAGCAGAATGCATACCGAAGGGGAAAGCAGACTCTCGTTGGCAGACGTAAACGCCAGAGTGCCAACAGGTTACCGCTGAGCAGCTGGGGAGACCCGCGGAAGACCAGAGAAGGTTCTGGCATGCTGACAAAGCCACAGAGGATCCCGGGAGACACGCATACAATCCGACGGCAACAGCCAAAACCCTGCAGATACTAGGGTGGCTCAGCCTAGGGTATGTGATAACCAGAATAGGGTTGGGGACCTATATTGGGGAAGCACATCCCAAACAGCAAACAAGGGTATAAACATTGCATCTGTAAGTGAGACACATGGACAGAGAAAGAACAAACCGTGAATATTTGGAACATGCAGTGTGGAAAGGCAACCAGGTGAATGGGGTCTGGGACCAGATTTGGGGAAAACACATCCTCAACAGTGAGGAACGAGAATAGGAACTGCTAATTGTGAATGGAACAGATCTTGGCAGGAGAGTGAACCAAGGCTGTGGGTCATTGAGAATTCATATAACAAAGATTGAGAGACACTGAACATACCCTTTGGCAGTAGAGTAAACCAAGTGGGTATTAGAAATAGGGTCTGGGACCATCAACACAGCTTGGAAAAAGCATGCAGACTGATGATCTTCGTCGCGTTACCTGGGAGCTGGGTCTGAGACCCTCTACAGTTTGAGAGAATGTGAAAAGACTCAGGGGGAAGGGAGTCAAATCATTGAACTTCATGAATTTTGTTTTCCACACCTTTGGAACTTTACATTTGAACTGCGAAGCAGGGCTGCAAGTAGACAGCCAAGAGACCTTTTTTTTACCTTTTCACTTTTATTTGAGTTTAGCTTGTGAGAGATAGATTCGGATTTGGACACAGGAAAGTGGACTTTGAGTTGGACATGCTGACACAGACAGTTTTATTAGTTCTTTTTTTTTTTTAGGCAGGGAATCCACTCCTCGAGTGAGTTAGGATTTCACCCCCCCATGTTTACTTTTAATAAAGATCTCTGCCAATCAACATGCCTCCCTTATGTCCAACTCTTACTCCTACATGCTCACACATCCACTTTGTGAAGCTCAAACTGTAAGTGATTTTAATCCGGCACACACCCACGTCTCGCCCAGCATGTAGTGTTCAAATGAAACCCTTATTTATTTTTATCTATAAGTTCAGTATTCTTAACGATATACTACTCATATTACACCCTTCTCCTGAGACACCGCCCCCTTCCCCCCTGGTCACACTGAACCAGGAATCAGGCTAGTTTGCAAAGGTAAATATTTATGTATTTAGAATTTAATCACAATATATTTTAATAGGTAACAACAATCACCAATGGGGTGACAGATGACTGAATAATATCTTTAATGCACTAGGAATCAAATAATGAGCACAAAAGCAAATGCAACAGAGAAAGAATACTTTTGGGTTGGTTTGGAACAGATAGCGCTATGGTTAGGGGTTACCCTGCAACACCCCTCAACCCACCAATAGGCAATTTAAATAGATTTGAGGAGAGAGCAGGTACTCAGGAATAACACAAATCAAACAGAATATCACTCCCACCTTCCCCCTTTACACACAAGAGAAAAAACGGAATTGACTTTCCAACTGTCAGAATGGCTTTGAAATTGGCTGAGCAAAAACATCAAAATGTGGTTAAAAAAATGCTTAAATTATTATACATTTCTATGGGAGACACTTTGAACCGATGCACACAATCGCAAGCAATGATTTAGCCAGAAGAACACATTTGAAATCTCAAAGTAGGAAATAATTTAAAGCTAATTCACACATGTAAAACCTTTCAGAATGTCAAATCGCGGCAAACTTTTCCTTATGCGATTTTGGCTATAACGTGTCAATTGCACTGTTCTATGTATAGCTAAGGATGTTAGGTACAAGTAGGAGTTGAAATTTCGCTTCTATCCAATACTGAGGGAGTTATAGAGGTTTTAGTAAGACTTTTTGCAAAATAGGCGCGAGAAAGGAAAGCAGAAATTCAGGTTTAAAAATGACATAGGTTTTCTTATACTATATTAAGGACTACGCAAAAGAGAATGGCACACAGGAATCAGTTATTCACGGCCGCTCATAACTCTTCATGCGTGATACTAGTTTGTTTGGTTTGGGAATTACTTTTCTTAATCAACTCAATGGGAAGTTATGATTTAGTAACACAGATGAGAGAAAAGTCAGTGCAAGGATAGTTCTAACAATACTACGGTTCTGAATTAAAGATGGGATGGGTTTGAGATTGGGATCATACAATGCAGATATATTATGGGTCACTGTTCTTCCTATTCATACTTACAGTCCTTTGTAATTAAATTGGACCGTCAGTTCTGGTCATTGGATTGGGTCTATCAAGGAAGGACAGCACATCAGGCGCGGGACAGGATCAGCTAGGCCGGTCACCGGATTTGCACAGGATCTGCCCTTCTTGTTTCTGGGTATTTCAAAACAGCGGGATAGCGAGTTCACCAGGCAAGCCTTGTGGTAGCAAGCCTGATAGTTTAGGATGCTAGTTCAGAAGGCTTTCCCACACCACAGCGCTCCACTGGGTTGTGAGAATACGTTTGAGCATTTAGGCCTTGCTGAAAATCAATAGTTCTCTACTGCTTGGCAAGGTTCTTGGCATCTGGATATGGAAGGACGTTAAAGGCTGGATGTAGAATGCTGGATCAGAGTGCTTCGCCAGAATCAGGAAAGTGAGTGAATCAGTGAGTCAGTCCTTATGTGGTGTCATTTGAAAGGATAAATAGGGACAGCTTACATCACAAAAGGGGTGTATGGGCCGGCTTAACTAAGCTTGCCCCTGTGTACTGGGATTGGATCAGGACCTCATCTCCGTCTTGCATCTGGGTGATTGGATAAAGGCCGGATGTCGTCACATTTATGGTTTAGCTTTATAGTCCTTAAAAACCTCCCCTTAGCCACTAGTACCAATATCGGATTTTATCCTAAATATATATTTCTACATTGGTCACCTCTACACAAATCACACACAAAGATTCCATATTTTATGTAGCATCTGTTCATCAAAATCCAGCAGCTGTGGGATCTTGTTTCACCTTTATACAGAATTTTGTCCTTTTCACCATGAACACATTTTCCAAACTTTCTGCAAATTTCCACAAATGTTTGTATTTACCATAGGGATGTGTGTACATTTTCACAATTCTAGCATTAATACAGTTCACATAAAACCGCATTTATTGCCGTTCCTGTCCAGAATATGTTACACAGTTCTACCGCCTCTTGAAACGTGCAGCCAAAAATTAGACTAACAACATTTTATATTTTTTACCACTTTGAATAACCAGTTATGAGTCTCTAAAAATTGTTCATTCTTAACAGCAAATTGTCCGCCCCTTTGACTCTCCCTGGAGTCCAGGAGCAGCCCCTTCCCTTGGGGAATTAAATTGTCCGCCCCTTTGACTCCCCCTGGAGTCCAGGAGCAGCCCCTTCCCTTGGGGAATTCCTTCCAGGAGCAGTTTATGACCCTTTCACACGTCTGTTTCCTGGGCTGGAGGATCTGCCATTGTCCCTTCTCTTTCGGTAGACAAAAGTCTGGCGTAACCCATGATTATCATCTACCAGTGAGTTTCTGCTGAGAGGATTTTCCTCCCCTTGGGAGAGACCTGTTTTTCCACTCCTTGCAGCTCAGCCAGGTTAATTTATTCTTAATTTCTTAAAATCCAACAGAAACCAAACTTGTTGCACCAAATAACAAATACATTTCTTTCTTAGCTTTACATCTGTGGGATCAAAAACACAACCGATATCTATATTCTTTTTAGCAACAATCCTTTTATGTTTGCTAATCCGGCAGACTTTTAGTTTAGATACTTTGACATTTCATAAGGAGCTCATCTGACAGAAGCTTTCATTCACAGATAATCCAGTTTTTCTGAGGAAATGTTTTGCTCTTCACATTTAGGACTTCGTATATTCACCATGCTTCATTAGATTACATGAATTTTAGCGCCAAGCAAGATTTTGAATGTTGAGAAGTGTTGTGTATAGACATTTTGGAGTTTTTAGCAACGAAACAAATGTCATTTAGAGCCACATTTTGGAGCTTCACTTGCAAAGTGTTGTGTCTCCCTCTGCATCCTGTTTGCTGGCCATGGAGCCCACTGGCACATTTTCTGCAGTGTGTGCTCTATTCCACCACACATGCACCATGGGTGGCAGGTTGTGCATCCATCTTTTTGTGTGTTTGAGAAAAGTGGTTTTTGTAGGTTTTTGGCTCACACAAGAGTTTTGCCGCCATTGTTGCTGTTTCTTGCACCATAACTAGCAACGTGATGCTGCATAGGATAGCGGAGTGGGTCAATACATCCCACAAAACCTCGAGGGGTTTCCCTGTGTCCAATTCAGTCGTAGAATTCTGCTTTTCCTGCATGAACAAAGTTAAAATCGACTGGAGGGCATCCCTGTCAGAAGAGACAGTTGAAACACTCATTCGTATTAAGAAGCAGGGCCCTTCTCGTGCAAAGTTCAAATCTGAAAAGTCTGTTGATTTATTTTTTAGCATGAAATCTAGACGTCCTGGTGGTGCAGATGATGACTTAAGGCCTAGCTCTCCCAAAAAGAACAGATACACACCAAGCATGACTCAAGACACATCTTTGTTTTGCAGTCTTTTTAAAATGTTTTCCCCACTTTTAAACCAAGCAGTAAAGTTGCTTGTGACTGTTTATGCCAAACACTAGCTATATTTAACTTGATAATAAAATAAACGCACACACTATTGAGTCTTTAATTGATGTCTTGTTAACAATACGAAGGACACCTCACTGTGCAACATTGACTGCATGGCCCAGCCACACACAGCCTTTAACGAACCTTTACATTTTACAGACACTCATTGCACTGTGTAATTTCAGCGGTACATAGAAATGCTGTATTCTTGCTAATGTTGTGTCTTGGGGTACAAATAATTATGGTGACATTTAAAATGTGTACAAAATTGCTAATAAAATAAGTTTGTTTGCTAATCACCAAAAAGATTATTAGTAAATTCTGCAAATCAATTTTTGAAAACTAATTTATGCTTTGGCACAGGTTCAGTGGTCTTGTGCAGAATGCTTCTATCTCCACATGCTGGTGGGCAGGAGATGCTGCATACCAGTGCGCCGCATATTGTGTTTGGGCAACCAACAACTACAACTCAAAATCAGGGGCCAACAGGCCTCCCTCGTCGTAAGGTTTAACCATGTCTGCACAAGCCATCCTGTAATTCCACAGCCCAAACGAATTTTGAAGCAATAGATCCGATCGTGTTGAAGAATGCCCAACTGGTAAGTTAGTAAAATAATAAAGGAGTTTAGGGAACACCAATATCTTCAAAAGAAAGCCATACAGATAAAGTGGTAGTCTAGAGCAAAAGACCAATTTAGTGACAGGTGATCAGCAGCAAGATTATCCGCATATAGAGACCTGGAGGATTTGGATACCCGAATCCCAAGTAAGTAATATTCTCTGGAGTCCATAGGAACCCCATCATATCACAGGGTGGGCTTGTGTTCACCATCTGGGGTAACAGTGCTGATTTGGACCTTTTTTATGCGATACCCACAAGTACAGAGGAAGGCCCTGTATTTCTTACAGTAAGAAGCCGAGGTTTAGGTCTGGATCACGAACATGGAGTAAAGCATCATCTACGTATAAGGATACGATTGTCTGATGGGCCAGTTATGCGCAGCCCCCTATTTCTGTGCCTTGTGCGGATAAGTTCCGCTAGGGATTCAGAACATGAGGCAAAAAGGAGGGTGGGTAGAGGACAACCCCGTCTCATACCCCTTCCCAATTATATTATAGATGACAACATGCCATTCACTCATATCTTCCACTTTGTGGAGAAATATAATAACCAGACACAGTTAATAAAGAAAGGCCCTAGTCGGTCGGACTCCAGCACTGAGAACAAGAAATCCCAGGAAACGGAGTTGAATGCCTTCTCTTATTAAAGGTTGCGGTAACAGGGTTCACCTAAGGATCAATTTTTGACAGAATACTGAACAGCTGTCTCAATTCAATGCCGTCGACCTAGTGGTGACGAAGCCTGCCTGGTCTGGATGAATCAGATTTGCATCAGTCTACTCACCAGAAGCCTGGCAAAGACCTTGGCATCTGTATTAATAAGAGACAATGGATGGTAAGAGCCCAAACACTGATGGCTTATTTGGTTTAAGTAGAACCGTGATAATTGCTTCACATAACGTGGGAGGTCATACGCCACATTCCAAGGATCAATTGCATACCTGTAAAAGAAGTGGCTAAAGGGAATGCTTGTATTCCTTATAAAATTCCTGCGACCAAACCATCAGAGCCAGGGGCCTTACCAGATGGAAGGTCTGTGCTTGCCACTGTAATCTCTTCCACCATGAATAGAGCATTCAGTGACACCGCTGCTTCCACAGAGAGGGGTGCTAAGTCTATAACGGCTAGATATGCCCCAATTTCAGAAGCGCTATCAGGTTTGAAATCAAAGCGTCATAGAACCCTGCGAAGGCATCAGATATAGAGGTGTTGTCTCTATTGTGGGACGGGTATACCCAGACGTCGGTCCCGTGTCTGCTGGGCCTAGAGACCCAAGCTACTCATCACTGATGAGTCCCAATAAGGACGATGTAACGCTCACCTGATTCCCGTAGAGGCGCCGGTCTTGACTGGGCGTATACCGTATCTTCAAAGGTGACGTGTAACACACGGCTGGCTCTTTGGGCTGGACCTCTGTGCACTGTATGTTTGACTCGAAGGGTAAGATGTATGCAGATAGAAAATATGGGATTAAGGAACTGGGTTATTGAATGTCTCTCTCTTCTTCCCTTTCTCTTCTCCTGTAGAACCCCAAAGGTTAACGCTCTCACCTTAGGTAAGTGAACGCCGTGCTCTCCATCTGCCTCGGGGCAGGGTGCTGAAAACAGTTTCTTCACTGGATAAGGGGAGCAGGCCTCTTGACTTCAGAGGACTGCTGTCCGTCGTTTACTGCACGAACGGTAAGTTTCGAGTAATTCTAATGTCTTTAAAGTCTTTAGTAATGATGTTTCTTGTTTTGCAGGGTTCCGGCGATGGCGGATGACGGGCTGAAGTGAGTTGAAGATGGAGCCCGTGTGATGAACAGAAGCGCCTGGAAGCACGTAAGTAAGCGCTAGTTGCCTGCTTCACGATGCGCTCTAACTGTCTTTTTATTTTGCAGGTATAAGTTCGGAGCGGCTGCAGGGTGCCGGAATACCCACTGGGTTAGATGTGGAAAGGACTAATGGCACGTGAGTATTAAAGTTCCCCAATGTCTTTAAACGCACCTTGTTTTGTCTTTCAGATGTGGGATGCAGCGCCGAAGGCCTCCGGAGCGTGCAAAGAGTTAGTAAGCTTTTGTCTTTCAGATGCCGGAATGCAGTGTGAAGACCTCCGGAGCGCACGAAGAGTAGGTAAGCCTTTGTCTTTCAGATGCCGGAATGCAGCGCGAGGCGTTGGTGACAGCCGATGGACCAGGTAAGTGAAGAGCTGTCACTGAAGACCGTAATGCTAACCTGTTCTTTCTTGTCTTTATAGGTGTTGCTGAAGACTGGATTCAGGATGGTAAGCCTTTTTCCTTAGGCCCAGGATCAGATGCAGAAGACACGATGAGCGTTCTGCTGCAGAGGATGCAGAATAACGCAAAGCAAGATTCATCCATCGGGTGTGGTTTAAATAGCCTCCTGTAGTGCTTAGATGTCTCCTTCCACAGCCACGCCTAGGTAAGAAAAGAGTTCCTGCTTTCCAGAAGAGTTCCAGTGTTCTGAATCTAGGGAGTGGCTCCTGCCCCACCCAACAGGAAAAGTAGTTCCAAACAGAAGAGGATCAGAGGCTCAACTGGCAGGCAAGTAAGCAGCATGGTCTGCTGCAGGTAAGTCCACCCAAGCATTATGAGCCCGGCGCTTCCAGCGCTGGGACTGGGCATATTTATGAGCCTGGTGCCACTGGCGCCAGGACTGGGTCCAAAAGGTCCCAATTGGGACTGGTTGGCACTCGGAACCTGGGTTATGGATCTGCTTCCAAGGGAGTTGGGAAAACCCTGACCTTTTGGAAGCAGAGATCATGACAGTACCCCCCCTCAAGGCCCCTCCCAAACCGGGCTTCTCCGGGGGTTTTGGCTTGTCAGGAAATGTTCGGTGAAATCTTTTGATTAGGCGAGGAGCGTGGACATAATTCAGCAGGTTCCCAGGATCTCTCTTGGGGGCCGTAGCCTTTCCAGTCAATTAGGTAAAATAGTTTAGATTTGGAGATCTTGGAGTGCAGAATGCTTTTGACTTCAAACTCGAGTTCTCCATCAACTAGGATAGGTTTTGGAGATTTAGTTAGTCGGGTTTGAGGTTGCACGGGTTTTAATAGAGAGACGTGGAAGACCGGATGTATCTTCATGTGCGGGGGCAAGTCTAACTTGACCGCTACTGGGTTTACTATGGTAGTGATGGAATAGGGACCAAGGTATCTTGGGTTGAATGTGCGTGGCCCTTTTAGAGGTAGATATTTGGTGGATAGCCAGACTTGATCCCCTACTTGATATTGAGGGGCTTCCTTCCGATGTTGATCTGCTCCTTTCTTGTATTGTTCTTTAGCCCTTTGAAGGTGAGAAACAGCTTCCTTAAAGGCTTGGGTGATTGTAGAATGCAGGTAGTCTACTGCTGGTGTTTCAAGATCTTGGAGGGGATCCAACTCCGAGGTTCGAGGGTGACTGCCGTACAAAAGAAAAAACGGGGTTTTCCCAGTTCCCGAATGGACAGAGTTATTTTAGGCATATTCGGCTATCCAAAGGATGTCTTTCCAAGTTTTTTCAGTTTGTTGCAGCATGCAGCGTAAATACTGTTCCAGAGTTTGATTGGTCCTCTCGGTTTGTCCGTCGGTCTGAGGGTGGTGACTGGTCGATAGTCTCACATCAATTTGAGCCGACCGACAGCAACTTCGCCAAAAATGAGAAATAAATTGACTACCTCGATCCGAAATTAGAACCGAAGGAAAACCGTGCAGTCGGACGATGTTTTCGAGAAATTCTCGGGCCAGAGTTGCTGCTGTTGGTAAGCCTTTGAGCGGAATGAAATGCGCCATCTTGGAGAATAAGTCCACGATTACTAGAATCGTATTGTATCCGGAGCATGGAGGTAGATCGGTGATGAAGTCCATAGAAAGCATATGCCAAGGGCGAGGTGGGATGTCAATAGGGCGTAAGAGGCCTGCTGGTCTTTCCTTTTGACTCTTGTTTTGGGCGCATACTCCACAGGACATTATAAAGTCTCTGATATCTTTTTTCCAAGACGGCCACCAGAAGTAGCGCTTGGTCTTTTCTGAGGTCTTGGCCATACCGGGATGTCCTTCCATTAAAGAATCGTGATAACAAGAGATTACTTTTTTCTGTAAATCTGTGCTGGGTAGGTATAATCGTTCTTGGAAATACAATAAGTTGTCCTTTACTGCAAAGTCCTTTCCCTGCAGATGCCAATTCTGTATGTCTGCTGGAGTTACAGGTTGCCTGGCTTTATACTTAACTTCCTCTATGGATTCTGTGGCGATTACACCCAGAATTCTTTGTTCGGGAATGATTGGTACAGGTGTAGGGTTGATCAAGTGTTCTTCCACTCCCATCCGAGAAAGGGCATCAGCTTTACCGTTCTTTGTACCAGGTCGATAGGTAATTATGAAGTCAAACTCGGCAAAGAATAATGCCCAACGGAGTTGTCTAGAGGATTGGGCTTTTGCGGTTTTCAAATATTGCAGGTTTCGGTGATCCGTAATCACAGTAACGGTGTGTCGGGCCCCCAGCAGATAATGCCGCCAAGCCTAAAGGCAGACTTGATAGCCAGAAGTTCCTTGTCAGTAATCGTGTAATTGATTTCAGGTGGTGAGAATTTGCGGGACCAAAATGCCACGGGATGCAACTGATTGGTTACCGGGTCCTTTTGTGATAGAACTGCCCCCATGGCAAGGCTTGAAGCATCAGTTTCCACGATGTAGGGGAGTTCGGGGCGAGGGTGTTTTAAGATTGGTGCAGAGATAAATTTAGTCTTCAAATCCTGGAAAGCCTGTTCCGCCTCGGTAGACCATTCAAAACGTTTGTTTTTCTTTAACAAGGCAGTGATGGGCTGGACTATTCGAGAGAATTCGGGGATAAACCTGCGGTAAAAGTTAGCGAAGCCTAACATGCTTTGCACACCTTTTACGGAGGATGGTGATGGCCATTTGAGAACTGCATCGACCTTCTTTGAATCCATACGCACTCCGCCAGGTGATAATATGAATCCCAAGAATTCAACTTCAGTCACGTTGAAAACACATTTTTCCAACTTAGCGAAAAGTTTGTGTTGACGCAATCTTTCGAGGACCATTTTCACGTGTTTCCGATGTTCAGATTCCGATGAAGAATAAACGAGGATGTCGTCAATGTAAACAACAACACACACATCTATGAGCTCTCTGAGGACATCGTTCATAAAATATTGAAAGGCGGCCCGGGCATTGCAAAGTCCGAAGGGCATGACCTGATATTCAAATAGCCCATACTTGGTGTGGAAGGCCGTCTTCCATTCATCGCCCTCTTTTACTCGTACCAAGTGGTAAGCTCCTCTAAGATCCAGCTTTGTATATATGCATGCTTTTCTGACTTGGTCCAGGAGTTCAGGGATCAAAGGTAACGGATATCTATTCTTAACGGTGATCTGGTTCCAAGGGAGTTGGGAAAACCCTGACCTTTTGGAAGCAGAGATCATGACAGCCGAAACATGTTTGGGGATGCTTATGGTCTCGTGCTGAAGGGATGTGACCTACAAGTTCGGGGTGGACTTCCCAGTTGGGAGTGGGACCAAGCCTGATTTGCATATGGTCTTTTGCCTTTTCGTAATGGCTTGGCAGGCGAAGAATGATGGTCTGGAGGGTTGTCCAGAGCAAAGCCAGAGGTAAGATGTATTCGAAACCTTCAAGCCATCACCTCTTAATTTGCTACCGTCTCTCTATGGATCACATCAGCCTGCGCTTGAATCCCAGTTATCATGCCATTAGTACTAGTCCTTATGGTACAGGCTAGAGCTCTACCTGTTCTATATGCGTCACCATATCTGTGAGCCACTAAGGGTTTAATAACGTAGTGCATTTCCCTTTCCGTTAGGTCACGGAACTCAAGCAGTTCAGTTTTAATTTTGCCTATCAGATTGTCAGTGTGATGTAAGCCATACTGATTTTTCAGATTGCGAATAACAGGGAGGAGTACTTCTGAAAAGTGAGAACGGACGAGGACCCGAGTAAGATCACTGAAGGGAAAAGCGGGTGAGCTTCATCAAACACTGCCTAGGCCAAACTCTGGGAAGCGATTTCCTAACAGCCAGGAGACTAGAAACTCTAATACTGCCACCCGGGGAGAATCAACGAAAGAGGGCTAGGAGATAGGTCTAGTAGACTCTCAAAATAACATGCTGTCTGAAAGCAGTTTGTCTGTAGCAGAGGATCTCCCAAGAACTGGAGGAAGGGAACATACCAGGCCACTCTCCTTTTGGAGACACCTGGCAGAGGAAAGATGCCCTACTTGAGGAGAGAAGAATTGTTGTAGAGACTTTTGTTTGGGAACCCTGCAAGCACCTTTGGACTTGTTGATACCATAGATTTTGGTTTGTCTATGAACTTTGAATCCTCCAACAATTTACTAAGGATTCCCTTTGACAGTAGAAGTGGTTGTTCTTTTGAATCCCTTAGTTAGGAACTCCATTGGCCTTAACCCTCACTTCAGACATGGACACTTGAAACTACAACCAAGCACATTACTTTTAACGGCTTTTAGCATACAGACATCTTTAGTTTTTTTTGGTAAACACACCAGCATTTGATTTTTCATTGAGCGCTTGTATACATAAACCCTTAACATGTATTTTTCATGTCTCAACTCTGAAACATAAGTGACGAGATGGCAGGAGAATCTGGCGAGCTCGCCACAATGGACTTTGTGAATCTCGTAAGGGCTATATGACAGAGGCCAAGGACAAATTACACATTTTCAGCTACTTGAATTTAGAGACCCATCATGGTGTGTACACAAGATTATGAACTCCTACAGAGAGGGAGCCAAACAACTGAGCTATTCATTCAAATACAAGAGCACAAGTTCCATCGTTTATAGCTGCACAAATATGCATTGCCCATTTTATGCAAGTAAAGTAATACCCTTTTCTCAAATATTATAGCGGAATCCAGACAGAAAGATACAATAAGAGGGAAAAAAAGGACTTACTTTAGACCATGATAAATCAAGTAGATCCGCAGTATGTCCTTTGTATTTGCAAAATGGAATCTGTCGGAATGGTGCATTTTTATCATCTGTGTCTGTATCATCAGCTCCACTGCTCATCTGGAAAATAGGAAACAGCTTAAGTTATTGGTACAGTTAGGTTAAGTCTAGTTTCTCTTCCATTACCTAAAACTGCCTCTACAACATGGGTACAATGCATTCACCTGGCAGCCATTCCAACAAATCTCCCATCAGGCACAAAATAGGTGAAACATGTGTGGATGGTTACACAAAGGATACACTGTTCTTATACTGAAGATCTTATCTTAGTGCACTGTGACTATGTCACCTGCCTGGTTCAAGAGAACAAAAAGTTAAACACTCTGAGGATGGGTGCCATGCTGAGCAAATGGATGTTGGACCTGGGGGTGGCATAAGGAGGATTCATGTGTCACTCTACTTTTTTCCCCACCACATGTCGGGTGGGGGGGCGTGGGGGTGGGGCGGGAGTGGTTCAATCCCAGTGCAGCCCTTCAGACCATTCATGGAAATCCAGACGGTACCAACTCCTCTGGTCGGTAAGGCAACCAAGTCCTTACAGCTCTGCTTCTGGCCAACCCCCTTCAGAGAACCTGGCAGAGCAAACTTTGTATACCCCATCTCCAACTAAGAGCCCCAAGCTCACACTGAGTAGAACCACATCCATAACATTGGGCGAAGAGGTTTTCCGTTTAAGGGGGAAGGATTCTCTGCACTCACTGGAAATAATGATTGTTTAAATATCATTTCCCCGCCTCTGGATATCAAAGTAATCTTCTCCGACAGTTTGCAACAACAGCAGTGAACTCTACAAAACCGCAGATACAATGTTGTGAGTTTGCAACTTCCTGAACTTTGAGAATACAGGCTGGGAAGGAGTATTAAAGCAGCACTGTTAACCAGCACTGTTCCCCAGTAATATTGGTAATTTCCCACACGCCCAGTGAAAGTATTCCCCTAGCTTACCTAGTGTGCCGCAGTCAGTAAAACTTGCTAGAAACACCAAAAAACCCATGATTATCTACTCCCAGCTCCTTCCCTCTCCATGCGGTTCCACAGTTTATGGTGCCCCATCCGTTACGAACACACCATAAACTACCCTTCCTACGTTGCTCCTCCAGTTGCTGGCCTCATTTCCTATATTTCTCTAGAAAGGCTAGCCATTCATGACCAATCAATGACGGCGTTCCTGATACATGGCCTCAAGTTTTCCACATCATATATATCTTTAGCCTCTTTTGCCCATTCGTTGAGCGAGTGGAGTCGTGGCCTCTTCCAATGTATAGTTCGGCATGCCCTTGCTGCTAACAGGGTCAGTGGCATACGCCTTAGCATGTCAATCCTGCCATTGTTTACCACCACCCTGAATAGCATTAATAATGGTTACAAGTCTCACTATCCCATCTAATCCCTTTATCCACCCCAACACTTCCTTCCAGTATGTCTGTGTCATGGGACATGTCCACCACATATGCTAGAGTATCCATGTTTCCCCACAACCTCTCCAGCATGTAGGATTAAACCCATACATTTTAGCCAGTGTCTGTGGAGCATATTGCCACCTGTTCAGTAGGTGATAACTGTGCATCTTGTATTACATGGAGAGCAACGCCTTCCACGTACCTGTACAAATCTGCCTCCATATCTTTTCCTCTAACTAGCCCCATCAGCCAAAACCCTTAATTCAGCCGGCATATAGTAAATTTCCAGGTTAGGAAGGCCCACTCTTTCTTCCCTCCTTGCCTCGGATCAATGTTGTACACACTATATTAGGGTGTTTCCCTTGCCATAGAAACTTTGGCATCTTCAAAAAAAGCCTTGATATCAACCGCAACATTTGATACACAAAGAGCAATCTCGGTAGGAGGTTCATTTTAATGACTGTCGGCCTTCCCTCGTCATAACATCAGCTTGTCCCATCTTCCTAGATCTTTCTTAATATTTGCCCATAAGCCGGGGTAATTGTCCTCGTATACATCTTCTAACAACCTTGTGATGTAAATACCCAAGTACCTAATCCTACTTTTCGTGGCCTGAATCTGCGCATTTCTCAATGCCTTCAAGGCATTCACAAGTGGCATTCCCACTGACTTGGCCATATTAAGTTTAACACCTAATGCCTTTCCAAATGCTTGCAACAGTTTAAGCACTCCAGGCACAGGTTGTTGCGGCTTAGTAAAATATAACAGGTTATCATCCACAAACAGTGCCGCTTCATACTCTATGTTCCCCCCATCTGATCATTTTTAAATTATGTTCTCTATACTGACATTACAATTTTATACAATGGTCAACAAAAAAGACCGGCTAGAATATTCAAAACGTCTCCTCTCTTATCCAAGTTGGAGGAAATCCTTGTTTTAAGATCTCAACTTTTAAAAGTTTCCTTTTCAACCAATTAATCTATCATTCTATCATGAAATATTTAACAATGCCTTAGATGAGGTTATCTCTTTAGAAACTAAAGGGATCATACTAAAAACATAACGTGGTATACATCTCGCCTAAATGCTAATGAAGTCCTTATATGTAAATATGAAAAGATCTAACATCTTTCTAGATCAGAAGCGAATCTGTCCACTTTAACCCCTTAAGTGCTAACGACGAGTATGCTTGTCCTATTTGCAAAGAGATGAGCATTCAAGGAGTTAAAAACTGCACTTTCAGAGAGGAAGAGGATTAAAGAAGCAAAAAGAGTTAAGTGAACACTTCAATACTTATTTTGTGGAAAGGGTTGAACTCATCAGAGTTCGGGGACCAATCAGTAAATGATTATAGTCTTGTAGATAGAAAATCATCAAGTTTAACTTTGGATTGTTTCCGTCTTCCGACATTGGACGCATTCCGGAGTATGATAAATACCTTGAAGTAGACCTTCTTTGCAAATTATTCAATGCCAGCAAAGACGGTCAAGAAAGGATCTGCAAAAGCACTGGATGTGCCATTTCAGATTACAGTTTCTTCTCTTAGAGGGAATTTTCCTGATTTACTGAAAATACAGGTATCACTGCATTATTAAAAAAGAGCAATCTTGACCATGAGGATACAAAGAACTTTCGCCCTGTTTTGAGGAAAATGTCAGAAAAAAGAATGGCACTACAGCTGAGTGATTACATCCACAAAGAAAATGTACTTTGGCCACCATTTACCAATGTAAATGGTGGCTGGAGCTGCTGAGAGGAGAACGAATTAGCTTGACTAGCTCTAGTAAAGCTACTAAGAATAACCTTCGAAAAAATTGTAGACTAAGAAAAATATGAAGAGAGTCTAGACGCTCGTCAGTAAAGTTCGATGATTGTCTAGAAACAAGATGAACCCGCTATGGAGACATTATGGTTTTAACAGGTTGCATTAACATATTGGTATGATGGAAAATTGTAAAACAGGATGTGAATACACTGGTTATAAGGTTTTTTTGTGAAAACCACAAAGAGCTAATAAAAACAATAACATTAAAAAATTCAAGAAATGCACAACATCATGCCGAGCAGCGACTTGATGATCCACACTGTGGCGGTCTTCAGTTCCAACAGCTGCTGCACCTTGCCCAGCATGGCCGCTATCCTTTCTTCCGAGGGGGCTGCCAGGCAGGAGAACGTGTTGAGCCTGGCCCCCAGGAACAGCACGTTCTGCGATGGAATCAAGCAGGACTTTGGATAGTTCACAGAGAACCCCTGACTCGTCAGCAGCCGGACGGTCCTTTCCATGTGTTCGACGACTACCTCCCTTGACTTTGCCCAGATGAGCCATTTGTCGAGGTACGGATACACATGAATCCCTTGTAGACGCAGATGAGCCACCACTGGTGCCAGGCACTTTGTAAACACCCTGGGCGCCGAGTTCAGTCCGAAGGGAAGGGCCTTGAATTGGTAGTGCTTTCCTTGTACGACGAAGCGTAGGAACTTGCGATGCTTCTCGTGAATGGGGAAGTGGAAGTATGCGTCCTCCAGATCCAGCGACAACAAGAAGTCTCCTTCCTCCAGTTGGCCGAGCACGTGCTGCAATGTGACCATCCTGAATTTCTGGGACTTGAGGTAATTGTTCAGGCGCCGCAGGTTGGGAATGGGCCTCAAGCCCCCAGCCTTCTTTTTTACCAAGTAGTATCTGGAGTAAACTCCGCAACCCCAGATTAGCTTTGGAAATAGCTCTATCGCCCCTTTTCTTATCATGGCGCATACTTCCTGCAGGAGCTGAGGGTTGTGTTGCCCTTGTCGGGCCACCAGTGGTATCCGCGGACACGTCTGCAGGAATTCTAGAGTGTGTCTGTGGGCGAGAGCGTGTAGCACCCATCGGTCAGTAGCGATCTTTTCCCACTCGCTGACGAAGCCAGCCGGCCTGCCTGCCTGCAACAGGGGTGGGGGCCCCGACGTCCTGGCCGGTTCAATCTTGCTTCGGGGACCATGTGCCGCCTTGGGAGCCACATCGATGACGGCCACCTCTAAAAGCTTTGCAACGGCCTCTGTAGGCCTCCTGGGTTATGGAACGGGAGGGCTGGCGGTACGAAGACGACCCCCCCCCACCAAAACCCTTCGACAACCTGCCTGATTTTCCTCCTGAAGCACGAAAAGGACAGACTATGTTGCTAAAGCTTGGCGAGGGCCTGGGCCGTTTCCATGTCAGTATTGATGGCTTGCAATAATTCATCAACGGCCTTCCCAAAGAGGTTGTCCCCATCGAAGGGCATGTCCAGAACCCTTGTCTGGACTTCCTGACTAAAGTTGGTGGCTTTCAATCAGCCTCAACGATGGAGGCAGACACCATTCCCCATTTACAGAACCCTGTGTCCGCAATGTCCAGGGCCACGGTAATGGCATGGTCCGATGCCACCTCGCCCTCCTGGAGTATCTCAAGCACCTCAAACCACTTGTCAAGGAGAAATTCCAGCAGCAGGGCCATCTAATACCACAGCTCCCTGTCGTATCTGGCCAGGATTGCAAGCGCATTCGCTGCCTTGACTGTCGTCACCGCTGAGTAAATCACTTTCCTACCCACAGCATCCAACTTCTTCCCCTCGCTATCTGGGGGAACAGTGGCTGAAGATGAGGGTATTTGAAGTCAGGGAGGGCTGTAGCCGCAAGCACTTGGGTGCGGACTCCAGCACCTGGTATTTCTTTTCCAGCTCGCTGCCTCTTCGCCAGGGCTAAGGCCGTGTTTCTCATCAGGTCCAGGCATTCATCCCAAATGTCCAGTAGAGGCACCGCCAGAATGGTCTTCCTCTTGGCCTCACGTCGCTGGTATACGAAACCTTCCTTCTTGGTCTCTTCTGGCATCAGCTGGAAGAGCTCAGACGCGCAGGCGACCATGGTGTGGTAAAACCCCACTTTGTCTGGGGAAGAATCCCTCAGCGGCCAAGAAACACAGCCATCGTCAGTGTCCGTAGTCACTGTGTCTGTCCTCGTATCCCTAGAGGGGAGGGCATGTGTGGCAGTTGATGAGGCAGCGTAGGAAGGAGTTTTCTCTTCGACAGTGGCGGGCCCGGAGCCACCGGGGCCGTCGTTGGCATCCTCTTCTGAATCTCGAATACCAGTGTGTGGAGAGTTGAAAGGATGTCCAGCAATACGTCCTTGGGAGGTGTCGGGGGTTGGGGGGTGGATAGGCTTGCTGGGCCCAACGCCCATGTTGTATTCATCAGCATTCCCGCTGTCATCCCCCTTTTGCCTTGGACAGGGCAGCTGCCACCAGCTCAATCATAGAGGATGACTTTGTCTGGGCCACCTGGGCCTTCAGGGGCAGGTTGGATACCTTTCACTGCACTGTGGCCTTCTCTGGCTTCTCCCGCAGCTTCCCTGGGTTATCCGATTTCCTCTTCGAGGAGGAGCTGGTACGATGACTGGAGATGGAGGCAGATGGCAAAGATGAATGCGCCCTGCCCATCACAGTGCTAGGCTTTGTATTGGGAACCCATGGATGGAGCACCCTCAAAGGACTTAGAAGCCCGCTCTTCGGACCAGCCGTCCTGGGTGAGGCATGCCCCTGCTTGCCACACGGGGCAGAAGCCTTAGCATTGAGCCATGCCGCCAACCTACTGTGATGATCCCCGACGGTGCACTTGGAGAAACCAAGGCAGATTTCACAACCTGCTTCCTTGTGGTCCGTATGGAGACAGTATAGGCACTGGGAGTGTGTCATCCACAAACACACTCCTCCATCCGCAGCTGTAACAGAGCTTGAAGAGGGAGCCTCCCTTCTCCTCCTCCAATAATGCCCGGCGTGCAGAGTAGGCCTGATGGCCTTCAGGAATCTTTGATGAAACGCCTAACGATTCTTGCCCTTGAGGGCGTTGAAAGACGCAGACAAACGGATCACTGCCTGCCGGTCAAAGGAACGAAGAGCACAGATGCTCTATTTGACAAAAATAGGAAACTTTATTTGCAAAAACTCACAAAAATGTAGAAAAGCTCTTGGAGCAAAACACGAGGACTCCCAAAACTTGAACGTGCGGTAAAAATCTGAAGATGGCTACCAGAGGAGGGGCTTAGGGAGAGGGCAGTCATTAGCTGGGGGCAGTATGACCCAGAGAGCATAGATTGGTTTATAGGAGAAAGACAGTTTGTAAGTGAAAGTGAAACTTTTTTCTATTACCGAGGATTCCCGGCCTGACCACTGGGAATATTTATGAGAATCTGAATACATGCCAGCCCCGAAGCTGGATAAAGTATAGGTTTTGAGATCAATTTAATCTGAATGAACCGGGTTACAGAATTCATGGAAAGGTATGGCTAAGTTATTATTGAATATATGTGTAACTAGAAAAATTCCTGCGGAGTACCATTTATGGAAGATATTGTGTTTAGGCCTAAACGGGAAGGATTTGTTAAACCATAAGGTGGCGCTAGTGGAGTATTGGGTAGTAGGTGAGGACAAACTTAAGCAATTCGATGTCTGTTTGAGAGAATACAGGAGTGGGTGTTTTTTGATACCGGGCCATGAGGAGGTATTGAGAAAAGGAAAGAGGTGCTATAAGTTTTGACTCTAATATGATCCAAGAAGGGGCATTGATGAATTGGGGTTTATAAGATAAGAATAGAACAAGTTGCTGCATTAAAACGGATTTCCGATATTTAAGAACATCTGGGAATTTAACTACATCAGAAGTTTTACAAGTTTTTTTTTTTTTTTACGCTTGGCAACACAGATACAGGTGAGCATCAGCAAAGCATATAAAAAACAAGCAGTTACAACATCGCATAATCAACACATCATGTGGAGGGGCTCGCCTATGGGCAACGGAAGTAATAGGACACTGTAAGGCCCGGTGGAGGGTCACTCAAGGGTCTGTAGGGGACTGAGGAGAAGAGGTTGCTGGGGAAGTAGGACCTGAGTTGGTGTCAGGGGAGGACATGTATAATCGGAACTTGAGCCAGATGTTCCTGGGTCTAGAGCAGGCGGGCTGTTGTACCGCCCATGATTCCTCCGTATCAGAGGCCCAAGTGACTGCTCTAAGCCACTGTGCGTGAGTCGGGGTGATGGGCCTAAGCCAGCAGAATAGTATTGCCCGCACAGCCAGAAGCATACAAAGGCCGGCCAGTCTCCTAGAATCACTGTGTAAGTCGGAAAAATCATGGAACAAGCAATTCATCGGTGTAGGGGGAATAGGGTGGTCGAGAATGGACGAGATGGTGGAGCAAACAGTGTCCCAAAATTGGGTAAGGTTGGGACAGGACCAGATCATGTGCAAATAGTCAGCTCTATCATGGCCGCATCTAGGGCAACCGGGAGAGAGAGTATTAGAGATACGGTGTAGTCTAATAGGGGTGTAGTGGTATCTGTGGAGTAGTTTGAATTGAATTAGCTTGAATCGGGAATTGAAGGAGACCTTCTGGATACATGAGCACATTTGGGTCCAGCGGACTTCGGTCATTTCCACTCCAAGATCAGACTCCCAAGCGAGCTTTAATTTAGAGAATGAAGGGGGCGATCTGGATTGTAACAGGGTGTATAGTCTGGAAGTTTTCCCCCTCATAGGGAATGGAGAAGTCAGTTCAGTGATCGCCAGCTCATCCGGCGGTAGTGTTGGGAAACACGGGTACTTATGTTTGAGGGCTTTACGGAGAGATGAGTATTGGAGCCACACTGAGGGACGCTGTCTGAGGGGCGGAGGGAGGTCAAGCTATTCTATAAAATTACCATCCACAAATATGTCTCGGAGCAATTCAAATCCCGCCGCAGCCCACGTGCGAACAACCGATGGGGGGATCTGTGGGACTCCCGGGAGAAAGTTCCAGATCGGGAAGTTACCGTGAAAGGGATGGGCAGTGCCCAGCAATTGCCACGTTTTGGATAGAGCCAGGGATGTGCATCGCAATGGGTCTAATGTGCCCGAATCTGTTGGTATGGGTGCGATCACCAGGGATCTGATGTCGCGATCACCAATCGATAACTTCTCCAGTCTGACATGGGGAGGGGGATCGGATATGTTGAACCAGTGGGCGATGTGTTGGAGCTGAGCTGCCAGCCAGTACCTGAGAAAGTGGGGAGCACCGAAGCCACCCATCTCCATAGGGGAAGCAAGGGTTTCAAACTTGAGGCGGACTGCGCCAGAGTGCCAGAGAAAGGTATTGAGGGTGCGTGTCAATGTCTGGAAGAACTCAGTGCCCGGCCATTGTGGGATATTAGCAAATCTATACAGCAGCTGGGGAAGCACCACCATCTTTAGTATTCCCACCCTGCCTGCCAGTGAGATCGGGAGTTTGTCCCAACCCTGAATTTTTTGCGTTAGGTTTGTAAGGTATGCTTGATAGTTCATCTCGAAAACTCGATCGGTATGACGCGATACCACTACCCCCAAGTAGGTGAACTCAGTTTGGGCCCAAGAGAACCCTAGGGTATCGGGAGGAGGGAACGTGATGGGGGTGAGCGGGAAGAGAGTCGATTTAGCACAGTTTACTATCAGGCCAGACATGCGGCCAAAGAGAGCAACGTCCTCCAGTATAGGGGCAAGGTTGATTTCCGGGGAGCGAATAAAGAGTAGAGCATCGTCAGCATATAGAGAAACTATATCGGTGGTGCCTGCTGTACGTAGACCTCTATGGGAATGAGATTGGCGAAGCATATCTGCGAATGGCTCCAGCGCTACCGCGAAGATTAACGGGGAGAAGGGACAGCCTTGTCTAGTGCCTCTAGCTATTTGGAAGAGGGAAGAACACCGGCCTTCGGTACGGACCCTTGCCACAGGGTTTGAGTATAGCAGCTTGACCCAGGAGAGAAATGTGGGGCCGAATTTACATTTATTAAGTACCCGCCAAAGGTACCTCCAGGAGACGGAATCAAAAGCTTTTTGCATATCAAGTGTGGCGGCCACAGCGTGAATGTCCGGTCGCACCCTGCTTATGATATTGAAGAGTCGTCTAAGATTCAGGGAGGTGGAACGTCCCGGAATAAACCCTGCCTGGTCTGGGTGAATGATATGTTGCATGAAGGGGGCCAGACGTAAAGCCAATAGTTTAGCATAAATCTTGACGTCGGAGTTGATTAATGAGAGTGGGCGGTAAGAGCCACATTGCGTGGGGGATTTACCCGGTTTTAACAGGACAGTTATGGTGGCTTCGCGGAGCGTGGGAGGGAGCTGGCCCGACTCCAACGATTCTTCCCAAAGAGCGACCAGGTGAGGGAGTAGTAGAGATTTAAAGCGCTTGTAGAATTCAATCGGCAAACCGTCCGATCCCGGGGATTTACCTGATGAAAGAGAGTCTAAGGCCTCAGAGAGTTCCGAGGAAGAGAATGGACACTCAAGGGCATCGATGGTATCGGGGGAGAGAACCGATAGGGGAAGGCTGTCGAGGAAAACATCTATTTCTGCTATAGTGGCATCATCTGCGTTGGCATAAAGAGATTGATAGAAGGAGAGGAATTCGGAATTGATATCGCCGGGGGAGGTGGCAAGGGATCCATCAGGTCTCTCAATACCGGGAATGGGAGGAGCGCCGAACTCCCGGCGGAGAAGCCTAGCCAGAAGACGAGATGGGCGTTCACCCTCACCGTATCTCCTCGCCAGTCCAGGGTTGTCAAGGAACCTCTGCTCTCGGTCCGCAAGAGCTCGGAAGGTGTCCAGCTCCGTGCCGATCAGTGCAAGGGTATCAGGGGTGTGATTTAAGGCATATTGGGCTTCCAGCTCAGATAGTGTGGCCTCGCTCTCAGCAATCTCTCTACGGATAGTTCTGAGGATGCCATTTTCTTTAGAGAGGGCGATGCCTCTGATGTAGGCTTTAAAAGTTTCCCAGAGGGTGGCCTGTGATGAAACAGAGCCAGTATTGGTCTCAAAAAATTCCTCAATCGCCGACTCCAGCTCAGAACCAAAAACCGGGTCGAGTAGGGAAAGTGGTTTCATTCTCCAGTGTCTAGGCTGGGCGTGATCCGGGCCCCAGGCTAGGGTAATAGTTATTGGTGAATGATCGGAGAGAGTCCTGGGGAGAATCGACATGCCTAAGATATTTTTTATAAGTATATCAGAGACAAGCCATCTGTCAATCCGGGAAAAGGAATCATGTACCGAGGAGTAGAAGGAGAAGGTGCGAAAGTCAGGGTAGAGAAGTCTCCATGCGTCGAACAGGGCCAGGCGAGGGAGTGAAGACAGTGTATAATATGCAGCCCTTGTGAGGTGACGGGGACGGGAGCCAGATCTGTCGAGATCAACATCGAATATTGTGTTAAAATCGCCTCCCCAGAGAATAGGTACCAGAGGGAAGCCATCGAGGAGGGCCGTGAGATGTGTGAAAAATTCGGGATCATCAATGTTGGGACCGTAGATATTCAGTAAGACCACTTCCCTATTCTGTAGGATGCCGTGAAGTAAGACGTATCTGCCTAGGGGGTCTATTGTCGTGGCGATGGGGGTAAATCTAATACTCTTATGAATAAGGGTCATAACTCCGCGGCTCTGTGTGGAATAGGAAGTATAGTATCTCTGAGGTCCCCATGTTTTAGCAAACTTCTCACAGTGATCAGTTATCGCATGTGTCTCCTGAAGGAACAGTATCCCAGTTCCATGCCGTTCAGCCTGGAGCTGTAGCAATCTCATTTTCTTGAAGTTCCCCAGTCCGCGCACATTCCAACTCAGGAACGTAAGGGTTTGCTCACCCGACACATTTATGGTAGACATGGAAATAGACCGGTGAATGGAACGGCGCCCCCCACAAGCGGGATCCACCGCCGTCAGATCTGTAATGGCATAGCGATCCTGGTTTCCCGAACTCTACCTTCCCTGCAGTTACCAAGCCTTTTTTAACATTAACTCCCCTACCCCCCACCCCCTCCCACATCCCTCCCCCAAACAGAGGGATGAACAACCCATATGCAACCAACAGGGTCAACAACATTGGCATCAACGCCTGGGGGGCCTGTATGTCGGCCTGGCGGCGATGCTCCGAACCTTGAGGCAATTTGAGGATAATCTTAATACCCGGCAATACAAGCAGAGTGTGTACGGGGGTGAACCCGCGGGGGGAGAAAAGGGGGGGGGAACGGTCATCAAGTATGACCAATGTAGCGAGATACTTAGAGTGATCCACCGTGAGTTTGAGTGGAATGGTGTATGTGTACAGGATGGATAACAGGAACTGGAGATTACCACGGTGTTTCAGGGTAATTAAACGGGCGAATGGTGTATTATGGTGGGCAGCTGTGACGTGCAGACGGTAGGAAGTCAGTGCCGTCCTCAGATCAACAGCCAATTCCCATAGTGTCACAACACAACACCAACAATTGCATCACTTAGAGAAAAAACAAGGTCATAAACATGCACAACTGTAACACCAGCAGGCTGAACTGTTCAACATCGGGCCAGCCCAGGGGTCCACGCAGTACCAGAGCAAAGGACGGCGGAGTGCCACTAGACCAATCGAGTTCTGGGTAGGGCTCAATGGTGGCGACCCCGCAGACAGGGTAAGTCGTGGTAGACCAAAAGTACAGCGAGTGGACAATGGAGAAGGGCCTAGGTAATGGGAGAGAACATTATAAGTACAGTTCAGCCGGGAAAGTGTTCATCTATGAACTTGGAGGCCTCCTCTGGAAGTGTGAAGAAGTATACTCGATTCGCGTGCTCAATCCGAAGTTTGGCGGGGTATAGCATAGCGTATTTAACCTGAAGCTCACGCAATCGTCTCTTCACCGCCAAGAAGGATTGTCGCTCTCGCTGAACCGCAATCGAGAAGTCCGGGTATAGGTGGATTCTGGCCGCGCCCAACAGCAGGTCTCCCTTGACTCTCGCCGCCCTGAGTAGGGCATCCCGGTCGCGGTAATTAAGGATCCTGGCTATAATCGGGCGAGGAGGAGCGCCAGGCCTAGGTTTCGCAGTCAGTGCGCGGTGTGCTCTCTCGATTGCAAACTGTGGGGAGAGCTTTGGGGAGTCGAGGAGTCGAAGTAGCAAGCTCTCAACGTAGTCCTCCATGGGTTCCTGTATGCCATCCTCGGGTACCCCGATTATGCGGAGGTTGTTGCGTCTTGAGCGAGACTCAAGATCCTCATTTTTCTTCTCCACCTCTGTTACGCGTGCGGATAATGTGGAGACCTCTGCCCGAAGGGAGCCCAGGCCGTCCTCAGCGGTGCTAACACGTGACTCGATCTCAGTTACACGACCATCAGTCCTCTCCATGTGTGCCTTAATGGAGGATATCGTACCGTTCATATCGTCAAGTTTGCTGTGGATCGCGGTGAACCCCTCACGGATGTACTCCATCATTTTTTGAGATTCGGGTGGTTCCAGCTCCTGTGCAGTAGGTAGTTCCTGTGTAGGTGTCTCCGCAGCGGATCCTCCCGAAGGCTTCGCAAACATATTGATAGAGGATTGCTTCTTTCCCATCCTCGTTGACATGCTGTCAGTGAAAGGTAAGCCAAGACTTGTGGACCGGAGGGTAGGAGGACTAGAGGGACGCCGAGAGAGAGCACCAGGTATGCGTGTGACTGCAGCCGGCTGGCGGCAAGAGGTGTAGCGTTTCGAATTAGAAGGAGGAGACCAAGCTATGTTGGGTCAGCGGATATATGTGATAATAGTGAACCACGAGAGCTCCACCGGGAACCCGAGGAAGCAAGGTCCACGGAGGCAACAACCAACAGGAGAGCAAGAAGAACCTCAGGAGCTATTGCGGCAAGATGGAGTAGGAGGTGATTGGCACTTTAATGAGCAATAAAGCAATGGGCTCGAGGGACAGAGCATTCCCGGAGTTGAGACATGATCAGTGTTGGGTAGGCGGGGGAGAAGCCGCCGCCCCTCGCCGCTCCTATGGATCCAGGGAGCGGCACGGCCGATGATGGAGCAGTTAGGTAGCTAGGGTTCCAATAGAAGGCTGGGTGTGATGTGATCCGGTGGCGTCAATATGCAGCAGTTCCGTAGGGGTCAGGGCACACCCCGTTTCGGCGAAGTGTGAAATGAGTGGGGGGGGTCAATGTCTCGCGTGGCCCCCACGAGCACAAAAAGCGCTTGAAGATGAGCCTCGCCGGGGGATGGGCTCCGGTGGAACCTGCCCCCCCCCACTGGGTATCAGGATGCAGGTGGGGTGTTTAATTGTCCCAATGTTCAATGACGTGTGAGCGACTCCGACGAGCCGCGGACCGAGGCCGCAAGTCAATGCGGGGAACGGCGCAGAGGATCGGGGCCCCACTCACCGCCTGGATCCACGGACCGGGTCGAAACAGCACGCCGCCTCGGATGGGGCAGCGGAGCGGGCGCTCTCGGATCCAGCCAACAGCTCACCCCAAGTTGGCTATGAGCGGTCGCGCAGGGAGGGAGGGGTGCCCCTCCCCCAACGGAAGGCCGCAAGCCGCGGATCACGACCGCGGTTCACTGGAGCCCTGAAGGGGATCGGAGGAGCGCGCGCTCCCGGTCTTCACAGAGGGGCCAGCAGCTCCGCAGCGAAGGGGGCTAGGAGGGCGGAAAAAGGCCAGCAAGATCACGGTCACATCAGCTTCCCCCTCAGACAGTTGTGAGCTGAAGCGCCGAGGCAAACGGGTGATTATGGTTCAGGAAGCGCCTCTCGGCTCGGAGCTGTTCAGCAGGCAGCCATCTTCGTCAAGCGCAACAGCGCCCCCCAGAAGTTTTACAAGTTTTGAGTTTATTCAAAGCTATTTTTGGTGTTTTATTTTTCCAAAGGAAATTGGAAAAGAGTTTTTTTTTAAAGAAGGAGGTTGGTAATAAAATCAGGAACATGGAAAGATAGTAAAGGCCGATAGGTCCAAGCGTCATTTTGTTGGAGTCTAATCGGCCCCACCAAGAAAGGAATAGAAGGGACCACCAATTGATGAAAGTTCTAATTTTATCTGCAATTATATTCTGATTTAGACTTCAGCAATAAAGACAGCTTAAGTGTTTAATAGAGGAGGTGCACCCCTTCACACCACAGAGAGGATTATTGGATAAGACACAAGAATTAGTAAGGGGTAGGATTTCTGATCTGTCGAAATGTAATTTGTATCCTGAGACACAGGAGAACTGATCAATGGTAGAAATTAGTCAAGGTATTGAAGTAGACGGGTCCGAAAGGTAGAATAGGAGATCATCTGCATAAGCAGAAAATCGAATAGGTTTGTGACAATGCCTTTAATGCTATTATTAACAGAAATACTTTGAAGAAGGGGTTCTAAAGCTAAAATAAAAATGAATGGCCCTTGTCTGGTTTCATGCGATATGGGAAATGATTCAGAAAAAGTATTATTGATAAAAGTTCTGGTGAAGGGTGTAGAGTATAAGAGGGAGATGAGTTTGGAAAAGGTAGGGCTAAACCCATGCCATAAAAGGGATTCAAATAAGAAGGGCCACAAGACTGCAAATGCTTTCTCTACATCTAATGCGAGGAGGATGAGGGGGTCCGAAGGATTTTGTGCATGTGAAAGGCTATTAAAAAGGCTTCTAGTATTGGATGAGCATTTCTTCCTTTGATGAAACCAATTTGGTTTATATTTACTAATTTTTGCATTGTACTATCAAGTTGATTAGCAATTACTTTCGCCAACATTTGAGTCACAATTAATTAGTAAAATAGGTTGATAATTGTTTTTTTTTAAAAACTTTTCTTTATTGGCAAGTAGTAGCTGGCACAATACAGGTTACAACAAAAACACACATTTCATATTTGATGCTTAAATGGTACAGCACAGATTCTGCAGAAGGACTCAAAAGCTCAAAAAGGCAGGGTAATCACAATAGAGCCAAACGACGAATAGTTTGATCAATCCCCTGATCCGGAGATGAGGAAGAAGACCGAAGTTCCAGATCCACCCTGCGGTTCAGGTAGCTACAAATGTCTGTCCAAATGTTTTTAGGACGAGCATTACTAGGCAACATATTGATGTAGTTTTCCTCACAAGATTGCGTCCAGGTAAGGGCTCTCAACCACATTTCTAGCGAGGGAGGGGGGGGGGGGGGATCTGCGCTTCCAACATTGCAGGATGCATTTCTTGGCCACTATCGCAGCCACATTCAGAAATCTAGCGACCCGTTTCGCCTCGGCCCCCTCCCAGATCCCAAACAGAAGAGACAAGGGGTCAGGGTCAACACAGAACCCCACCATCTCCGAGAGGGCCCCAAGCACCGCCTCCCAGAATGGGGCCAATGCCCCACAAGTCCAGAACATGTCAGCGTGGTCCGCATCATTGGATCTACATCTCTGGCAGAGGCGGGAGTGGTCCCGTGCAAATCTCCCAACCGCGTAAGGAGTGTAGTACAGGCGGTTGAGTAACTTGTATTGAACACCTCTAACTCTGGAATTGAGGGAAACCTTGCGTGTATGCATGCACATCTTTGACCACATAGCATCAGTGATGTCCAGTCCCAGGTCACAACTCCAAGCATCCCAAACATTGTGGGGGGGGGGGGTCTACAGCCCGCGCCATCAACATTTTATATAGGGAGGACACAATGCCCCTACCCGCAGCGGAGTTCGCAATGTAGCAAATCTCAGGGGACTCCGGGGGTTCGTCCGGATACGACGGCCACATGTCTTGTACTGCTGCCCTGAGACAAAAGTATTGCAACAGCTCAAGGGGGGACTTGGAGTGCACTGGCTTCCATGTATGTGGGGTGATAAATTTCCCCTCGGGGAACAAGTCAGAGAGTGAGGTGTATCCCAGGTCCGCCCAGTGACGCATAAGAAGCTTATCTTGAGTGGGGGTGAGGCCGGGGAACGACCTCAGGGGAAGCCATTTGTAATACGGGGGGAAGCCACAGCGAGGCAGCAGAAGCTGCCGCCACGCCCTGATAGTGGAGGCCACAGGGTCAGCAGGGGCGTCCGAGTGATACGAGTGGAAAAGGATCAAGGACATGACATTTACCTCCCCAGTCGCGAGGATCTCAAGCTTGACGTGCGGGGGCGGGTCCTGGTGATGGTACCAATATGTAGCGTGCTGAGCCTGAGCAGCTATCCAATACTTGGTGAGATCAGGTGCATTGAAGCCCCCCCTCTCATAAGGTAGAGTCATAAGTTGCCACGTCCTATGCACGGCACATGAATGCCACAGAAAGCGGGCGCACCCCGCGTGCAAGTCCTCAAAGTACTGCTTCCCGGGCCAGAGTGGAACGTTAGCAAATATGTATAGGATCTTTGGAACTATCATCATTTTTATTACGGACAGCCTCCCTGATAGTGAGAGGGGGAGGTTACACCATCTTTTCATCTTGGCCTCAGCATATTGCGCGGCAGCCCCATAGTTATCAGCCAATAGAGAGAATTTCGAGAGGGACACCTGGACCCCCAGGTATTTGACGCCCTCAGGGGCCCACTCTAGCGGGAATTCGCATGCAGGTTGGGACGTTGCGGGTGTGAGGGGAAAGATTTCTGATTTAGTGTAATTTATAGTGAAGCCCGAGAATGTGCCAATTTTGATTATTTCACGAATGATTGGGTCGAGATGGACAGAGGGGTCTCTAATATACAGAAGTACATCGTCCGCATAAAGTGATATAATTTTGGGGGTGTCCCGTAGCCGTATCCCTTTGCGTGTATGGTTGTCTCTTACACTATCCGCTATGGGCTCAATAGCCATCGCGAACAGCAGGGGAGAGAATGGGCATCCCTGACGTGTCCCTCTGTGGAGGGTGAAGGAAGCCGATAGATGAGTTAACCAGGACTTTGGCCACAGGGTTAGTATATAGCAGTTTAATGTAGGACAGCATGCACGGGCGAATTCCCATCTTCTCAAGCACCACCCAAATGTATTGCCATGAAACCATGTCGAACGCCTTTTGGGCATCTAGTGTCACAGCAACCGCGTTGGCTTTGGGGTCAATCCTGGAGATGACATTGAACAGTCGCCGATTGTTTAAGGCAGTGGAGCGGGCAGGGACAAAACCACTCTGATCCGGGTGGATCAAATATTTCATGATGGGGAGGAACCTATTTGCTATGATCTTGGCGAAAACTTTGGTGTCGGTATTAATGAGGGACAGAGGTCTATAGGAGCCGCACTCATCACAAGGCTTACCCGGCTTGGGGAGCACGGTGATGATAGCCTCCCGCAGGGAGTGGGGAAGGGTTGATAATTGTTGACAAACTAAGGGTCTTTGTCTGGTTTGGGGAATTTAATTAGTAAGGCTTCCCCAAAATATAAAGTGCTGGATCATAAAGCAAAGAAATGTTTAAAGAGTTCAAGGAGTTTAGGATAGAGTAAGGTAGAAAAGGAACTATAAAAACAAATGGGAAACCATCAGGTCCTGAGGCCTTACCAATTTTAAGATCTAAAATGGCTTTTTGAATTTCCTTTGACGAAACAGGGGCATCAAAGAAGGAGAGTTAATTAAACTATGGGTAAAACATGAATTGTTTGTGCCAGCATTTGGGAAAAGGGTGAAGTCAGTATCCTCATTCACAAGAAAACTATTTTTCAATTGAAAGATGAACATCATGACACCTCTGGACGTTGGTCTATTATTGATGCCAATATCAACAAGTTGGTTGTTACTATTCTTAATATCTATGCTCCTAATGCTCCAGACCCATCCTGTTGGAATAATTTAAAACAAACTCTTTAACAAAAATTATGATTGACTTATTTTCAGAGATTAAAATCAAACCTGTGATTTCACCTTAGACCGGAAATTCAAAACTAAATTCATGAATTCTAAATCTCAAACAATTCATTAATTTTATAGAAGACCTTACCCTTGTTGATACTGATGTTTGTGTCACGCAGATGTTAAAGAATTAACTTTTCTCTGCCCTCAAATTCTTATCCAGATTAGATCTTATATTTATTAATTTTCCACTTACATCTATTATCCTTCACTCCGAAATGTGTCCGATCTTCGTTTCAGATCAAGCTCCTGTCCTTACTGTCCTGAAATGAGAACCTCAACCTACCCTTGCATCCCGATGGAGATTTAATTCATTCTTACTAAATGATCCTGATTTCATCGAACAAATAATTACTTTCTTCACTGAATTGTTCACCTTTAACAATCCCTTAGACACCTCTATTCATAATGATTGGAATGCTTTTAAGTTTCATTATTCAATTTACTACTTTTAAGAATAAACAAAATTAACAACACTCAAGAACAGCTATGCTCCACTAAATCTTTAGAAATCGCTTATTTTAACAACCCTAGTGAAGACTTGAGATCTAAAGCAAAGTTCTATGGTGGATACAATACTTATGGTAAATTATTGGCTGCATATCTTAAAAGGAGAAAAGAAAAACTATTATTGCATCTATTGTTATCCAACAAGGTATCAGAGTTATCAATTCACAACAACCTAATGATGCTTTCTTCGAGTTTTATTCTCGACTATATTCTGCTGACCAAACCATTCTTACTGATAATATTCTTAACTATCTATGCTGGAACAAGAAAATCATCGATCACCCAGTAGATCTTATTATTTTCTTCAATGGATTCCAAGGGAGTTTTTTTTAAATGCACGCAAGGATTGCTTTTCCCGAAATGGTTAAGGATTCTTTGTCTTTTAACAGGTTTAAGTCCTTTAACATTCTAAGACATGACTAACATTATCACAAAGAATTAAACATATAACAAAAGACGCATATAAAATGTAGTATTAGAGCAGCTACTTTGTGAATTGGAATGTTATGTAGCAGTAACTCTGATGTAA
Source organism: Ambystoma mexicanum (assembly GCF_040938575.1). Taxonomy (NCBI): domain Eukaryota; kingdom Metazoa; phylum Chordata; class Amphibia; order Caudata; family Ambystomatidae; genus Ambystoma; species Ambystoma mexicanum. Next base: position 446,397,052 of record NC_090930.1, read on the forward strand.
TGATAATCAAGTCTCCTGACATAAAAATAGTGTGAGACAGGCATGGTATCAAGAGGTGAGTTGAGTTTGGTATCATTGAGTTTGTTACCCCTTCTACTGTAGTGTCCCCCCCTATTAGAAGCCCATACTTAAAGAAATAAAATGGCCAACCTTTCTCTCGACCTTCAGGTAAGATTTGCAGAAAGGTTTCGGACAAAAAAGGAACATTCATCTGGGTGAAGGCTATGTCAGGAATTATGTCAGGTTCCTCACTAGATTTCGGGTATACTAAAGCACTAGGTCCTTCATCTGCTTCACTGAAACCTAAAGCACCATCTCAGTCTCCTCCCTATCCTGCTCTTCCTTCAAGCTTTCTCCAATATGCCTTGAGCAATTTTGGCTCGGGTCGTATTTGCAAAGTATCCATGCCATGGTTCTTTAACAGCACTTTTAGGTCTACTCTAAAATTGGATCTATAACACCAGCCAGGACATCCAGCGGAATGTCCAGGTAAGTCTGGGATAGTCGAGTTTAAGTCCCAGGAGGTGGCATTAGGACTAAACTGGTAGGTATCCACCTCCTTTCCCCTGGAGCTATATTTTCTGGTCTTCTACTACAGAGGTAGAATCCAATGGAGCTTTTAGTGGCTACCATAGGGTCCGATGCTCTGTCACTTAGCTTTTCATATCTCAGGGTCCCCCCAACCTGTTTCGGTTGAGCTGCATCCCACATGGAGCGAGGCTTAGTATCAAAAGATAACACAGAAAACAAACATAACAGTTTCAAAAACCATTATTAAAGTATCAGGAAGGATGGAACACCTTACTTGCCCTATAAACTATGGTGGGGATTGCTGTACCTAAAGAAACTAGGGATTATCGGTGTCTAAATGTCCAAAACTGAGTCTATCTGTGTCACAACCTATGCTTGCCCTCACACTCAACACCTTAATGTAGTGTAGGGATATTCTTCTAACACAAAATAGTGTTTTAAATAGTGAAAAGACTAGAGCAATCTCTAGATCCCTTTTCCACATTCAGGATGCAGTTCAAAGGGACAATGTTCTCAAGAGGCTTGGGCTCCTCATCCCAAAGCTTCAAGTTACGATGCACAATAAACAAAGTTCCAAAGGAGCTCAGGGTCCCACTTCGCTGACTCCCTTCAGCTTCACATTTTACACTGCCAGTGTCTAGTTTATTTCAATTGGAGGCTTTTTTTTATTGCAATTAGTTTATTACAAACTTTTTTCATTTGCATTTTAGATTAATTTCATCAAACTTATATAAAAACAATCAAGCATCACAGCATTAAAAAAATCAATCTTCATTTCATTCTATTTAGTTATCACATTATAGAGAAAGTTCAACCAAAATTGAAGAACTGCAAAAATCAGTTTTTTTCTTGACCCAATAATATCTGGGGTAAACGCCAGGACATAATGGGAAAGGTGTTGTGTGTATGTGGATCTTGGTTTGTGTTAAAGCCCCGCTTTTTAAAGATGTGCAGGTTGCACGCGAGCACTCCTGAACTTCTACAATTGCATTCAGGTAGAAGCGATATCTTTAGCAATAAAGATAACTTAAGTATTTAATAGCGGAGGTGCACCACTTCATACCATATAGAGGAATATCAGATAAGAATTAATAAGGGGTAGGATTTCTGATTTGTCAAAATGTAATTTGTATCCTGAGACACAGGAGAATTGATCAATGGTAGACATTAGAGCAGGTAGAGAAGCAGACAGGTCCGAAAGGTAGAGTAGGATATGGAACAAGTTACTTACCTGTAACTGTTGTTCTCCAGCATGGGTCTGGCATGGATTCACATGCTCATGAATATTCCCCATCAGGCTGGGAATCCTCGGTAAAGAAAAATCAGTATCAGTTTAGTTTCTGATCTGTCTTTCGTAGTAGTAACCAATCACGGATCTCTGCGTCATACTGACCACAGCCAATGACTGCCATCTCCCTAAGCCCCGCCTCTGGCAGCCATATTCAGATTTGGTAGCACGTGAAGTGGCAGTATGACCAAGTGAAGAGCCGCAGAGGGGTAGGCGGGAGTACAGGTAAGTAACTTGTTCCTTCTCCAGCATGGGGTCTGGCATGGATTCACATGCTCATGAATATAAGAATACATAGCAGTACACACATGCACAACCACGGGAGGTGGTAAAAGGCTCAAAATTAAGCAATACAAAAACTCAACATTAAGCATCTCTTACCTCCTCACCAGGCTCACCTTAAGCGAACAGGTTGCGCAGCACTGCTTGGCCGACCCTGGACTCCTCCCTGGAATCCCGATCGACGCAGTAGAATCTCGTGAAGGTGTGCGTCTACCTCCACGTAGCAGCTCTGGAGATGTCCAGCAGGGGCACACCAGATAGGAACGCCGTGGTAGCAGCGATCGCTCTGGTCGAATGGGCTCTTGGACGGCCTGGCAGCGGTCGGTTAGCCAACCGGTGGCAGTGCATGATGCAGCCGGAGAGCCATCTGGAAATAGAAGACTTCGAGAGAGCCTTCCCTTGATTCACAGGTCCAAAGTTCACGAATAGCTGTGATGTCCTCCGAAAACTCTTCGTGCGGTCCACGTAGAACTTCAGCGCTCTCGCCACATCCAGCGAGTGCAAAGTCCTCTCGGCCGGCGACGAAGGAGACGGGAAGAAAACAGGTAACACCAGGGGCTCGTTAAGATGGAAATCCAACGGCACCTTGGGCATAAAGGAGGGGTGCGTCCTAAGCACCACCCTCGAGGCATGGAAAGTCAAGTACAGTGCTTTGCAGGATAGGGCCTGGATCTCTCCCACTCGTTGTGCGGAGGTAATGGCCACCAGCAATGCAGTCTTCCACGACACAAACTTCATCGGTGCGGAGTGCATCAGCTGGAATGGGGGCCCCATGAGCCTGGTCAGCACCATGTTAAGTTCCCACGCCGGGGCCTTCACCGGCGGGAACGACCGGAACAGTCCTTTCATAAACTCTTTTACCAGTCGATGGGACCACAGGGACCTCCGTCCTGTGGTTCTGGTATATCTGGAGATCGCCGCCAGATGAATCTTAATGGAGGCATGGGCTAGCCCAGCCTTTGCCAGCGATAGCAGGTACGGCAGAACTTGAGGGGCCGTAATCCGTAGGGGGTTGATTTTCTGTGCTCGGCACCAGATAGCGATCCTCTTCCACTTGTGACCGTAGCATTTGAGAGTCGAGGACGCCCTGGCCTTTGCAAGAACCTCTTCCACTTGTGACCGTAGCATTTGAGAGTCGAGGACGCCCTGGCCTCTGCAGTCGGCCGGTATATGGTACCCTCCAAACTCTAGCGCTGCAGGAGCCAAGCCTGCAGGTTCAGCGACGCCGGTCATGGTGGAAGATGGCGCCTCCTTCTCTGGAGAGAAGATCCGCGTCCGCCGACAGCTTGATGGGAGGGGACATTGACGAGTCCAGAAGGTCCGGGAACCAGATCTGCCTCGGCCACGCTGGTGCGATGAGGATCATCCTGCACCGGGACCTCTTGAGCTGGTTGATGATTCGAAGCAGCAACGGAGGGAACGGATACAGGTATAGGCCGTCCCAGGGGAACGAGAACGCATCGCCCATGCTTCTCCGCTGGGGAAACCTGCTGGCGAACCTCTGGCACTTCGAGTTCGTCGCTGTTGCGAACAGGTCGATTTGGGGTTTGCCCCATCGTCGGAAGAGTTGTTCCACCTGATCCTGGCGCAATTCCCACTTGTGACACGCGCGCAGCTCCCTGCTGAGCTGGTCGGCAATGGTGTTTCTTTCTCCTGCCAGGTCGAAGGGAACCAGGAACATTCCCTGGGCGACCGCCCAGTGCCACAGATCCTGTGCCTCCTTGGATGGGCTGGGGGTCTGGTGCCTCCCTGCTTCCGTATGTAAAACATTGTCGTGGTGTTGTCCGTGAAGATCCGCACCACCTTGCCCTTGAGCGACGGGAGGAACAATTTGAGAGCCCAGAACAAGGCTCGGAGTTCCAGGATGTTGATGTGCAGGAGCTTCTCCTCCGGGAGCCAGAGGCCTCTTGCGTGGAGATCTCCGGTGTGGGCGCCCCAACCTTCCAGGGAGGCGTCCGTCCTCACTGTCTCCTGGTACGCCGGCATCTGAAAGTCCTTGACCACTGTGAGGTGTGCTCGAACGCCCCACCACTGAATCGCCCGCCGGAACAAGGTGCCCGTCGCCTGCATCCAACGGGCGTCGAGAAATTCTTGAAGAGGGCGCATCCGTAGTCTGCAGAGGTGCTCCAGGTAGATGCAAGAGGACATCATCCCCAGGAGGGACTTGATGGACCTCACCCTGGCCACGTCCATGGCTAGCAGGCGCTGTACTTTGCCCAGGATGGTCTTCGTTCATGCTTCCGACGGTGCCGCCAGGCGCCTCACTGTATCGAGCTTCGCTCCCAGAAACAGGGACACCTGCGATGGCACCAGGTGGGACTTTGGGTAATTTATGGCAAATCCCAGGTCTGTGAGTAGCTGGACGGTCCTTGCAGTGTGTTCGACGGCGAGTTCCCTCGTCCTTGAGCGGATGACCCAGTCGTCCAGGTAGGGGTAGACGTGAATCCCCTGCAGGCGCAGCCACGCCGCCACAAGTGCTAGGCACTTGGTAAAGACCCTGGGGGCCGACTTCAATCCGAACGGCAGTGCTCTGAATTGGTAGTGGCGTCCCTGGACGACGAACCTGAGGAACTTTCGGTGCCTTTTGAGGATGGGAACGTGGAAGTATGCATCCTCCAGGTCCAACGACGATAGAAAGTCGCCTTCCTCCAGCTGTCCCAGCACGTGCTGGAGGGTGACCATCCTGAACTTTTGTGGCCTGATGTATTTGTTCAAACGACGAAGGTTCAGGATGGGGCGCCAGCCGCCCGTCTTCTTCCTGACAAGGAAGTACCTTGAGTACACCCCGGAGCCTCTTCGGGGCGAGCTCGATGGCGCCTTTCCTGAGCATCTACGGGACGTGATTTTCCTTCCTGGCCACAGGTGGAACGTGAGGGCACTTCTTTAGGAATTCGATAGAGTGTCCTCTTGCCAGGGTATCCAGCACCCAACGGTCGGTGGAGATGGACTTCCACACGCTGACGAAATTCGTCAGCCGGCCTCCCACCGGGGTGCTTCGGTGGGGGCCCGAGGCCACGGCCGGTTCAGTCCTCCTTGGAGGTGGTGGCCTTGCCGCCCTGGCCACCTTGCCGATGGCGGCGAGGCGCTCCCTGCTTGCCGTGACCCCTGTAGGCCTCCTGAGACGAGGAGCGTGCTGCCTGGCGGTAGGATGACGAGCCACCGCTGGATCCCTTGGAGGCCCCCTGTCTGCCTCCAGAGCTCCGAAAGGGTCGTCGTTGCTGAAGGGCTCCTAGGCACGGGCCGTCTCTGTGTCCGTCTTTATGGCTTGGAGGGATTCGTCCACCGCCTTCCCGAACAAGTTGCTGCCGTGGAACTGCATGTCCAACACCCTGGTCTGGACGTCCTGACGGAAGTCGGTCACCCGGAGCCAACCCCGTCGTCGTAGGCAAACTCCGTTGCCCAGCTGGCGGAACCCGGTATTGGCAATATCGGTTGCCACCGTTATGGCGTGGTCCGACGCCACCTCGCCTTCTTGAAGTATTTCCAGGGCCTCGGACCTCTTGTCGTCGGGTTGGAAGTCCAATATGGGGGCCAGCTTAAACCAGAGCTCCCTGTCGTAACGGGCCACAATCGCCAGGGCGTTGGCCGCTTTGATCGTCGTCGCCGCCGACGAAATGACCCGTCGCCCCATGGCGTCCAACTTCCTACCCTCGCCGTCCGGAGGGGAATTCGACGTTGAGGCTCCTGACCCCGCCGCTTTCTTCTTCGCCGCCGAGTCTGGCGTTGGCTGGGCTCTGAGGCACAGGGGAGCGGTCTCGGGGACCCGGTACTTCTCATACCGGTCCCGTTTGGCTGGTGCATTGGAGGGGTTCTTGAGTACCGACAGGCCCTCCTCCCAGATGTCATCGATTAGAGGCACCGCAATGACAGTCTTCCTCTTGGCCTCCCGGTGCTGATAGAGGAAACCTTCCTTTTTCTGCTCCTCCGGGCAGAGCTGGAACAATTCGGACGCCCTGGCGATCATGGCGTGGAATGAGCCAATCTCGTCGGGCGGAGAGGCCCGTGCGACGGGAGAAGGGAGACCCGTTCCGTCGTCGTCACCCTCAGAACCCGTCGTCGAGCCCACTGCACCGTCATCTCCCGACTCGTGGGAGGATGAGGAGGGAACTGTAGGCCTTACGGGGGCGAGTGGAGGAGAGGGTGGGGTCCTCCGTCGTTTGTTCTGAGGACTTCCCGACGGGCCAGGTTGCGGGTCCTCCGGCCTGGGCCGTGGTAATCTCGTCCTTATCTCAGAGCATAAGGACTGGATCGCAGACAAAATGGCCACCGAGCTATCCTGAGGCCTAGGTTCCGGCTGCTCTTCCTCGCCATCATCGTCTTCCTCTGTCATCTCCCGAGGATCTTCCTTACGGGATCGAACCTTCTCGGATTGGACTTCGAGATTCCTCACGGCCTCGGTCAGTTCCTCCTCCGAGGCTGACTCCGAGCTCGAGGAGGCTACCGTGCCCCCCCTCTCGCTTCTTCCATCATGGTGGCCATGACTATGGGCTGAAAAGAGGATTCCCTCCTTGGCGGCAGGGAAACTAGTCCCGGAGGCAGTCTCCGCTGGCCAGAGTCGCCGCGATCGCCTCAATAGAGGCCTTTGCCTGCTGGGTAGGGGCCTTCACCACCTTAGGTACGTCCCGGGCATTCTCCTTAGGGGGAGGGGCGACGCCTCGCTCCCCCTCTCCCGAGATCGGACAGGGCTTCTCCCGAAGCTTACCCGGGATCTCGGACTTCCTCTTCCCCGAACCGGAGCGCTGGCTCGTGATTGATGGTGCCGGGGAAGGTGCGCCCTGCCTGGCGACCGAAGAGCCCGACCTTTCGGCGCTCCCGGAGCCAGCGGACTCGTGGCGCTTGGCCTGGTGTTGGGCCCCCGTCGCCGGGGCGACCGCACAGGACTTAGAAGCCCGCTCGGACCCTTTCTTCTTCTTCTCACCCGTTGAGCCCTTCTCCAACCAGCTGGCGAGACGGGATCAACGGTCCCTCATGGTCCGCTCCGACAAGTTCTTGCAGAAATGGCAGTCCTCCTCTACATGAGTCTTGTCCCCATGAAGACAGTAGAGGCATCACGAATGTTCGTCCTCCTTAAACACATTCTGCAGCCCGCATCCAGGGCAGCTGCGAAACAGCTTGGGTCCGGGTGACGAACTTGCGTCCTGGGCCATCTCGAAGTAGGCCGCAAATCTTCTGGAATCCTCCAAAAGGTTGATTCGACGAAATCTTCACCCTTGAGGGGCGTAGGAAAATCCTGCAACGGGTACCCGTTAACGGGAGTAGAAACGGTGGAGCTTGAGGCTCGATTAACAGAAAAATGTGAAAATTCACCTGAAAAAGCACAAAAATGCAGCAAAAGCTCGAGAGCTAAGCACGAAAAAATCTGAAGATGGCTGCCAGAGGCGGGGCTTAGGGAGATGGCAGTCATTGGCTGTGGTCAGTATGACGCAGAGATCAGTGATTGGTTACTACTACGAAAGACAGATCAGAAACGAAACTGATACTGATTTTTCTTTACCGAGGATTCCCAGCCTGACGACAGGGAATATTCATGAGCATGTGAATCCATGCCAGACCCCATGCTGGAGAACATCTGCATAAGCAGAAAATGTAATAGGCAAATCTTTCATGACAATGCCTTTATAATGCTATTATTAACAAAAATACTTTGAAGAAGAGTTCTAAAGCTAAAATAAAAAGGAATGGGGATAACGGACAACCTTGTTAAATTCCCCGCGATATGGGAAACAAATCAGAAAAAGCATTGATAAAAATGCTGATGAAGGGTGTAGAAATTAAAGTTACTCACTTTAGTGACTAGAGTCCTCATAGTCCATAGTCGCCTTTCCTCCATTCTTGTGGGCGTCCCCCAAAATGGAGACGGTACCGGAAGCTTTGGCAGTGGAAAAATTAGCTTCCCCTTTAGACGTAGTAAACCGCGTGGGGTGTGGCTTTGGGAGTTTGAACGCCCCGCTGAGTCCCTGCGGCCTCACCTCAGTCCCCTTTGAACACATTGGACACTTAGATGCCTGGTTAGTCATAATAGCTATAAGCCATTGGCATACTAGCGGGGGAAGGTGGGAGGGACGTATGGAGGAAAGGGGACTATGGATTATGAATACTCGAGTCACTACAGTGAGTAACTTGAATTGCTCATACGCCCCATCCCCTTTCCTTCATCCTTGTGGGTGATTTCACCAAACCAGAGCATAGGGTGGAGCTGGGACAACCTGCCTCATCTAGGATGAAGTGACCATACTCTGCATTGTACCTGGAGCTGGTGTCCAGTGTATAATCTTTACAGAAGGCCGACGGATTGGCCCAAGTGGTAGCCTTGCTGATGACATCCCAAAAAGCATGTCCCTGAAATGCGACGGCCGTGGCCTTAGCTCTGAACACATGGGCATGAATCCCCTAAGGAACAGGTTTGCCCATGGCCGTGTACACCTCCAAAATGGCCTGAAACATCCAACGGGTGACAGAAGCCTTGGAAGCCTAAGAGCCGGGGGAGGAGCCCCCAAAAGTCGCAAACAATGGCTCAGATTTCCTGAAGGATTTAGTCTGAGCGAGATAAAATTTAAGAACCCTCTTGAGGTCAAAGGAATGAAGGGCACTCTCTTCATCCGACTGTGGGCTAGGGAAGAACACAGGCAGGCAGATCTCTTGATTCAGAAGGAACAGAGAGACCACCTTGGCCAAGAATTTAGGGTGCGTGTGCAAGATGACCTTGTCATTGTGAAACCCGGTGAAGGGCTTGCATGAAGACAAAGCCTACAGCTCACTAACCCTGCACACAGAAGTGAAAGCCACCAATAAAACCGTCTTTAGTGTCACCAAGTGGATGCCCACAGAGGCAATCAGCTCAAAAGTCTTGCGTTGTTAGCGGAAAGAACCACTTTGAAGTCCAAGACCAGTTGCGACCTATGCACGGATGAAAAAGCCTAGACATCCCCTTAAGGGGAGCCTTAAACACAGGTTGGCTGTTGAAAACACATGCTCAGGGGAATTCTTGTAAGGCCCAATGGTTGACAATTACGTGCAGCAAGTATCCACCTGCGCTCCGGAACGAGCTAGGTGCGATGAAAAAGCCAGAAACGTCATCCAGAGGACAGGCGATAGGGTCCAGACCCTTGTTACAAGCCCAATGGCAGAACTTAGTCCAGTTGCACTTATACTGGGACCGAATTGAGGGCCTCGTGGCCTGCTGAATGGTGTCCCAGTTGTCATCTGAAAATTGTGCATGCTGAAGCCTCAGCTGATGACGAGCCAGGCCGCCAGAGCCAGTGTGGCTGGGTTCAGATGCTTTCACTGCTTTGATCTGCTGCGTCAGGAAGCCTCTGCTGGGGATCACTAACAATTTCACCCCTCTGCGTACACCTCTCAAACTCTAACCAAACACAACCACAACCCTAAAGCACCACAAACCACACAAACTTCACTACACCGCAACAATAAAACAAACCACACATCGCCTCACAAAAACAGCACACGACTGATACCGAACGGAAAGCACCCCCAAGTTCAGCGAAAAGTGTTCACCGAACTGAAGCTGCCAACAGCACATCACTGATCTCTTGCTTTTATCCTACCCATTCCCACTAACTTTAGCCCGCCCCACCCCTTTAGCTTTTCAGATCCGCCAGAGCACCAGGGGACCACTCCGGTGGTGATAATGCGCAGGAGAAATATCCTTTAACATTAACATCGGAAGATGACCGGGTCCCTGGCAGCACAACTGCAGCAAATCCGAACACCAGGGTCTCGATGGCCAGTGGGGGGCAACCAGGATGAGGCTGCAGCATACAGAAGCCCGGAACTTGCAGAGGGTCCCGCTGGAGCAAAGGGGTGGGCTAGACGTTTAACATCTGCAGCCGTGCCAGCAGATCTGGAAGGTGTCTCCCAGTGACCCCCGATCCTGACCTGCCCATGAGGCAAACTGGCATTCAGCGGAGAGGCAAACAAGTCCAGGTACGTGATCCTCCAACGCTGGAACAGGGGCAACAAGAAGTTGTTGTGCAACTCCCACTCGTAGGTGTTGAACCCCAAGCGACTCCGCTGATCCACTTCTGCATTGCTGTTCCCTGGCAGGTGGACTGCAGAAATCCAAATCCTCCCTATGAGGGCCCATTCCCAGATCAAAACAACCTCCATGCAGTGGAGAGGGGTCGGGGAATTAGGGGGCCAGTCTGCTTGTTCAGGTAAAACCATTGTAGAATTGTCCACCTTGGCCTGAACTGACTTGTCCCAGATTAGGAGCAAAAACACCTTGAGGGCCAGGCCCACTGCCATGAGCCCGAGCAGGTTAATATGTAGGAGGGCTTCCATCTTAGATCATGCACCATGAATAGTATAGACCTCCAGAGTAGCACCCCAACCTGAAAGAGGAGTCCGCTGTCACAACGCGGGTAGGCTCCGGTCTGTAAAAGGGGGCTCCCACTGAAATATTGCTGTCCACTAGCCACCAGCGAAGGTCGGGGAAAAGAAGCAGTGGTATTGGGGTCCTGTCTAACTGAGACCCCGTCGCCTGATCCCAGTTGTCCAGCAGGCAGAGCTGGAGGTGTCTCATCTTGAGATGAGGGTGCTGCACAGTCAGCACACAGGAGGCCATCAGGACCAGAATGTGCTGAAACCACCATGCCAAGGTGGCTCAGAATGTGCTGAAACCACCATGCCAAGGTGGTCGAGTTGACCAGAAAGTGGCCCACCACTTTGCGGAGGGACATGAGCCTCTCGGACGTGGGGAACACCTGCTGAACGGTAGTGTTCCAACGCACCCCTAGGAAGACCAGTTCCTGAGACAGGGATAACTGACTTCCTCCGCTTGAGTGAAAACCCCAGCTAATGAAGGGTATCCGCCAATCTCTGGCAGGAGCACACCACCCCTTTGGGTGACCCCGCACTAACCAACCAGTCGTACAGATAAGGGTATAGATGATGGCCCTCCAAGCGGATAATGCCCGCCACTGCATTCATCCACATTGTGAAGACATGAGGGGGGATTTTAGCCTGAAGGGCAGCACTTTGTACTAGAAGTGGTACGACAATCGTGAAGCACAGATTACTTCTGATGCGGTTGATATATGTACCCATGCAGGTACGCATTTTTGAGGTCTAGGGAACACCTATAGACCCCTCCGCACATAGACTCTGCTATGTGAATGGGAGTAATCATCTTGAAGCGTTCCAGCGGTAAAGACAGATTTAGAAATGACAGGTCCAGGACTACCCTCAGACCAGTTTGGGTACCGCAAACATCCTGGATGTCATGGGTATCAGGCAGGTAGTTTGGGCAGGCTGGGTGGAGGTTTGGCATAGAGCTCTCTAGTGTTTGGGTGTGGATGGCTATATAAACCACACCTCGGATTCTTCCAATGCTTCGTGTTGCTTACTGTGAGCTGTATCAGCAAAACACTTGGCCTGCTTCTGCTTACCTGCTCCGGATCATCCTGCTTCTGCTTACCTGCTCCGGATCATCCTGCTTCTGCTTACCCGCTCCGGATCATCCTGCTTCAGCTTACCTGGTTCTTACTCCACGCCGCAGCTATCTCCAGTTAAGAGGGGACTTCTACACCGGCACCTGTAAGAACAAAGAAAAACAGCATTAACACGCGCACCACAGTAACGCTGCGCATACTCACCGAAACTTCCCGCGACGCTGGAATCCAGGTTAGTTGCACGAGCGCACAAACCGCTGTAAGAAAGAAGAGACATTATTCACTGCGCTCGCTCCAAAAACGTGGACACTTATTTCACTGCGCGCTCTCTCTCTACGCGGTGCATACTTACCAAAAGCCTCCGTGCAAACTTACCTAACCAACAAGTCTCAGTAGTGCTGAACCTGGACTCGAGGCGCTAATACCACATAATTACTCCTGCAAGGGAAAGGGCGAGACATTACCAGGCGCGCTCGAATTGAAGGCGCTGCGCAAACCTTCTACACACAGCGCTACTCGCCCACAAAAATACCGGCAAACAAAGACAATACAGAAATGTTGGACACTCAACATTCTCCGCGCAACGTTCACTTGTGGGAAGGACTTTCTAACCAGTGAAGAAACCGGCACCTTGAACTCTCGGCCTTGCTGTGAAGGCATAAAACAGCGTTTGGCATCTGGACTCAGCCTACAGACATTGGCACCAATCGCATGAGTGAATCGCGCCCCTGCAAATGCAAGATGGAGTGCACACCCTAAAAAAGATCAAGGTAAGCCCATAAGGGGACATCACAGCACACAGTAAAGAGAAGGGAAGGGTCCAGGGGAATCAGTTAAATTCAGGTCTGAGTGTACACCTTGTATTTGACAGGTATTCCTCCGGGTGAAACAGGTTAAGTGAAGACTCTGGGTCAAGGGAGGCTCTTCCATCCCTCCTGCAGAGACACAGATGAGTGTGACACTGGAACAGTACCTGAAGCCCCTATATACAAGAGGAAACTGTTCTATCACCTGCATTTCCAAGAGCAAAACAACCTCCCGTAAAAGAGCCGGGGACCCAATCTGACGAAGAGGAGAAGATGGTACAGGCAGAGGAAGAGGAAGGTTGAAGCCCACAGAGACTACAGACAGGATCTACGGGTTGCTGAAAAGACACTTCCAGGTGTCCTGGAACAGAGCCAAATGGCCCCCTACAGGTGAGCTGTGCTCCCCGACCTGAAGTCAATGCTTCTAAGCAGGGCCAGAAGGGATGGAGGAGAAACCCACGTGACTTCCTCTGCTGCTTACTTCTGTTGTCGGTCGGGCAACCCGTCAGGCCTCTGCATACCGCGGTCTCTGAAACCCTTGAAGCCAGAGAAGGTTCAGGGTTTGAAATCGGTCTTACCCTGGGATTGAGGGAAGGAATTCTGACCGGCTTTGTCAGGATGGCCAAAGACTTGGCTGTTTGACTGGAGGTTTTCTTCTTGGTCAATATGTCATTGGTGGACAAATGAAAAAGGTCCATGCCCTCGAAGGGCAGATCTAGGATCCGCTCCTGCATGTCAGTTGAAAACCTGCTGGTGTGCTTCCAGGCCATCGTCCTCATCTTGACAAAAAGACACATCCCTCTGCTGGCTGTGTCAATGTGGGAGACCGAAGACTCCATGAAGTGCTGCGCAATGGCCCGGGCATCTGCAAGATCGGCCTTGAAGGATGCTTGTTTGTCCGAAAGGAGATCAGGCAGAAATTCCGAGCTCCCACCACAGCTTCTGGTTAGACGCAGCCAGATGGTGTCCAGGCCTGAGATGGAGTAACATCACTTTCCCAAAGACTTAAGGACTTTGTCCACCTTATAGAGGCAACTGGAGGTGGCTCCTGTGGAGTAAGACGGAGACAATGGTTTAGAATATAAGAAGGCGGTTTATAGTGATACTGTAGAAAGACAAAATGTAGAAAGTCAAAATGTCGAATTTTATTTTACGACGTTTTTTATTCGAAATGGGGGGGTTCCCCCCAAACCCCTTTTTTTTTTCTTTTTTTTGTTTTACCAATTTATTTTTATTCCCGGACCCCAAAATAAATGTATAATTTAAAAAAAGGGAATTCGGCATTTTTTTTTCTACACTTATTTTTCGACATTATTGTCATTCTCCATTTTATTTTCGACATTTTGACTGACCACCTAAGGAGGCCGCGCCCACCATAGAAGAATGGGGCTACGGTGCCCGTCCATCAGCCTAAACCTGCTGTCCAACTTCTTGTTCATCTGGACGTTGGCTCTGGGCTTCTCCGAGAACTTCCACGCCACCTGCAGCACATCCGTCTGGAGTGGAATGACAGACCGGGTCATGGTGCGTTTCCCCAAGACCTCTACAAGCACACCTGACTCCTGGTGGGCTTCCTCAGGAAGAGAGACCCCCAAGAACTCCACCAGGCCCTGGAGGCCGTCTTGAAAGGCCTTAACGGATGGTGCAGGCTCATCGTCCTAGGCGTCGTCATTTTTGTCGCCATCATCACCCCCCCCCCACACTTTTTCACAGGCTGATGGGAATACAGGCCTTGGGACACAGGTGCCGGTGGAATGCACCCCAGGACCGGAGCTGCAAACAATCCAAACAGCTGTTGAGGTGGAGGCATTGGTGGTACAGGAGAAGGTGGAGGGGTCAGCCCGACTGGTAGGGGCTCAACCGGAGGAGAGACCAGCACCGGGAGAGCCAGAGGAATAACAGTAGTCCCCAGGGGAGAGGGCCGAGGAGGCACCACCTGGGGATAACCTCCTTCACAATGCCTTTCAGGAGCCCCTTCATCCGAGGCTCCTGGTCAAAGCGCTGATGCGCCTTGTGCGGGTAGCTGTAGGGTTGTGATGGGTGAATGTACCCCTGCAGGGACCAAAACCCTGCACCATAGGACCCGCTGCCACTACCAAAAGTAAGGGGGCTGGAATCATCCTGCAAAGCCCACTCGATGGGCGAAAGCACAAGCAAGCCCTGAGCTGGATCCAAGATGACTGCCTGCCTGGCAGGGTCCACCACGTGCAGCTCTGCCATTTTGAAGCCTTGTGCCTCGCTGTGGGTGAGAGGGCGTGACGGCCCTGAGCCAAGAGAGGCCTCAGACAAGAGAGGATACAGCTTGGGTGTTGCGCCCGAAGGAGAGACATCAACCTCAAAGAGCCCTCTGGTAGGCGCTGAGCCCTCAGCCAGATGTCCAGTAGTCGAAACGTCCTGGATGATAGCCTTGGAGCGAGCTCCGATAGGCTGGGAGCCCTGAGCACCTGTGCTGGAAGCCGTGCTGGATCTAGGCAGGAACGAATCTTGGAGTGGCACTCTAAGATCCCGTACCCCTTGGGGTAGACGAAGAGGACGATGAGCCTGATCGTCTGTACGAGGACAACCTGGTAGGGCACCTGGATTCCTCAACTTGGGAGCCGGTAGCCTGGAACGCCTCAGGTCTGTCCCTGCACCGCCCGGAAGAGGCCCCGGGCCCCTCAGTTTGGAAGCCAGTAGCCTTCGAGACCTCTGGCCTGCCAGAAATTGAATGCAAAGAACCCTGATCCGTGGGAATGCCCAGGGAAGGTGTCTCTGTGCTGTGGAGCCGTGGTGAACAGAGGTCCGACCTTATCTTGACGAGAGGTCCCGGAGACAAAGTCCTTTACGTGGAGAGGGGGAGAAGTGTGGAAAATCTCCCTCCGTTGTGACAACCTATTCTTTAATGCCCCGTGACCGAGAGCACTGCAGGCAGCACATGAGTCCCAGTGGTGGTCGGGCCCCAAACACTGAAGACAGAGTGCAGGGGGGTCCAAGGCCAGGAACGAGGGGTCACAAGAGGCACCCCTGTGAATCCCTCCTGCGGCCGACATGCGGCCGGGAGATGAGGCACCGAAGTGAAGTTAAATAAGAATTGAAAAAAACAAATGGGGAGCAAGCAGAAAACTAAAAAAGGTCTTTGCACTGGCTACCAGGTCTGGCACTGTCCGTGCGGAAAAAGGGGCTGATGTGAGGCGCAGGAGGGCCCCTTTGCGGGGGGTGCACACACCCAAGCCCCTGCGTTCTATACAACATTTTATGCAGAAGCTCATTTTTTTGCTGACAAAGGTTCCGGTACCGTCCCCATATTGGGGGACGCCCACAAGGATGTAGGAAAGGGGACAGGTCATATGAGTATATAAGAGGGAGAGGCGTTTGGTAAAGGCAGGGCTCAACCCATGCCATAATAGGGATTCAAATAGGAAGGTCCACAAGAATCTGTCAAATGCTTTCTCTGCATCTAATTCAAGTAGGATGCGGGGGTCAGAAGAACTGTGTGTATGTGAAAGAGAATTAAAAAGGATTCTAGTTTTGGATGAGGCATATCTTCCTTTGATGAAACCAGTTTGGTTAACATTGACTAATTTTTGTATTGTATACTATTAAGTCGATTAGCAATATCTTTGGCCAACATTTTTTATTCTTAATTAATTGGTGAAATAGGGTGAATTTCTTTTTTTTTTTTTTTACAAACCAATGGTTTTTGTCTGGTTTGGGGAATTGAATTAGTGGTGCTTCCCAAAAACATCCAGTGATGGATTCTAAAGCAAAGAAATGGTTAAAGAGTTCAAGGAGTTTAAGAGAGTAAGGTAGAAAAGGAACGAAAAAAAAATCAACTGGGAATCCAACAGGTCCTTGGGGCCTTCCCAATTTTAAGATCTAAAATGGCCTTTTGAATTTCCTGTAATGAAAAAGGCGCATCTAAGGAGAGATGTACTAGGTGGTCAATGATTTTCATGTTCGAGCATAGATGGTAAAGAGTATTATAATTAAAAATGGTTTGGTCAGCAGAATATAGTTGAGAATAAAACTCGAAGAAAGCATCATTAGTTTGTTGTGAATGGGTAACTCTGATACCTTGTTGGTTAACAATAGATGCAATAATTGTTTGTTCTTTCCTCCTTTTAAGATATGCAGTCAATTTACCAGATTTTCTGGATCCATCATAGCACACTGCTTTAGATCTCAACAGAGTTGAGCAGGCTTTGTTTGTATTGTATGTGTTACATTCTATGCGTTTTGATAGGAGGAATTTAAAAGAGTCTTCAGTGGGGTTGTTAAAATAAGCAGTTTCTAAAGATTTAATAGAGCGCAGCAGTTCTTGAGAGTATTGGTAATATTGTTTCTTGTTAAAAGTAGTACATTGAATAATGAAACCACGTAAAGAGCTTTAAAAGTGTTCCAATTATTATGAATAGATGTGTCTCAAAGATTGTTAAAGGGGAAAAATTTGGTGAAGAAAGTATCATTTAGTAAGAAAGAATTAAATCTCCATCAGGAAGCAAGGGTAGGTTGAGGTTTCCATTCCAGGACAGTTAAGGGCAGGAGCATGATCTGAAATGACAATGGGACAAATTTCAGAGTGAAGATAATAGATGCAAGAGGGGAATTAATAAATATATGATCTAATCTGGATAAGAATTTGAGAGGGGGAGAAAAAAGTAAATTCTTTAACATCTGGGTGACAAAAACATCAGCTATCAACAAGGGTAAGGTTGTCTATGAAATTAATTAATTGTTTATGAGATTTCGAATTTATGAATTCAGTTTCTGATTACAGACTTGATTACAATCTCTGCAAATAAGTCGATCATAATGTTTGTTAAAAAGAGATTGTCTTGATTCCAAGATGGCGGCCAGCATGGAGTAGACGTGTCGACAGTCTGCACCCGATTTCCTGACGGGATAACGGCGTTCCACCACCCCGCCAACACCCTGTTGGCTCCTGAACGCGGCTGCAAGGCTTCTAGTGTGCCCCAGAGAAGGCGATGAGAGGCAAGGACGGAGAACATTGCCCCCCCCCCACAGCTGTGTGTGCTGCTTAGCCGGGAACCCCGCGCTGGCCCTGCGTGAGGAGGAAGCAGAGGGCCCGCACGGCACCGAATGCCGGAATCGAGTGCCAGCCAGAGGAAGGGGGTCCCACCAGGAGCGGACCACATAAACCAGCAGTCCCGGGTGTGGGTCCCGTGCAGAGCTTTGTGTGTGATCGGGCGAGCGGAACACGGCCCAGCAGCGGGGTGGAGAGAGCGGTGGGACCCCTGGTGACGACGCGCCGGCGGCTTCACCTGCCGGAGGGGACGGAGGAGTGGTGCAGCCCTGCTGAGATGGGATCGTGACCCGGAGGATTAGGGGAGGAGCCGGGCGGAGACTGGAGGTTCCGGAGGAAGCGCAGGACAGAGACGGTAAGTCGGGGACCCCACAGGCCGGTTTCCGGAGGAGCAGGAGGGTCCCCGGTCACCGGGGAGGAGGGAGAGCAGAGCCGGGCTTCCCCTTCCTCGCAGCGGCCGTAGGTGTCGCGCGCATAGGGTCTTCCATTGAGGAATGCCAGGTAAACACTGGTGCCTGGAGACAACAAGTGGTGGCCCTTGTAAAGGGACTTTACTGCGCCGACGCCCAAGAGAGGCACTCCCGGGGCACTGAAACCCATGACCTGAAGTTAACATAAGGGGCCGATGGTGGGACGGCAGGGCAGCGCTGTGCTACCGGAGGTCCTGGGCGAGCTCCAAAATGTTGATGTGGAGTGACTTCTCCTCCGGGAGCCAAAGGCCTCTCGCGTGAAGATCTCCGGAGTGCGCTCCCCAACCTTCCAGGGAGGCGTCCGTCGTCACCATCACCTGGTGAGCTGGGATCTGAAAGTCTGTGCCCGCCGACAGATGGGAGCGGGTACCCCACCACCGGATCGCCCGACGGAACGTCTCGTTGAGGGATCCTGTCCTCGAAGCTGCCCGTCGACTGGACCCAGCGGCCGTCGAGGAACTCTTAAGGGGCGCATCCGAAGCCTGCAAAGGCGCACCAGATAAATGCAGGAGGACATCATCCCGAGGAGGGACTCGATAGATCTTACCCTGGCCATGTCCGTGGCCAGCAGACACTGCACCTTGCCCAGAATGGTCGTGGTCCTTTCCTCCGACGGCGAGGCCAGCCGCGCCACTGTGTCGAGCATGGCTCCCAGAAACAGGGCGACTTGTAACGGAACCAGTTGGGATTTTGGAAAGTTGATGGAGAATCCCAGGTCCGTGGGCAGCTGGACGGTCTTCGCAGCGTGCTCGACGGCGAGCTCCCTCGTCCTTGCCCGGATGAGTCAGTCGTCCAGGTAGGGGTAGACGTGGATCCCCTCTAGGCGCCGCCGCGCCACCACCGGTGCGAGGCACTTGGTGAACACCCTGGGTGCCGACTTCAATCCGAACGGGAGGGCCTTGAACTGGTAGTGCCGCCCTTGGACCACGAACCTGAGGAACTTTCGGTGTCTTTTTAGAATGGGGATGTGAAAGTACGCATCCTCCAAGTCCAACGACGACAGGAAATCGCCCTCCTCCAGCTGTCCCAGCACGTGCTGGAGGGTGACCATACGGAACTTCTGCGCCTTGATGTACTTGTTCAGTCGTCGTAGGTCCAGGATGGGGCGCCATCCTCCTGTCTTCTTTTTTACGAGGAAGTACCTTGAGTAAACTCCGGAGCCCCGAAGCCTCTTTGGGACGAGCTCGATGGCACCCTTCTTGAGCATCGCCCTTACTTCCAACATTAGTTGAGGGACGTGATTTTCCTTCCTGGCCACGGGTGGACCGCGAGGGCACTTCTTCTGAAACTCGAGGGCGTGCCCTTGGGCCAGGGCGTCCAGCACCCAACGGTCGGTGGAGATGGACTCCCACACGCTGACGAACCTCGCCAGCCGGCCTCCCACCGGGGTGCTTCGGCGGGGACCCGACCCCACGGTCAATTCAATCTTGTTTGGAGGCCGCCTTGCCTCCTTGACCTCCCTGTCGACGACGACGGGCACCACCTGGCTTGCCGCGTCCCCTGTAGGCTTCCTGGGACGAAGATCTTGCCGATTGGCGGTACGTGGAGGAGCCACTGTCGGATCCCTTGGAGGCACCTTGTCTGCCTCCGGAGTTCCGAAAGGACGGCCGTCATCGTTGGAGCACTCCCAGTGCCCGGGCAGTCTGTGTCTGTCTTGATGGCCTGAAGGGACTCATCAACCGCCTTCCCAAACAGGTTGTTCCCGTCGAAGGGCATGTCCAAAACCTTGGCTGTACGTCCTGGCGGAAATCCGTGGCCTTGAGCCATCCTCGTCGTCTCAAGCAAACGCTGTTGCCCAACTGACGGAAACCGGTGTCGGCGATAACCGTTGCCACCGTGATGGCGTGGTCCGAAGCAATCTCACCCTCCTGTAGGATTTCAAGGGCCTCAGCCCTTTTGGCGTCCGGAAGGAAGTCTAACAGAGGGGCAATTTTGAACCACAACTCCCTGCCGTAGCGGGCTACGATAGCGAGGGCGTTGACCGCCTTGATAGTCGTCGCTGCGGATGAGTTGATCAGTCGTCCCATCGTGTCCAACTTCCTGCCCTCGCCGTCCGGCGGGGAAGTTGATGTCGAGGCCGATGCCACCCCAGCTTTCTTCTTTGCCGCCGCCGAGACGACCGAATCCGGGGTAGGTTGTGCCCGAAGGCACAAGGGAGCAGCGTCGGGGACCCGGTACTTCTTCTCGTACCGGTCCCTCTTTGCCGTCTTCCTTTTAGCCTCACGCTGTTGGTAAAGGAACCCTTCTTCTCTTCTGGGCAGAGCTGGAAAAGCTTGGATGCCCTGGAAATCATGGCATGAAAGGATCCAATCTCGTTGGGCGGGGACGCCCGAGCAGGGGGCGACGGGGGACACGTCCCGTCGTCACCGCCGTCGTCATCTGTACCTGTCATAGCCGTGTCCGTGCCTGTATCATCCCCGTGGGTATAGACCATGGGGAAGGCAGAGCAGGCTGCAGAGGTGGGAGAGGTGGCGTAGGATGCGTCGTCCTCCTCTTATGCGGTGGACTTTCCAAAGGTCCTGGCTCGGGTTCCCCCGTCGGGTCTGGCTCAGGTACCTCCGTCGGGGGAAGGGGCAACCTTGTCCTTATCTCCGAGCATAAGGACTGAATTGCTGACAAAATGGCCGCCGAAGTGTCCTGCGGCGACGGAAACGATTGGCGCGAGGGCTTCTGAGGAGCCTTGTCGGCAACACCGTCGCTCTCGTCGTCACCCTCGTCGGGATCCCTCCCGATGGGCTGGGCCTCTTCCACGACTTCGATGAGCTCTTCTTCAGAGGTCATGTCCGTATCCACGATGGCCACCAGCCCCTCCCCCACCTTTTCCAACAAGGACTTTGTGGGGGTCTTCTCAATGGGCCTGAAAGACGACTCCCTCCGCGGTGGCAGGGAGACTGGGTCCTGAGGGCGCCTCCACTTGTGTAGCCGCCACAGGATGAGCCAGGGCCGTGGCGACATCCTCAATCGAGGTCTTAGCAGGGTGAATTAAGGCCATTGTCACCTTCTGGACGCCTGGGGCCTTCACCTTGGGGGGAGGGTCTGAGCCTCGCTCCCCCTCTGCCGGAATCTTCGAGATCGACCGGGGCCTCTCCAGAAGCTTCACCGGGTTCTCGGACTTCCTCTTACCCGAGCCAGAGCCTTCGCTCGTGGTTGATGGCACCGGGGAGGATGCCCCCTGCCTGGCAGCCAAGGAGCCCGACCGTTTGGCGCTCCCGGTGCCCGCGGTGCTTAGCCTTTTGTTGGGCCCCCGTCGCCAGGGCACCCTCACAGGACTTAGAAGACCGTTCGGATTTCTTTTTCTTCTTCTCGCTTGATGGGCTCTTCCCTTCCAGCCAGTTGGCGAGACGGAGGTGGCGATCCTTCATGGTCCGTTCCGACATGTTCCCACAAAACGCACAGTCCTTCTCCGTGTGCGTCTTGTCGTCATGGAGACCATAGAGGCATAACGAATGCTCGTCCTCCTTGAAAAAATTCTGAAGCTGGCATCCAGGGCAGGTCCTGAACAGCTTCCCAGGCGTCGAGCTTCCTTTCTCCTGGGCCATGTCCGGGGTAGGCCTCGGAACTTCTAGAATCCTCCAAAAGCGTAACTCGACGAAAACTTCACCCTTGAGGGGCGTAGAAAACTCCGAAATGGATCCCCGTTGGTCGGATATAGAAACGGTGGAGCTTGAGGCTCTATTTAACCGAAAAATTTGAATAAACTCCTGAAAAAGCGCGAAAACGCAGCAAAAGCTGGAGAGCTACAGCACGAGGACTCCCAACACTTGAACGTGTGGTAAAAATCTGAGGATGGCTGCCAGGGGCGGGGCTTAGGGAGAGGGCAGTCATTGGCTGGGGGCAGTATGACCCAGAGACCAGTGATTGGTTACTACTAAGAAAGACAGATCAGAAACTAAACTGATACTGATTTTTTTCTATACCGAGGATTCCCGGCCTGACGGGGAATATTCATGAGCATGTGAATCCATGCCAGACCCTATGCTGGAGAACCACACACCAAACCTCCATGACTGCACATAGCCTTGTGGGAACGTAAGTTGCAATAGAATGGGAAATTCTACAGAGGGGTAGGGTGGGAGGGCGATGTGGAATATGTTGGTGGAACATCCAGTCAAAAGAACGTTACCAGTTGGTAAGCAACTTGTTCTTCGAATGGATTGTGTACTCCAACGTATTCCACATCTTTGACAGACTCTCAAAGCAGTATCAATGAACGGAGGAGGGAGAAGAATTTCAATCTACCCAATCAAATGGCAGAATAGAGCATTGCCTTACCAACAGCCATATCTTGACCATGGAAAGTATCCAGGGAGTAATGCTTGACAAAGGTGTGGATGGAAGATCATGTTGCAGCATTACAAATATTTTAACAGGAACTCCCCTTTGTAGGGCTGTGGATGTAGCCACGCCCCTGGTGGAGTGAGCTCGCAAACCCTCAGGTGGGTCCTTGCCAGCCAATATGTAACATTCAGCAATGGTGAGAATAATCTACCTGGACAAGGTCTGTTTGGCAACAGCCTGGCCCCACCAGTGTCCAGTGTATCCCACAAAAAGTTGGTCGTCCACTCTGACCCTGGACATCCTAGAAATATAAAAGCTCAAAGCTCTCCTAGGGTCCAACCTATGGAGTCTGTCCTCTTCCTTACCAGGATGAGGAGGAGGATAGAAAGCCGGAAGTACAGCCCTTTAGCTCAAATGAAACTGAGACACTACCTTAGGTAGAAAGGAAGGAAGTACCCTCGGTATAACCCTATCCCTGTGGAACACAGTAAAGGGTGGCTTAGACGAAAGTACCTGCAACTCGCTCACTCTGGGAGCAGATGCAACTACAATCAAGAAAACCGTCTTGAAAGTCAGTCTCAAAGGAAATAGGGCAAAGTTTCAAATGGAGCACCCATCAAGAATTTCAAGACCAGATTCAGAACCCAAACCGGCACCTGAAAAGGGGATGGCGGGAACACATTTGTGAGCACTTTTAGAAACTGGGTAATCAAAGTAATCTTAAAATAAGAACACTCTTCAGACAAGCACTTGAAAATAGACCGCGCTGGCAGGTAACCTTCAATGGTACCCACTTGCAGATGCTTGTGGGCCAAAGAAAGCAAGAAAGAACGAACCATCGGAATGGAACACTGAAAAGGATCGACATTGTGTCCTCTGCACCAGTCGTAAAATTGCGCCAATGGCAACAGTACAGGGATTTGGTCGCCGGGCGCCTGGCCGAAAGCAACACCTCATCACATCATCCGGATGGTCCCAAACCTTATATATCAACCTTTCAGAAACCAAGCATGAAGGTTGAGAGTTTTGACCTCGGGATGCAGAAACTGACCTCTCCCCCCCCCTCCTCACGTGGGAGAAGATCCTTTCTGTGGGGAAGAGTGTGGAGGACAGATGTACATTTCTAGAAGGTCAGGGTACCACGATCTCCTGGCCCAATCCGGAGCAATTAGGATCATGTGAGACCCGAAACTCTGCAACTGCCTTAGGGAACGGAGGAAACACGTACAGAAGTGGGAATGACCAATCCACAACGAACGCCTCCCCTAAGGCTCCTCTCGGAGGAAATTCCCTTGAGCAATGTGTGTCGCACTTCAGGTTGGCACCGGTGGCAAACAGATCCACTTGAGGGGTTCCCCAAAGGGCAAAAATCTCCTGAAGGACTTCCTGAGCCAACTCCCACTCGTGGGAGACTGTGCTCTGCCTGCTCAGAGCGTCCGCCGCCGCATTCTCCTCTCCGGCCACAGGAACTGGCGGAAGTGAGACTCACTGCTGTATTGCCTAGAACCAGAGCTGTATCGCCTCTCTGCACAGCGGGAGCGACCCTATACCCCCGCCCCCTTTTTGTTGAGGTAATGCATGGCCACTGTGTTGTCCGTCATGATCAGGACACTCTTCCCGCACACAAACGGTAGAAAAGCCTTCAGGGATAGCCTGATGGCCCTTAGCTCCAAAAGATGTATGTGAAGCCTGGACTCTGACGGAGACCACGGTCAGCTCGTTGGCATGAGCCCCCCCCCCACCCTGTGATGGAAGCATCCGTCACTAAAATCACCTCCGGCCATAGTTGCCATAACGGCTCTCCTTTCCTCAGATTCCCTTCGCTGGCCCACCGCAGAAGATCCCGTGAGAGGAATCTGAAGGAGATCCGACATCTTGCCCGAGAACTGGGACCACTGCGCCTTGAGGGCCCATTGAAGGGATCTCATCCGCAGTCTGGCCTCCGGCACCAGAAAAATGCAGGTTGACATGAGGCTGAGCAACCTTAAGAATTCGAAAGCCAGGAGACTCTGGGCATGTTGAAATTTGTCAACCATCTGGACAAGTGTCCAACACAGCCCCAATGTACTGGAGCTGCTGGGAAGGTGTCATAAGACTTATTGAAATAAAAGGAGATGCCCAGCTTGTGAAGGGAATGGCAGGCGAGACAGATGATCCAAGGCTTGTTCACGAGAACGTGCTCCGATCAGCCAGCCGTCCAGGTAGGGGTAGACGTGAACCCCTCCTCTCCCGAGATACGCTGCTACTACCACCATGAGCTTGGTGAAGACCCTCGGGCAGAGGTTAACCTGAATCGCAGGACCCGAAACTGAAAGTGTGAGCTGCCAACGGCAAACCTCAGGTATTTTCTGTGCTTCGGATGGATCGGCACAGAAAAATATGCATCCTGTAGGTCCAATGACACCAACCAATCCTGAAGTCGAAGGGCCTGAAGGACCTGAGAAAGCGTGACCATCTTGAACTTGTCCTTCCTGAGGAACTTGTTCAAGCGACGCAAGTCCAAGATGGGTCTCAGTGTTCCATCTTTCTTGGGAATCAAAAAATATGAGGAATACCAGCCTTTGTTCCTCTCTGCCACAGGCACTAGCTCTATAGCGCCCTTCTCCAGTAGGTAAAGATTTCCTGCACAAGGAGCGGATCCAGAACCTTCAAAGAGAGTTTCCCAGGTGGATTGTCATGAGCCCGATTTAGGAAGGGTAGGCAGTAGCCATGGGCTATTGTTTCCAGAACCCAAGCATCTGACGTAATGGCTTGCCACTCTTCGAGATGCTGAGACTGTCTGTCCCTAACTGGCGAACAATGGGACCTGGCCTCATAGCTGTTTTGGAGCGCCTGAAGGCAAAGAGGCCGCTGCCTGAGCAGCTTTGGCAGCCTTTCCCCATTAACCCTTTGACTGGCCACTCCCCTCGCTCTTCCAAAGGAGGAGTAGTAACGAAAGGAAGCCCTTCACTGCTGTCCTCTAGGACGAAATGGCAGAGTTTGGTGCACAGCTGTGCTCAAAGATTTCGCAGCTGCTTTGGAGGTCTGCAACCTCTCAAGGCTATAGTCAGCCTCGCTGCCAAACAACGGAGAGCCATCAAAGGGCATGTTGAGAAGACGGGCCTGCACGTCCAGTGCAAAGCCTGACTTCCGCAAACACGCAAACCTGCGTATCCCGGTGCTCGCAGCCATGGACCGGCTGACACCATCGGCCATGTCCAACCCAGACTGAAGGGATTCACACATGGCATCCTTGCCATCCTGCACGATACCTTCGGGAATATGCTCAGCCGCCAGAAAGACGCAATTCCACAGTGTGTGCGAAAATTTGGCCAAGGCACAGGTGGAGTTGGCCGATTTAAGGGCCATACTCCCAGCCGAAAATACCTTGCATGCCCATCCATCGAAGCGTTTGTGGTCCCTATCAAAAGGAATTGTAGGGTATGCCGCGTGCCTCGAGGTGGCTGTGGCCGCCTGAACCACCAAACTCTCCGGAGTGGGGTGTGTGGATAGGTAGCTGGGGTCACTACTGGATGTGTGCTATTTCTTAGTCAGCGACTTGTTGACCACCGGAAGAGACTCTGGGGTGTTCCAAGTAGCAGCCACCCTTTTCTGTAACGCCATGTGAAAAGGCAACACCGGGTCAGTGGACGGACCCTGATCTAAAATGTCTGTCAGGTCACCCTGATCGAATTCAACTTGAGGGCCGGACCACCACAGGTACTCCGTAACCCTTAACATCAACCTCCTATAGGAGGATTCATCATGAGCCCCAGGCTCAGGCCTGCCAAACTCCATATCAGGAAATATATCCAGGCCACTGGCATCATGTAAAGATTGCCTCAGATCTTCTGGCTGACTGTCCTCCTAAAAGACAGTCAGGAGCGGCAGGAGGTTCACAAGGAGCACCAAAAGGCCCCAACTCCACATCAGACCAGTCCTCATTCTCATAAATAGCTTGTAGAGAGTCAAAGACCCCTCCCCAAGCACAGGAGTAGATCTGGAGTCCACAGGGGGCCTCACAGTCGTATCCAAAGCCTTTCTCGGAGGATCTACAGCTCTGTGGGCCTCCACCGTCAAATTCAGACATGTAGGCCCCAATGGCATCAAGTGCGCCGACAGCTTCAGCATCGACAATGGCGCTGAGGGCTCAGAGGGCCTGGTCAATGGCAAAGCCCCAACAGCCGTACTCTATGAGTATGGTGCCGACTGGGTCGACGCCTTCCTGGACACCTTCGGAGGCTTCGACTGTCTCGTCTGGGACGAGGACCTCGACCGGGATCTGGCACGTCTCTGGTGATCTACCGGAGCCTTTTTCCGAACAGGACTTCGACGGTTCCCATCGCACCGACCGCACGGGCCCAAAGGTGCGCAAACGTCGGACCAAGACCTCTCCCCGCCGGCTTCAACCAAAGGCGCGAACAGGGCAGTGCCCTGAGATTGAAAAATCGCCAACATTTTCTCCCTAAATGCCTCCCACTCCTCCGGAGTAGAGGATTTAGTAGGGCAAGCCACTTTCCTCACGGAGCCATCATCCGACAAGGACGTGGAAGGCAAACAGTGACACCGCTTCCGGGAGTGCCTCGACGAGGAGGCCGAGTGGCGAGAACCACTCCGGGACCGAGATCCCCTGGACTCCTTCCAATGGGGAGAGCCACTCGAGTCATCGGTGGAAAGACCAGATTTCTTGGATTTATGGGGTTTGGATACCCGACCTACCTGCAACTTCCCTTTAGGCTCCCGCAAGTCCTTGGCAGTCCACGACTAGCATTTCGAGCAGTTGTCAGTGTTGTGGCTCTCACCCAAACACCACAAGCAGATACAGTCCATGTCCGTGATGGATACAGTCCCTGCACATTTTAAAACCTGACTGCGGGGTTGAAGAAAAAGACATTATCGAAGCTGATAACACGAGGCGCGCGAGTTCTCGAAGCAAAAACGTTTGCGGAAAAAACAGAACTGAGGCTACGGCGCTGTGCGTCCTATTTATAACATCCGATGATGTCACCCTTGACGAGGCCTTCGAGGGACATCGACCCGATGCCATCGACGCAGGACACACTCTGCCGAAAAATGTCCAAAGCAGCACAGCTGTGGACATTACATGTCAAAGATGTGGAATACGTTGGCGGACACAATCCATTCGAAATAATTTTAATGTCATTTTTGAAAGAATTCAAATTAAGATTTGAAATCATCCTGAATTTTTAACCCAGTAGATCAATGTCAAGCTTATTTTATATATTAAGCTAATATTCTTTGAAATGGGCCATAAATCAAATTACAAAGCAAAATATTCAATTATTGCATGTAGTACCAGTGGGTGTCAGGCAAGAGAGGTCTCTGTAAATGCTGGAAGATGCATGCTCACGTAGCATGCAACGTTGTTTCCTCACTTCAGGTGGCACGGCAATGCACACATTCAAATGCCGTAGTAACAGAGCGGTGGATCGGCTTACCCCAAGCTGGCAGTCAGGAAATATGAGCTCACCATCACCACACGACTCACCACTACGAACTGCTGAAGATGGAAGGAACGGAGCAACAGCAGCACTGGCCCGCCGCGGAGCTCTGCGTTCTGTCAGATAAATTTGCCAGTCCTCATCAGATGTGCCTCACTAGTGTACCGGAAGGTACATGCAGACGTGAACAAGAATCGCTCCGGAGTGGTCCCCTCAATGTCTGCAGTTATTTTGTGTAGAAACAAGTACGTTTTGCATCCCGTTATGTGGGGGAAAGGCCAAAATGCATACTCAGAGGTAAAAGTGCATTCGGCCATCTTGTTTGGTCGCTGGCCACGGCCCCCTAATATTCTCTTTCTAATAACTTTGGGGTGTAGTGTGATGGTTCCTGGGTGCAGGTAAAGTGGTGAGGGTCATGCACCCGTCCATGATATGGACAGTTTCAGACAGGCTCACTGCAAGGTCTCACTGTTAGACACAGAATGGCTGTGTATGGTCAGATGACTACACCATCTGGTCTATGCC
Source organism: Ambystoma mexicanum (assembly GCF_040938575.1). Lineage (NCBI taxonomy): Eukaryota > Metazoa > Chordata > Amphibia > Caudata > Ambystomatidae > Ambystoma > Ambystoma mexicanum. The sequence goes on from NC_090930.1 coordinate 446,425,106, forward strand.
ATCCAATGGGAGTCGCATTTAGTAATGCAGGCAAGTGTCAGCCATCAGAGTGGGGATCCAACCCCAAATACCATACAAAAAAGTAAAGTTCCTTTGCTGAAGGTCCCATGAACAGAAAAAAAAGGCAGCAATGCTTCCCTTTCGATGTGACAATTTAAAATGAACAACTGGTTGCCTCTCATTGTTTGAAACATTGGCAAACAGCGAAGTGAATAGTCCCTTTTAGCACACAGGGGCATGGCGCCAGCCAAAAAGGAGGCTAGGACCGTGGGCTTCCATCGATGGTGTAAGTCAGCCTCTGGCATCACTAACAACTGTGCCGCCATTTTTTCATTAAGTGGTTTACCTCGATCTATCCCCTTAGCCCCCTTGCACACTTACCTGCTATTACTCTGCCGAGGCCCCTGAGCACCTACTCTACTACCACAAAGAAAGAACAGGTAAAGTATGTTGCGTGGCAGTCACCTTCATTTTGTTTTTTTAAACAAATGTAATTGGGCTGTCATCACACACAACTGATTCCCTCCCCACCCAAAATTATTTTTTTAAAAAACTATTTGCACCCTGGAGCGCGCAGCATGGTTCTAGTCGAATTTAGCTCTGCGTAGTGGTGCAGGCATGGTCGTTAACAGCTTCAAGCCCTTGTGGGGGCCCTTACAAACCCTACCGGGTGTTAAACACTATAATAATTCTGAATGGGACAAGTATGCTTAATTTATATAATAAAAAGAGAAACGTTTTTCAATTAAAAAAACTCCTGCAGCAATACCCAGGCATTGCCTAGGATTATAGAAGAAGGCATGCCCTATGTTGTGTTTGTGGTGACTCACATAGAATCGGAGACAGAATTGTTTTTACAGGTAAATTAAGACTTTTCTTTATTCCCTTCCTCAGCTCGGTTTAAATTTGTATTGCTTTTAAGTAAGAACATTATTTCAATAATCAAGGCCAACTATTAGTGCACCTTCTGGCTTTGAACATTCATGTCTTCTGATAAGTGTTCTTATGTGCCGTTTCCTCTTGGATTCTTCCACTGTTAAGAATTCTAATAACAAGTGTTCTTACTCAATCTTATAGTAATGAATTTATAAAATGTGTCCAATAAAGGGTTGAGTTTTCCTATGCAGGATGCAAACTCATTACTTGTGAGCCATCCACTCAGACTGACGCCTGTATTAATTTAGAAAATCTTCAGGTGATTTCTAAATCAAACGGGGGCAACACAACAATGTTAGGTTTAATAGTTTCAGGTTTTGTTTACCTTATAAAAGAAAAAATCTTTTAAAACAAAAAATAACCCAAAATTAGAGTCCCATCTAAGATCACCAACCAACCTACACTGCACATACACATATCCCCCATAGATGGCATGACACAGGCCTCTTCCTTAGCACATCAACACAAAATAGACCACGACTAGTGCTCTACTTTAGCTCTACCACACTCCATCCACATCAGCATGAACCTGAAAGTTCTATGTTCTATCGCGTCTCGATGGGATTTAAACCCATGACAATATCTTTTGTGGAACCACAGAGAATGACTAACTTTGTGAAGAAAAAGGACATGCCCTGGTTTGAAAAAGGCACATGGACGTGCCAAAACACGTGTAATCACAAAGCGCCAACAATAAAGAATGCAAGAACACTTCATTTGAATTTTGAAAAAGGTACATGGACGTGCCGAAACATGTGTAATCATAAAGGGCCAACAAAGAATTCAAGAACACAATTTGAATTTTGATCTATGGTTATTGATTTAATAGTCCACAACCGAGATTGTTGTGGCGCATTAAGTGTGTGCGGAAGAACCCCTTTTTCTTGTTGAAGATGTTTTACATGTATTCTTTGAACTGTGGCAAAACAATCTTGGAAAGAGGATATCCAGGATTACCATTGGTGCAGTTTTTGGTTGGAATTGGAAGGGGAACCTTTCAACAGAAAGCTGAATAATGATTACCAGTGGATTTCTGTTTGGCACACGTTTGTTTCATTTGGAACTTACAAGAACTGGTTCAAGACTTTCCTTTTGAACAGTTGGGGGGAATTGACTCTGGGAGGGATTTACCCAGGACAGGTGAAGCTCATCCAAATTTCTGGTTGTTTGATATTTACTTATGTTATGATTTACTTTGAATGTGTTTATTTTTTAGTGTGAGAGCCAGTTTTGTTTATTCTAGGAGTGATCCCCTTCGTTCGTATACTAGGTAGGGAACTTCCTGATAAGAGTAGGTTTAGAGACAATTTATTTGCACCTTCTTATTTTAATAAAAGGCTCAATTCTGAATTAAACACAAGCAGTTGTCTGCCTTGCATTACAGACTCCTCACATTACTCACTGCGTTTGTTGAAAAGAACTCCCAAAAGTGTCTGGCATATCAACCGTGAAAACTCAGTTTGAAACTTCCATCAAAAACAGAAATACAACGGAACTATTCAGTGCATGCGCAACTATCTTTTCACAATTCACTCCTTTATTCAAACAACGAATACGTAAACATTGGACAGCATTAGATTGGTCTACCTTAATGGCATCCAAATTACGCTTTTCACTCAAAAGAGGCCGGAATCTGAAGGACCAGCTAGTACATGCGACATTTAAGGAATCAAACACCCCACAAAATACAACTGGTTGGTTGGGACATCCCCATGGGACATTTTCCCTGTGGACATTGTTTGTCATGTCCCATGACTAGTAAGAGAACCAAATTCACATACCAAGTGCATTGGACCATGAAACAATTCTCGATATGCCAATCCAAGAATACCATCTATGTTTACATTTGTCCTTGTGAGAAATAGTACATAGGAATGACCACATGAAACACCACAGTGAGTATTTCAGAACACATATCCAAGATAAGGAATGGATCGTTGCATGCACCCCTGGTCAGACACTTTGTTGAATTCCAACACACTGAAAATGAGTTTGAGTGGTTCATCACATAAACCCTTGACCCAGCTAAGAACAACTTCTCAATACTAAACGGGTTGTATATGTTGGAACAACATTGGATTCACCAACTAGGGACCTACCAAACCGGCTTGAATGAGCAATTAGACTAGTCTGTGCTATTGCCAAGGTGATCCACCAAGAGGTAATCCATCGCTTGTCCTTACCTTGTTGAACAGGGTGTCTTTATTGACTCAGTTCAAGCAATCTAATCATGTCCAATTTGCAATTTTGGTACTCGCCCGGTTCAGAATCACAATTTCTCCTTTCAAGTTGTACACATTTTGTAACTACTCAGGCATGGACTGGTCACTTCTTTTATTTTTACATCAGCGTGTCTGTGCTTATAAGCCATCATTCAAACATTTTTGGCGTACCTCCCATGTTAGAAAGCCTGGGCCATTCAATTGGCATCCATTCCGTTATGTAGGCCCTTGACACGAGAGGTTACATGGCAGCCAGCTTGAGGAGTAATATGAAATCAAAGTTCCAGTCTGGTGTTTATAATAGCTGTCATGTTGCGAAAGCCGCTGTGTTCGAACTCTCAGCCTTCAAAGCGATGCAGCTTGAACACACAGCCCATACAGTCTGACGGTCTTGAATACCAGGTGGTAATACTGGGAATGAAGTGCCTAATGGGATCACTTGGGGGTACGTTTGGATTTGATCATATAAGCCACTCTGTCCGCATGCCATGCCCTGCATCAGGCTGTTGCTAGTCAATATGCGTGCTTAGCACATGGCAAATGCCACCGCATTATTCCACTGTTCTAACAACTAGCTTTCTCCTTTTTACTCATTTTGTCTAGCATGTATGCAAAACATGTGCAGTAACTTCTCCATTGTGTTCTGGCCTGTCCTGCTAATACAGGTACTTTTTGGTCATTAACATACATGAATCATACATATAAAACCATATATCCTGCACCAGTATGTTGCTATTTGGTGTGTGTTTTAACTTTTTGGAATAAGTTATCGTACCAATCCTCTGCTTTGACAGCTGGTTTTCTCCATTTTGCACAGCTTGCATATAAATGTAAATATGGCTTTTGCACTTCACTGCTGGCATCCAACAAATTACCACTCTTCATTGGTCATCACCCTATTGAATGAGGTCATCCTCAGCTTAAAATGTGTTTGTCCTGAAGAGGCAGGCCGACTTCACCTCCTGATGTCAGAATGCATTTCTGCTGAAACTCGAGTGCCTTGAGTCGACATTCACCACCGTCTAATGTGGTATTTTGTACATTGGCACTGAAACTCTTTTGGGCATGAAATTGTCTTCACCCTGGGCTACATTGACATGCCGATGTTAAGGATTTCAGCATACCAACATGCCTACTTTGTTTAGATATGATTTTTTTGAAACATTTGAACTGTGAAGATATATTAGAAAAAAAAATGTCTTTAGACTATCTTCTTTGGGTGACGTTTCACCCCATGTTCATGTGTCTATGTTGTAAGAATTCATGCACTCATGTTCAATATGTGAGTGTTATTGATTTAATATGATGTAATTTCTTTGATTATTCTTTGGTTTGGTCCTGCTCTGGTATGCTTTGTTGAGCCTAATCCACCAGACCATGTTTTAGCATCATTTCACGCTTTATAATAAATATTTAAAGTATTTACTTGACTTTTACTTTTGATATTTTGTTGCATAGGGAGTGTTTTTTCTTTTGCATGTGGAATTCTTTCCCCCTGCTCCCTTTTGATTCAAATGGGATAGTCTTTCTGTGCCTTTCACATCTCCTCACCGGCTGTCTTACGAACAACCCAACCTTACACTTATCTTACAGAGCCACCCTTAGCTATGTCAACACACATGGCAGAAGGTGGCGATATAAAACCTCTATATTATAGTCACAAAAATAGAGCCTTGTTTCAAAATGAGGCCCAATGAGCAACTCAAACTTCTTAAAATGAAGAAGGAGCCTGCCTCCTGACATTCACGCGGTTTTCAGAACTCATAGCAGGTTTTGAAGATCTGGACAATTGAATGACCATGGCAGTTAGCCGACCTGCTGAATCCCTGTTTTACTGAAATATACAAATACAGTCTGTGACAATCCATCTTAAAAGCAAGTCAAACACACTGGTAACCATAGAGAATTCATCTGCTAATTTTTCTTTAAACACGTTAGTTTACATGTGCTTAGAATTGTCGTAAAACTGTAAAACCTACCCCAGCATCAGTATCTGACTTGGAAGAATTCAGACTTTCCTGAGAAGGTGAAGGGGAAACACGTCCTAAAACAGAAATTGTATTAAATGATTTAAGGAAATCTAAATGCTTTTCATTTGAAGATAAAAATGTATTATAACTTTTTTTTATCACAACATTTTAACTGTAGTTTTATATTAGAGAAGTTTTATTTTATGTTTTTTTAAAACCACACTACAACATTGTTACTCTCCAGTAGATAAATGTGCCAAGAGGTCACCAAAATAGCATAAGTTGTGCTTTATAAGACAACTTTACATTGCAAGTCGTTCTAAAAAAAAAAGTTACATACACAGACATACAGTTCACTAACATCTCCTACTTCATGTTGTTACAGTCTGCAATATTTTTACTTAAATAGAATCACTGTCACACCATTTGTCATTCACATTTGTAATATAAGGGACCTTACCTGCCTAGAGAAAAGCAGTTCGATTTTGTTATGGACTGTGCTTTCACACTGAATAAACCAAGCTGGTAGAAATCAGAGTCTGAACCCGAACACACAGTCCCTATCCCATCACTCCCATGCCCTTTTATAATGTAGAGAAGAACAAATTACTTACCTCTCTGTAACGTTCTTTCTGATGAATGTTACTCCACAGATTCCTTATCTAGGATATCCCTATCCTAGCACAACTGTTCTTCAGAAATGTTTCTGCTGCCAGGGGGCACACCGCTGCTCCACGTTGGCTCCAGCAGACGCCTCTACGTACCGGACATGTCGTCGGGGCAAGTATATACAGTGGTGGTGCAGCACCCCGTGACGTCAGTTCAACCCTTTTGCCCCTCTAGCATCCTGAAGCTGAGACTGTAGAACCAATGGTGTACTAGCGGTCCGCCACAAGGGGCAGGTATGGAGGGAAATTAGGTATCCATGCGAGGAACAGCCAAAAGAATAAACATTACAGAGATGCAAGTAATTTGTTATTCTAATGGAGTCCTTCCTCCCATGGATTCCCCATCTATGATAGACTCCCAAAGCAGAAATACGTAAATTGGGAGGAGGGGGGAAGCAAGGACACCACCTAGAGCAGAACACTCTGAAGGACAGCCCTACCAAAACAGGCAACATGGACCTTGAGGGAATACAAGGAGTAATGCTTGTGCAGAGATGCACCCATTGCAACCTGCCAGATTTCCAGGACACACTCCCCTCTGCAGGGCAGAGTTAGCAGCCTCTCCTCTGGTAGAATGCACCACGAGACCCTCAGAGATATCTTTTCCAGACAGATGATGCATCATTCTGAGATGCAGAGAATGATCCACCTCAACAGGGTCTGTTTGGTGCCAGCCTGGTCAGCACGAGGCCCAGTGTAACCGACGAAATGCTGGACATTTTTCCTACCCCATCCAGTACAAAAGACATAGAACTTAAAGGGCTGCACCAGGTCCAGCCAATGGAATCGTTCCTCTCCCTTGGAAGGTTAAAGGAGAGGATAAAAACAGAGGAAAATGCTTCTTCCAATAGATGGGCATCCAAGACAACTTTCCGCGGAAATGAGGGCTGGGCCTCAGTCTCAAAGGCACCTTATCTTTGGAAAAATCTAAATAGGGAGGCGAAACAGAACGCCTGAAGCTCACCTACCCGTCTTGTGGAAGTGATGGTAACCAGGAAAATCACCTTCAGGGTGAGTAATCTAATACAACAAGAATGGAGGGGCTCAAATGGAGCACCCATTCGAAATATCAAAACCAAATTCAAATCCCACGCCGGAACCAAACACTGACTGGGAGGAAACTGGTTATAAAAAACCTGTGTGAACTCCATAACAGTCGGGATTGTAAAGAAAGAGCCCTGTTCCAGGGACCTCTTGAAAACTGTTAGAGCGGCGAGGTAACCCTTTACAGTGCCAATCTGCCGGCCTGCTTGGAAAAAGCAGAAATGCCCCCTGCAGAAAAGCCGACATGGGGGATAGAGGACAGGATAAAGGATCTAGATAACTTGCCCAGCACCAAATCGAAAATGTTCCCCACCTGCAGACATAAATGGATTTCATAGTGGGCCTGCTAGCTGAAAACAGCACATTGAGGATGTTGTCCGACAAGTCCAACTTCTTGTATCCCAGCCTCTCAGTAGTCAAGCATGAAGGTTCAGGCTGTTGACACACCCTTATGTCTAGGAGAGCAAGCCGGCTCTCCTCTGAAGGAGCCATGGAGGGCAGATGGCTATTCCAGCAACTTTGGATACCACGTTCCGCGGGCCCAGTCCGGAGTGATCAGGATCAATGTGGCTCCAAACAAGGGCAACCTCTTGAGAACCAGAGGAATGACAGGGATTGGCCGGAACGCATAAAAAAAGTCCACTCAGCTGTCAGTGTGTCCCCCAGAGCTCCCTGGCGAGGAAATTTCCTGGAACAGAAGAACTCACACTTCCTGTGGACACTGAAAGCAAAGAGGCCCACTTGAGGAGCCCCCAAAAGTAGATCTCCTCCAGAACTTCCTGGCAGAGCTCAGATTTGTGGGAGGCCAAAGTCTGCCTGCTCAAGGCATCCGCTGTGACATTCTCTCTTCTGGCCAGAAGAGCCGCTGTCAGAGACACAGCTCAAAACCACAGTCACATTGCTTCTCTGCACAGAGGCAAGGACCCCCACTCTACCTTCTTTGTTGAGGTAGTGCATGGCCACTGTGTTGTCCGTCAGGACCAGCACAGTCTTACATTTCAGAGCAGAGGAAAGCGACCAGGGCCAGCCTGATCAATCTCGCCTCCAGCAAGTTGATAAGTTCAGAGACTCACCAAGAGACCACAGTCCGCTCATAATCCGGTTTGACAAGCGAGCACCCCAACCAACCAGAGATGCATCCGTGAACACAGTCAAGAGGGTCAAGGTTGACGAAACAATGCGTCTCATCAAGTCGTCTCATATAGTCACATACTATGTCTTTATCCCGATTTTTGAAGGCTGCACAAAAAAAAAAAGATTTGTACTGGATGCAAAAAGCAGGGAAAAAAAACAGATTCGTTTTTTTTCTTATTTGGGGGGGTTTCACCCCCCGAATCGCCTGTCCCTCCATAATGCACCACTCCCCCACCCCCAACCTTGGTTTTCAAAGGCAGCCTGACACACCCAGTGACATCCCCCTTATAATTCCCCCCAACACTACCCTGACTCCTCTTCCAGGTCTTGCTGCGCCTGTCAGCCCCTGCGCACACATGTGTGCGTCGCAGGGGTTGACAGTTCGATTTAGAAAGATCACTCTGTGCGGTCACAGAGCAGTCTTTCTAAATCGGCCTTCTTTTGAATTGTTTTTTTAATAACAATGTTTTTACTTGGGACCATATGGCCTACTACGCAAGATCCTGAGACACCTTGCCCGACACCTGTAAACTGAAAATGGAACAGAGAAGCCAATGAAGCGATCTCATGCACAGCCTCGCCTCTGGCACCAATAGGATGCAGGTGGCCATGAGGCTCAGAATGCACAGGAAAGCCGAGGCCGGGTCTTGTGCCTAGGAGTGGATTTTCAAAATATGTTTCAACTCGATCGTAAGGTGGGAAAGCCCTGCCAAGGCAGGTGCCCAAGACCGTTCTGATAAATCGGAGGGACTGGGACTGCAAAACCAGAGACTTTTTGAATTTCAGTGAAAAGCCTAAGATCTGCAAAAGAGTGCATGTGTGGAGTAGATGCTTTGACATGATCTGGGAAGAGATTTCGGACCAGACAGTCGCTTAGGTAGGGAAAGACCTGAATGCCCTCCCTCCTGAGGCAGGCCGTCACCGCTGCTAGCAGCTCGGCGAAAACCCTGGGAGCTGAAGAAAGACCAAACAGCAGGACTATGAACTGGTAGTGATGTTGGCCCACCGGGAACCCCAGGTACTATGTGCATTAGATGAATCTGCATCTGGAATTAGGCATCCTGAAGATCCAGTGATACCAACCAGTCCAGGGCTGGCAGGATTCTAGCCAGTGTAACCATCTTGAATTCGTCCTTGCAGAAGAACAAGTTCATCAGCCGAAGATCCAGAATTTGACGCAAGCTCTCGTCTTCTTCGGCACCATAAAATAAGTGGAGTACCTTCCTCGTTCCGAGCGCAGTACCAACTCGACTGTGTTCTTTGACAGAAGCGAATACAACATTTCCTGGAAGAGGGGTTCCAGAGACAAGGGGATGGCCTGAGGGCCATGGTCCGTAGGGCAGTGTAGGAACGGGAGGCAATATCCCTGTTGGATCTCCTTTAAGGTCTAAATGTCAGGTTTTGCGCCCTGGGAATGCGGCGGGGACAGTGGCTGCGGCTGTGCCACTCCTGTGGGCAACGCTACCTCTCAGGAAGAGCCTGCCCTGTGTTGTACCCAGGGAAGACTGACCACAGCCTCTTGGGGCGAAGACAGGAGAGGCTCGAAAACCCTAACCCTAAGAGGACGACCATGCATAGGGCTGTTGCACAGCAAGCCCCAAGGACTTATCCGTTGCCTATGATGAATGGACCTTCTGAAGAGTGTCAATAGCCTTTGCTCCAAAAAGATTCTGGCCATTGAAAGGCATGTCCAACAGTTTGGTCTGACCATCAGCCACAAATCCAGACGTCCAAAGCTAATAGTGGCGCCTGACCATAGTGCTCGCAGCCCTGGACCTGCTCAGACAATCTGCATCGTCCAGTCCTGATTGCAACATCAGGCAGGCAGCCTCCTTGCTATCAGTAACTAAGGACATGAAACCATCTCTCTTTTCTCCTTCAGGGACGTAATCAGCCGCATTGGCCACATTCGCCCTAATGCCAAAGGAGAACTTTGCCATGGTGCAAGAGCAATTCAAGGCACACAGGGCAAGGCTGCCCAATGAAAACACCTGCTTACCCCAGGCGTCAAGCCTCCCACTTACCCTGTCCGACTGAAGGGTGGGGAAGGTGGAGGTCTTACAGCTAGCCGTCGCAGCCTGAACCACCGTTTTCTCTGGCGAGGCATGAGAGGAGAGAAATACTGCAGGCAGTGCTTCTTTGTCAGATCCCTGCTCACTGCCGGAACAGAGGCAGGTTTCTCCCAAATTTCCAGCATGGGGGCCTCTACTGACACATTTTAGAGCAGGAGTGTCTTTCTTGTTGGGAATCGTCCAAGATATTTCACATGTTGCACAGCTTGTATTTAACTTGGGATATGGATGAAGCTAAAAGCCCTAGAGTACTGGCCACCTTAGTCATCAGTCACTGTAAAGCAGCTTGAGACTTTCCTGGGGTTGTAGCAGGCAGACTGTCCATCTGCGGGGAGGTATTGAGACCACTGGCGACCTGCAGTTCTTTGGCTAGGCGCAGTACCATCACCTTCCCTGTAGAACTCCTCTGGGAAATCTCTCACTTCCCTAGTGACCAGGGGTTCTAACCCAAAGGGAACTGGATCACCCTATCGTCATAGATGTCATACATCCAAGACAAGAAGGTGTCCATGGGGAGTATGTCAGAGCTCTGCCCGCCCTGGGTCCAGAGTGTTCTGGTCCAGCATTGTCAAGGCCGGCCTGGCTGTTTGACCCACGAACAATTGGCTCCACAAAACCAAGGAGGTGGAAGCTGTTCCAAAGGAGAGTAACAAGCATCCTATAAACAAAGGGACTCCTAAAGAATTTGAATTCACATGGCATGACTTCACTGACTGTTGAGGACTCATGATCCACCACACACTCAACCCATCAAATCAATATCTCCTTCCTTTTTAATTACACACCACATCATACAACCCAACATCCTAACATCTGCAGAAGATTTGTAGATGTCATTGTTAACCTAGCGATCCAGCAAAAACTTTTAACGGTCCTTGGAGGCTTTAACATTTGGTTCAAGGCGCAAACAGAATCCACACCCAAAAGCTTGACCTCCAACATGGCGAGTTTTCACCTCAAACATATGGTCAAAGAAGAGACACTCTGCATGGCAACCTCTCAACGCAATCTTTTGTTAAGGCCGCCTAATAAGCACTCTTGCTCCCCATTTAGGCATTATGAATTAAGCAACTAATAATTCCTTTTACTATCAAGGTGTCAATTTGTCAGCTCTGGACTCACAAAGAAGAAATAAGTTACTTATCTGTAACTCTCGTTCTCCAGCATTGATATCTTTCATAGATTCACATGCTGTTTGATTCTCCATCGGCAGGCTGGGAATTCTCGAACACTAAAGCAGTTTACCCTTAAATTTTAAACTGCTTGTCACTTTAGCGTTCTTTTAGAGTAATTTTGGGTTATATTGCCCCACAGCCAACAGACATGTCCCTCTTAGCTAAACCTCTGGAGGCCATCTTCAGATTTGGCACAGCACACAGAAAGTGGCAATATAAGCCAAGAAGAGCCAAGCCGGGTAAGAGAGAGGTTTGCATGTCAATCTATGAAAGATACCAATGCTGGAGAACAGGAGTTACAGGTAAGTAACTTATTCCTTATCCAGCATTCGATCTTTCATATATTCACGCGCAGTTTTAATAAGATTACAAAGCAGTACATGCATAAAACCACAAGGGCAGAGGTACAGATCAACTGAAGGAAACAACTCGCCTTAAAAACACTCACCTCAACCAAACAGGTTACACATCACTGCCTGCCGACCCAGGACTCCTCCCTGGAATCCCCATTGACACAGTAGAACCTTGTAAAGCTATGGAGAGACCTCCACGTGGCTGCCCTGCAAATATCCAGCAGGGGAACATAAAACAGGAAAGCTCTAGTAGCAGCCACAGCCCTTGTCTAGTATGCTCAAGGCCAGCCCTGAAGGGGTCGGTTAGCACACCGACAACCATCTTGCAATTTGATGACTTCGAAAGGCTGTTGCCCTTACCCGAAGGACCAAAAACCATAGACAATTGTGATGACTTAGGAAGTCCTTAGTGTGAGCCACATACAATCTTAAAGCTCGGACAACATCCAGAGAATGCAAGGAGCGTTCAGCAGGAGAGGAAGGAGAACCAAAGAACACAGGCAAAACCAGTGGTTCATTAAGGAGAAATGAAGACGGAATCTTTGGCATGAAAGAAGGGCTTGTGCGAAGCGCTACCTTGGATTGATGAAGTCAAGTAAGGAGGCTTACAGGAAAGAGCCTAGATTTCGCCTACCCATCTGGCAGTAGTAATAGCAACCAGGAAGATGATCTTCCAGAACAATAACCTCAAAGATGCTTTGTGTGGGCACTGTTGAGCAGCGCGAGGATGAGGACCTAAACCTTGTTGCTCTGCTGAGGCCGATAGATATCCTGATAAAAACATCCTGTATTCGGCTGCTGTTCACCGAAAACAGCATTAAATATGCTTCCGGAAGGTTCCCTCTGTGGAATGGCCATCCTGACAAGGTAAGAGAGGCTGAAACTCATCTCCGACATTGACCCCGGCACGAAGAACATCTAGTATTGGGCGCCATCTTATTGGAACTTCAGAGAGGAGACAGAACACATTCTGGGACACAGGGATGTCAGAGGGATAACGCTGCAGGCTGTAAGCACTACAGCAGAGGCGAGCTACCCATTCTGGATATCGGAGCCCATCAACGTTGCCGGCGGGTGCATGCCGGGTACCCCGAAGCGAGGGACAATAGAGGTACCATGAGGGACAACACCCCTCCACGTTGGCCGCATTGAGGAATGACCTACATGCGGTCCACACAGGTGAAGAGCAGCGCGGACCGGCGGCAAGTCGAAGGAGAAACCCTTCACCCATACACTAACAATAATAGCAAACCCATATGAGAGCCGGACCAGAGGGGGAACCACATTTGAGAAGCCGGCGAAACTGATGTAGATTGAGGGATGCAACCGCACGGGGCAAAGTGTTAACCACAACAGATCCTGACACACAACTGCTAAGGAAGCGATTACCATTGATGGCCCACTATATACAGCAAATGAAGTAACAGTAAGGAAAACACATACCCAATCAAACAGGACCCCAGGCTGGGAACAAACAGGCACCCGCACTCGTCGAGACACCCGTGAGGCAGGTGCACAAACAGTGAAAGCCATCCGAAACATTGTTGACAGGATCCCCCGGACAACAGAGCGCACACATTCTCCCAATAGATTCACACGTGGCGGACAGAAGACCCCCAAAACCATGAATGCAGGTTGGGGGGTACTCCCAAGAGTGCCAAATGGGGAGCGAAACAACGCTGTAAGACAGGGAGTGACCCACAGCTATTAAGGGGGGTCTACTGATAAATGGACAAATATAACACCCAATGCGTATATTGAAGACCAGACAGGTGCACAACAAAGGAGGAAACAGTAAGGCCACAGAGGACAAAGAAGGTACCCGACCAGAGAGGCACAAAAGAAGATTGGGCACATAACTGGCCAAGTAGGTAGGGGACACATTTATCGGAGCCAACCAGACGACCACTCACAAAATGGTGAAAGGCCAACAGAAGATGGAGACGTACGTTGGCGCCAAGCCTAAAATGGCAAGCAGGCCCAGGACCAACAGGAGGGGGATCCAGGCACGCCGGCAGAGACAGGTGGTGTGATCTGAATATCTCATGACAGCTTTTCAAGAGACATAGAAGGCACTGTAAAACCAGGATCCAAGTAGTAGGGGTAGACGTATTGTTGGCATGAGCGGACCTGGGGAAAGTGAATGAAAGAGTGGTGTCAGCTGGACTGCGGATAAGTGACTTGGAGGCTGTGGTAGAAACCATGCGCAACAAAATCCAGGGCCTCGTGGGGGTTACAAGAACCCTCAAAGTAAGAGTGATGGATGCCGAAGGACGCTCTAAAAGATGTAACATATGGTTGGTGGGAGTGCCGGAACGGATGGAGGGGGACAGCACAGAACTCTTTGTGGAGAAAATATTATTGGCAACACTGAGGCCCTGCGGCCTCTCCAAATTGGTGACAGTGGAGAGAGCGCATAGGGTACCCGGTCGCCCCACCCCCAACCCTAGGAAAACCATCCCGAGCCATCTTAGCTAAACTGCTTAACTTTAGAGACCGAGATGCGATCTGCAAGAGGCTCAGAAACTGGGGAACATACAGATGGAGAATGCACAGATCCTGATATTCCCAGACTTTACGCAAGAGGTACAAAGACAAAGACAATCCTTTGACTCAGTAAAAAGTAAAATCCAGGAACACGGCCTGCGATGCAGGTTTTTTCCAGCCAAATTGAAGGTGCTGGCGGACAACCAGTCGCATTTCTTCCTCACGTCCAACGAAGCCTGGACCTCGATACTGCCCAACTACACCAACACTCTTGTTGCACTGCTGTTCGCGTGCGCTTCGTGCTGTGGGAGGCATTAAGAGGCTTTCAGGCAGGCAGGATCGGGGAATGTCGAGCTGAATGCTCCCATGCTTAACCAATCCAATCCAGCACACTGCAAGTCGGATTCAATCCAGAAATAAAGCACAGTAAGTGACGGCAGATAAATAATCACGTAGAGGGCTCCAAGAGACAGAGAATACAGCCTAACTGCACTGACACTCTTGTCGCACTCGCGCAGCATTGAGTAATAGCGACCTATGTATCCTGTGTTACAGAATACAATGCGCTGCTCAGAAAATGTTAAAGCTAAGGCCTCTGAATTGCATTTGTTTAGGTGAAGGAGTTTATTCTGCCCATCAATATTTGGGATTGAAGAGAAATGTTTGCAAAATTTTACAAACATTCATATACTGACTATTTTAAGTACAGTGACGTTTCTAAAGATTTATCAAACAGTGCTAGAACATTGAAGGAGCCTAAACTCTGAAGACTGCTTAGTGGGTTTTTCGTCTATGAAAAACACCACATCATTGCTAACGGGATGCAGAAAAATAAAACTGGTCACTGACCTGAAATATAATCTAGAAGAAATGATTATTACCTCATTTCAAAAGATATTCTTAAGGGTACAGCTAGGGGATTTATAAACGCCCAAAGCACTGTGGGACTGTATGCTGCATATTTTCCAAGACAAAACAGGTAATGACTGTGATTATCCAAATTACTTCAGACAGGGGGATCTAAAACATCTTGCCTATCTTCAGAGAAATACATTCACAGGTAATACATAGTGTTTTTCTATTACTGATTTACGTAGGTAACGGTCCACACAAGACAAGTGAATATAAAATGTGCTAAAGTCCTGGAATTGTTATGCATTCCCAATTTAGGTCATAAAATAATACTAATATTTCAACTTAATGCATTCAAATCAGAAGAATATGTTCTCCTCTCAGATATAACGATACAATAATTTAAATACATCCACGCTAGAACAGCTGAAATCGTTCAAGTAGAAAACCGACAAAATGGCTTAATTGGATATAAATGTTTTGTATAGTTACCTTCAGTGTTGTATTTCATTCGCATGTTGTTAAAATAATCAAAAGCATTCTTTAAAACCCATATTCTGACTACATTGTCTTGTCCTGCTGATGCAAGTAAACGGCCACAGTGAGAAAATTTCATCGTCCACACCGCACCCTATCAAAATAATACAAACGTGACAGAATAAAACTTTCAGCTATAGACAATACATCTTGTGTATTATTAAGAAAAGAAAAAAAATGTACAACATGGTCATCACTTTGTTTTGCATCACATACAATCATAAGAGTCTTTAAAATGTCACGAAAATATTCTGAAAGGCAGAATGGTTATAGTTCTCTCAATTCTTTTATTACTCTGACATTTAACACGTTCTTCACATTTAAAAAAAATCCTGCAGGGGATATTCCTTCTATGACTTTTAGCAAATTTAATCTGTTACTTGCTATGTGAGGATGGCTATGATTTCATGTTTACTGCAGACAATGTTTCGACACACTTCCTCTTGCCTCACCCCTTGAGCTAGAGCCCTTTATAGCATGTGTCTAAATGAGGTGGTCTTATCCATCAAACAAACCCATCAGGAACGTATTGAAAGAAAATACACAAAAATAACCCAGTGAGAGACTCCCAGATATTCATGGCCGCCCCATTTACTGCTTTTCAATTTGGCCTGCGCTCTAAATGGCTTATATAGGACTGGGCGTATTTATTACATGTCACAGGTATCACCTAGAGTCTTTGAAAAGTACAACATTAAGACTGACAGTATTCAATACTGACACAGGCACGGCCAATGATAGTGTGCAATTTACCACAAGCCAGTTCACCCTAATTTATCATTGCAGATCAGAACCTCTCTAATCAAACACAAGTTAACTTCCTTGACCTTGTCTTTCTATCTTCCTCACTTGTAAATGACAATATCTCTATCAACCTTATTCCCTATGATCATTATTTTTCAATTTAATGTCACGGTTACCCCCTCCTTACCACAATACATCCACGCCTTAAGTGCCCCTTCTTCCCTTAACCTCTTTTTGGAGCTATGAGATGCGAAAAAGAGTAGAAATTCTTATTTCCATAGACCTTCTATTCACCCAACGTATGACTTGCAGGGACCCTGAAGCCCTCGTCGTCCTCCTCAAAAGTAACTTGTGTGGGCACATTGTTGCACTTCCTTCTGTTTACGCCCCACACTAAGTGCAAGACTCCTTTGTTCAGGGAGCTCAGCTAGAGCCTATTGGTTTTCGTTGAGGGCTAGTTGATCGTAGGGTGCTATTTCAATGCCATACCAGATCCATCTCTGGACAAATCCTCGCATCCGACCCCATCGGGCATACGCAACAGCCTTGGCCCTTTTACACCTATTTTGCTCAGTGAATGTTGTGGACTCATGGCGTATCATTCATCTGGAGAACACAACTACTACTCTTTTTCTCACATCTACAGGAGTCACACTCGCCTCGACACTGCAGCCCTGATCCCATCTCTGGCGAAGTTAGACATTGGAATAAGACGATTGTCGGATCACTTCCCAGTAACGGCAGACCTCCTGGTTCATCGACTCTCACCCATTCCTAGGCCTCACTGGCAATGAAGGGACTCCCTGCTCCAGGACCCTTTGGTCAATACAGATATAGGTGCCTTAATTGAGCAATACTTTGAGAGCAATACCATCCCAGGCATGCACTGGAACACCGTTTGGGACTCTTTAAAGCAGTCCTCGGAGGCAAACATATCGCTCATGCCTCAGCCGTTGTCAAAGCCAGAGAATCCACCAGCCATCTGGAAGACTAGTTCAGGGCCTTGAAAAAGGTCCATAAGATGATCAGCCTGAGAGCCCCAAAAAATATGCAGTAAGCAAGAAGAAAGCTGGCGACCCACTGGTTGATCGAGTCGTTCATGCGATCTTGTGACAAAACAGAGGCGCTATACACAAGACAATAAGGCCAACAGATTGTTGTCTGCCAAACCCAAAGACCTCAAATCTATAAACAGGATCCCCAGGCTCGGGGACCCTTCTAGGGTGCTGCATTCTGCGAGGACATTCGAATTCGGAATGACGAGGCACAGAGCGCTTACGTTACAAGTGCGCCTCTCCCATCCCTATCAAATCTCGATATTAGCTCTGCGGATCAACTTATTTCCAAAGAGGAAGATGACGAGGCATGGTCGTCTCTCTCTCCCCACAAAACTCACGGCTCAGATGGTTTCACAGTTCATTTCTACAAGCCCTTCAATAATCAGCTGATCACCCCACAAAAGCAACCTCTAAGTCTTCAATAACCTCTAAAGTAGTCCCCAAACAATGGCAGAGACCCTGGCAATCCTGCTCCTGAAGCCTGGAAAGCTGGATTCCATTTGTGACTTCCATCGCCCCATCGCTCTGTTGAACATGGAGGCCAATTCTGTGGGAAGGTTATGGCCACAAGACTTTTGTGTGTTCTTCCACTCCTCATTCACCCTTATCAATCGCTCTTCAATAGGTCCTCACAAAACAAACAAACCTAACTGAGCTAGGCAAACTCAACAACCAAAGAATTCTCTTTAGTGTCACTCGAACAAAGTATTCGTCAGGCTGGACTGAGGCTTCCCGCAGAAGACCCTGTTGGCCTTTGGGTTTAGGCTGAACTTCAGGTCCTGGACCACTGTGTCCCTAGCCGCACCGGTCACAGAAATCTGAATAAGAAACCATTCTACCCAGTCCATATAGCTAAAGAGATGAACACAACAGGGCTGCCATTTATTACCCCTCCCCATTTGCCCTCGGGATGGAGCCCTTAGCTCACAATGTCAGGGCGACTGCACAGCTATATAGGATCGTGGCTGGCCCCTCGTCTCAGAAACTAGCCCTATATGCCAATGACAGCCTTCTATTCCTCAGTCACTCCGAGGTCACTTTCCCTGCCGCGATTCAGAAACTGAAGGCCTTTGGCCAGGCTCCAGACTTCAGGCTACACCATAAATTTGAACAAATCTTTAAGATCTTTAAGAAACAGCAGGCACGATCCACTGCCTCAAAGCCACATGCTCACTAATTTGGGTCACAGAAATTTCTCAACTACTTGGGGGTAAACATAGCCTGACCGAAAAGGAATCTTTATGAACTCAATATACTGCTTCTTCTAAAACCCATCTCAGCTGAACTGTGCTCCCTCTGGAAATATCCTGGCTAAGCCGGATCCACTTGGTTAAAATGAATGTACTTCCAAAACCCCTTTATTCAGCAGCCTCCCAATCACGATACCTAAACCCTCACTTAATATTCAAAAGGGTAAATTCAGCTTCATCTGGGGGAGGGAGGGACACACGTACGAATCTCCCGGAAAGGCCTCTACCGCTATGCAGCGTTCGGAAGACTAGAGGTTCCCCCATGTATGGTGATATCTAGTAGCAGGCCAACTGGGAAAATGGGGTGAGAACTCAGTTCGAACCGGTTGGCCACAAATAGAGCAACTATGCACCTTCTTCCCCCTGGACTCCCTCCCCTTTTTGAGCAAACATTCACACTTGCGGGAAGGTCCTCTCTTAGGTTTGACTGTGGCATCATTCTCCTACTGGGACACAGCACATAGGCTCTAGGGATTGAAGCCGGGCTTGTGCCCTCTTTCTCCTGTCCTGAGAAACCCCGACTTCACTCCGAGGGTTGCAATTGGTGGCTTTCAAACGCTGGTTCGGTGGAGGGCAAGGGCTTCATTTAGACGGCTTCGTCTATGCCCCCACCCCCGGTGCATTTGAAGATTTCAAGCCAAAACTCTCCCTACCTGAATCAGAAAGGCTGTGCTATTATGTGAGACACTGGATCTCATCCAGGGAGTTTTGCTTGGCGGGTACGAGGGAACCCACTGCCTGGAGTTACTCATGGGGGATATGCTGGACAAAAATAAGAAACAGGTTTTACCGACTGCTAGATGGATCCTACCTTAACGACAAATTACCATACGTGTTGGCATGGGAGAGAGGCCTCAGGCTTGAAATCCCCCACAATCCTTGTCACAAGTTTGGTCAAGGGCCCAAAAAAGCGCTAAATGTATGCTTATAAAAGAACATTCATACAAAGTGGTGCTACGCTGGTACCTCCCGCCCTCCACCCCACCCATATGGCTCATTACCTCTCTCCCAGATACTCATCTCTATGCTGGAGGGGCTGCAGTCAGATCGGTGGCCTGGAACATATGAGGTGCACTCACAATTCTATTGGAAAGAGGTAATTTTAAGGATCAGATGCATTGCCGGGCAGAATCCCCAAATAAATCTGCTCACGCTAATTTTAGGGGACACTGACCAGGAGGGTGTGACTGGACAATGTGTCCCTTTTCCCCAGAGAGGAGCCACCCCCTTTGGGGCTAGAGGCATGAGCCTGTTGCGCAAGACCATCCCTAGAGGTCTGGGCAAGTGAAACATCACTGGGAGTGACTCACTTCTTGGGGACAAGGACTCCGATTCCAATAATGAACTCCCAGTCCAAACCACCTTGTCTGCATATTTGGATGTTGGAAATACTTTGTTAATTATGATTTTAGCAGGAAATACCAAAGATCTTTCATTAACTCTACTGACTCCAGGTAATGCTGAAAGTCACCTGAAGGCATGATCAAGGAAGACAGACATAAATCCTTTTGCTCAAATGACACGACGTATAAGGAGAGAGCGGATGCTGAATGGAGATGAGACTACTACGGAGGGAGGAGAGCAAACTGCTATGCAGACGCAAGTCTCTGTAGCAACAAGGTTCGTGGGGGGGGGGGCAGAGACGCGATGAACCACAGAGCGAGTGGTGACGTGTACAGAAAGAGACCTGCCAGCTGGAGGCTGGACGGCAGATGCCTTGATTGAGCAAGAGGGTCCGGTCAAGGAACGAGAATGAACAGAAAGACAACCGTCTTCTCTGGTGGCGTACCATTGAAGAGCAGTGGCAGGCGTGGCGTCCAGCAACCGATGCCGAGACTGGTGACTGGAGAGGAGCCTGGGTCCCAGAGCTGCATCCGACAAAAGGGCCTGCTCCGCTGAAAGCAGTACTGACCGGAACACAGACAACATTGATTTGTGGACGCCAGCGAGTCCTGTTACAGTTGGTTTCACCGAGTACCAAAACCTAGACAGGTACGGAAAACCGGGTGAAACGGATACTAACAATGTATGTCTCAGCTGCAATAACTGTCAGACGTAAAAAACAACTTGAGAAAAACAGGTTCACAGCCCCGCTAAAGCTACGTCAAAGAGGTGCAAACATTTTATGTCAGGAGTGGAATAGCTGACCAGGCTGTTCTATATTGGAATTGTGAAACCAATACACATACCAGAGAACCACAGGACTTTGGGGATAGGGGGGTCTCCATACCACGAAGATGGGAGACAGAAGTGTCTTGTAAAGTAATCCTGACGGGGTGGGGACATTTGAAAGAAAACCTGAGAAAAGTACAAGAAGAAACTGTTTTCTTTATCAAGGGGGAGAGTGAAACCCATGTTAGGCAGAATTGCATCTAGTACCCTCTGGGACCACCACATAGAATTAGGACTACAGGTATAACCAAAGCCAACCTTTGGTATAAGTCTGTACTACACAGTTTGTGGTAGCGAGCTGAGCAGCCACGCTTATCTCAAGAGGGAATGTGAGCAGTAAAAGGATGTTACACAGAGGTCTTACAATCACAGTGGTTCAAGTAGACACTTACATTCAAGGTTTCTTAGTAAAACACTTACGTTATTACACAGTCATTTAGAAAACATTCACTAGACGAAGGCAACTTAATATCATACACAAACATACTTCAATACCACATCAATATACTTCTGAGTAAATTAGGCTCCACTGAAATAGGAGCAAAATAGCATTTCAGTTACTTTCAATGGGAGTAAAAAGGCACAAGTTAATAGAATAGATCACAAATACTTTCTTAGGCAGTGCAAATAGTGTCAGTTCACTAGAGGACTCGATTCAGTTCAATAGGCCTAGGCCAAGTCAATGGGCTAGTGTCTTGGATAGGAAAGAGCAGTACTTTTAGTAAACAAAGTCTTTGCCAAAGTTCTCAGAAGTAGTTTGTACGAAAAAGAATCGTATGTTGGGTCACAAGCTGATTAGGCCTGCAAGTTGGGAAAGTTTCACGAACTTTCACTGCGAGAGGTAAGTTCTCTCAATCGGGTTGGCACAGTACCTTAATATGAAGAAAAAGAGGCAGCTGAAGATGTTGGTTCCTGACAGTTCCTGCAGATCTCTGTTCCTGAGCCACAGTCGTGGGGACAAGAGGGAGGACGTCAGGGGACTCCTGCACTGCACAGGGACGGGTCAAAAAAGCTGGCAAAATCAAACATCTTCGGTTCGAGTAGCTGTCGTCAAGCACACAAGCTGTTGTCCTTCCCCCCTGGTTAATCCTAACCAGCTCCGAGAATGGTAGCCAGGTGGCTTACGAGTGGATTGGTCCCACCAACTCAACAGAAGAAGTCGTCCTTGAATGGGCTTCTCTGTCGAGATGAACTTGGCAATTCAGACCTGCAGCAGGGCTTCACTGGGCAAACCAGCGATCCAGGAGTTGCAGCAGCCGTCCTCTTCCAGCTTGTCTTCGGTTCTCTTTTTCCAGTGGTCAACTCTGCTTTCCAGTCTAAGAGACTCGCCTTTTAAACCGTTTTCTCCCTTTCATTCCAGCCTAGCTGCCACTCACCCAGCAGGGTGGCTGTCCTTGACGGACAGTCAGCCAGCCAATCCCACCAGAGTGCATTTGGGTCTCCTAGGAGACCAAGCACAGGGAGATATAGGCACCTCCCTCATTTCCTGCCCACCCAGACACTCCCGGTCTTCAGTCCTGAAGCCCGCCAAAGGCATTGAAACAAAGGGACCAAACCTGGTGTGGCACGTAGAGAAACTCTAGAAGGACCTTTCCAAAAAGAAATGGCGAAAAAAAGAAGACCGGAACCAGTTTAAACAAAGGGGTTTAAGGTGCCACCTTGAAAAACAAGGTTCCCGCAATTTTTAACTACCTGTGTTCGCGGTCGGGAAAAATCATGTTAGTTTGTTGTAAAACCACTGCCACCAGCCTTTTCGATTGGAAAGGGTAGCATTTGACTGCTACATGAGTTTCTAGACATAGGGGATTTTAGGTAACCCCTGCGGCACTCTATAGGAAGATAGTGTGTGCTGGGTCTAGGAATTTAAAAAGACTAGTAAAGTCAATTTAACTTTACATTCTCTGGGAAACAGTAGTTCATCCCAGAGAAGGTATTTAAACCTCTTGGAAGTCTAAAAGACATCCCTGTGTCACTGCACTGAGGGTGCTGCGTAACACACATGAAAAGATGATGCCTATGGAGTTATCTTAAAACTCCATAATCAAAGAACACAAGAGTAAAACACACATCAAAATACATGAAAGAGTGGGAAAAAAGGCTCACACTCTTTCCAGGTAAAAGCACCAAGTCCTCAAAATCCAGCAAAGTTGCTGGGGGTCTCTAAGGTGAAGGAAATAAGCAGATTTATGAGAATTCTCCCTAACAACCCATACAGAAGATGATTATAATTTCTACCAAGAGACTATCTGAAGATTGTGAAACTATATCATTGTGTACTAAAGAAACTTTAAGACTGAGAACATGTCTACGAGTTGGGCCAGGCAGAAGCCCAAACCAAGGCTATTGTGCAAGCTTCCTCTTTTTCCTTTAGTTCAGTGTTTTCTATAGTGGTAGTGCCAGTTAGTGGTTGGGATACGCACAGAAGACTTACTTTGAATTTGACGTGCATCCTTAGTTTTAATTTAGCTAGCTTAAGAACCTTCCCTCATAGCGATAGTGTTAGGTATGCGTTTTTTGCTATTATTTTTGACAAACATCTTTAACTATGACACAATGTAGTCAGAGTCCTCCTCCTGGTTCACCACAAGGGAGAGTACGGACTGAGTGGAGAAGATGCTTTTTGGACCGTTCAACTGCTAGCCATGACTCACCTAACCCCCAGCAATCTTGGAAAGTCCACGAGTGTCCATTCCTCAACACATGGTGGCTAAAGATCTGGGAATCTTGGGCCTCACAAAAAATCACTGCTTCCCTAAACGACTTCCAGCCCAAATGCTCGAGAACCTAAATCCCCTGGGTCACATACTGTAGGGATACACTGGATGCTCCACCCAAACCCAATACCCTGTGTCACCTATCATCCTTCTAACTCATCAGCACAGGGGGTCAATTTGGGGTGGGGGAAGGGCATGGCGGAGTTCTCCGGGCAGTGAAGGTGGAGTGGTGGGTGAGGTCGCTAGCCTTCTCCTCAAGCCTCTTCCAAGGCATTTTGTAACCGGTGTGCCTCGCCCCTCTTTATTAGTATTAATAGTTTGTGCCTACCTAATACAGATGTACATTGGAATTCTCAATGCCCTATCAGACCTACTCCAACACCCTATTCCACTCCTACATTCTCGCTATGTTTACATAGGTTTTTCCCTAAATTTGACCTCCTTGAATGAAAAGTTGTTTTTCCTTGTGTCTGGCTGATCCCGATTCATAATTTGAAAATTCACAAATAAAGTTGAAAAACTAAAAAACAGTTAGGCAGGAACAGATGCTACAGATACCTTGGGCCTCTCTAGGTTACAAAAACCTGGAGGCCAAGGCACCGGAGACTAGGACAATAGGGAAAGTGGGAGGGCGGTCGATGAAGTGGTTTTTGGTGTGGGAGAAGGAACAAGTTACTTACCTGTAACTGTTGTTCCTTCTACAGCATGGGGTCTGGCATGGATTCACATGCTCATGAATAAAAATACATAGCAGTATACACATGCACAACCACGGGAGGTGGCAACAGGCTCAACATTAAGCAATAGAACAACTCAACATTAAGCATCTCTTACCTCCTCACCAGGCTCACCTTAAGCGAACAGGTTGCGCAGCACTGCTTGGCTGACCCTGGACTCCTCCCTTGAGTCCCGATCGACGCAGTAGAATCTTGTGAAGGTGTGCGTCGACCTCCACGTAGTAGCCCTGCAGATGTCCAGCAGGGGCACACCAGACAGGAACGCCGTGGTAGCAGTGATCGCTCTGGTCGAATGGGCTCTCGGACGGCCGGGCAGCGGTCGGTTCGCCAACCGGTGACAATGCATGATGCAGCCGGAGAGCCATCTGGAAATGGAAGTCTTCAAGAGAGCCTTCCCTTTCCAGACCCAAAGTTCACGAATAGCTGTGATGTCTTTCGAAAACTCTTCATGCGATTCACGTAGAACGTCAGCGCTTCAGCTACATCCAGCGAGTGCAAAGTCCTCTCGGCTGGCGTCGAAGGCGACGGGAAGAAAACTGGTAACACCAAGGGCTCGTTGAGGTTGAAGTCTGAAGGCACCTTGGACATGGAGGGGTGTGTCCTAAGCACTACCCTTGTGTCATGAAAAGTCAAGTATGGAGGCTTGCAAGATAGGGCCTGAATCTCTCCCACTCATGCAGAGGTGATGGCCACGAGGAACGCTGTCTTCCATGACAGGAACTTCAAGAGCGCCGAATGCATAGGCTCGAATGTGGCTCCCATGAGCCTGGTCAGCACCACATTAAGTTCCCACGCCAGGGCAGGAGCCTTCACCGGCGGGAATGAACGGAATAGTCCCTTCATAAATTCCTTTACCAGGCGATGAGACCACAAGGACGCCCGTCCCGTAGTCAGATGTATTTTTATGGAGGCGTGAGCCAGTCCAGCTTTGCCCAGCGACAGTAAGTATGGCAGCACTTGGGCCGTAATCCGCAGAGGGTTAATCTTCTGAGCACAGCACCAGACAGAGAATCTCTTCCATTTATGACCGTAACACTTGAGAGTTGAGGACGCCCTGGCCTTTGCAAGAACCTCTCTGCAATCAGCTGGGATATCGTACCCTCCAAACTCTTGCGCTGCAGGAGCCAGGCCTGCAATTTCAGCGACTGTGGGTCGTGGTGTAGAATGGCGCCTCATTCTCTGGAGAGAAGATCCGCGTCCACCGGCAGCCTGACTGGCAGGGACGTTGACAAGTCCAGAAGGTCCGGGAATCAGACCTGCCTCGGCCAAGCCGGTGCGACGAGGATCATCCTGCTCCTGGACTTCTTGACCTGGCTGATGAGGCGAGGCAGCAACGGCAATGGAGGGAACGCATATAGAAACAAGCCGTCCCAAGGGAACGGGAAAGCATCACCCATGCTCCTCGGCTGTGGGAACCTGCTGGCGAACCTCTGGCACTTGGAGTTCATCGCCGTCGCGAACAGGTCAATCTGGAGCTTGCCCCATCGTTGGAAGAGTCGATCCACTTGATCTTGGTGCAGTTCCCACTCGTGGCACGAGCGCAGCTCCCTGCTGAGTGAGTCGGCAATGGTGTTTTTTATTCCTGCCAGGTGGAAGGGAACCAGAAACATCCCCTGGGCGACGGCCCAGTGCCACAGATCCTGGGCTGGGGATCTGGTGCCTCCCTGCTTCCGTATGTAGAACATCGTGGTGGTGGTGTTGTCGGCAAAGATCCTCACCACTTGAGGGACGGGAGGAACGACTTGAGAGCCCAGAACACTGGGCAGAGCTCCAAGATGTTGATGTGAAGAGACCTCTCCTCCGGGAGCCAAAGGCCTCTTGCGTGGAGATCTCTGGTGTGGGCCCCCCAAACCTCCAGAGAGGCGTCCGTAGTCACTGTCTCCTGAAACGCTGGGGTTTGAAAGTCTGTGCCCATCGTGAGGTGAGCCCGGGTGCCTCACCATAGGATCGCCCGACGGAACTCCTCGTCGAGGGGGATCCTGTCCTCGAAGCAGCCCCCTGCCTGAAACCAGCGGGCGTCGAGGAACTCTTGTAGCGGACGCATCTGAAGTCTGCAAAGGGGTACAAGGTAGATGCATGAGGACATCATCCCGAGAAGGGACTTGATGGACCTCACCCTGGCCACGTCCGTGGTTAACAGTCGCCGTACCTTGCCCAGGATGGTTTTGGTCCTCTCCTCTGAAGGGGAAGCCAATTGCTCCACTGTATCGAGCTTCGCCCCCAAAAACAGTGCTACTTACGACAGAACCAGGTGGGATTTGGGGTAGATGGAGAACCCCAGCTCCGTGAGCAACCGGACGGTCCTCGCCGTATGATTGACGGCGAGCTCCCTTGACCTTGCCCGGATTAGCCAGTCGTCCAGGTAGGGGTAGATGTGGATCCCCTGCAGGCACAGCCGCGCCGCCACTGGTGCCAGGCACTTGGTGTAAACCCTGGGTGCCGACTTTAATCCGAACGGTTGGGCTCTGGATTGGTAGTGGCGTCCTTGAACCACGAACCTGAGGAACTTCCTGTGCCTTTTTAGAATGGGGATGCGGAAGTAAGCATCCTCTAGGTCCAGCGACGATAGAAAGACGCCTTCCTCCAGCTGTCCCAGTACGTGCTGGAGGGTGACTATCCTGAATTTCTGCGCCTTGATGTATTTGTTTAACCGACGCAGGTCTAGGATGGGGCGCCAACCGCCTGTCTTCTTCCTGACGAGGAAGTACCTTGAGTATACTCCGGAGCCCTGGAGCCTCCTGGGGACGAGCTCGATGGCACCTTTCTTGAGCATCGCCTTTACCTCCAACAGCAGTTGAGGGACGCGATTCTCCTTCCTGGCCACGGGAGGAATGCGAGGGCACTTCTTTAGGAATTCCAGCAAGTGCCCGTTGGCCAGGGTGTCCAACACCCAACGATTGGTGGAGATGGACTCCCACACCCTGACGAACTTCGTCAGTCGGCCTCCCACTGGGGTGCTTCGGTGGGGGCCCGACCACCCGGCTGGGTCAGTCTTGCTTGGAAGCGGCCTTGCCGTCTTGGCCTCCTTGGCGACGACGGCGGGAACCCCCTTGCTTGGGCGACCTCTGTAGGCCTCCTGGGAAGAGGAGCGGGCCGCCTGGCGGTAGGTGGAGGAGCCACCGCTGGATCCTTTGGAGGCACCCTGTCTGCCTCCAGAGCTCCGAAAGGGCCGACGCTGCTGAAGCACCCCAAGGGCCCGGGCCGTCTCCGAGTCGGTCTTGATGACCTGTAAAGGCTCATCCACCGCCTTACCAAAGAGGTTGTTGCCGTCGAACGCATGTCCAACACTCTGGTCTGGACGTCCTGGCGAAGGTCTGTAACCTTGAGCCATCCTCGTCGTTGGAGGCAAACTCCGTTGCCCAGTTGGTGAAAAACGGTATCTGCAATGTCCGTTGCCACCGTAATGGGGTGATCCGATGCCACCTCGCCCTCCTGCAGAATTTCTAGGGCCTCTGCCCTTTTATCATCAGGCAGGAAATCTAGTAGGGGAGCTATCTTGAACCAGAGCTCCCTGTCGTAGCGCGCCACGATCGCTAAGGCATTGGCCGCCTTAATCATCGTCGCCGCTGACGAGATGACTCGTCGTCCGATAGAGTCCAACTTCTTACCCTCGCTGTCCGGCGGGGAAGTGGAAGTTGAAGCCGCCGCGCCCGCTGCTGCCTTCTTAGCCGCTGCCGAGACGACCGAGTCCGGTGTGGGCTTGGCCCTGAGGCACAAGGGGGCAGCATCGGGGACTCGGTACTTCTTCTCGTACCTGTCCCTCTTGGCGGGTGTCGTGGCAGGGATCTTGAGGACAGCAAGCCCCTCGTCCCAGATGTCGTCGAGTAAAGGCACCGCGAGGACCGTCTTCCTCTTAGCCTCTCGTTGTTGGTACAGAAACCCCTCCTTTTTCTGTTCTTCACGGCAGAGCTGGAGGAGCTCGGATGCCCTGGTTATCATGGCGTGGAAAGAGCCAACCTCGTCGGCTGGGGACGCCCGCGGGGGGGGGGCGACGACGTGATGTCTACTGTGTCATCGCCGCCGCCCGTATCCGTCGCCGTATCCTCTCCCGGCGAGGGGGATGAGGGAGTCCACCGGCCTCGCGGGCACATAGGGCGGAGAGGGGTGGACTCTCCTCCGCTTGTTTGGAGGGTTTCCCGACGGGCCTGGTTCTGGATCCTCCGTCTGGGTCCGTGGTAATCTCGTCCTTATCTCGGTACATAAGGATTAGATTACCAACAAAATGGCCACCGAGCTATCCTGGGGCTCGGACAATGGCTGCGATGGACAGGATGGCCGCTCCACTGGGCCCTGTTCGTCGTCCTCGTCACTATCTTCAATCACCTCAGCAGGGACCGTCCCCTGGAATTGAAACTTCACGAACCTCTCGTTGAGGTGTATGAACCTCTCATTGAGGCCTATGGACCTTTCTTTGAGGCCCCTCTCAGTCTCCACCAGTTCCACCTCAGAGGCTGATTCCGAGTCTGTAACGGCCACCGGCCCATCCCCCTCTTTTTCAGCCGGGGGCTTCATGGGGGTCTTAGCGGTGGGCTGGAAAGAGGATTCCCTCCGCGGCGGCAGGGATACTCTGGGCCCAGAGGCCGTTTCCATTGGCATAGTCTCAGCCGGCTCTGCCAGGGTTGCAGAGACCACTTCGGTAGAGGCCTTAGCCGGGTGGATCAAGGCCCTCACCACCTTAGGTGCGCCCTGGGCCTTCGCCTTGGAGGGAGGGTCAACGCCTCACTCCCCCTTCGAGATCGACTGGGTCCGCTCCAGCGGCCTACCCGGGTTCTCGGACTTCCTCTTCCCCGAACCAGAGTGCTGGCTCGTGGTCGAACGTGCCAGGGAAGTAGCGCCCTGCTTCGCAACCGAAGAGCCCGACCTTTCGGCGCTCCCGGAGCCCGCGGACTCGCGGTGCTTGGCCTTCTGTTGGGCCCCCGTCGCCAGACTTCTTCGCCTTCTCACTTGCTGTGCCCTACTCCAGCCAGGTGGCGAGGCGGGAACCACGATCTTGTTTGGTCCTTTCCGAAAGGTTCTTACAGAACGCACAGTCCTTCTCCACGTGCATCTTGTCCCCATGGAGGCAGTAGAGACATCGCGAATGCTCGTCCTCCTTGAAAACGTTATATAAACCGCATCCAGGGCAGTTCCTGAACAGCTTGGATCCGGGCAACGAGCTCCCTTTGTCCTAGGCCATGTCCGTTGAGGTAGGCGCAGATCTTCTGGAATCCTCCAAGGAGAGTAAACTCGATGAAAACTTCACCCTTGAAGGGCATAGAAGAATTCCAAAACGGGTCCCCGTTATCGGAAGTAGAAACGGTGGAGCTTGAGGCTCGATTAAACTGAAAAAATGAGAATCTCCTGAAAAAGCGTGAAAACGCAGTAAAGAACTCGAGAGCTAAACACGAGGACTCCCAACACTTGAGCGCGCGGTAAAAATCTGAGGATGGCTGCCAGAGGCAGGGCTTAGGGAGAGGGCAGTCATTGGCTGGGGGCAGTATGACCCAGGGATCAGTGATTGGTGACTACTAAGAAAGACCGATCAGAAACGAAACTGATACTGATTTTTTCTTTACCGAGGATGCCCAGCCTGACGACAGGGAATATTCATGATATCCATGCCAGACCCCATGCTGGAGAACATTTCATTTAGCAAACTCTGGAAATTGTACTGGAATTAATGCAGAGTGCAGAGGTGTGGAACAAGGGCATTTCGCTAGATGTTGCAAGACTCTTTCCAGAGGTGGGGCTAAGGAAATGTTGCAATGTGATGACTCCAGTGCAGTCATTACGGATTCCCCAGCGGTGACCTCCTCCCATGTGGCCTGGGGAAGGCATCCGCTACCTGATCCTGACGGCAATTTCATGAGGGACTATCACATGGGTGTAGACAGCCACCGGGGAGATGTCATAACTTCACTGGAGGAGACGTGGTATCTCCCCATTACCCATCCCTTATACCCAAGACCCTTTTTCATGGGAATGGCACACATGCATACTATCAGATACATGTGTCCACTGGTGGGAGAAGTAAACCCTCTTCTTCATATTTACATGTTCAAACACTTAACCATGACACTAACTCACAATGCTCAAACATAACACCTTTTTCTTCTAAGGTTCCATATTATAAAACCAGTAAACAGAACTACTCCAACACCATGTGTTTAACGACACCTAGGAACTTCAACTCCCAGAATTCTCCAGGTACTGAGACGAGGAAGATGCACCATGCACCAAGAACTTCAACCACAATGAGTAGTCTAGCTGTTTTTCTAGGGTACCTGTGTGCGGGACCTTTAAACCTCACAAGCGCACTGTTGAGAGGTAGAGCAGGCGAGGACGTTGGCTCCTGTTCGAGGGCCGACGAACAGTACATACCGGCGTGGCAGAACAGAAGAGGCAGTCACAGGATAGAGGCAGAGACGGAAGTGCTGTGGAGATGCTGGGAGTCACGAGGAAGGTCCTTGGCGCTCGGCGAGTCGAGAAGCTGGAGTTCACAATTTTCAGATCCCATGGGGAAGCAGACGTACAATCGCGGACCCGCAAGGGAGGCCGAAAGAACGTCTACAGCCTCCAGATTGGAAATCGTGTGGCAGCAGCACGCTGCAGAAGTGCAAACCAGAGCGGACCATGGGGCAGTCTGGTGACCGCGCCAACAGCAATTTGAACATTGCAACTTTGTACATACATTGAAAGGCTTACTTGAATACCAGAAGGCAGAAGGGCAAACCCCAATTAACAAAAATGTAAATGTGCGGTCAAACGTAAAATAACCATACCAGGAGTATATAATAAAAACCTTAGCACAAATATATATATATCAACTGTAACAACAGTAGTGAAAGACAAGTGGTCACAGTTCAAAGGAGTTTATTAAACTGTATGCAGGTTGGAAAACACCTAATCTACACCTAAATCTAAGATGGGAACAAGCGTTGACCATCAAATGAAAATAAGGCAGTCCGTGTGGCTCCTTGTCAAAATAAAGGGCCTATACTAAAATAAATATTGCCAAATCCTTACAAATAAAGTTAGAAAGAGTGCGGGTAGGATTTTCAAAAAAGAAAGAAGTGTTCACAAAATAATATGTCAGAATGTGGTTGCCAGGGGTTTCCCATCATCATGTTTTGAGCACGGGACAAGGTGGAGCGAGCTCCTTAGCACACTTCTCTAGCTTTCCCCAGCACAAGTTAATAGTTCCAGTTTTAACTTCTCAGAGGCCTCAACGGCTAAATCTCTTTTCAATAGAAAGTCTCTTGCTTTTGAGGGTAGGTAAAATAAACAAAAGTTCTGTTTCACATGTATGTTGGGTGATGATTTCACCCGTTTACCCCTCTACTGGGCGCAGACCCCTCAAACAGTTCTTATTGATATCAAAACCTTTGGTGGCTGAGTCTCCTGCTTCTGAGGGTCTGATAGTTCTAAAAAAACTAAAACAACCAACAAATGTTCCTTTCGGATTGCACTTGAGGTGAGGATTCGTCACCCCTTGGGCACCCTCTTCCGGGCGTAGAGCTTTCCCGAATCTCAACCTCCCTCCGTTGGGTTCACTATGGCTTATTCACACATTCGAGGGCGATGGTTCTTCCGGCACAGACCCCTTTCGAATATTTGGCTCGATTCTCAGCCTCACTCTTCCAGTTTCACTATGGCTTTGTACAAAGACAGTTCACCTTTTGACTTTCCACAGTCTTAGTGTCTTTTCAAACAGTTCTCGTGGTCATTCCTCTGCCGGGTTCACTTTTGTCAACACACTTGTTTCTTGGCACTTCAGACTTTGCCCCTCTTTATCATCATCCCTCCTCCGTGTTCACTCTTGCTGCATTTCACTTTAGCGGGATTCACTCTGTGTTACGTTCTTAAAGGTTTTCTGTTTTGATGCAGGATTCACTTTCCTTGCTTTAACTGTACGTCGGTCAAAGACTTGATTGTGCAGGGGTTTTGCTAGACCTCCTGTATGACCACTTTGATCTGTCTTGGCGGCTTCTCCTATGGCCTTCTGGTATCAGTAGTTTTCAACACGGGAGCCACAAGAGTTTCTCGAGCCAGCACCCATTTCGAGCCGGTCCCCTCTGCAGCTGGTTTTCCCTTTACTGTTCACAGTTCTTTGAACTCTTCCCAATCAGCTACTTTGCTGGTTTCATTCAACACAGTTTGTTTCTTATCGGTTTACCCTTCGACTCACCAGCTGTGATGAACCGCTTGGCTTTCATCGTCTCTGGAGTCAAGACCGATATCACGGTAGGAGGGGTCGCCCTCGCTCCGGCTTATCGGTGTAGGCACGCTCCGGGACACCGTTGACATCTTCTGCAACACACTTGGGCTATTGTTCGCGGCCTTATGTTTCCTCTTATGAAGGCTTCGCAGGTCTGGGACGGACGGGGAAGGTTACTTCACTCCTTGCCACTCTCTCGGTTCCTGCCGTTTTTCGTCTTCTCTTAAACTGCTGGCTCTGGATAGAGGTCTCCTCATGTGGTCTGCCTTGCTCGTCGTATGCTTTCGTGCTCCACCTTTTATCCCTGTGGGGAAGGAAAAGGGCCATCAGGTGTGTGTGTTTCCGGTTAATAGCCTGACTTTGTAAAGTACAAATGGTTGAGGGCGGGCACCGCTATTGTACCTTTCAATTCAATACAATAAAATGCATAGTTTTGGTGCGCACCTTGAGACCTCGGCAAAAGGTTACTATATCTGAACAAAAGAGAACCAGAAATCAATTTGATTCGAGGTGTGCTCACTCACTGCCCTCCTGTCGGAGTTGCTGAGAAAAGATTCCTTAATGTTAGTATCCACACATTAAGAGTCGAAAACACAATTTGTATATGTATATTGAAGAAGCGACTCCTCCAAGTTTAAATATCAAGGCATGAAGGCTGCCTGACTGTTCAGTGCCATAAAAATTATATTCCAATGCATTAGGTCAGTCTTCAGGGCACTGTGTATGTTTACTAGAATTCGTCATTATATTCAACATTATGTCCAGTGATATATTCAACATTGACAGTGTTATAATTTAATTCACCATAATTATATTCAACATTAAGTTCAGTCATATATTCCACATTGTGAATGTTACAGGAGGGAAGTGAGTGAGCGCACCTCGAATCAGATTGTTTTTTGGTTCTCTCTTTTGTTCTAATAGCCTGACTTTGCCTGTCCATTGTACTGGGACATGCCAGGTACACAGCTTGGTGGTTAGTCTGTTGTCTTTCATGGTGTAGAAAAGTGTTCGTGTCGGAAAAGGGGAGATGTAGAGCTTCCAAGTATTCTGCGTTACAGGAAGGGGAAGAGGTGTTATAAGGAATTATAGGGTTTGTACCAGGAGTTTGATAAACTTAGAAGGGTGAAACTGATGGGATTTGTGAGAGAGTCAGGAATGACTGGGTTTACTATCTTGAAATAAACAAAGGGGAATGTGGGAACGGTAGTGTTTTGTCCTAGTAGACTGGGTGTTTGGAAAAGAATAACCAGAAGGACGTGGAGACGAAGGATGGGGAGTATATGAGTGGAAAGCAGGAAAACAAGGATTCTGGGAGTTGTGGGTTTTGGGTGCAACGGGGTTTGGACTCCTAGGGTATCTATCAGATACAGAGGATTTGTGGGATTGGAATAAGGGAGATATTTTGGGTGAAAGGGAGGTTCAGTTGGTACAACCTATAAAAGCTTCAGGGAGCTAGTCTTCCTCGTCCCTTTCTTCAGCGTAATACTGCATCTCACCTTGGATATTTACCCAAACATAACCCCGGGCTCCCCTACCCAGGTGATCCTCCCTCACTCGTCCACCCCCAGGGTTGGCATCTGAGAGCACCAGCCCGTCCCTGGCCACATGAATAACAGACTCCCAAGGTTTACTTTGGGAGCATACCCTCAGGTTTCTCACACAAGCCAAGGGTCATACCTATAATATTGATGAAACAGAGAAGCACATGAGAAATCTGGGTAAATCAAAGACATCAAGTGAATGAAATATATATAAGAGATCCTGACAGGCAAGACAGCAAGCAATTGATCTAAATGAACAAGTTACTTCTTACCTGGTAACGTTCTTTCGATGGGATGCTCCGACGTATTCCTTATCTATTATAATTGTATCTCCAGCTTGCTGGCCTGGGAAAACTTTTTCCCAGTAGAGGGCGCTGCACGTCGACGTCCGTCCAGCAGGTGTTCCTCGACAGCCACTGTATCGACGCCGACGTCATCATGTCCATAAATAGCCACGCGCAGCGTCCGTTGCTCAGTTCCGTTTTGTAGAGTAAGATAGTCTTTGCATGAATTGGTTATTACCCTTGAAGGAGCGTAAGCTGCAACCACAAGGGAAATGTTACTGCGGGGATGGATGGTAGGGGCGATAAGGAATACGTCGGAGGAACATCCCATCGAAAGAACGCTACGAGGTAAGAAGTAACTTGTTCTTCGAAGGGATTGTGTCCTCCGACATATTCCTTATCTATGATAGACTCCCATAGCAGTGGTATGTGATTGGAGGCGGGAGTAAGAGATGCCATGTTACCCTTTAAGAATGGACAGAGTGTAACACAGCTTTGCCAAATCTAGTCTCTTGACTAGAGGAGGAATCCAGGCTATAGAATTTGGTAAAGGTATGTGCGGACGACCATGTGGCAGCCGCACATATGTCTCTAATTGGTACCCCTCTTTGAAGAGCTGAAGAGGCTACGATACCCCTGGTCGAATGAGCCCTTAGATTTTGAGGGGACTCTTTCCCTACCAATTTATAACATTCCAGAATGGCCAAAATAATCCATCTGGAAATGGTTTGTTTCATTATTGGTAATCCCAACTTTTGTCCTGCGTAACCTATGAAGAGTTGGTCTGCTTGCCTAATCTTAGCAAGTCTGCTGATATAAAAACTCAAGGCTCGCTTAGGATCCAGCCTGTGTAGTCTCTCTTCCTCTTTCCCCGGATGGGGAGGAGGATAGAATGAAGGTAAAGTAATCTTCTGAGTGATGTGAAATTCAGAAACTACCTTTGGGAGGAAGTTAGGCTTCACCTGTAGAACAACTTTGTCCTTATGAAAAATTGTATGAGGTTTACAAGATAGGGCTTGTAACTCGCTAACCCTTCTAGCAGATGTTAATGCTATTAATAAGACAGTTTTGAGGGCGAGAAACTTCAATGAACAAGAGTGGAGTGGTTCAAATGGAGCACCCTTTAGGAAGTTTAGAACTAAATTTAAGTCCCATAAGGGAACTTGTAATGGTCTTGGAGGATAAACATTCGTTAATCCTTTCAGGTATTGTATTACTAATGGAATTTTGAAATATGATGGCTCCTCTGCAGTGCGCTTGAAGATTGACAGCGCTGCGAGATAGCGCTTAATAGTGACAACTTGAAGGCCTGAATTTGCCAAGTGAAGTAAAAAGGATAACACCGCAGGTGTCCCACATGAAAAGGGTTTGATATTCTTTTCTCTGCACCAGCTGCAGAATTTATTACAACAGTAGCAGTATAGAGTCTTAATTGCTGGCCTTCTGGCCGAAAGCAACACCTCCATGACGTCATCTGGGAGGTCCCAATCCTTGTACCTCAACCTTTCAGAAACCAAGCATGAAGGTTGAGGGTCTTGATGGCTGGATGGAGAACCTGACCTCCCTTCTGCGAGAGAAGATCTTCTCTGTATGGAAGACGAATTGGAGGGCAGATGGACATGTCCAGAAGGTCCGGGTACCACGTTCTCCTGGCCCAATCCGGGGCAATTAGGATCATGGTCTTCCGAAACCTTCTCAACCTCCTGATCATTTGAGGAATGACAGGGACCGGAGGAAACGCGTACAGAAGTGGGAACTCCCAGTCCACTACGAACGCGTCTTCTAGAGCTCCTCTCGGGGGAAATTCCCTTGAGCAAAACCGGTCGCACTTCCTGTTGATACTGGTGGCGAACAGATCCACTTGAGGGGGTTCCCCAAAAGGCGAAGGTCTCTTGAAGGACTTCCTGGGCTATCTCCCACTCGTGGGAGACTGTGTTCTGCCTGCTCAGAGCGTCCGCTGTCAAGTTCTTCTCTCCGGCTAAGTGAATTGCCGATAGAGAGATTCCTTCCTGAATTGCCCAAAACCAGAGCTGCATCGCCTCTCTGCACAGTGGTAGTGATCCTACGCCTCCTCTTTTGTTGAGGTAGTGCATGGCCACCGTATTGTCTGTCATTATCAGGACATTTCTTCCCCGTACAGACGGCAGAAAAGCCTTCAGTGCCAGTCTGATGGCTCTCAGCTCCAACAGGTTGATATGTAGTCTGGACTCCGATGGAGACCAACGACCGCTGATGGTCAAGTCGTTGGCATGGGCTCCCCACCCCGTGAGTGAGGCATCAGTGACTACTGTTATCTCCGGCCATGGTTGCCAAAACAGTTCTCCTTTCAAAATGTTTTCCCGACAGGCCCACCACTGAAGGTCTCGAGCCACTCTGACCGGGATCTGAAGGAGATCTGTCATTCTTCCTGAGAACTGTGACCACTGAGTTCTTCGTGCCCACTGAAGAGATCTCATCCTCAGGCGAGCCTCTGGCACAAGGAATATGCAGGATGCCATGAGGCCTAGCAACCTCAAAAAGTCATAGGCTGGAAGACATTGGGCATTTTGAAATCTGGTGACCATCTGCAGAATATCTTGAGCCCTCACCTCTGGTGGCGAGGCTTTTCCCAGGGAAGTGTCCAGGACTGCTCCAATGAACTGGAGTCTCTGTGGTGGTATCATCTGTGACTTCTTTAAATTGAGGGAGAAGCCCAACTTGTGAAGGAAGTGGCAGACAATCTAGTTGGATCTGAACTTGTTCCGAAGATACTGCTCTGATAAACCAGTCGTCCAGGTAGGGGTAGACGTGAATCCCTTCCCTCCTTAGACTTGCAGCCACAACCGACATTAGCTTGGTAAAGACCCTCGGGCGGAGGTCAGCCCAAATGGCAGAACTCGAAATTGATAATGAGAGTTGCCAATTGCGAACCTCAGGTATTTCCTGTGCTTGAGATGAATTGGCACATGGAAATAAGCATCCTGAAGGTCCAGAGATACCAGCCAGTCCTGAAGCTGGAGGGCCTGAAGGATCTGAGAAAGAGTTATCATCTTGAACTTGTCCTTCCTGAGCAACTTGTTCAATTCTCGTAAGTCCAAGATGGGTCTCAGTCCTCCGTCCTTTTTCGGTCCCATGAAGTAGGGGAGAGTACCAACCCTTGTTCCTTTCCGCTACAGGTACCGGTTCTATGGCACCTTTCTCTAGCAGGTCTAGAATGTCCTGCAGGAGGAGCGGATCTGGAAACTTCAAAGAGTTGTTCCCCGGTGGATGGCTCTGAGGGGTGCGTAGGAAAGGCAGGCAGTAACTTTGGGCCACTGTCTCCAGAGCCCAAGCATCTGACGTAATAGCCTACCATTCCGTCAGATGGTGAGTTAACCTGCCCCCTACAGGTGTTTTGTGAGGGGAGACCTCAGAGCGGTTTGGGAGCGGATGATGCAGATGCCGAAGGTAAAGCAGCTGCTGCTGCGCGGCTTTCTTTCCTCTACCCCGTCCACCACGGGTACATTTTCCTTGGCCTCTTTGAGCCGGCCGTCCTCTGCCTCTTCCGTATGTGGAATAATAGAGAAAGGACCTTCCTCTCCAAGAGGATCCTGAGGGACGAAAAGTAGTCTGACGGATTGCAGCTTCCAATGATTTTGCTGCTGCTTTGGATGTTTGCAGTTTTTCCAGACTGTCATCCGCCTTTTTACCGAAAAGGGAAGAGCCGTCAAAGGGCATATTCAAAAGTCTGACCTGTATGTCTGAAGCAAAGCCAGACTTTCGTAACCCCGCATGCCTGCGAATTGTGGTACTTGCCGCCATGGCCCTGCTGATACTGTCAGCAGAATCAATGCCAGTTTGAAGGGACTCACACATTGCATCTTTACCATCTCTG
The DNA here is from genome assembly GCF_040938575.1 of Ambystoma mexicanum. Taxonomy (NCBI): domain Eukaryota; kingdom Metazoa; phylum Chordata; class Amphibia; order Caudata; family Ambystomatidae; genus Ambystoma; species Ambystoma mexicanum. The sequence goes on from NC_090930.1 coordinate 446,463,109, forward strand.
ATGATATTTAAAAATGCGTCCCTTTCTTCTCCTTCCTGGAGGCAGACAGCCGCTGATGAAGCACACTCCCAAAGAGTGTGGCTGAACCTAGCGAGCGTACAAGTAGCATTAATAGATTTCAATGCCATGCTACAAGCAGAAAAGACTTTCTTAGCCATAGCATCATATTTGTCATCCCTGTCCTGTGGAGCAGTGGGGTATGCAGATGTACTGCCTGATGAAGTTGCTGCTTAGACCACCAGACTCTCTGGAGTAGGGTGCTTAGATAGGTATTCAGGGTCAGCAGCAGATACCCTATATTTTGTTGACAACTTCTTATTAACTGCAGGGACAACTTCAGGAGTTTCCCAGTTGGTTAAAATCTTTCTTTGTGAAGCAGAATGAAAGGGAACCACAGGATCCTCCTGTGGACCTTTATCCAGAATATCTGTGAGGTCACCCTGTTGAAAAACAGGTGAAGGCGCAGACCAACCCATGAACTCCATAATTCTTGACATTAGGGTTCTATAAGGGGTTTCAGCATCTTCCCCTGGGTCTGGTTTGACAAATTCCACTTCCGGGGAAGTGTCTAGGCCACTTGCTTCCTGTAATACATCCTGAAGGTCTTTCAACCTTCTTTCCTCAGAGGCAAAAGTCTCTGGTTCAGGTGATGTGGTCCTCTGCAGCCCAAAAGGCCTTTCTTGAACAGAATCTTCCCTTTCTTCATAAATTGAAGTTAAGGGGGGATGCTCTGGCCTGTGAAATGGTATAAAACCCATCTCTAAAGCAGAGGGAGCCATCATCAGTGGCCTTGAAAAGGTCGATGTCGTTGACGATGTAAAAATCCTCAAAGGCGCCGACAAAGGCGTCGAGAAAACTGGAAGAGGCCTCGAAGAACTCGAGAGGATCGGAATCCTGCTCGAGGATGTCGACGACGTTCTCGACGTCGTGTCGGAGGCTCTCGGTGTAACCGTTGGCTGTGGAGTAGCCGTGGGTTTTTCTTTTATCGGCATCGATGTCGGCATCGACTCGATCGACGGATGCGTCGAAGAACCCTTCGATAACGGCGTCGATGGCGCTGATCTATGCTTCGAGGGGACTTTCGACGATGGCGTCGAAGATGCTTTGTTTCCCGATGGCCTGTGGCGCTTTCGGGTAGACTCTTTCGCCGGGTGCATCGACTCGCTGCGTTTAGATTTTTTGGGCTTTTCACCCGGGGTAACACCCTCAGCTGTCTTTGAGGGGGTCGAGGCCGCTTTCTCAAAGACGCTTATCTTTTTTCTGAATTCCTCCCGCTCAGCCTGAGAACTGTGTTTTGTGGGGCAAGGTACTTTTTCAGGGGAATTAGAAGACGATGAAGGGGATCTTCTACGTCTCTTTTTCGAGTGTCTAGATGTCGACGAGTGGTGGGAGCCACTTCGAGACCTAGAACGAGAGTGTTTTCAACGATGAGGAGACGAATGTCTCGACTCTACCTCGGAAACTTTCGAGGACGTTTTAAGTGACCTACCTCTCTCAAGCTTCCCCTTACGCTCCTTCAAGGCTTTCGCCGTCATGGACAAGCATTCCTCACATTCCGAACACTGGTGCTCGACTCCCAGACACCACAAACAGATCCTGTGAGGATCGTCAACGACATTTTCTTCCCACAGTCTCGACATTTTTTGAAGCCGGACGAGGAGTCGTCGGGTTGGAGGAGGAAGCCATCGAGTACGAGTCGGTATTCGAGGAATAATGAAGTATATTTCGACTGAAGAACTGAGCAACGATATTCCGAGGCACATGAAGCGCGGAAAAACGGAACTGAGCAACGGACGCTGCGCGTGGCTATTTATGGACATGACGACATCGGCGTCGATACGGTGGCTGTCGAGGAACACCTGCTCGACGGACGTCGACGTGCAGCGCCCTCTACTGGGGAAAAAAGTTTTCCGAGGCCAGCAAGCTGGAGATACAATTATCATAGATAAGGAATACGTCAGAGGACACAATCCCTTCGAAATAAATGTTCTGGGAGGGGAGAATACTAGGCAAGTGAAACTCATGTTAAGACCTGGCAGGAGAGTGCACCAAGCAGTTGGCATTATGCCGTGTATATTTTTGCAGTAAATTTCGGCCCACCAGCCCCGTAGTGCGCCCTCTGTCCCTGATCCCTCTTCCTGGTTGCCTTGTATCCCCGCCTCCCCACTCGCCCACCGCGCACTGATTGGTACTTCCATCGTGTGTTCTTAGGCCTACTGGCCCGCGCTGCCTCCTGCCTCACTTCTTAAACATCTGCTGCCAAGGAGAGTGCATCGCTCCATAGTCCCCTCTGAGCCTCTGCCATGTATATTTTTGCAGTAAATTTTACCCTCCCCAGCCCAGTAGTCCACCCTCTGTCCCTGATCCCTCTTCCTGGTTGCCTTGTATTGGCAGCGGATGTTTAAGAGCTAATAGCATGTCTGTGGTCTATTTGCATTTGAAAGTATGCCTAATAGCATATCTGTGGTCTAATTTGCATTTAGAAAGTCCGCCTAATAGCATATTTGTGGTGTCGTTGCATTTGAAAGTGTTCCGAGTAGCATATCTGTGGTGTAGTTGCATTTAGAAAGTGTGCCTAACAGCATATCTGTGGTCTAGTTTGCATTTAGAAAGTCCAACTAATAGCATATCTGGTGTAGTTGCATTCAGAAAGTGTGCCGAATAGCATATCTATGGTGTAGACGCATTTAGAAAGTGTGCCGAATAGCATATCTGTGGTCTAATTGCATTTGAAAGACTGCCTAATAGCATATCTGTGGTCTAGTTTGCATTTAGAAAGTCCACCTAATAGCATACCTGTGGTGTAATTGCATTTAGAAATCCCACCTAATAGCTTATCTGTGGTGTAGTTGCATGTAGAAAGTCCACCTAATAGCATATCAGTAGTGTAGTTGCATTTAGAAAGTCCACCTAATAGCATATTTGTGGTGTAGTTGCATTTGAAAGTGTGCCGGAAAGCATATCCGTTGTCTAGTTGCATTTATGAAGTCTGCCTAATAGCATATCTGTGTTTTAGCTGCATTTAGAAAGTCTTCACAATAGCATATCTGTGGTTTAGCTGCATTTAGAAAGTCGGCCTATTAGCATATTTGTGGTCTAGTTGCATTCTGAAAGTCTAAATAGAAACTGTGATATAGTTGAATTTAGAAACTGTGAATAATCTCACCCTGTGGTATAGTTGATCATGAAAACGGTGAATAATCTCACCCTGTGGTATAGTTGAATTTAGAAACTGAATAATCTGACCTTGGGTTATATTTATATATATATTTTAATCACCCTATGGTATAGTGGAATTTTAAAACTGTGATTAATCGCACCATATGGTATAGTTGAACTTAGAAAGTGTGAATAATATCACCCTGCGGTAGAGTTGAATTTAGAACATGTGAATAATCTCACCCGGTGGTATAGATGAACCTAGAAACTGAATAATCTCACCCGGTGGTATAGTTGAATTTATAAAGAGCGAATAATCGCTGTCGTACAGCTGTACTACAGTTAATCATAGAGAATGTGAACAATTAACATCCAGTGGTATAGTTAAAGTGGGAAGGTATGAACAAAATCATCCAACCCCATCTATATCACAGTTCAAACTAATCCAAACCATGAGTGCACCCAACCCACCAAAAAATGCCACCATTGGCCGCCGGAAATGACCCCAGTGTGACCGCCAGCCCTACCTCCCATTCCATTTCCCCTTCTCCAAAACATCCCGCCCTCTACCACATCCCCTACACATCCTCCAACCAAACACCAAGCCAGAGGGGCACGATGGCAAGCCAACCATCCTAAAACCACTGCTCCTCCCATCCCCTCCACCCACCGGCCTACTATGATCCTACCCGCTCCCCCGACTAACGGCCCGCCTAGCCTCCCAAGCACACCCAGCCCCACAACCATCCACCCCCCACTCCCCTCATCAACTCCCACCACCATCCCCCTGCGACCACACTCCTTCCCCTCCCTAAAAATTGCACGCCTCGCCCTAGCAAGAACTCTAACCACTTCCCTTTCCCCCTCAAAGCCCCCTACTCTCTCTCACACACCAACAAAAACACTGAAGAGGAAATGTATCTAGTCACCCTTAATCTCTCAGTAAACATTGCCACTCCTGTCTCGACCCACCACCTGGTTCTCTGACGACTTCGCCCCTATCGCCAATGAAGCCTTCCCCCCCAGACTACTCCCTCATCCCACTGAACTGTCCCTCTAAAGGAGGAGGAAGAGCAATCGCCTTCAAGTCTCACTTCCACGCCTCAATCATTGACAACCAGCCATCCATTCCTTCCTTCCTGCCAATCACTCCTCGTAAAACTATCCCTCCCCCCTTCGTTCTCCCACAGCTTCCTAATCATCTACATACCCCCTGGCTACGATAGACAATTCTCAAACAACCTCTGCGACTCTATTGCCACCCTCCGACTAAACCATCCCACCCTCACCCTTCTATTGACATCCCCACCAACTCTATGACCCACTCTATGGTTGATGGCCTAGACGCGATTAACCTCCATACCCACATAAACGGGCCGACTCACTATAAAGGACACACACGCACTTGATGCCATCTTCAGCTCCCACAACCTGATACAACCTGATACATCTAACCCCCCCAACCCTATCATCTTGTCTGATTACTTCATTGTTTCTTTCGCTATTCGCTCACCCAACCCGCTCCCCTTACCAGAAACAGAATCTACTCAAATGTTGGAAGAAACTAAAAATCCTTCCCGACCTAGCCAATGCATTCCTTCAGTCTCCTCCCCCTATCCGCCCACCCAATGAACACCTAACCTCCGACGCCTTTGACTCATGGCTCAACACCTCACTAATCCCACTCACCCCCTCTTGAAAACCATCAGCTCGCCATGGCCTTTTTCCTAGATGATTCACACCAGAACGGAAGACCACTAATCAACTATATAAATCCCTAGAACGCAAATGGCGGAAAGACAAAACAGCCCTGAGCAGATCCACCTTGGCCCAGCACCATCGACAGTACAAAGCAGAAATCCGGAAAGCTAAAAAAAAAGCCTTACAACCCCAGAATCCTAAACTGTAAAAACCCCAGCAAAGACCTTCACAAAATCATTGCCGAATTCACCAAACCATCATGTACCACCAGCCTTCCCACCCCCCCACAATCACTGTGCGACCACTCTCTCTCCACTTTTACAACACAGCTCTCGAAACAACAAACTCTCTAACCAACAAACTAGCTCTCTTACACCCACCACGCAATCCACCCACCCTACCTGCCAGCCCACCGCCTGCGACCGCTACACAACCGAATTTCGACTCCTTCAGTCCAATATCAACAGACTAATTTCTCAAACTTCTCTCTGCCCGCAAACCATCCGGCTCCCCGCTGGACCCCTGCCCAGCCAGCCACAACCCTCAAAGAAATGTTTGCATCTACCTGCGCAGGAGAACACGCAAGAACCATCATAAACGACTCCCTCTCCTCAGGAATTTTTCCCGACGCGTTCAAAACTGCTCATGTCAAGCCTCTTCTAAAAATAAAACTTCCCTCGACCCTCTGAAGCCCAAAAACTACCACCCCATCTCAAACACCAGGTTCCTTGCCAAACTCACTGACCGAACCACCTACTCCCAACTAAATGCCTTTGTCGAAGCCAACAATCTCCTAGACCCCGCTCAATCGGGTTTCAGAGCCCGACACGGAACCAAAACGACCCTAACCTCAATCTGGGATGACTTTAAAAACACTGCAGATTCTGCGGGATGCGCCACACTAATCCTTCTTGACCTATCCGCTGCCTTCGACACAATCAACCACTCAATCCTCCTTGACTGGCTCCACTCCCAGGGAATCCGTGACAACGCTCTCAAATGGATAGCATCCTTCCTCAATAAAAGGAACCACATAACCCTACTCTCTGCCTATGCTTCCCACGCCCGACCAGTCAACAGAGCATGCCTATCAGCCCTCCTGTTTAACCTCTTTATGGCCACACTCCCACAAATAATCTGCTCGCACAATATCCTGTGCTACAACTACGCCGATGAGACAACTAATCCTAAAACTCCTGAATTCAAAACCCAACTGCCAACCCAACCTCGCTTCCTGCCTCCACGAAATATATCACTGGATGACCACAAACCACCTCTTGCTAAACCCCTCCAAAACTGAAATCATGGTATGTGGCAACACCAAACTTCTTCCGCACCCGCTGCCCTGGCCATCTGCCATGTGTAATTCGCCGACACCCTCTAATTCAGTAAAAACCTTGGATGCACCCTAGACTCAGACCTAACCCTCTCGCTCCAAGTCAACGTCTCTAAGTCCTGCCACTTCCACCTCAAAACTCTTAGGTGCATTTTTCCATAACTCTCCTTTCCCAACAGACCCTCCACGGTCCAATCAATTGTTATGTCAAGACTGGACTACGCTAACCCCCTCTACCTCGGAGTCCACGCGTTCCAAAGGACTAAACTACAAAGGCACAAAATGCTGCAGCCAAACTGCTGCTAGCACTTGGCCCAAGAGATCACATCTCTCCAACCCTAAAAAAACTCAGCACTGGCTTCCGGTTGCCCGAAGGGTGACCTTCAAAACCTTATGCGTCTCTCACCGAGCAATGCATAAAACCGGACCTCAATATCTTCAAGACAAACTAAAACCCTATCATCCTCCACATACTCTAAGATTAAGCTCTGCCCGCCTCCTAGTCATATCAAAACCCAACTCAGGTTAGGTGAAAATCATTCTCAGCCCTGGCCCCCACTCTGTGGAACGCACTTATACCCCACATCCGACTCACTGAGGACCGCATGCCTTTCCGCAAATTACGGAAAACATGGCTCTTCCCCTAAAATCGACTCTTAACTCAAACTGGATAACAGCAATTCAATGACCTTAGCCCAAAGCTGCTATATCATAAATAACAATCCATCATGATCCGAGCCAGAAATCGAAAACTAATAACCACTAATCTAAATTAAAACAGATAAACTGAATAGAACGAGTGAAGTGGAGGAAAATAGTGAAGTGGATGAAAGGAATAAATTGTATGAAAGCAGTGAAGTGGTTGAAATTAAGGAATGGGATGAAATAAATGAAATGGATGAGAGGAATAAAATGGACGAGAGGATGGAAAGCATGAGTATATGACACGGATGGAGTGCACGGAATAGATAGTCCATGGAACGGCTAGATGGCATGGAACGACAGAGTCAATGGAATGAACGGAATTAATGGAATAGATGAATCAAGTGCTTGAGATGGATGTAGTGCGTGCGACGGATAAAGTGGGTGGAGCAGGTGACGCGCGTGGAGCGGGTGACGCGCGTGCGGAAAGGATGACGCCGATAGAACAGTTGAAATTGGTGGAACGGGTGAAGTGGGCAGAGCGGATGAAGTGCATGCGGAAATGATGACGAGGGCGGAACGGATGACGAGGGCGGAACGGATGACGAGGGCGGAACGGATGAAGAGGGTGTAACAGATGACGTAGGTGGAACGTATGGAATGCATGGATCGGAAAAAGTGCATGGATCAGAAGGAATGCACAGAACTGATTGAACAGATGGAGTGCACATAACTGAGGGAATACATGCAATGGAAAGAAAGCATGGAATTGATAGAGGGCATGGAATGGACATCGTGCAAGAACGGTTGGAGTGCATGGAACGGTTGGAGTGGATGGAATGGTTGAAGTGCATGGAATGCATGGAGTAATCACAATGAATGGCGCAGACTGAACGGATGGAGTAGACGCAACAGTTTGAGTGGTAAAACGGATCGAGTGATGGAATGGATAGAGGAATCGAACAGACAGAATAGTGGGAACGAATGGAACTAAAGGAACGTTTTCAACGGATGGAACAGATTGATTGTATGGAACAGATGGAGTGCATGAATCAGACCGAGTACATGAAACTGATGGAATGCATGGAAATGAACAGATGGGAGTCCATTGGAACAGATGGGAGTCCATTGGAACAGATGGGAGTCCATTGGAACAGATGGGAGTCCATAGGAACAGATGGGAGTCCATTGGAACAGATGGGAGTCCATTGGAACAGATGGGAGTCCATTGGAACAGATGGGAGTCCATTGGAACAGATGGGAGTCCATTGGAACAGATGGGAGTCCATTAGAACAGATGGGAGTCCATTAGAACAGATGGGAGTCCATTGGAACAGATGGGAGTCCATTGGAACAGATGGGAGTCCATTGGAACAGATGGGAGTCCATTGGAACAGATGGGAGTCCATAGGAACAGATGGGAGTCCATAGGAACAGATGGGAGTCCATTGGAACAGATGGGAGTCCATTAGAACAGATGGGAGTCCATTAGAACAGATGGGAGTCCATTGGAACAGATGGGAGTCCATTGGAACAGATGGGAGTCCATTGGAACAGATGGGAGTCATTTGTTCATAGTGTGACGGTCAGGATAGGAAGTTTTGGACACAGGGACATTTTTTTCAGTTATTGACATCCTGACACACATCCTTAGTTTTGCTTCATAGGCAGGGAAAATCATCTTTAGCATAGGGTGAGAGGTCTTTTTCCCCACATTTTTTCTTTTTAATAATTATCTTCTTGTGAAAATTTGACAACCTTGTGTTCAGCTCTCATTTCTGACTCCTCACAGTGATGAGGAGAGTGATGTTTTAGGACAAATGGATGATACTGGTGGTGTAGGATTTTCTAGTAGGGGTTAAGGTCCGTAAAGGAGGGAAACCACATGCCTAAATTCAAGTTAACGTAGTTGGCATTACCATGCTAATAGACTCTTGGTCGGATAATATGATACTGGATTGGGAGACATGGATGACCGGTTTGGATGGAAACAACAAGAAGCTGCTTAAACCCAAGGTGCATGCTAATTCGTATTGGTGGGAGTGGGGTTAATATTGAAATTGTGGGTGAATTTAAGGCAACCTTTATTTGTGAAGGCCAAAAGACAGTGGCAGATGTGTTTGTGTCAAAGTGTGGAGGGTGCCTGCTGGGATTGACTACCTTGAAGGAACATACCGATTTTGTAGGATGCCTAGTTTCGGCAGCAACATTTTTTTCAGAAGTACATGAATTTGTCAATTGTGTGAGAAGGGAGTGTAGTTTCAGCAGAAGTGCCAGAAAGAGTTTGATATAAAAGGCCAGTTTTGATACACAATGCCTGACATGGGTGATGACAGACAAGTGACAAGATGTGGACACTACTGCTGCAAAACCAACAGAGTGGACAGTGTAGTTGCATTAGCATTGTGGACCCTGAGAGAGGTAGAGAGTAGGTACTCTACTAGAGAGACGCACTCGGTGTGGTGTGGGTTATGAGACGATTTTGTGTGTTAACAGTGCATACTGACCACAAGCCAATACTTGGGGTGTTGATGACAAAAAGATTAGATGGAATGTACCGACAAATTATGAAATGGGTTACTTCCTTGCAGGGGCACAATTTGTCCCTAGAGCATGTGCCTAGAAGGCAGAACATTGGGGCATTTCTTTTTAAACACGGGCAGAGAGGAGTGATGAGGAAACTGAAGGTAATGAGTGGGAAGGTGAGGAGGAGGAACTTTTTCATATATGTGAGGATACCCTCAGCAGAGATGACTGGGATAAGACGGTAGGGGAAGATGATAGAACCTGAATGGAGGGAGTAAACTGATGATGTATTAAGACAATACTACAAGGTCTGGGAAGAACTAAATTAGGAGAATGGGTACTTGCGCAACAGAGGGAAAGTGGTCCCTCCGGTTGGCATGTAGAGGAGGATTTTGGACTTTGCACTTGAAGGGCCTTTGGGGGTGACCAAGTGTAAGAGGAAGTTGAGGGAGTATTACTGGTGGGCCAAGAATGATGTGGAAGTGGAGGAGACGGTGAAGGCATATTTGTTATGCAGCGAGTCTGATAAGTTCGTGAGGAACTGCACCCAACCTTTGAAACCAGATGGAGTAGGCTACCTTGCCCTGGAGTATGTAGAATTGGATGCGCTGGGAATGCTTGATGGGATAAGGGGTAGAGGAAGATATATTTTGGTTCTGTTAGACTTGTACTCCAAGTGGGTGGAAGTGAAGGTAGTGGGTGAGAAACTCGCTGGCAGTAGTTGCCTTTTTGTTTTAAGTTCTTCAAAGCGTATGCTTTCCAGCAAAATTGCTCAGAGAATCTGGTTCAGTTAAAGGAGAATCGGGTTCGGTTAAAGTCACGGTTGGTGGAAGCATTCTTGCAAGGGGTCGCAGTGTTGCATCACAAAACGTACAATCCTGTGACGAATAGTGCTTTGGAAGAGACAGAGGTGAAAAGGGTGTGTGCTTATTGATTAGCGCCTCATGCCACAACGGGGGTAGTCCCGTTTGAGGAGGCGGCCACTGGTTGGGGCAGGCACATTTTCTAGAGTGGGATGAGGAGAATGTCAAAGAAACAGTTCAGGACAGGTCTGAGAACATGAAGAGAAGATATGATGTGCTGACACTGGTAAGAGAAGAATCAAGGGCAAGAGAAAAAACTGGTCTTTGTGACAATGTAGAGCATCAGGTTTTGGGGCCCACAAACAGTGTTGAGGGTGTTCAAGGATGAAAGTGTGTGGGACAAGGGCAGGTTGGCAAGAAAGTAAGGCAGCATGGTGGAGGTGTTCGGTGAGTGTGCTGATGTGTTAAGTTGTCGTGTGTTTGTTTTATTTATATAGCGCTCCTCAACCAATGTTATCTGGGCGCAAGTTTACATGTTACAATTAAAGTACAGGTAGTTTCCATTACAATAAAATAAATGCATACAAAAATAGAGGCAAAAATAAGGTAGTACAATTGCATTGTAGGGCCAAAATACAGTAGTACAATTACGTTGAAAGGGCAAAAATACACTAGTACAATTACAATGAAAGGCTATGCAGTGAGTAGTACAAAACATCGAGCAGTTACAGTGCCAGGGTACATTGGATTCCCTACATATGTCGATAGTTTGTTACTTGAGTAATTATTATTCTTTTGAGACTAAACATATTTTGATTTTTTTTTAGGATTTAGGAAAGCCCAGTAAGCTGGCTCAATTCTGAGGTCTGAAGGCAAGGCATTCCGAAGTTTAGAGGCTAGGACAGGAAAACTCTTACCCCCAGTTATTTCAAGTGTGTATCTGGGTATCATAAGTTGTTTGACCTGAGAGGCTCTGGTAGGTGTGACTTATTGGTACTTGGTGAACTCATAGTTTAGGTATTCAGGGGCTTTGTTTGCTAGGCACTTGTTGGTAAGTGATAACATTTTGTAGGCAATTCTAGGCTTCACTGGAAGCCAACTGACCTTTTGTCTGGTGGCAGTGATGTGGTTGACTTTTGGAATGTTGAGAGCTGCTCTTAGTGCATTATTCTGTAATGTTTGTAGTTTGTCTCGGTTGCGGAGACTGGTGCCAATATACAAGGCATTGCAGTAGTCCAATTTCGATAATATAAGTGCTCTAGCCAGGATGATGCAGCTGTCGGGGGACAATAATGGCCTGCAAGCGGTAATAAGTTTCGCTGTATATGCCACCAACAGGGCTGTAGCATTGATTTGTTTGGTTAGGGAGTGTCGAGTGAAGGTAGATCCCTAGCGTTTTGACTTCTTTTGCAACTTTAATGATATGATCATCAATGATAAAAGATTTGAATTGTTCAGATAATTTGTTTAAGCGGTTTTGTAAGCCAATCAATAGCAACTCCGTTTTGTCATTATTCAGACAGAGGCCAAGCGAAGGAGAGCTATGTGACCTTTGTCCATTAGCTCATCCATTTGTATTTTGAGGTCAATGAGGGCTGATTCTGTGCCATGACCTGGTCTGAAAACCTGACTAGCGAAGGCCAAGGAGGTTGTTTAATTCAAGGTAATTTTGAATTTGGAGGTACGCTGCCCTGTCCAAAATTTTACGAAGGAAGGGTACCGTAGTTATAGGCCGATAATTGGTAGGTGCTATTGGGTCAAGTGAGGTTTGTGTTAGAAGATTCGGCGGACCCACGCCTCCTTGAGATTTGTGGGGACTGTACTGGTTTCGAAAGATGCATTTAATTAAGCTTGTGATGAAAGGTGCAATCTTTCCTACCACCTCTTTGATGAGTGGCTGGGCATATGTCCCCCCCCCTAGCATCTTCAGGGTTTGAGGCTATCAATTATTTTGATAACTTCAGGTATTGAAACTGGGCCAAACTGAAATGGGGTAGGCTGGTTCACAGTGACGTTGGTATGCACAAAGTGTTGGGCGTCTAATGACAGGCTGAGTTTTTCCTTATCAATTTAGTTCCAGCAGGGTCACTGGGGTTTTTAATCCTCCAAGAATAGTGAATAATTATTTAGTACTTGATTTAGCATTGCTGATTCTCTTGTTGTAGGTATCACTTTTCGTTTGGTGGATAGTGTTTTTGTAGTTATTTGACGCTGTGACAAATCTTTGTTGATGGAAGATGTTTTTTCCAAATCCCTTCAGCTGCTCTCTTGGTGTTACGTAGACTTCTTAGACTTGTGGTATACCAAGTATTTAGATGAGACGATTGTTTAGCTTTGTGCATTCTTAGTGGGGCCACTTTGTCTATAGTCTGAGAGAGAGTTTGGTTGTACAAATCTACTGTCTCTGTAGGGTTTAGTTGTCAATGTTGTATGGGCTAATAATAGGGCTAAGTAGAGGAAGTATCCTTTCTGCCATTATATCACGTTTGTTTCAGGTAAGGGCTGGAGGGGTCATACTGTGGCCAAGGTGTGAGGTAGGCTGGTCCTGGATAGTGAAGGTGATCACGTGGTGGTCAGACCAAGCGCAAGGTGTATTTGAGAGAACCTTACTGTCGCAGTTAAGATCTGCAATCCAATCAAGGTTTCTACCTTTGTTGTGCGTTGTGTTGGGTTTGTGATATGATTCAGGAAGCCTAGTTCTGTTATCGTGTAGGCTAATGCTAAGGCATTGTTAACTTTCAGGTCATTAAATCGTAGGTTGAGTTCTCCTAGTAAGAAGATTTTTGACCCTGGTTTAACATTGTTAGTGAGACGCTAGGTGGTCTCTTCATCCAAGGATGATACAGGACCTGGAGGTCTGTATAAGAGATGTATAGTCAATGTAGAATTAGCATTAAGGGGTATTTTCATGGTGAGAAATTCACCTGAGTTGAAAGGTTGGTGGATAGGTATTTCTCTTGCACACAATTGTTTAGAAATGAGTGCAACTCCTCCTCCTCTTGCGTTTTCTCTGTCTGTTCTGAGGATCATGTAGTCATCTGGAATGGCCACTGAGTGCTAGGCCGGCTGCTGCGTGCTGCCAGGTTTCTGAAATCGCGTAGATATCCAAGTTGTTGGTCCGGATGATGTCCATAATGTCCAGTGCATGGCCTGTAAGCGATCTCGTGTTAATGAGCGCACACCTGATAAGCTGTAACTCAGACTTAAGTATGTCAGAGTTAGGATGAGGAGAGACAGGTTTGTGTGAGAAGGTAGTTGGGCATAATGACTTGTCATGTGGCGTCTACTATGTTTGCCTTTTAAGGTCCTAGGTTTAGTGAGTTTCTTATGGTTTCCTAAGGAGTTCTTGTTGTGCGACATTTTATTGCGGTGAGTGTCAGGGTAGAAAAAGCAATTAGAGCTAGGGAGTCCTCTTTTTTAGGAGGCTGTGTGGCTGAGGACCAAGTGTAAACATATATAAAGAAATGCCACTGAGAACAGCTACCCGCCTACACACATCGTGGGTGTGTCTAGTTGCAACAAGTACCATCAATCATGTAAGTCAATCGATCAAAACATGAAAAATAGAGATAAACCTATTTTAATTTAGAAGTATAAAAAACTCAAAATATTTCATAAAAAAGACAAAAATGCATTTTGTTTACACAAAACATCACATAAAATACACAATTTAAGAAAGTCGATATTTTCTAACAAACCAACCCCAACAAGATTATTAAATTGAAACAATATTGTGAGGTTAGTAGGAATGTGAGGTAGACATGTTGCAAGGACAAATGAATGATTGAGGATATATGTAATAGTACTTGTTGCAACTAGACGCACCCACGCCGTGTGTAGGCGGGTAGCTGTTCTAAGTGGCATTTCTTTATATATAGGTGAGTGTCAGGGGTCATAGTGCCTCATGATATTACTCTGAGGTTCCTTGTGCTAGGCGGGCAGGGTATGTTTGGAGTAGGCAGAGAGGCACATTTCAGAAGCCACTGGGTTGGGGTAAGTATTGAGTTCCCGTTAGATGTAATCTCTTGTGTAAGCGGGGCTACATTCATGAAGTGTTGAAGTTTGGGTAAGAAATCAGTAGGTTGTACTGAATTGGCCGGAGGAAGCGATTTGGGCATACTTAAGGTTTTCCCAATGTATACAGGCTTGTCCTAAACTGGGCAAATTATGATTAAGGCTTGGCTTTGCTGTAGCTGGTGGGCTTACCTAACAGTGACTTAGGTTGAAGTATATTATTTGAATATTTTACTGAGATAGGAGAAGAGTAAAGCAAGTGTATAGTGAGTGGCAGTACCGTAACACATCAGGGTTTGCACATACGTCTGTAGCTGCTTCAATGGTGAGCATCAATCAGGCTGTTCTATTAACTGATCTCTTGACGGGTGCAATGCCTGCTAGAGACAAAGGGCTCCATCGCGTATCAGGCAATTATACATACTTTTGTGAGCAGGACACAAGAGGCAATACTAATTAAAAAGTTAAAATGGCTGCTAGGAGTTAAGGCTCTCACGTGGAACAGAACGGTTATACATTTTAATCCTAGGAGATTGTTGGTGCTAGTCTCTGCATATGAAGATGCTAGCTATGCAAATGAAGAGGAACAGTAAACGACTTGGCTATAACTAGAGTTACTTAAAACTAGTGGCAGTACACATCTAGATTGATTGCTAGGCAAATTAAGGAATGGTACATCATTACAAACTTTCTGCTTGCAAACTTGCCCGTTATAAGGTGCAACGGGTAATGAGCGTAGATCTAAAGAGAGTGACTTGTGGCGTCTTGGCCATGATGTGAGCACACTGTATGCGGATCACGCTCGTAGCAAAGTTAGGCAGGAGCACATGTGTAACAATGAAGCAAATACCATAGTCCGACATGTGGATATTAAGTTAGTAGGTCTGCTGCAAGCGATCTGTCGATGCACATGGAACCTGCGTTAGTCCGTGAGTGTGACGCCCTGCCACACTTCCGGCACTGACAGGCACAGACAGGGGGACTTCACGCATGGGCCTTACAGCAAAGGGCCAGCTTCTGCCTGCCTGGGATAGAGAGAGGTGTCTGTCTGTCTGTCTGTGTGTGTATTTTCACAGGATCTCATCACTTCTCCCCAGAGGGGAGCCCTTTCCGGTGAGGTTATGAGGTGAGCCTGCTACGCAACATTTTCTCTCTCCCCCCATAGCCTCAATGGTTGGCAAAAAGAGGGACCTTACAGGGAGAGACTCCCCTCCCGTTCAGTCAAGCAACTGCCTAAATCCCTCTATGAGGGACCATTGTAACCATCAAGACTTCAGGAGAAACTTCCACCAAAAGTCAGTGTTTGTTATTGTAAAGTCACACCAACTCACCATCAAACATACATATTGAGAAGAAGCGGATACCAGAAATAAAGATTAGCCAGTGGTTGGCATTCAACCATATGGGAATAAGATTGAGTAAGGAAAAGCGCTCATGCTCATGAGAGAGAGACAATGGTGGGGAGGGACCAGCATTTCCCCTTACAAACAGAAGGGCCAACATACGTTGGTGGTGGTATCCGGGGGGTTCAAAGCTGGCGAGATAAAGAGATCAGAGAGCCACAGGAAGTCTTCAGCCGAGAGGAGGCTGGCAACCACGAGGCAAAAGAAGCACAGAGAGGGAAAAGAACCAAACTGTGTGTCCAAGAATGAGAATCGAGGCAGTAGCGTGACCCTGATCCTGTATCCCTGCCCACAATGCTCCACTCCTTATCCCATCACTTATCTCCTTTGCTCCTTGACAATATTTTAATGTCCCAAGTATCCTAGGAGTCTTCTTTGATTGTGACCTCAGGTTTAACCAATACAATCAGAATATTGACTGCCACAGGGAACACAACTCATGTCCTGAATATTCACCCTTTGCTCAACTACCATTGAGCAAAAACTCTTCTCTCTACCCTTGTACCATGTCACCTTGACTTTCTCCCCAGCCTTCCCTTGGGCCACCAACTACACTCCTTTGCTATTCTAGCAAAATCCTTAACTTGGCTACTGACACACTGTACACTGTTCCTACTTATCTCCTTCATTTCCTCACTGCTTCCTCTCTGGCTAGCTCTTTATGTACAATCAATCTCTCATAGTCTTACTTTTAGTGCTTAAATCCATTCATGGACTAGCCCGCATTCACCTGACCCGCTTTATCACCTATTACACTTTTAGCCATGTGTCCGAAAGAGCACAGCTCTTAACCTCTTCCTTCCCCACCCTCCTAGTGCATATACTAAATTCCCTTTTCATCCACCGTCACAGGAACTCCCTATAACCTCTGAGCAAACCATATATAAGCAGGCTCCATGCATTCAAATCAGCACTAAAACGCCATCTCCACCCCTTGCAAATGCATCCACAGTGTCACCTAATCTCTCCCCATTGCTAAATCTCCCCATAACCCATGATTGCCTACTATCCTCCCCAAAGCTCGTAGTATCATGGCTGGGCCACGATGGGGCTACGAGTATCAGCCGGCATCAGCATTTTCTGACGTGTTCCATTACCCTCTATATTAGTGGGAATGTATATCCGAAGTGCCCCATCTACCGGAAGGAGAATGTGTCCCCCCTATTGAACCATCTTGGGGAAAGTTCCAGGCAAAGGTCTTGCACTTCTTGGTGTGCCGAGTTGCAAAAAGATCTATGTGAGGTGTCCACCAACGTTTGAACATCTTTGGCAGCTATCTTGGTCAGTTCCCAATTTGTGGGATTGATGTGCTCTCAGGCTGGGTGTGCGTGTTCCACCCTGCTTTCTTATGCTGTACATTGTCGCAGTATTGTCTGTCAGAATTCTTATCTTCCCATGGAGTAGAAGTAGAAATGACTTTAGTGGCCAGTATACCGCCCTCAACTTGACAACATTGATGTGGGGCAGTGTTCCTACCTTTGACCACTGTCAGTTCTCCAAGATGTCCTCTCCATCCTCACAGGGATGCATCTGCAATGATTGTTTCCCGATACTGTGGTTGATGTAGCGGTGTACCTTCAAAAATGTGCTCTGCTCAGGTCCACCACTGTAGAGGTCGCAGAAGAGTGGGTGTGATCAATATCTTGTGCTCCCAACAGCCCTGGGTTTGTAATCATCTGTTTGCAATAAGCAGCTGGATCGGTCTCATCTGGAACCTGCAATTTATAATGAGAGGGATGCAGGAGGCCACTGTTCCCAAGAGGGCCATGAACGACCTGATGAAAAGAGCTGTGGTTGTATGGAAACTGTGCTTAATCCTTAGGATTGAGCAGACTGTTTTGAGATTTTTTTTCCAAGGCAGTCACCATGCAAAAGTGAGCTCCTAGGAATTAATTCTTTGGAGAGCTGTGTGCAACATGTCTTGTAACTGATTGACAATCCTAATGAGGTCAAGGTCGGCACCACGTGCCATATGGTTTAGACTGCTACCCAACATTTCTGCGCTCTGACCGAGCAGTTATCTAGGTATGGGGTAGACATGAAGGTCCTGTCGCCTGTTATATGCATCCACTGGCGCCAGGCATTTGGGTAAAGGCCTTGGGTGCCGATTTTGGGCAAAGGGTAGTACCCTGAATTAGTAGTGTGTTTTTCCAATGACAAACCGCAGATGTTTTCTGTGAGGCTTGTGAATGGGTATGTGGAAATACGTGTCCTGTAGATCTATGGGCACCAGGAAGTATTGGTTCTGTATTGATTGTATAACTTCATGTAGTGTTATTTTGATATTTTGTCTTTTGAGGAACTGGTTGAGCATTTTTATGTCTAGGATGGGTCTACACTTTGCATCCGGCTTCTGAAAGAGAAAATATCTGGAGTACACTCTCTTTCCCAGTTGTTGTCTGGAGACTCTCTGTATGGCGTTTTTGCGACGCATGGCTGGTACACTTTTTTGTTTTCTTTGCAATTGCTGTTGTTGCATTCCCTGCTGCTTTGGTGGTGGTATGCTGGGGGGTCTTGTTTTTGAAATCCAGAATATCCCCCTGCTGTATTATGTCTAGCACCCATTTGTCAGATATCGGTTTTCAATTGTTGTATAACTGAAATTCGGCAAACTACTGGGTTGCTTCTAGGGCTTCCTGTCTGCGATGGGTGAGGCTGGTTGTTAAAAAGGTCTGGCTCTCGACAGAGATGAGCCTCTGTGCTTTGTTGTGGAGCGATAGTCCTAGCTTTTACAGTACCCTTGATACTCTCTCTGGTACTCCTCCGAGTAGCATGATTGGTGGTGATTAGCTCTTCCACCTTTTCTTCCTGATGCTGATCTTCCTGAGGCTCACAAAAGGGCTGCTAGGTCTTTCTGGTCTGCCGATATCCTAAGGTTCTTAGTGTATCAGTGTCTGTCTTAATTGATTTTAAAGCCTCATTAATGTTCTTCCCAAAGACCTTTTTGTTCTTGAATGGAATATCTAAGACTTTGGCCTGCAGTCTGTACAACGTAGTCATCCATGCCTCCATAGAAATGCTCAGTTGGATATGTGTTTATATCCCGTTTCTGCTATATCGGCTGCAATGTTGAAATTATGGTTTGAGGCCTCCACGCCTTCTTTTAAGATTTCAAGCACCTTCTTTCTCTTCTCCTCAGGCCGGTGTTCTGATAGTGGTTCTATGCTTGGTCACAATTCTCTATTGTACCATTTTGTAATAGCCATGGCATTTGCCGCTTTCACCACGGTAGCTCTTGTTGCTGGGGTCTTTTTACGGAGAGCATGCATTTTCCGCCCTTCATTCTCTGGGAGCAATGAGCATTTGCCAGACTGGGTATTTGCTTTTCTTCAGGCTGCTGCTGACACCACATATTCTGGAATGGGTTGGCTAGTGAGACAATTTGGTGCAGAACCAGGGGCTCTATACTTCTCTAGGCACCCTTTTAGCATTGATTCTGAAACCAGGCACTTCTTCAGAAGTAGGCCTCCTCCCACATGTGGTCCAATATCGGTACTGATATTGATCTTCTGCATCTGGTCATATGGTCGAAGAAGAAACAATCTTTGTCCTCTGCTGGTTGCAGCCCAACGGCTTTGCATGCTTTGGTAATCATGGTATGGAATACCAACACCTCGTTCATGGGTGATTGTTTTGGGGGTATTCTGGGATGACACTGATGAGTCTGTACCTTTAGAATTGGTGTCAGATTCGGTGTGGGTCAATTCCCCTTCCTCTTGATCCGCTGGGACTGGTACCATGGGGTTTATGGTGGTGTATTTGTTCAATTATAAGGACGCCACAGGTGTGATCTTTAACCGTAGCGGCTGAGATTGCCCTAGACTTTGGGCCACTGGGTTGGAAGAAGGTGTCTGCTCCTGTGGAGTAGCAGGCTGGTTTGGGGTCAGTGGAATGCACATGTTAAGCTCAGAGACCAATATCTGAAGTTATGTAAGAATCAACATGAACATTATCATCTGTGGGAAGCATCAGAGGTGATGGTTGTCATGGTGCAGGTAACTACAGTTTGCTCCTCTCCCTGCTGCGCGATCAATGGACTTTGCAGCAATCTGAGCTGCAACTCCCTAAGTGAGCCTTTTAAATCAGAAGATATGCGTGAGAGGCACTGTGCTGCCTCAAAGTCCGGGTCCATATGACTCTGCAAAATCTAGTCTGGCATAATGTAAGGTATAATGATAGGAGAGACTGGCCTTTGGAAGTGGTCTTCAACACCCCATGTTTAGGTTCACAGGAGAGTAGTCACTTTTCCGTCCCTTTCTTGTCTTTGTGTGAAATTGTTGGCATCAGCGACAAGCCTGGTAGTCAGGCTGTCAACGAGGCTGCCTTTGCAGTCATTGACTAGGTTTTCAGTACATTCTCTTATGAGGCAGGTGTTTGTGCCGCCAATGACCCTGTGGTCTATTCATGTTTCATCATCTTCGTTGATGGTTATGTGATCTTCATCAACAAGTGCTTAGGTGATGGTGCTGTCAATTGTGACGTCACCGATGGTTGAGATTTCTTCATCAACTGCTTCAACAACCATATTGTCGACAGTGATGGCGTGTGCAGCATCAGTGATCTCACAGATGGTAGTGCCTTCTTCGTCGACAACAGTATCGTCGATGGTGTTGGGGTGGTAGTCTTTGATGATGCAAGTGTATTTGTTGCCACCCAAGACACAGGCTCGGGTTGGGTGCTAGTCAACAGTGCAGTTTTGTGCCTGCCCGCATCTGCCGGCAGTGAAGACCTTCAATTTTTGTTCTCTTTGTGGGGCTTCTCCTCAGACCTTAATCTTTTGTGGATTGTGTAAGTCTTTTCTTCCGAGGCAGGGATAGCCACACTGCTGGAGGACTTCTGAATGAAGGCATTTCTCCTCATTTGGCTAGAAAACCAAGCATCTGTGTCTGTCCTCAAGAGTTTTTAAGCTATACCTGACTATTCCTTCTTAGTTTATATGGTGAGGATGTAGGTAGCACATGCAGTCCTCATGCCGGTCTCCTTTGTAGATGCTTTTCAGGCCACAAGTAGCACAGGCTCTGAATAGGGATTATTTGGACCGCTTCTCAAACTGAATCATGTTAAGGAATGAATAGGAACACACGTATCTGAAGTAGAAGGATTTTGTGAAGTCCAGTTAGGTAAGAAATACCAAGTTTCATATCAAGGGCCCTCACCTGTTCAGCTGCAACTGAAGAGCTTCACAGAGAGATTGGTTATAAATATACTCCCAGCATTCCATTATGTAAAGACCCCAGGGAACCAGGAGCCTTCTCTATACACAAGACTGAAGGTAAACATGTTTAAAAGACATGTATACGCATAAAACAGATCATGAGAAATGGCATGTAATGCAACATAACAGATTTCTCTTCATCATTCTGAAGAGAAGCCTGAGGATTCCTATCAGTACAATGTGCGTTAGAATCTGAACATGGCCTCCAGAGATGGGGCTGAGTTCTCGACGCCCCCTGACTAGAGTCAAAAAGGACCCAAAACATGGTAGATAAGACTACAAGTGTTTTTTTCTCTTTACTATGAATTCAAAGTAAGTGACTGAGGATTCCCAGCTTGACGACCGAGAATATTTAAAGCATGTGAATCTATGACGGATCCAATGCTCATGAATGCAGGAACTGTCTGTTCTTTGGCTTTCTCGTACTCTACTCCCCCCTATATCCTATATGTAGGGAGTGATTTGATATATTATTCTATTCCAAGTGCTGCTTAGCATTTCATAGACTCCATATTTCATATTTCTAGGGTTCTTTAAAGTACACTGTTACCATGCAGTAATGTATAATTTTTCAGAAGAAATTAGAACGTTCTATCTCAGAAAAATCAGCCTTGTTTTTTAAAACAATTTTATTGATTTATTCAACCAAAAAACAATACAAACCAAACACGCAGTGCATATATCAACAGCTCAATTGTTCATTGCTTAATTTCGGTCACTGCTCCCCTTATCCCACCCCCCCCTTACGAGCCTATTTATTCCACACACTCTGTATCTGCCTCACGTGGTGGGGTCTCACTTTCCGTGGGTTCTGTCAGATCTTGTATCCTTCTAAACAATTCCGCTATTAATGATTTCCATGCCATCAGGGTTCCCGCTTCCTCGTCTCCCCTACATTGCACGCCTCCTGCCATACCATGGTTTCTGCCTCCGCCCGTTTCTGCAACTCTTTCCACACCTCCACCCATGGCCTGGGACATGTCTTCCATCCCATGGCAATCCTTTTTGTGAGCACATATGCTAGATCTTTCAATTTACTAACATGCTTAAGTTTCTGTGATCTGGGGAACCCCCCCCCCCAGCGAGCAGGCCCAGGCTGTATCTATAATAATCATGACCCCTTTTCCGCTAGTTTCTGTGCTACTTCACCCCAGAAACGCTCAATTACTGGGCATGACCAAAACATGTGTACCATGTCAGCCTTTTCTTCGTCGCATTTGGGACATGCTTGTCGTCTAGCATTTTCAAACCTAGATATCCTCTGTGGTGTCATATGCCCTGTGCGTAATATATAGTTGTATCTGTTTTAGTCTTGCATTCCTTGACATCTTCTTGTGGTACCCAGGGCACGTTGCCACATCCCGTCCTCTATCAGGGCTCCTACTTCCGCTTCCCAGTCTAGTCTTAATTGTGTTAATTCCTTCCTGACCGTAGACATCTCGTAGAGATCTCATGCCCCCCTCCGTTATATCATTTATTGTATCTATGGTAGCATCTGGTTCTTCTTCCAGTACCGTTTCGGGCCATGTTCTCCTTATTCTCTGCACCATTCTGTGATATATGATATACTGGCCCGTGTGTAACCCTGTTTCCGCCCCCAGCACTTCAAAATCTAGGATAGTCCTCTCTCGCCAGACATCTCCCATCGTTACTAACTCCACCGATTCCCAGTGGTTCCTGATTATCATCCTTAGCTGCTTATCTCCCCCTGCCAGTGCAACTAGTGGTACCTGCGGGGAGCATGGGAATGGGTTCTCCATCATCCGGCATGCCCGGCACCACATCTTCCACCCAAGCATCATTTTAGGGCCCTCTTCCATTTCTGTCTTGGGCAGCCAGATCATCTCTCTTAAATAAAATGGTGCACAATCATGTCCAAACAACCTGGACTCGGGGGTCACTTCATCTGAGAGCCATTTGGCAATATATTGCAGTGGGCTCGCTACATAATAGACCTCATAATTAAGGCAGTTTTATCCCCTCTTTTTCATAAAAGTTCTGCAGCTTCCATAGTGCCACCCTATTCCGGTTACCATGCCACAGGAAATCCCTACACATGCTGTTATGCTGTTCAGTTTAGTGAAAAAATTCTTGGGTATCAGGTATGGAATATTCCCAAAATAATGCAGAAGCCTAGGTAGGACCACCATCTTAAGCATTACCCCTCATCCCATCATTGCTAGGGGCAACTTCACCCAGAATTTCATACACTTCTCGATTTTCTCAATGGCTACCTCGGTCTTGTGCCTGTGCTCCTCTTCCACCGTGTGGTACACATCTATCCCAAGATACCGGAAAGTACTAACCGCCCATGGTATTTGTAACACCGGTAATCGTCCCCCAGGTATTCCCTTATAACTGCCTAGCAGGAAAATACTAGATTTTTGAGGATTCACCACTATACCAGACAGCCCCGCATATCTCTCCATCACTTCCAGGATGTACTGGAGATTTTCCTCCGGGTGCCTCAAGTACAGCAGCAAGTCATCCGCATACAAGGAGATTAAGTGTCGTTCCCCTCCCACCTCAATACCTATGGTATCATATTGTTGTCTAAGGTATATTGCTAGGGGCTCCAGGGCTAGTATATAGAGCATTGGGGACCATGGGCACCCCTGTCTGGTGCCTCTACTAAGTTGCCATCTTTCGGATATCACTGATCCTGTTCTGACCCTGGCCAGCGGTTCACTATATAGCATCCTCGCCCACCTTATGAATCCAGGCCCCATTCCATAGCCCGCCAGCACCCATGGCCACTTGATCGAATCGAAAGCCTTTACCGCATCCAAGGACACAATTGCCATTTCACTCTCGTTCCTGCTCCCCCATTCAACAACCCGTTGGAGTTGTCTATGATTACGAGTTATATTTCTATTCGGGACATAGCCCGTCTGGTCGGGGTGTATTAGTTTGCCAATAACTCTCTGCAGTCTGTTTGTCAAGACAGCCGTCAACATCTTGCTGTCTTGGTTCAACATCGACAAAGGTCTGTAGGAGCCACAGCTATGCCCAGGCTTGTTGGGTTTGGGAAGCAGTATTATGATCGCTCACCACTTCTTCCAACTCCTCCAAAGTAATCGGTGCATCCAGCTCCTCTCTTTCCCTCAGCACTTATCGTAGGTAGTCCTATGTGTTTGTTATCTCCCAATAGCTACTTCCCTCCTCATCCCCATATAATAACCTATAATAATCTGCAAACTCCTGATTAACTCCCTCTTGGGTGTCAGCTACACTACCATCTTCTCTCATTATCGTTCTGATCATGGGTTTGGGGGTTTCGCTCTTGTATAACCATGCCAAAAGCCTTCCTGTTTTATCCCCTCCCGCATGCTGTCTCTATATATTTTTTATAGTTGAGGTTGCACAGTCTTGCCCATTGCTCTGCACATATCTGCTGTAGTTTAAGTATCAGCTCCATGTCTCTCTCCGTGTCACCTCCTCCCCTCAATGCCTTATCCAGTTCCCTTTCTGTTTCTTGTAGGTCAGCCAAGATCCCACCTTGCAGGCCTTTAGATTTTGCTATGGCTACACCTCGCAGCACCACCTTGAAGGCTTCCCATAATGTGCTCGACGAGCCCACGCTACCCGTATTCATCTCAAAGTAGTTTATAATCTCCTCTCTTACATCTTCCCTGAAAAAGGGATCCTTAAGTGCCTCTGCCCGGAGGCGCCATGTTGGAATCCTTGCTCTCGGGGGGCAATATTGCCATCCGAAAACCAGGGGCGAGTGGTCCGGACCCTCGCTTTGTATTCTGCCTGAGTAATCTCTGTTATTACCTCCGACGTAGCAAAGACGTAGTCCAGCCTCGTAAGTAACTGCTGCGGGGCGGAATAGTGCGAGTATTGCCTTTCTTGGGGGTGTCTCGTTCTCCACACATCTGCCAGACCAAAGTCGTCTAGTAGTGTCTGCAACGCTTTAGCCGCTGGGGTGGGTCTATCAATCTTTCCATCTGATCTATCCACCCTTGAGTTTAATACACAGTTAAAATCCCCACCCCAGATCACTGCGCTCCCCATACACATGCTAAGGTTACTACACAGAGTTCTGAAATATGCTGCCGTATTCCGATTGGGGGCGCATGTATTTACAATGCTTATCTTCCTATTCTCCACCAATCCCCTCAGTATGCCCATCCTCCCATCTGTTTCTGCCATTTCCTACAACAGTTGAAACGGGACACGCAGCGCCACCCAGATGAGCACTCCTCTAGCATAAGCAGAATATATCGAGCCCAACAAAACCCCTTTCCATTTCTTCACAACCATCTCCATCTTTTCCAGTGTCAGGTGAGTCTCCTGCAACAGTGCAATGTCTATCTTTTGTCTGCGCAGGTACAACATGACCTTGTTCCTCTTTAGGTAACTATTAAGTCCCCTGACATTCCACGTAATTATTTTAAGGTCCCCCATGGCCCATTGGAGTTCTCCTTCCCCTCCCATCGGTGCAGTCCAGATCCCACTTCCATCTCAGTCTATATAGGCTTGTTCCCCAATTCAAACTTCCCTTAACTACAAACACCCGTTCCCCTCTCCCTCCCACCTCCCTTCCCCAACTTTACCCCCTCCCCATCCCCCCAACTGTTGCCCAGCTCCATCCCTGGATCTCAGGCACCCCCGCATCTAGCTCTTTCTGGCAATAGCCTGTACTCGAAGCTCAGCAGGGTGAGGTCGCCCTAATGGCTATCCTGCTACTTCTACTGCCACTTGGGGGGCAAGGTGCCTGTGGTCTGCCGCACGCATTTGCTGCAATTAAGCCACATGCTACCATCCCATTTGCTCATATATTCAATACTCTATATTCCAGTCCATTACACATCAGCAGAATCAGGGATATCCTAACCTGGCTTCAACACTACCCATCATTACACATCTATCAATGTCTTTATCAAGTCTCTACTGGGATACCTCGCAGTGTGATATACCAGTATGCATAGTGTGTCTTAGTCACTTATCTTGCTCTCCTTGGGCCAGTTCCGCATCTTGTTCCGGGCAGCCCTGTAGGTCCAGCCATGTAGCAGCTTCCTCTGGGGTGTCAAAGAAGAACATTCTACTTTTGTACAACACTTTCAATCTTGCAGGATACAGAAGCATATATTTGATGCCAGCCGTGTGCAGCCTCCTCTTCACCGCCACATAGCTGTACCTCTGCCTCTGGACCAGCATTGTATAATCAAAATAAGCTGTAATAGTAGCCGAGGCTCTTTCAATCGTTCCCCCTTTTCTGAAGTACTCCAAAATCTTCTTGCAATCTTTATAGTTCAATATCTTTGCAATTATTGCGCGGGCAGGGGCTTTGGTTTCCTCATGAGGGCTCTATGCGCTCGCTCCACTGTGAATCCTTGTGAGAGTTTGTCGGCCCCTATTTCCTGCAGGATCATTTTCTCCACATAGTCCGTAGGGTCCTGGCCTTCCTCTCCTTTCGGCAGACCAACCACACAAATGTTATTCCGTCTCGCTCTTCCTTCGGCCTCCTCTGCACGATTCTCCAGGTTAGCCACTTGCTGCTGTAGTATGTGGACTTCCTTTGCATTATCAGTGCTGGTGGTCGTGTTAGTTTTGACCGCACTTTCCAGGCTGCTCGTTCTGTCTGCCAGCACCCTGACATCTCGTCTCAGCAGGGTGATTCTATCCCCACCGCGTCTATTTTAGCCTCCAAGGAGGTCCTTCGATCCGCCGTTGCTATCCCCCAGGAGTCTCATAATTCCGTTAGGGCAGTCAATATCTGGTGGTTTTCAGTCCCCAGGGAGCTTTCTGTGGGCCCACTTGCGCCCATGTGCGTCAACATCGTTGAAGACTGCTGTGTCTTAGCAAACGCATCCATCGTGGGTTGTTTGCTTTTGCCTTTGATCACTCACCCCGCCATCTTGGGATCTGGATTAAGTGTCCCAAGCTGCCCTATCCATGGCGTAGCAATTCTATTACTCTGTTTCGCCGTGATGGCAGCAAGTCACTACAGGCCCTGGCTGTTCTCTTGGGGTGCCCCGTGTGGATTCGTGTGCGCTGAGCTATGTACTCGAGTGGGTCATGTCCTCCCACGTTTCCAATTGGCCTATCTGCCACCTAGCGCAGTTTCGTACCTTGTGCTTTCCAATATCGGCTCTTGATGTGCAGCTCTTGCACTCTTCGGGGCCATCTGCCTCTTCTTGGCGCCTCGGGAATCGTGTGGCGTAGAAGCCACACAGCCATATGCCTCCGACAGAGCAGGAAGGCCATCTCTTTCCCTTGGCCTCCGGCACTTTTATTTTATGAGCACGGTGGTATAGTTCCATTTATAATAGGTGCTCAATGGGCACCCTCCATAGCTGATAGCCGCCACAGTCAGTGTTTAGCCTCAGATCCCAGGTCCCATACGTGCTTATAGGCAAGGGTAGGCCCCACTTTGTTTCAGCCATTTCCCGATCTTGCCTGGCGTGTGGGAGAAGTGCCCGGCAAGCCAGTCAGCGTTGTCGTGCCTCCACCAGTTCAGTTAGGTGCTGGAACATCTACTTCAGGCATTTCAATGTGTTGTGGCCTGCGAGGTTGTGTTTCGAGTGGGCTATGTCCTCCCACGTCCTCCTCTGACTTCCGCAGGCAATGTCTCCTTAGCCTGCTCCTGCAGGCCAATAGGCACACCTTCCCTGCCACCACCACCGCGCCTCGGGCCTCCGTAGTGTGCGGTGCTGTATGTTCACCTTAAGAGGAACTGTCTCGCAGCATCTGCATTCAGTTCCCTCTCTCTCTGCGCGGCTCTTTTGTCACTGTTCGTTCGGGGTTTCACCTTGGCAAGGCACTTCGGTGTGTAAGCCTATGTCATCAATCACGTGGGGAGCAAGCAGGGACAAGGCCAGATCCCCTGCACATGTATAGATAGCCAAGCCTATTAATCACAAACAAGGCACAGTTTCGCCATGTCTGCTATTGCTGCTGCAGACCATTTGTCCTCCGCCATCTTGTATTTACTGTATGTGCTGGCTGTGTACCTGAGTGTTCCTTTTCATCCCAACCGTTAACTAGCTCTTCATGCTTCCTCACTGCATCGCAGGGCTCCTGTTTCAACGTTGTTATGCATTTTCCATGAAGCTCTCCGATCCTTAACTTAGCCCTTCCTCTCCATACGAGCCGCGCTGACACCGTCCCTCAGCTCGGCTCTCCTGGCAATGTTCGCTCAAGAACGCAATGTTATTGCGCTACAATGTATCCTTCATTGCAGCCCTCCTGCTTTACAGTGTGCGCGGCATCTTGAGGCACTCCAAAGGGGCTCACCGCTACAATGAATCTGCAGCTGGTGCTGCTCCACTCGATTGCTGCGCCTGTTACACGGCGCGCTCCACCGCTCCCGGCACCTCAGCTGTCCCCATCCCGCTCGGCTCTGCGTTCTACCAGCCAGCACCTCTCACTGCATGGGGAGCGTGGGGAGCAAACAGGCAAGAAATCAGTGCCAGCCCCCTTCTTTCGTCTGCCTCGCACTGCTCGGTCTATTTCTCGGCCACGGCTGCGACCCCTTTGTCATCCGCCATCTTGCCTGCCCACAAGTATACGTGGCCTCGTCTTGCAAAGTTCATTTTCTTTGTAATGCTTGGACCAGCCTCCTTGTTTCTCACAGCTAGTGTAGTCCACCAGTTCCCGACGCCTTTGCTTGTATTTATAGAGTGTGCAGGTCATTTTTCGGCATTTTATTCCGGATCAAAGTCGGATCCCTAGGAGCAGCCCAGCGAGGCACGTCCTATTCCATGGCTAGTTAGCCACGCCCCCCAATTTAAAGTTGATCACAACTCCGTCCTTGATGGCATTTTCACTGATGCAGTTCAAAGGAGTGTTCAGTTTGTGGTGAAATCCGCATCATACGTCGGGTGCTGTGTCTCAGCGAAAAGGTAATTACCTGCATATTAAAGTGAACATTTTTCTGGTAGAAGCATAACAGGCTTATAGGAAGCAAGGTACCAATTCGGCATCCCTCACTTTTTAAGCAGCCAATCATCGTTTTCTTCCTCCCCTCTATCCTTACCTGCTCCGGAACCAATGTCTCGAGGGGCAGGACATGTATGCAGGTGTGGCTGTTCCCATGGCAAATGGAAATGTAATTTATTTAAATGTCTAATAATTGCATCGCCCCACCTCTTCTTTTCACAGAGCTCAGACTCCTATTTTGTGTCATACTCAATAGATCATCTCGGCACTCCATGTCGTTTCAGAGAGGACGACGTTGGGATCCTCAACTTCTCTTTTCCTTTTTGTCAAAGGTGCAGGATTTAGCGGCCTTCTCTCCTTTCCTTGCGGCATCCATCCTGGAAATAACTTCAAGTTATTTAACTAATAGAGTAACAGAGAGGGGTAGAAACACTGCTTTAGTACGATATCGTGATAGGTTTAATTTGGCATATTCCTACATAAAGCCTACCGCCTCTACATCCAAACCAAATGCCCATGAGAATGAAAGACAAAATAACATCCAAACCTTCATCCTTTCATCCAAACATATATATTTAACCCTTTAACACAGGTTCCCTTTTTATTCAGACGTCTCATTGAGAAGAGAAATGGATTACTCAATTCGGTTTAGACCATTTCAGAGACGAAAGGTCTTCAGCCGGTTCACAAGAGCTGGTTTTACTCTGTCTGGTCCTGTTTTGGTACCTTGATTTTGTAGGCAACTGGGGAGATCTGATCTATGATCTGGAAGGCCTGTCGCCAAGATGGAATGAATTGGTGTTCTTTAGATAGTTTACCTATCTCATTCCTTCTTCGAAGTCTGCAGATCATAGCGAGACTTAATACTTACCATTAACTTTTCCAGGATGTTTATGAACATTTTCGACATTCATTAGCGGTTGCAGCATTGTTTTTTTCTGTTTAAAGTTTTATTAGCATTCGGGGAAAAAACAAACAAAGCACAACCCTGTTGCCCCAGAACAAAATGCACACAATAACGGTATACACGCATTTCGTCGACCACTTTTTCATCGTGGGACTTTTCATCGCCGACGCTTTCATCGCCAACATTTTTTTTTTTTTAAACATTTTTAGAGGGGGGTGTTTGTGCGGGTTGGGGTATGATTAAGTAAGGGGGGTTTGGGGAGTGCAGCCCCCCCATGAATAAAAAAATAAAATGTTGGCGATGAAAGGGTCGGCGATGAAAAGTTCCACGATGAAATTTTGTTCAGCGAAATAACGTAGAACCACAATAACAGCGCATGCCAGGTCTACCCACTCGAGCTTCCAAATCTTCCCACCTCATCCACCTAACAAAGCCAAGTCATCACATTGGTCAACCCCAGAGGTATAAGTGTACCACTGCCTGGGGCTCCAGTAAAATGCCATCAAGTGCCACAGCATGCTACAGTCTACTTAATCTGTGGTTGCAGCATTGACCAGTGTTTTTTCCAATGTTCAGTACCAAGGATGAGGAAAGATCATTTTTCTACTAGTGAGAAGTTCAAAAGGGGATGGCAGGAAGGTTTTCAATAGATTAGAACCATGGGCATAGCTCTGGGCAACCCTCCCCCAAAGCACTATTTTTCCACCTGCCAAACCATTACAAAAGGGGAAAAACCAAATGCAATTCAAGCTTGATCCCACCCCAGGCTACAGGTCACTTTAGAAGCTCAATGAGGTTGAAACATGTCTGGGGTTGCTTGTGGTCTTGTGCAGACGGGATGTGACCAAGCAGTTCGGGATCAAGCCTGATTTGCATATGATCTTTCCCCTTTCTGCAATGGCTTGGCAGGCTGAACAAAGCCTGGAGGTTAACCCTTGGCAACTGCCAATGGTTAAGATCAATTCTAAATCTTACACCCATCCCTTCTTTTGTTTTGTCATGTTTAAAAAAAGACATCTTAGCAGAAATAGGGGTAGACCTCGGAGCCATCAGGACTAGTGGTAATAAGTCTCAGCTGGGTACAAAATCCACAATAAACTTCAAGATTCCCACTATTGCGTTAGTCCCGTCCCACCAACACTGGATGTGGATAAGTGATATGTAACTTTCTTTTTTCTCCCAGAATTTCCCACATCTTAGTCATTACCTCACTAGTGAAAGGACTACCCCTGTTGGAATCAATCCTTTCAAGAAGACGAAGACAGGAAAATATGGGGTTGATCAATAATAAAGTAGGTCCAGTCTCTGTCTTGCAATTGGGCAGTGGGTGACATCCAATCAATTTGGTGAAGAGGTACGTAACAATCACTATGTATTTGTTGCTGTGTGCAGAACAAATCGCTGGACAAATAAAGTCAATCTAATAATCAGACAGTGTTAATGCCATTCCACTCTTTTGTGCAGAACCTGTTGAATGGAAGAACTTGGTGGGGAATGAGCACATAGTGGACACTTTTATAAAAAAAAATATTTAAATCTGCACCCATGTGTGGCCAATAAGGAACCTCACATAGGATCTGCATCTTACTTTTAAAATCCCAGATGACCAGCTATTGCTGCATCACGGGCATGATTTAGCATTATGCGTCAAAATGAAGTAGGCACCACCTACTGATCAGGACCAGATTGAGGCTTCTTAACCAAAAGTCCATCTTGAACTTCAAAATGTTTCATTAACACTCAAATACCGACCTAACAGTCTTGTTCAGTAAAAGAAAAGTTTTCTAGATATTTATACAATGTTGCAATAATCTGGTCTTCTTTCTGAGCGGTAATTCGATCTTGATCCAGAGCATCTCTACTCCACTAAAGCTTGAGTTTGTGATGAGGTCATTCACGCAAGCATTTCCAGGTCCAGCTACTAATTCCTTCTGATCATTTTCTTTAATACGGTAGGATCATCTGTCCACAAACTATGAGCATTCGCTGACCAGTGCTTTCGTCATACACCTAGTAAGCAGAAGCCAGATATGCCTTTATGTTGTTGGCTGTTTTAAGTTCTTTGTCTTCAAAACGGTTATTTTGGGCACAATCATGCAGATCGGCTAATCCTTGTGCCATCTTTTCCCATATCCGATTTCTACAGGGTATTCTGTATTCGACCACTCTGCAAACGATGCAGTGGTTGGTGGTAAGCGTCTACTATAATAGTATTCCCATTGAGCAGTGGCTGGTGGTTTTTCAAACCCATTGTGTTGCAAGGAGTGACTTCTCGCATCCACTGAACAAGATCTCAATGGGTGACAATGGGTGATAATGTTTTACTTGCATAAGAGATACTTTATTGACCTGGTCATGCTTCTGAAAGCCTGCAGTTAAACAAGCGTTCAAATAACCTGCTTCTTGGAAACACTAGTTGTTTTCAACATGATTAACTAAGTACAGGAAAGACGTTTCAGTTGTTTCAAAGCCTTCGATAGTCCCCCCCCCACTCCCACGTCACCCCACCTTCAACAGATGGGACAAGGGCTAAGGGATCTCTGCATAATTCACTATGAATTTACGACTGTATACGGTCAATCCTAAGATCATATATATTTCTGGGGTTCTTCAATTTCAGTGAAGCCTCAACCTTCTTTTCTCTGGGTTAAGGCCCTCAATTGTGATTTTATGGTCTAGAAAGTTTACTTTAGTTCTGTAACACTGGGCTTTAGGAACGGAACTTCGTACCCAAATTTCTTAGTTGGGTCAACGCGTGGAGGATCTCCACCTGGTGTTCTTCCACAATTTTACTTTTGATGAACTGGTGATCTGCATGGGCCAAATTCCCTTTTTCTACAAGATCAGGATAAGCTTTAAGTAAGAATACAGATAATTAATTCCTGCTGCCAATATACCCAATAGCGGTAAGTGCCCAGGTGTACTGCTGCCCACAAACAGAAAGTAAAGGCAAGCTTATATTGGTTTTCATGGAGTACCAAGATATTTCAGTATCCATTAGTCCCTAGGGCAGAATATACTTAAGAACCCTGGATCTGTGCAAGCCCTTGATCAATATAAAGGAGAGACCCTTGTGACATTTCCCCTAGGTCTGCACAGAGTCTCCATTGTATATGATCATCCCACTCGATTCCAAGTTTTTGATAATCTGGAAGTGATTCCATGGATGCTAAAGGTAACTGGTATTGCCGGAAAAAAATGGGTGCCATGTTAGGGTCCTTAAGCAGAGCTATACAATTAAGGAATGTATGTCCGCAATAATAAGATTCGACAAAGAAAATGTTCTGGAAATCGAGAAATATCAAGTCTGAGCTTTTTTTTGCTATTCTGTCCCACAGGCATCGGCCACACTGATCTGTTCTTCAAACATCTGGAGGAAGCCTGGAGATATTTCTGGTGTGGCAATTTCTCAAAGACGTTCTAAATTGGTCGAGTGGTCCTGAATGATGGCATCTACCTGGACTAGTGCTTCCTTAGCATCTAATTAGTTACTAGTGACTCTGAATACTATCTCATCTTCCAGCATATCATAGCTATCATAGGTAACATATGCTGCACCACAAGAGCAAAGTGAGTACACCAGAAAATCCCCCCTTGTCGCATACAGAGTGTTTCCAGTCTGCCACCATCGGTATTGTTATAACAATCTTCAGATATGAGAGCAATGAAAAGGTTGGCTAAATCCGTGGAAAAGTGACTCAAATATGTTACTTTTGATAAATGATGCTTTGGGGATAGATACTGTCAAACAATATATTCGGTTTGTCATCTATAACATATACTAAGTTGTTGGGTGTAGGGACAGGCCCTTTTGATGTTTGATATTACTTACATTAATAAAGGATTCTTCATTAAACAAGGTCTGCCCTTTTCCGATATTTATTGGCAAAGTATATTGTCAAGTATTTCTTATATATTAACTTCTTTGAATTGAACTTCAGCAGCATAAGGCAGCAATTCAGCTGACCTAAACGTCTTTTCATTAAAGTCCATCTGGTTTCCCCTGATTCTGGGCCAGACTGTTATGAATAAAATCCAAGCCTAGAGAATTGCTGGTCTGTGTGTCTGATATGTGGCAGGAATCAAATCCCGATTGGGCCATCCTGAGTTTTTGTCACTCTTAATAGGGTCTGATATTAATTAATACAGGAGTCCTAGGCACTGGAGGATGTGGCTGCTGATGGGTTTATGGTCTACTCTGTCCCTGCACAGAGATGCCCCAGAAGGCGGTGTCATGGAGGGAATCGCATTTTACTTAAGTCCCTTATTGGAAGTGAATGCTTCTAGCTTGAGGCCCCTATCCTTTCCTGCAGACAGCAGCAATCCACAAGGTTGGCGGTCATGACTTTCTGGTGGTTAATTTTTATAATAGCCACCATACCCAATTTGGCAAGAACGGTCTCTCTACTTTAGCCTTTATAATGGAGGGTCGGGTAAGCAGGGTGGCTGCAAATGATAGAACCAGCAGGGAGGGGCTCGGGTTTTGGAAGCTCCTTTTTGCTTGGGGGCTGCGTGCCGTTAATGGTGGTTTCCCTGAGCATGTTCTGGTAAACTTTACTTTTACCTCTGTGTTGGGTCATTCTACTATTGATTTTTATGTCCCAGTAACATTCTGAGATTGTGTCACTGAGTTTAGGGTGTTGGCTGTCCTGTGCAGTGATCATTTCCCTATTCAACTTACGTGCACGTCCCAGGGTAAGTCTTTCCCCTTGGGGCTGACTGAGGAGTGTCCCCCGGTGCCTTGAAGCCTCGACTAAAATGGCAGTGAAAGCATGCCGAGGAATATTGTTAGAAATAATTGGCAGGTTCTTGAACGTTTCTTCTCTGGCAATTTAGATCAGAGTGACACTGATTTTTCATTATTATTGACTAATCTTTTGGTGTTCTTCACACTGAGTGCGGATAGAAGGAAGAGTTTTCCTTACACCAGGTGGTTTAATACAGTGTGTGCCAAAATAAAGTGTTGTCTGCTGAGATCCTTGAAGAATCCTTTGTCCTCAAAGCTTGATATTAGCAAGGACCGAACATCTTATAAGAAGGCCATCGCTTGCAGAAAACGTAAAATTGAAACAGGCTTGGGTTAATACCTTGATTAATAATGACCCCACACTTTTTTGGGACATTATTAATAATCGGTCCTTCTATAAATACAAGTCCGGTGGCTTGCCCTCGGTCTGTAATGAGGAACAAGTAACTAATTCTTCCTTATATAGTTTGCGCCTAGAAACACTTGTGTACAGGCGCGTTATAAGGGATACATTATTCACCGTAATCGTATTTCTGATGCTTGTATCTGCTTAGGAGCTGCAGAGTATTACAGTTGTTTTTCGAAACTCGAAAAGGGACGTCGACAGGGCGTGCCAGTAATACAATCCCTATTGTGACGTCCACTGTACCCATGGTCCTTCACGCGTCGAGGTCCCTCCGAAGCGATCAATAACCAAGGCAGAAATAAGGCCCCAGATCTGGATACTGTTACCACGGATTTGTTCTTGGGGGAACCAAATCTGTGGGCCCCCATTTTGACTTTGGGGCTAAATGCTGTATGTGCTGGAGGCATCTACCCTGTTTCTTGGTCCCTTGCTATCATCTATCCAATTTCTAGTAAGGCCCAAGGGCGCTACCAGCATCTTATAGACCGATCTCTCTTTTAGATTCAGTGTTTAAGATCTTGGGGAGGGCAATCCTTGGGGGACTGGAGTCTTGGCTGGAGAGCACAAACATCTTCTCTGCTATCCAGCTGGGCTTCAGACCAGTTTTGGGGACCGCAGAACAGGCCTTGAATCTTTACTTTCTGGTGGCACATTCTTTGTTTATCCAGGACGAACCCATCTTTTTGGATCTGATCCCTGCGTTTTACAAGGTCAATTCTATGTCAAGACCGAAGGCTCCCATTATGGTTCTCGTTCTTTTATTTTGAAAACAATATAGAAGCTCAGCAACAAGATGTTTGAACCTGCAGTTTAATAACATTGTTAACTTGAATGGGTGCAGAAATCCCATAAACCAAAAACGTTTAAAACATAATAAACAAACACTCCATAGAGTAATAAAGTCTCAGAAAAAAAACTCTGTTTCCCATAAGGCTTAGCCAAAGTCCATAACTAGCCACTGTAACATGTGACTGCAACAGCCAATGAGGTATAGGCAGCCCCTCCAAATAGGAGCAATCCCTGAACCACTTCCTCTTTCTTTGCTGCTCAAGTGGAATTTTCTTGTTTCGGCCTTTCATCACGTATTGTGGTCTATTTCACATGCCATTCTGAGAGTTAACGCTCCAATTATAATGTTTACATTGTAATAGCCGTTCAGCTATATTTACTTTAATTCTGCATTTGCTTTGTTCGTTGCTTACTGCTGTTATCATTGCAGCCTTTTCTGACATCATAGCCTTGTTGCTGTTTATTCTGTCCCTCCGGCACCCACGGGTGCCTGAGCTTTCTCGCAATACACGTCCGTTTTCTGACCAGTTTCACGCTTCGTGTGATTATTTCCCTCGTAACTCGCGGCCTCCCTTTCTCACACCCCTCGCTCATATCGGGTGTCTGGAATAGAAAGCTGCGCGTACTTATATCACCTCAGCAGAGGTTTTTCTCTTCGTCTGCGGCTCTGATATGCCAGCAGAGGGAGCACTTCCTGCTTGGTCCTTTCCTCGGCCTCCGGTGCTGGAGACACCGCAAGAAAGGACTTCTGTTCATGTTACCTGTTTCTGCATTTTGCAAATAAAAAATAATAAAAAGGGGAAGAGACGAGATGGGGCTTATTATCTCTGGCACCATACGCTGCCCCTACTAAAAAAGGGGGATAAAATAACCAAATTAATAATACACATGTGGTACAATACGCCTCTCAAACAGATCAGGAATGGTCTGAGAAGGAGGAGGAATATGAGGTAAAGGATGTGGCTCTGGCAGACAGCTGTAAAAGAGTGCTTGGCTCCTCAGTGGAGACCACCATTAAGAAAAGCAGTGGCAGACATGCTACTACCTATTCAGCTATGTCTGGATAATATGGAGGCACACCTAAAGGGAGCACCCCTGCAGGTGAAAGAGCTCAGAAAAGGAAGAGCGCTCTTGAAGGGTGAAGTACACCGGCTCGAAAGAGGACTCTTTGACCCCCCACTCTCCCAAGCCAGTTAGAATCAGCCTCAACCTCAGTCACAACTGCCATCACAGATTTCTTCTTAAGGCTCAAGAAAGCCTTTTTGAGCAGGAAGTAGACCCCTTCCAAACTAAGACCCTCTCACCCGGAGGAGGATAAAGCAAGTGCAACACCCTCGAGCATGGAGGAGTATCAACAGGGCATGGATGATAAGGATCATAATGACTAGGATCACAACAATGATCAAACTCCTCAATCTACAGAGGATGAGGAGGATCAGGATACAGGGTCAGGACCCAGCACATCTGGGAATGCGGCAGCCCCTATTCCCAAACAGAAGCCTGGTGAGCAACCTGCTCTTGAAGGAATAATTGTTCCTGAAGATTTAATTCACCCCAGATCACCAGACGGGGCTCAGTCATCGAGTGCTATGGAGTATATCAAGGGCAGGCTCCGACAGCCCCTGGATAAAGAGGTCTGGGCCAAGCTAAGAGCGGAATGTCCCCGTCCCGAAATTCCCGGGAAAGTAGCCCCCAAATCCCAAGCTGGATGCAAAAATGATCACCTTTCTGGGCAAAACAGCAAGGACGCGAAGAAAGGCATCGACAGGGCGTTGATGTCTTGCCAGGACAAGGTCCTAGAAATTATAGGTCCTTTGGCTAAAATCATGGACCTCGCTGAGAAAGCCTTGGACACAGGGAAACAAATTGACCCAACCACTCTGTCAGGGTGGTTTCAAAGAATCCCTGCTTGCTCGGTAATGCCAACTGCGCTATTTCAACCGAGCGCAGGAAGGGTATCCTTATGAAAATAGACCCTAAGCTTGGTGAGCTCGCCACCACTGAATCAGGCACAGCCGCACAAGGCTGTTTGGTGATCCC
Organism: Ambystoma mexicanum; assembly: GCF_040938575.1. NCBI lineage: Eukaryota > Metazoa > Chordata > Amphibia > Caudata > Ambystomatidae > Ambystoma > Ambystoma mexicanum. The sequence continues at coordinate 446,500,684 of NC_090930.1, forward strand.
TTTGTCAAGGAAATGTCAACATTTATCGGCACATTCACCTCTTTAGATAAAGCACAAGCCTCAATAAAAAAAAGTTTTCTCTACAAAGGTTTTTTCACAGGCCAGACGAGGCAGGGGCCACTCCTACGGCCATTACTCCCTGGACAGAAGGTCCCATCAATCAAGAGATCAACATTTCTACTGGTGATGGGGAGGGCTGCCCTCCTCAAGATTCTCTCTCCTGAGATTCTTGTACGCGCTGCAAAAGGCTCCGATCCATATCTCCCATGCAACCTTCATGCCCCATAGACGGAAACGCCTATGGGGCGGGAAGCAGCCCTGCATCATCCTCAAAACTATTCAACGGTCGGTCAGAGGGGGAAGAAGGGGTGCCCCGTCCCCAGGCCTATTACTGGGCAGCATAGCTGGGGGTGGTAAATGATTGGCTTCACAGGATCCTGGGCTTCCACACATTGGGAATGAGATTGCATGGGTGAACGTTCCCCCTTTGGGCCCTGTACTGACCGGACAGTATTGTGTCCGATCTGCCAGAGATGGTGCGGCAAACACGTACCGTGTGGATAGAAACCCTCCAAGATATCAGTTGGGGTGAGCGACCGACGCTGTGCCAACATCTATGGAATAACAAGTACATCCCGGAAGTTCTAAAAATGGGCCACTTTGCCAACTGGGAGGACCAGGGGATATGGACCCTGGCTGATGTTATACAGGGGACTTATTCCGGCACCTACAACTGACACACGCCCTTAGGGCCCAATTCCAGAGGCTTGCAGACATTCCTAAAAGTTCCCCCTCTAGGTGAATGTCCTCCAAGACAGGATCCTAGTAAAACCCACATCAACACTTTACCAGGTGATTACCGCATTCGGGGCCCAGGAACTGTCCCGCCTGCGGGAGAGGTGGGAGAGGGTGGTGGGCCCTCTAGAATCCGGAGAATGGGTAGAGGCACTGATGTTTCCCGAGAGGGATCTGCATAGATACCAAACTCTGGCTCACATAACATATGCTATTGCACCAGGCCTACCACTCCCGGGCCTCGATGAAGAAAAGGGGGGGTGGTGGAAGACACAAACTGTCTCAGATGCCACAGGTCGGAAGGGACCTTCTTCCACATGATGTGGGAATGTGAGGTTGTACAGGATTTCATGAGGAAGAGGAAGGGGCCGCGGCTGGGGAAGAGCGCAAAGATACCCAGCACAACAGGCTCCAGGTCAGTGTAAACAATGCAGCGCAAGCGCCCATAGGAGGCAGGATATCTCTATTCACGCAAGCATGGGACTCCTTATCAGGAAATGCCAGGGTCAGAGACTCCGCAACGGGTTTTTGCTTTGAATTATTTTCCCAGCCTTTTCAAGAGCCGCCCGACACAGATTGTGATGTTGCAGGCAGACACCCTAGCTTTTGACGGCGAAGTCTGAAGTGTACACCTAAAGGACACCATACGTCCATGCACAGACTGCAGCAGATTCTTCAACCCAATACTCCTGGTGCGCAGGAAGCAAAAAGTTCACCCTGTAACAAATTTCAGAGCCTTGAACGGTTTAATTATCTACCGCCATTTCAAGATGGAGGGCATACACATTCTCAGGGATATTCTGAGACCGGGTGACTGGCTCATTTGCCTAGACCTAAAAGACGCAGATATAGCAGTACCCGTCCACCCGGCACATGTGAGGTACCTGAGGTTCACATGGGGGAAGTCAGGACTGGGAATGCACAAGCTTGCCCTTTCGGGCTCTCCTCGGCACCTTGGTTCTTCACCAAACTTCACCGGTGGTAGCACATCTCAGGGCTTATATACCTCAATGACATCATTCTCATGGCACACACCGAAGATCTGGCAAATCATCAAGCCCAACTTGCCATAGACATATTTCACAACCTAGGTTTTCTGATCAACTGGGAGAAAGCAATCCTCATGCCCTCCAGGAGCTTGGAATTTCTGGGGTTCATAATGGACACTCAGAACTCACAGCTCTGTCTGCTGAATCCCAAGATACACTACTCGCTGAGAGATCCGCAGGCTCCTGCAGAAAAACGCCAACTCCCTTTGGGAGTTAGCAAGAGTAATAGGTCTCCTGTCGTCATCCATAAGGCAATATTCCCCAGCCCGCTACATTGCCGCAAATTACAGAGACTGAAAGGACAGCATCTGAAACGCAACCTTTCTTATTCACAGCGACTAGCCCTCTAGTCCAAAGCAAGAACTGGGCTCAACCGGTGGCTCACACACATGGAAACCTGGAACGGCAGAGCGATTTTCGGTTCGACTCCCGACAGTGATAGAATCGGATGCAGGCCGTTCAGGTTGGGGAGCAAGATGCGGCCCTGTTGCCACGTGGAGAACGTGGTCCCTCCAGGAGCTAGAAATGCACATAAACTGCCTGGAACTTCTTGCAGGCTCCTTTGCAGTGCGATCCTTCACCAGAGACAGAGTGAGTAGTTTTATTTTACTCAAGATGGACAACATCTCTGCCGTGAGATACATCTGGCAGAACTAGCCAAGGACTTTTGGCATTTCTGTCTGAAGCACTAGATATCTGTAACGGCCGAATACCTTCCAGGGCTAAGAAACGAGGTAGCAGACTGGCAATCTCGCCATTCTGTAGACTACAGTGACTGGAGACTCGTCAGAGAGATCTTCGTGCGCCTTCAGCAGACATGGGGCCCCTTCTCCAGGGACCCATCTGCTTCTCACCTCAACACCCAGTTCCCAGAATTCTCCATCTGGAGGACGGATCCAGCAGCCGCAGCGACAGATGCCTTTCTACAACAGTGGACCAGGGGGAGGGGGTTTCTTACGCCTTTCCCCTGTTCACTATGATAGCGAGGACCCAGGCGAAGGACCGTCTGGAGCAAACAAAGCTAGTCCTCATAGCCCCTGTTTGGACCTCTCAGACTTGGTATCCAGTTCTTCTGGAACTTTCAGTGGATTTTCCAATCATACTACCCTAAGCTCTGAATCTGGTGTCTGGTCTGACAGGTCAACACCACCCCCTTCTCCTGAACAAGTCGTTGACCTTAGCAGCCTGGAGGATTTCAGGGTGAAATGGAAGGTCCTGGCCATTTCAAGCAAGGCAGTCCAGTCTTATTGAGGAGAACTGGGCTCCTGGGACTTCCAAGAGTTACCGTAACTCTTGGAGCGCCTGGACACGCTGGTGCTTGGAGCAGGATCTCCATTCAATTTCAGCACCTGTAGAAGAGATTCTAAATGTTCTAGCTTCACTAGTAGAGCGTGGTCTGGCCTACAGAACAGGAAACGCTTATCGCTCTGAAATTTCACCCGGGCACAAACTTGTCGAAGACTGCCCAGCAGGTGAACATCATCTAGTATGCAGACTGCTTAAAGGTATACGTCTAACAGTACCGCCTCCGGCCTGCTACAACAAACTTAGGGATATAAATATGGTCCTGAATACTTTTCCTTCCTGGCCTAGTAACAAGGAATTATCCCGCACAACCCTCTCGGGCAAGCTCACTACTCTGCTATGCCTGGTCTCCTGCAGAAGAGTTTGACGTCATAGCTCTCGAGCTACCAGGCAGGACTTTCTCTCCAGACGAAATAGTTTTTCACATATCCAGGAGAACCAAGTGTCACTCAAGTGTGATTTCATATCCAGCCTTTAGCAAACAACCAAAACTATGTCTAGTAAGATGCCCGAAGACCTGTGAAGAGGCGAGTTTGCCTCTCAGGGCCATCAGTACACGGCAGCTTTTGATAGCTCTCAGCAAACCGCACAAAGTGGTCTCTGCCCCTACCCTAGCTCGCTGGGTGCGCTGGACTCTCATGCAAGCTGGAATAAATACCAATCACTTTGGCGCACACTCAGTGAGAGGCGCTATGGCATCCAGGCCTCTCAAGTAGGGGTCCGATGAGAGGACATCATAAGAATGGCCGAATGGGCAGGTGAGGGTTTTCAAACAATTCTACCTAAAACTGGTAGAGCAACCCACAACTGTAGTTGTAAGTAAGATTTAAACTAGCATAATGGTCTCCGGTCTTGACATAGAATAAAGATTTCCCAGAATAACTTTTAAGAAAGTCTTGATTCTGTTAAAGATACAGAGACGAGCATTATGCCGCCCCATTAAAGAAATTAAACAGCACAATAACGGGTGAGTGCACAGTTATTCAATCTGTTATTCTGGAATGTTATGATTATTTCTCTATGGTAAAGAATGTAAAGTTATAGATTAACTTGGCTAATTTCTCTCCCACACATCTAATAAGGTTATCATACACACCAAGTAATCCTCTGATGTTTTTCTCATTCTCCGACAGGGACATCAGACGAGCTCTCTTGACCGGAGAGGAGCTTCAACAGGGTGTCCACAAATGCCAAGCACTGCCGCACACGCATCTGATAATTCGTTCATCATGGTTCGCAGAGCCAAAAGAGAAAGTGATTTAGGGACAGCTTCTATTTGGAGGGACTGCCTATACCTCATTGGCTGTTGCAGTGGCTAGTTATGGACTTTGCCTAAGCCTTATGGGAAACAGAGTTTTTTTTTCAGAGACATTATTACTCTATGGACTGTGTTTGTTTATTACGTTTCAAACGTTTTTGGTATATGGGATTTCTGCACCCATTCAAGTTACCAATGTTACTAAACTGCATGTGCACAAATCTTGCTGCTGAGCTTCTATATTGATTTCAAAATAAAAGAGAAGCATAATGCTCTAAGACTTTTAAGAAAGTTATTCTGGAAAATCTTTTTTTGTGTTAGGTTATGGAGCATGCTCAGATCCATGAATTGCCCTGGCACCCTAGTGGATCTTTTAGAAAGATTACACCACTTGACGAGGGCTTGTGTGAGAAGTGGAACTGCTGGACATTGTACGGCTTTCTTGCAAGTGGAATGTTGGGTACATCAAGGCTGTGTTTTGGCCCCTTTGCTTTTTTGTCTTTATATAAATGGTCTTCATGACCATTTACTTAAATCCAATTCTGATTTTCCCAGGCTGGGCAATATGCGTTTGCCTTTACCTGCCTATGCAGACGACACAGTTTTATTAGCTTGCACCCACAGATACTTTCAGTGACTCGATCATTATGCCCGATTTATGTATACTCTCGGTCTAAAGGTAAATGCCCAAAAATAAGCTGTAATGGTTTGTCACAGGGGGAAGTGTCTCCCGAGGTTTCCAGCTATCTTTTTTAAGGGGGAGTTAGTCCCAAGAATGGCTCTCTTTGATTACCTGGGGGTGAGATTTTCATTGAATTTTGGGGCGGAGGCACATGTGGAGAAGCAAACCCTGAGATTTAAGCAGGCAATTGGGAGGGGTAGCCAGAGATTTGGGGTCGTTTAAAATAGAATGAATTGAACTAGTACTCAAAGTCCTTCATGGTACAGCTTATTCTGTGGTAAGATACAGCATGGAGTTGTGGGTATTTAGTAAAACGGAATCTATCCAGGTGGTTGAGAACACTAGGAGCGTCCTGGTGTTACCTGGGTCTGCCCCCAATTTGGCAGTTCATTTAGAACTGGGCCGTTTTCTTACTGACCCAATTGCCAATGACTAGCTGGCATAGATGCAAAGAATTTGGGGTAACACTACAGCTACCTTCACCCAGGAATTAGTTACCTTGTGTTCAGAGATCCCCTTTTGAGGGCTCCATGGCTCAAGTATGTGAAAACTGTGCTGTTGGCTGCTGCTGTGGGTTACTGTTTTCCACAGCAGCCCTTCTAGGATGTAGATTTTGAAAAAAAAAAAAGTGTTGTTCAGTCTATTCATACTAAATCTTTGGAGATCATGAGGCCTGCCAATAGGAAACATCAGATCATTTCGACCTCTGGTTTGAAGTAGTATCTGAGCTGGGCAGAGAATCCGTCTCAACGCATCCTTATTTCTAGGGTACTTTTTAACTGCATCACTTAAGAGCTGTGGTGGCGGCTAGGCTCAAGGGGGGGGGGGGGAGACTGATCAATCATGTTTTGCCCAGCTTTTTCAGCAATTAGAGAATACACTTTGAAACCTGTATTGTTGGGTCTGGGCTTTCGTTGTTATGAGCCTGAATTGTATTTGCTGTGGGCGGATTCTGTACAAGTGGCTTGGGTTGTATTGATTTAAACGTGCTCTGTTTTGGAGAGAATTTTTATTAAGATCAGATAGATCTCGAGTATAGTAGTTTTGTCGCCCAAGTCTTTTTATGGTTCTTGGGTTTAACTACAACCATTTACATTTTTTTTCAATATTGTGGATTGTTAATTTTTCTGTCTTGTTTTTATGGTATGCTTTGTTTTACCGACAATGAAATGCCAAAATAAAATCCGAATTAATCAAAGTAATATCTCTTTACTGATGTGAAAGTCTCAAAGAACATCTCTTACGAACCAGCAATTAGAATTATTTTTTTGTTTCCAATTTTAATGTCCAGCATACACCTGCTAGTAATCGTGTGATTTGAATCCCTCAAATCAATTCCAGCTTCCCATTTATAGATTAGATTAAATGTGCAAATTTTCGGATCCGTCTTTAATTGTGAAAGAAAGAAAGCTTTCGAAGTAAATCATTTCCCAATCCAACAGGTGTGCACTGGGGAGCCACGACTATCACCAGAGGGGTGAGTCGATGTCGCCCCATTTTGATTTTGACTTCAGTGACCTCCATCTACTGTCATTTTATTGCAGTGTACACTGAGGTGAGAATACTCCTTGAGTGAGAGTCTCAAATACTTCGATATATCATGGTCGTCTGAGACCCTGTATATATGAGAGCCAATAAGTCGCAATATCCCTGAACTTGGATAGGTGTGAAAAACATTCAAAGTTGCATCTCTACTTCACAGAGAAAGTGAAAAAGCAGATAATTTTGATTGCATTTTGTTGATGTTTGGGATTTCATGTGTATGACGTTGACAGCTGTGTCATGGGCATTCTCCTCAGGATCAAGTTAAAGTGGGTTGGTCAAGGACTCTGAAGGAATGAAAATACATTTAGTATTAAAAAATGGAGCAGGGGCGCCACTGGCTTATCCTGCCGAAATCCTGCTAAAATATATATCCAAGCTGAACCCTGAAATACTCCAGCGGTGAGTGAGACTCTCCTGCACCGAATCGCGGTGCTCCGACGCAAATCCGTAAAAGGAATCGCCGTCCAGATCGAGTGGAAGTTGCAGGAACCGTGACAAGTGCAGAGCCCAAGATGGGCGCCATAACTGCGAGCGCGCACTGTCGGCCGGCGCACGCCGGGAACAGCTCCACCGGGCTCTGCAGTCAACATCCTGACCGCGGTGGCGGGGCGGTGCAGCGATCGCAGGTCCAGCCCGCCTGGCGAACGCCTCTGTCTGCGCGAGAACCCCTTCGAACCGGGGGCCTGAAGAGGGCCCGGAGCGGGAAGCTTGGCATGTCAGTGTTGGCGCGGAAGACGACGCACGGCGCACCGGCTGGTGATCCGACTAGTGCGCCCCCTACAACCGGAGAAGTGGACCAGTTACTCGAGGCCTGGAACATCCGGCGATGTGGTAAGGAGTGGGGAAGGTGGGAATGAGAGCGCTAGCGAACCGCCTTCCCTCCCCCCACGGGCGAAGGAACTCCAGACGGAGCTGCGATCCCTACCGGCGCCTGCTGACAACTTGGGCTGTGAACCCCCCCTCATTTTTGGGACACAACAGGCGCCCCCACAGCGACGTGCAGCCCAGTGCGTGTGGCCGCTACCAGGGGATAGAGCCACAGGGCCCCGGTGGGTGCTATAAAGCGGTGACCGACTCGCATATCACGCACCCACACCGTCTTGACCCACAGAGCTGCTGAAAGTGTGGCTAGTAGACATTGTTTGGACAAGGGAACTGTAAAGCTAGCACAAGCATAAATACCCGCCGGTCACAACGGGCCCGGCACCACCATCAATAACTTACCAATAGTGCCTACCCCCAGCACCTGCCGGACCCCCCACCCCCGGGACCAGACATCAGCACACTGCAACAGTACCACAACAAGCAGAGAATGGGTAAGAAGCCCAGGAAAACATCCACACAGAGCAGGATCGAGCAATATGCAGATATGCCAGCACCCCGCTCACCAGAGAGGCCACCGTCGGTCGACCCGGATCATGTGGACAATATTTCTCCGAGATTTCATGAGCGCCATCACCAACTCCAGGACCTCGATGGAAAAAAAGATGGACAGTATTGGTGCAGACGTGTCCCTGCTACGCCATGATCTGCAAAAGCTGGCCTCCCGTACGGGAGAGGCAGAGGCACGAATCTCTGAAACTGAGGATGGCCTGCAAGGTGTAAATCGGCAAGTGGCGAGTATGCTAGCACGGATAAAGACCATGGAAGCAAGAGTGGACGATAGCGAGGGTAGATCCCGGCGCAATAATATCCGCATAATCGGCCTGCCGGAAAAAGCCGAAGGGGAATGCATGGAACTCTTCCTTGAGGACTGGTTGACGAATATCTATGACGGAGAGGCATTCTCTAAATTCTTCTCTATCGAGCGGGCCCACCGCATCCCAGCTGGCAAAGTGACACCAGGAGCTCCACCACGCACAGTAATTGCCAAATTTTTGAACTATAGAGATAGGGACACGGTACTCCAACTGGCAAGATCGAAGGGCACGGTCACATTCAACGGATCCAAAATAGCCTTCTTCCCCGATTTCACCAGGGAGGTACAGAAAGCACGACAGTCATTTCACCCGCTCAAGAAACGTCTACAATCAATGGGTGTCAAATATGGACTGCTCTTCCCTGCCCAACTCAAGATATTCCATGGGGGCACGACCGTGCATTTCACCGACCCCAGAGAGGCGTGGAACTGGGCCGAACGGCACATAGAAGGGGACTGGAACACGGAGGGAAGAAGGAGAGATAGACGCAATAGTCCTCGCCCAGAATGTCCGCCAGAACAGGGCCAACAGCAGCGGCCACAACCAGGAAATCCACTGCGGGAAGAAATATGAATTGGGAGCAGTTTTGGGCAGAATGCCAAGTCTACTAAGCCTAGGAGCACCACAAATCTCTCACCCCCCACGCCGATCTACGCACAGAATACAACCAGGCCAGTGGCCGAACAGCCACCCGCCCCACAAGCTAAGACTAAAACCAAAAGTCTGCGACAGCACCACGGACAGGTGCTGTGAAATCTACGAAGTTCATGTGCCACTGAGGGTGGCTTAGTTAATTAAGGTTTACTTGTTCTGTTCAAATTTCGGGCGACAGATACTCCAGGTTGGGTGGGAGTATAGGGAGGGGGGTTAGGTAACACTACCGGGGCAGTAGATGCCTCCAGGGGAACGAGGGATGGAGTTGGGGGAGTTCTTATTCTTGCTCTGGGTTTTGTCTTTATTTTTGTTCATGTATGGTCCGACAACACTAAATATTCACTCCTACGACCCGCATCACACGGCGAAACAGACCGTGCATCTTCCCGGAATCCTACATATACTGCCCAACAGTAACCCGCCGCCCAACCAGATGACGAATGCTAGATCTGATACAAAATCATTACGTCTCCTGACATGGAATGTCAATGGGTTGGGTAGTGGGATAAAACGCAGACTGGTCACCCAAGCGTTAAACAGGCAAGCGCCGGATGTGGCGTTGCTCACAGAAACACACCTGGTGGGCACCACATGCAACCTATTTAAACGTGGTAACTATCGCACAGCACTGCACTCGGGTTTTACTTCAGGCTCCAGAGGGGTCCTCATACTGATCCATAAGAAGCTGCCGCTCACACTTTCAAGTGTGTCACAGGACACAGGAGGCAGATTCGTGCATATGACAGGAACCCTATGGAATCAAACCATAACAATACTAGCTGTTTATGCACCACCCGTGCTGTTGCCAAATCTCATAGAAGAGATAACTCCCCTGATAGTACAGCACTCCTCAGACACACTAATCCTTGGTGGCGACTTTAATGATGTTATGAACCTGGGTATGGACCGTACACACCTAAGGGGCAGGAATCCCGACACGCACACAAGGCTAGCCACCTTCACATCAGCACTGGGACTGAGGGATGTATGGCGTGACCTTCACCCCGAGAATCGAGAATACTCTTTCCACTCGGGCGCCCATGCATCCCTCTCTAGACTGGACTATTTTTTCGGTCCAACCACAGAGGTACATAGAGTACTTAACGCCACCCTACTCCCACGTGGCATCTCTGACCACTCACCCCTACTAATAGAACTATCAACGTCAAGGCCAATCCCTCCACCTTCATGGCGCCTTAACTATTACTTAGGCTTCCCGGAGCTTGTAGAGCGTATTCAAGAAATCACAACCAATTACTTTGAACTAAACGCAGGGTCAATTGATAACCCAGGATTGTTGTGGGAAGCGTATAAGCCGGTATTGCGGGGAGAGATTATCTCCTGGACAACGGCGCACAAAAAGGCTCAAATGCAAAAAGTAAAATGCTGAGGAACAGGTGGAACGTGCAGAGCGCGCACATCTGGCGCGAGACCTGCCTGAAACGAACCGAGCACTGGTCCTTGCCCAAAAAAAGATGCACAATGTAGCCCTAGACAACGCTAAACAGGCACACACCACGATGCGCGCCAGATTATATGAGACTGGAGATAAGGCGGGTAAATTGTTAGCCTGGCTGGAGCGCAGGGATGAAGGGCACAAACAGGTCAGGATGATCAAACCCGACAATTCGGAACCGCTGTGGACAGATCAGGCTATTGCAGAAGGCTTTGCAGCTTACTATGCAACACTCTATGGGTCACCGGAAGCCCCACTAACCTCTCCGTGTTAAACGGGATCACCCTTCCTAGCCTAACGGGCACAAAGAGATCTACTGGAGGCAACCATTCCTGAAGAGGAACTAGGGTTGGCCATGTTACAATTACATCCCGGGAAAACACCGGGGCCGAACGGCTTCCCGGTGGAGACATGGAAAAGGATAGAACCAAGTGCGATTCTCCCATATCTCCTGCAGATGTACACACACTCGAGGGAGCAAGGACAGACTTCACAAATGTGGAAGGGCTTCCGGTGGACAGATGATTGGGAGGATAAGGTCTCACTATATGCGGACGACCTGCTCCTGTATCTATCAGACCCCATAACCTCTTGTCCTGCAGTGATACGCTTACTGAAGGAATACGAATCCTTTAGTGGTTTGAAGGTAAACTGGTCGAAATCCACACTGTTTCCACTGAGAGAGCTGGGTAGCGCAGGGATACAGAATTGCCCCTTTCGTATAGAAGTTGACCAGTTTCGCTACCTGGGGGTTCAGATAACAACGAACTTAAACGATTACGTAGAAAAAAACCTCCACCCAATCATAAACCGCTTTGCAGAGGACGTCAAACACTGGAACGCCGTGCCACTGACCCTACTGGGGAGAGCAGCACTATTTAAGATGATGGCACTAGATTCCTGTACATACTCCAAAATGCCCCGTTACACATCCCCAGACGGGAGTTTCACAAACTCGACAGAATCCTCCGGAAACTCCTGTGGAACAATGGACACCCGAGAATAGCGCTCCACATCCTGCAGCGCTCCATCTGGGAGCGAGGCATAGGATTGCCGCGTATACAGACGTACTATTGGGCGAATCAGATGGCAGTAATAAACAACCTATTACACAGCAACCCCTCGCTACCTCACATTAAATCTGATACCCTGGATGGAGAGAGCATAACCCCACTAGAGTCCCTATACCAGAAAACTAATACCAACACTACCAAAACAATGGCTGCTCACCGGGCATTAATCTGGGCAGAGGCGCATAAACATATAAACTGGGAAGGGAAAACCACACCTGTACAGCCACTGTGGGTAAATAAGCACATCCCTCAGCTGGACAGGCTCCCAAAATGGTGGAACTGGATAACTGTGGGAATAACAAAAGTGGGGGATGTGATTCGGGACGGGGGAATTGTGCCATTTGAGAGGTTGGTGGAGGAGTTCAACCTCCCTGTCACTGACCGATACCGGCATATGCAATTAAGTCATGCCCTACAGCGGTACTTGCCTGACCTGCGGGACATGGCAGACTGCACCCCCATGGACAGGAACCTGGTCCTAGATCGCATAGACGCCAAAATCACCTCGGTGATGTATAATGTTCTCACCTGGTTTGCCACACTGGAGCTATCGAGTCTAAATGGGAAAGGGATGTGGGAGAAATACTGCCTGAAGACTGGATAACAATCCTAATGTACCCGAGGGAAACCGCCATTTCGGCCAGATTACGCCTTATCCAGCTCAAAATCCTGCATAGAGTCTACTATCCAAGGGTCGCATTGTACCGATGGGGTAAAACCACAGACCCGAATTGCCTGCGCTGCCACCAGGAAGAGAGCACATTTTTCCACATTATATGGGGCTGCCCGCACATCACGCTAGAACTGGCAACGCTGCTGCGACACACTTAGTAAGGTACTGGATCGGACTGTGCCCAGAGATCCGAAATTGATGTTGCTGGGTATCGAGGACGAGGGTGAGATGTCTCGCAATGATAAGATAATGTTTGCAACCACCAAGGCACTGATCAAGCGCAACATTGCCAAGCTATGGGGTTCGGATGTAACCCCTGAGCATGCACAATGGATAGATGATGTAGATGCATGCATTGCGATGGAGCGAAGAGTATATGCGGCCAGAGGATGTCCTGGGAAAGCAGGGAAAATATGGGAAAAGTGGGAGAACGCACAATAAGACTTTTGTATGACAAAGGCCGGTGGCCAGAATGTAATTGCAATGCAAGAGTGTACAAGTAATTGTTAACATATCCTTAAGTTGTTGAAAGACGGACCTTATTTTCTTTTGTGATGTTATTGGTTGTTGGACCCCTTCAGGGTCATTGTTCCTTTTTGTGTATTATGCAATAAAATCAATAAAAGTGTTTAATCAACAAAAAAAATGGAGCAGGAACCTTACCTGCCCCTTTCCTTAGGTTCCAAGTCACAGCTGCTGTTCATAGTACAATCCCTAGACAAATCTGGAGAGAAGGTTATTCCTTTTGTTCTAGCATCTCTGTCGAAATTATTGTATCTGGTTCTTCTTGGGTCTCATGTCCTGGGGATCCTTGGCTAATCACTTTCTTTGCTTTCACATTCTTTATCTTATTTCTCCTAACTCGGATGATCTGCTCTATTCAAATAGGCACTACATCTGGATAATAGAAAATTCTGGGTTTTATCTCCTACCTTTTCCAAATGTAATTGTCACATTCTCTTCTCTAAACTTCAATTTTCTATTTTATCTGATTGTATCTATGTATTTATCTATCTCAAGGAATAAAAAGGGTTCTTCGTTGTCCTTCGCCAATTTTTCAGCAAGCTCAGGGGTATTTTTGCAGGAGATTACCCCCCCCCCCATCCCTCTTTACCCTTAGCCTTTCGCCTTGTGTATTTCTAATTGGAAGAACTTCCTTTTATCTTTCTACCCTGAAATGTCGACGCCAAAGTTTCAATGAGCATCAGAATCATTATTTCCCTGCTGGGATCTCATGATCTGACCAATTATCTCTGCCAATAATGTCACCTGTTGCTCAAGTTGTAAAAATATTTCCAGGTTATGCAGCAGTCTTTTGTTATATCTTTGTTCTTCCCTAGAAGGGCAACTATTTCTTCTAGAGAATAGCTTTGGTAACTAACCCTGATACTGGGACCTGTTATCCTGGAGATTAGGAAGAGTAGGAGAATCATTGTTTTGGTAATAGGTTCTAGAAGGTGGCGATTGGCTTCTCTCCCTAGGAAAATTCTGACATGGATTCCCCTGGTACCTGATCAAGGGTTCTGACCATTTCCCAGAGTGAGGAAGAGATCTGTAGCCCAGGATAGGCCTACAACCTCAATACTGAGCACTTACGTAAGTCTCCGGTTTTGTGGGATAAGTGTTCTGCATGCCAGCTGGAGAATAGGTCGGCTGGCTTTGGACAGAGGGTCTGCTCTGTTTGTTAGGATTCTTAACATAGGAGTACATCTTTGGCCACTTTGTATCTTCACTCCTCAGGTACCAAATGGTGACTAGGGCAGGCATTTGGGTTTCTTCCCTTTATTTTTAGGATTTGTTGGGTTCTGTACTTCATAGATCTTCGTAGCATGTGTGCTGGTCGACTCGAAAGATCTCAAGTCATCAAAATCACAAACTAAGTTACAACGTATTTTGGAGGGACATGGAAGAAAGTTTTGAAATCTCGACTCTCGGTTTCAACACGTAGAGAAATCTGGATAAATACACATTTGCCTTCTTGAGCAAACTTTCTAGGACATTGATCCTCAGCACACAAAGCTATAGGCTGCCTTGCAGGCATTTCTGGGGGTTTCTGAGAGTTGCAAAGTATTTCAAAATGGCCGTCCTGTAAGAGTCCTATTTGTAATGATGTTGGTCTTTCAGGCCAGAAAAGAAACTAGAAAACCTGGGAGAAAATGTACATTTATAAACTCAATATAGCTTTGGTTATTCTTCAATCCAAATGATATCATCTTCTGTTCAAGTTATTCTAGAAGCTCCCAAGGGAATATTTTGCATTTGTATGGTAAAGGGTCAAAGCTTTTTATAGCTTTGACCTATTTGGGTCTTTAGGAAACTGTGATTGTGGTTTTCATTTTCTATGTCTCCTTACTTGGGTCCAACTTGCCTTAACAGAGTCAATGCCACTGTTTGAAACCCACTCGATCGCTTGCAAATCGCCCCCCCCCCCCGTCATAATGACTGTAGGGAGGTCTTCCATGACTGTAGGGAGGTTTCCTATGTGTACGTTATAGGGGATCCTCTTTTTATCTCCATTTACCATTGGTTTTCTTGGCTATGGGCCTCCACTCTTATGAGCACTTGGATAGTATGGGTATGTCTTCATACTGTCGCTCAGAATCTTTGCTACACCACCTACCAAGGGGTTCTGAAAAATTAGGTAGAGGCTTTTAAAATGCCCTTTTCGGGAATTCACCAATTCTTTGTTTGGTAGTACTCATTTCGCGCTCTGAAATACTTGTGTATGAGGGCGATAGAAATAAAATATCAATTCAATTCCTGCCCACTGCTGAGATAGAAAGTCCGCCACTCCCAAATCTTCTCACTTGAATTTCTATAAATTCCTCTGTAGCTGACAAGGCACTCCATATGCTTCTGGGGATTTGGGTAATAATAAATGTGTCTGGTGCCCTAATATCCTAGCTATTGCTAGATGAGCCAAAACCGCCATGTTGACTTTAGAAAGGCTTGGACAGTGGAGAGCATATTTCAGTAATTGGAGAAAGTCTCATTTCTTCCATAAAACATGTTTGCAAGTTTTAGATTGATATTCCAAACTCAAATGAATTTCTTTCATTTCTAGTCTCAATCTTGCATTATGGTCCATTTCAATTACCTGCTTCTTACTCTAGAACAACTGTTCCCCATATGTATTCAGACTGGCCTGTTTAGTGTTCAACATCCTAGGTTTCAAAACCAATTTTTGTTTGGAGTTTTATAACTCCATCTGTAATTAATCTTGTTCTTGCTGATAAATATGTATTTCTTCCACTGACTCTTGGTTAATGGACTGGCAGCTGGCAAGTTCTATCTTCAGTTAATCTGTGACATTGCCTCCACAAGATATTCCATTAATGTTTCCGACTTCACTCATAAATGCCACATTTTCTTCGATTCTTTGCATTAGCCCTTGTGAAGTCACCTTACTTTTATCACCCTGTGCCTGTAACCTGGCCCGTTGTTCAATAATTCTAATATGATATAGTTGTGAATTTACTCTTTGAACTGCATTGTTAAATGTAGAGTATCATCTAATAATGCATGGGTATGAAAAGCTTGGTCATTTATTTTAGCTTTCAACGTATGTGTCTTTAGACACGGTCTATGAATGTAATTAGTGTTTAAACGTTCTCTTTCTAAGCACTGTTTGGCATCTCTGCATACTTTCAATTTGTCTTGTATTGCCCCTACTTAACTGTGTTGTTTCTGTAGTAACAATTGCTCGTCACCCAGAGATTGTTTCAACTGCTTTATTTCCTGCTCATGCTGAACACTTGTTTATTGCATCAGTGTTGATTTTGTTGAAGTCTTTTGATCAAGTTCTGTACATTGATGCAAATTATTTACATTTTCATCCCATCTTTCCTCCACCAGTTTAAGGTGGAAGAGATGGGTGAAAAGATTGACACATCTGTTTATCCTACCTCGCCGTGGATGTCATATCATTTTTTCAATGCATAGTCTAATGGGCCTTCTGGTGCCGAAATTACCATTATTACATTTTGCATAATTTCTTACATTTTCTTTGTTTCCATGACTCAATGCCTTGCATAAGCCATTGCCCATTCAGGAAATATTTGGTCAACGCATGACCAACAGCTTCTTGTAACTTATCCCTGACATTGTGTGGCAACATAGCTAGATTGTATATTTGATCAGAGCTGTGGATGAATCTCAATCTTGTATCAAGAAATTCGACCCTTGTTATAACAGAAGCAGGCAAAAAGACAGAGGATGACAACCAAAACATGGTCGCAGTGTGGCACATGATCTCCCTGGGAACACAATATGGCAAACAACCGGGGTGTAATACTAGAGCAGTCAAGTCACCAACAGATCCACACTTAATACTTGTAGGACAGATTTTGCCTCAGAATTTGGCTAGGTACACTTCAAGGGGGTCCCACAGGGATGGATGACCCTCTATGAATGTATTGCAGCTTGGGTAGGGCTATGTAGACTGAATACACTTTTAGTACTTTACTATGCTGACGGTCGCAAGAAAACCTGGCCCAACAATATTTAGAGATGGGTAACCCAGTTGTGAAGGACATATGATATGAGGAGGATTTTGCTTTAAGGTCCAACACAGCTAAACTGAAAGAGCAGAACCCAATTGTGATATGACCCACATGAAATTAACATTGACCTCAGTTGAAAATGTGATGTTTTAAAAGTATTGTGTTGGCATTTTGATTGATGTTGATTTGTAAAAAAAAAAAAAAAAAAAGAATTGTCCTCTAATGTCCTGGACAATGAGCCACCATTGTGTTAAGATATCTAGGCCTGTTATCATTTTCTTCCCTAAGTGTCTAGCTCTAATTTCACACTCTGTGGTATACAATCCCATCCCACAATTCCAGGACCAGGAAGGGGCTGTATGAGGTATCAAAATGTAGTTTTATTCAAATAAAATCACTTCAAAGGTTGCCCCATAACTTTTTACTGAGTAAATCACCACACAAATAGGTAATTTTTAGCAGCTGGTTTACAGAAATAAAATATATTTTGCCTGTGAAAAATCTCACTAAAACCGTGCATGCATTCAGTCATTCCAGTAACACATTAATTTTATTTCTAAACATCCATCTCTAAATAATACAATAAAAATGCCCTTACACAATGCTTATCAGCCAAATATTGGTATTGGGGAAATGTTATGCAGAAAGATTTATCTGCTATATGCATTTCCCATTAGCAATGTTTTCCCATGTCCAATGTGGCGTCTTTGATTTTTCTAGCACGTAGAGATAAATTAAAAACTAGCTCTAGTGAGCTGTAACATCAATTTAGAACACACAGAAAGTTGATGTATCTACTCTATATATTTATTTGACATGTGTAAGGCGCCTATACAACAATAGGTAGGTGTTGGAAGGTGGCACAAGACAAAAAATGGGGGGGTGGAGGGGAGAAAGATGCAATAACGGTCCTACTAGGCTTTGTGACATTCAGATCGTGCAAGTGCAGAACAAGAAGTGAGACAGGAGGGCTGGGGGGAGGTCTGGGGCAAGTGCAAAGGGGAGGCCAGAGGGCAAGTGCCAGGGAAGGCAGGGAAGTGGAGACTGGGCAGGGGGGTCTGGAGACCTGTAGTACTCAGAGGGAACCAGGCAATGAGGAAGGAGGTGTTAGACGGGGAGGGGGAAGAGTTAAGGAGTATGAGAAAAGGACGGTCGTGAGGAGTTTCCAAAACTTAAGAAGATCCGGCTCAAGCCTGAGAGGGGCAGGGAGAACATTCCAGAGGGAGGCTCCTGCAGAGGAGAGACCTCTACCACCCACTTTTGCTTAGAGAACTATCTGATTCGCATAGAGTTGGAGCTAGTAGAACTATGGGCTCTAGCTGTGAGTTATTTAGGGAGAGTTGGATGTAACGGCGTCCCAGGCCACAGAAAGCCTTGTAGATGATGTAGAGGGTCTTGAATTTGATCATAGCAGCAACCAGGAGCCAGTGGAGATAAATTAGGACTAGAGAGATGCGGCCGCTGGGCTTGAGGCCAAGAATAAATCTTGCAGTCCTATTCTGGATTAGCTGAAGGGGACGAAGGGAGAAGGAAGGAAGATTTAGGAAGATGCTGTTACAGTAGTCAAGCCTAGAGAGGACCAGAGCTCTGGAGACATTGCGTTTCTGGGAGAATGTGAGGAAAGGGAGAATACTTCAGAGGAAGTGCAGCTGATAGTGGGCCTTCTTGGCAAGGTCTGCAATGTGAGGAGAGAAGGAGAGAGAGGAAGTAAAGATTACCCCAAGGTGTTTTGCCTCACAAGAGAGTGAGGGGAGGGGACCCATACAGTGCGGCCAGAGGAAAGAGGAAAGGTAGGTGCTGGAGTTCCAATGAAAAGCATCTCAATCTTACTGGCAATAAGGCAGAGATAATTTGCAGCACACCATGAGTGAATAGCAGTCAGAGATGAGCAAGGAGAAAAGGGAGCGAAGCTTGGCAGAGAGCTGCATATCATCTGCATAACACTGGAAGTGAGGAGAGAAGGAAGAGATCAAATGTGCCAAAGGGGCATGATAGATGTTGAAAAGCAGGTGGAGTGTGTGATAGGGGAGAGAAAAAGGGCAAGTAGAACCTGGGAAGGTCATTTGGAGAGGAAGGAGGTCAACAAGTCCAATGCCAGGGCTGTGATGACCAGGGAGTCTATGTATCCTCCCAAGATTCTGAATAGACAACTACACTCCTACATTCCCTTGGATAATGTGGGTGTATTTAATTTGGGGTCCTCTCACGTCAACACAAAGTTCTTGGTGAAATGGTTCTGTCCATTTGAAACTGCATCATGTATATGTCAGTCAGTCAGTCAAACAACTTTATTCGGCCTGAAAAGGCCATCAAAGTACATCCTAAAAATACACTGCTAAAATATAATTACAATAGACAAGGCAAAAACAAAAAAGGAAAAGCATACCCAGGCAAGAGCAAAAGGCTGCACCCTAACTTGGGTGCCGCCCAACAGTTATTTTAACCAAAATTCAGGAACCACCATCCCCCTTGACCCTCCCATCTCCCAAACTGCCTTGGGGCCAGGGCAGTCAGATTAGCCCCTGAAAGGGGGCTGTGGCTTGGGGGGTCACCCATGGGTCTCATACTAATAGGAATGAGAGTAGAGCTAACCATGATACCAGATTCCCATGGGTGCCCTCGACCATTGCATCTTTCCAAAACCTCCCTTGCCAAATCTGCGTACCCAAAAACCACTAACAATGTCAGTTTTAGCTGCAAATTTGGATAGTCTAGTGCATTCTAACAAATAGTCCGTTGACACAAACCCGCACTCCCCTACAGCCCAGAACCAGTGAAGACATTTGTTCCACAAGACGTCCCTTGGTTCTCTTTTGTCCGTGGGTAATTTAGGGACTCCCTCGAGGAACACTGTGGGACTGCTGTGGCCTTGACGGATGAAATGTCCAGGCGTAGACCTCCCCCGCCCGAAGATTAACACACTAGTCCCCCTCCCCACAGAACGCATGTTGCGCTGGACTTTATTGGCAGTGGCTCAATAGCTATAGTCCCATTAAGCTCCCTCCGAGGCGGTGGCGCTGGGTGATGGCCCACCCCTGAATGGCTCCTTTTGACTGGGGGTTCTTATCCACGGGGCTGGGGCGGGCAGGGGTGCGAGGAATATGACCCTTTGTTAGAGGCTGGGTTCGGACCCCCGGCCCTGTCCCCGCTCAGACCTCTCCTCCCCGCACTACCCCCTCCCCGTGACGCCGAGCACCTCCTTGGTCAGAACCAATAAGAGATTTTTGATCTCCACCAGCTCGGAGAGCAGGAGTTGGCACGCACAGCAAGGCAGATCAGCACATGCAGTAGAAAATGGGACTTGCGAACACTGGGCTCCAGTTGAGGGGGGGGGTCAGGAGCCCGGAAAGGGCTGATCCGTAAAAAGGAGCTAACCCCCATAGGGGCGTCAGGCGTGGGCACGCTCCCATTGCAGGAAAGGGGGCCAAGTTTCGCTCTCTTGCCCAGATCAAAGTTGTCCACCCCCCTAAGGGCAGGAGCCCGAGGAGCAGAAGCAGAAGCCGACAGTGGGTGGGCTTCAGGGAGAACCACTGTCAACTGCGGATTGATAGAACAGGGTTCAGAACAGAGGGTGGGTGGGGAGGGAGGTTCCAAAAGTGGGGCCAATACAACCTGCCCCCTGCGCAGCTTTAAAATGCCCAATGAAGTTCTCTCACATCCAGTGGCCAGAGTGTTCAAAAGAACGGCGGTGGCTACACAGGCAAGGCCCCCTCCAGGGGTTAAGAGGTTGATCGAGGGCACATGTTCATCCAAAAATTGGTTTGGCTGGGCAGGAATGAATCGAGGAGATGAAACACCACATGTGGTTCCAGAGGAACGTAGAAGAGCTGTGGGGCTGTGGATGCTTGGTAGAGGGGTGCAGGGCCCCGACCACTGGGCATAATTGGTAGAGTATGCCCTCCATTCACTTGTGGGCTCCCAGTAGAGGCTTTTGTACCTTGTGTGACCCCGGGTGCCTTATATAGCAGGCCCCCTCCCCAGTCTTCTCCCCAAGATCTGTTTTCGGTGCTCCACAGGGGCCGACGGGCCTTGTATGCTGAACAGAAGGATGGATTTGGAGAGGTGGAGGGGGCTAAAGGGGGATGAGAGGTCCCCCTCTTCCGTGGGACCGCGGACTCCAGAGTTAACACCCCCAAGGAGGCCGACCATCTTGCAATAAGGGAGGTTTTGGGGGTCAAAATCCAGAAACCAAATGTAATAGGGAGTATCACCCTACCCCGTGCACGCAGTGCTAGGGACAATGTACTTCAGCGCCGATTCTTGTGCCGTGTTTTGGGTCCAGATGCAAGGTGCTGGATGTTAAGTGCTAGGTGCTCCATGCCGTCTGGGCGTGAACACCCAGGCGGGAGCAAACACCCGTGCCCTTTCCTCCCGCGGGCTACGGCAACGGCTTTAGTCCTGCAGGGGGTGGAGCCAAGCAGCAGACAGCCTCCCAAGCTCCGATGTCCTCGGAGCAAACACCTGCGCCCTTTCACCCTAGCGGGCTATGGCAACGGCTTTAGTCCTGCAGGGGGTGGGGCCAAGCAGCAGACAGCCTCCCAAGCTCCCAGGTCCTCTGAGCAAATACCCGCACCATTTCACCCTCCCGGCTACAGCAACGGCTTTAGTCCTGCAGGGGGTGGGGCCAAGCAGCAGACGGCCTCTCAAGCTCCCAGGTCCTCGGAGCAAACACCCACCCCCTTTCCTCCCGCATGCTTCTGTAAATATGTAAACAAATGAGGTTCCGCTCAGCTCCCTTTCTTCCCAATCTCCCTTTTAAATGAGTAGGTTTTCACAAGTCACAAATTACCAATCAATCATAGAAATGTGGCAGTAGAACACCCTTAGGCAAATCCAATGACAGACTACACCTGTGGAAACAGCAGGGTTCAGTTATTTAGCTATGATTTACAAAATGCTGGCCTCTTGGCGCTGGGAAAAGCGATCCGTTTTACACTGCACCCACAGCACAGAGAAAAGCAAACATGTTATTTGCTCTTATTTAAATGTACTTTCAAGTCGACTTTGAATACAATGAAAGCAGCATGCATTTCACCCTAACAAATAACATTCTATCCCCATTGTGTTGGTGATAATCAGCCAATAATGCTATGTGTACTACAATAAATCAGATTTCACTTGACTTTAAATATGGTAATAACTGTTGCATTTCAGACTAGAATGTTACAACCTCCTGTTTGCGATCAGTTTGGCATCTCCCCCACAGTCCACCCACTCCTGGGACTTTGCAGATAAAGGATTCACAGAGACTTCTCTTTAATTACACTGGGCGATTTTCATACTCTCTTTTGGATAATTCTTTTAAATCCCAGAGCCAGCATGGACCAAATCTAGACCCCATCTCGACTCGTACTCCCTCTAGAAAACTAGGTCTGCCCCAGGTAAAATATGATTCAGGCTTCCTCATGGACAGGATCAAAATAATCTCCAGATATTATACAAGCGCAGCACTCATCCATTTGGGACAAGCATTACTTTTTCTGAAGCTTTCAGGATCCTTGCTCATCTCCCCCATTTATCGGCTTATATAATGGGTAATAGTCCCACACTATGCCATGGTAACATCACACTTTTTGATTGGTCAGGTCTTACTTCCCGTTGGCTAGCTTAAATGGCTGACACTTGCAGTTAAACATCACTTTTTCATCGGTTGATCATATTTCTGAACATGTAAGGGTTGTGTTCTGCACAACCTTGGACTAAGAACCATACCACAAAACTCACTATATAAATAGGACACAGAAGAAATATGGATTTCTAGACACCTATGACCCTCGCAAATTTATAGGCATGCGGCCTGAATCCCACTGACCACTTGCCTGAGACCACCGTTTCGCCAACCACTCCTGCATGGGTCGCAGGCGCGCGTGAGGAACCAGGTAAATGCAAGATGTCATCATGCCTAGCAAACGCATAGCTTTGCGCACCCTTACCTGGCGGCCAGCCTGATAATGCAGTATTTGCAGCAACACATTTTGGACTCTTTCCTCGGACGGAAAGGCCAACCCCTCTTGTGTGTTTAAGAAAGCTCCTAGGAACTGTTTGGAAGTGCTTGGCACTAGGCTTGACTTTTTCTCGTTAATGGAGAAGCCCAATTGAAAGAGTAGGTTGATTGTTCTTCGAATGTTTTGTCTGCAATTTAGGGGGGACTCCCCTGTAATGAGCCAGTCGTCCAGGTAAGGGTACACTGGGATTGCCTCCCTGCGTAGGTGCGCAGCTACCACCACCAGTACCTTTGTGAATACCCTTGGAGCAGAAGCTATTCCAAAGGGCAGCATTTTGAATTGGTAGTGCTGGTTCGGGATCTTGAAACGCAAGAATCTTCTGTGCGCTGGGAACATTGAAATATGAAAATAGGCATTTTTCATATCCAGTGTTGCCAAGTAATCCCCTTTTTTAGTAGCAGGATTACCTCTTATAGCGTAGTCATGCAGAACTTTTGTGGCTTGACATACTTGTTTGCAGGGTACAAATCTAATACAGAGCACATTGTTAGATCTTTCTTTGGCACAAGGAATTAAGTTGAATAAAAACCGGTTTACCTGATTGGCCCGGGCCGACTTCGATGGCGTCCTTTATTAGAAGAGTGGCTATCTCCTTGAGCAGGATATGCTGGTGTTCTCTTGAGTGATCTTCTGTCATGGGGTCATTGGAAAAGCTCTATACAGTATCCGCCTGCTACTGTGGACAGCACCCATCTATCTGAGCCGATTCCCTCCCATGCGTGGGTGAAGCTGAAAATGCACCATCCTACTGGAGAGGCATGGGAGGGCACCTGAAGTGGAATGTCACTGCTTCTGGGGTGGGGTGCCACCTCGAGAGGGGTTGTCCCTTCCGCGACCACGGCCTCTGCGCTGTCCTCTTGGAAAGCCCTGGGAGGACAGACTGATTATTTCCCCAGGAGGAGCTTTGGTTTTGATTGCAATTGGACCCCCATTGAGAACCTTGGCCGCGTAAATGGCGAAAATTGCCATTACCCCTTTCGCTGGGTGGCTTGTTGGTGAGTTGGCCCAACGATTTAAGTGCATCATACTCGTCTTTGGCTGTTTTAAGGGTGTCCTCGACGGCCTTACCGAAGAGCACATTGGGTTCAATAGGCATGTTAATTAGTGTAGCCTGTGTTTCCGGTCAGAAACCTGATTGCCGCAGCCACGGATGACGTTTAATAACAGCAATGATTCTTCCGGCATTTACCGCCGCGTCAAGGTTGGTCTTAAGTAAACAGCTTGACCCTGCCCTCCCTTCTGCGGTCACCTGTGCTCGCTGGGATTTCAGTGGTTCTGGGGCAGGATCTAAGCAAATTCCACAAGTCTCAGAAGGGATACATTACTCACCATAATCGTATTTCTGATGCTTGTATCTGCTTAGATTCACATGCGACTCACCCTTCCTCCCCTCTGAGAGAAGGCGCCAGTGGTAGGTAGCCCTCTGCTGTCCAAATGGCAAAGTGCACCTCTGTGTGCCCTTCCAATTCAACAACAGCTAACCAACAGAAAGAGCATGGTTCTACGCAGTCACCTTCACCTATCGCAAACATTAAGAATAATTTCAAGTTACATCTTTCCACGCCCACTTCTCTTTACACAGGGCACGGTGGTTCCAGTGTCAATTACCAGCTCAACGTTTCAGTCTCTCGTTTAGTCCTGCTCTTATATAGCCAGGCTAGCAATTGCCCCGGTTTGTCCCCCTCTGCATGTTGCCTCTACACATTTCCTATAGCTTAATTTACTTAACCTATCCCAGTGTTCCCTACATTCTTGTTGTGGTGGGACACCTCTTGAGCCTCTTCTAGGGACCTATGTCTGGCCTGCAATATTATTTCTAGTCTACTTTCAGCTTTTTGCAAATCCTGTGAAATGACCTCTTGCATCCCTTTAGATTTTGCTATGGCTGCTCCCCTCATCACTACTTTAAAGGCCTCCCACAGTGTACCAGCAGAGTTTACGCTGCGAGTGTTGTACTGAAAATATTCCTTCACCTCTTCTCTCAAATGTTCTCGGAAACCTGTATCCCTGAGTGTCTCGGTCCTAAGTCTCCATGTCAGGATACTGGCTTGGGGGGGCGTGGTTGGAGGGGGGAGGACCTGCCATGTAACTAACAGAGGGGCATGGCCCGAGAGGACCCGTGCTTTAAATTCAGCATGTATGAACTCTCCCAGGGTTTCCTCACCCATAAACACAGTCTAGCTTTGTATATAGATTTGTAGGGGCGGTGTAGTAAGAGTATGCTCGGTGTTGAGGGTACATTTTTCTCCATACATCAACCAACTTGAATGCGCTCAACGTGTTTGCAGCTTTGGCCGAGGAGGCCGGGTGAGAGTATTTGTCATCCGATCTATCCTTCGTCGGGTCCAAAGTACAATTAAACCCCCCCCCCACCATATCAGCACACAATCCCTGTATGGGCAAATCTTGAGATCTAGTTATCTAAAACAGGCTGCCGTGTCCCGATTCGGGGCATACGTATCGATAACACATTTCCTTGTTTTCACCCATTCCCCGTAGTACTATCATCCTACCATCTGTGTCTAGGAAGGTCGGAAGGATCTTAAATGGGGCTGTCGGTGCAACCCATATTAGGGTCCCTCTGGCGTACGCTGTGTATGTTGAGCCCAAGGTGACCCCCCGGCCCAATTTCCATGCCAGTGTATATTGTCTATCCTTAGTCAGATGAGTTTCCTGCAGTAGGGCTACATCTATTTTTTGCCGTCTCAAATATGCTTTTAATATAACTGTTCAGGCCTCTAACATTCCATGGTCCTATTTTAAGTTCACCCCTTTTCTCTAGCACTTCCCGCCCTCACTCCTCCCTTGTCACATTCGCCCTTCCCTCCCTGTGCCTATCTGTAGGCCAATTCCCCTCCAACTACCCCAAGTCACTTCCCGCCTCCTTCCCCAACAGGTCTCAACGTTTGCCCAGCTCCAAATCTGAAGCGCAGGCATCCCCTGCATCTTGCTCCTATCCGGTATTCGGAGTGCAGCAGGAGGATACTGAATTCCTAGTATCCTAACTTGTCTAAACTAACTTGAGGTATAGTGTGATTCTTGGCACCACCCTGGTCGGCGTGGCTTCAGTAATTCCTGCATTTAGCTGTCTGTAAAGTTTGCATTTAATCTTCCAACTTAGTTATCAATATTGAATCATTTCGGAATGGCCACTGTACGGCTTACGTATACATTATATCCCAACACAGATTTACTTATCACTTCCACCTCCCGCCTGGTCCACTGTCTCTGTTGGCATGTTCGTCATGTCCATCCACTTGTTCACATCTCCAGGAGTCTCGAAGAACGCAGCATGATCTTTGTATAGCACCTTCATTTTCGCCGGATACAACAACATGCATTTAAATTAGATGCACGGAATCTCCTCTCGACTGCCACATAGTTCATCCTTTGCTTTTGCACCAGGAAAGTATAATCAGAGTAAGCCGTGATAGTCGCCGACGCTCGGCAGATCATTCCTCATTTTCAAAAGTGTTCCAGGATTTTCTACCTGTCCTTATAATTTAGAATCTTGACTATTATCGGCAGGGGTGGGTCTCCTGGCAGCGTTTTTTTTTTTTGTCAGGGCCCTATGCGTCCTCTCAACTGTGAACCCTTGGGTGAGTTTGCCAACTCCTATTTCCAGCAACAGCATATTTTCGATGAAATCTGTCTAGTTTGAACCTTCTATGCCTTACGGGAGCGCACCCATCTGTACATTGTTCCTTTGTGCTCAACCTTCCGCCTCTTCCGCTCTGTTTTTAAGATTCTGCACTTGCTGCTGCAGTCTGGAAACCTCCTGGGAGTTGTCGTTGCAACTGCTAATGTTAGCTTTCACTTCTTTCTCCAGAACCCCTGTGCGTTCCATCAATGCCCTGACATCACTTCTCAAGAGGTTCACATCAATACCTATATCAATCTTGAATTCCAGTGTCGACTTCAGCTCAGTTATGGCCTCTAGTATCTGGTGGTCACTTCGCCCGGGAGCCTCCTCGCCTCGTGCGCTGTTGTCTTGCCACTGTCCACCATTTGTGCAGGTTTGGCTAATGTGTCAATCGATGACCGTTTCCCTTTGCCCTTATTTGGTTTGGATGCCATTGTTGCACCCGCTTGCTCTGTGGCACCGTCTTCTCCCAAGACAAACGTGGCGCTATTCCTTTTCTGTTGCAGTACTATGTTCGGCAGTGTTAATACTGTTGACCTTATGGCACGTGGTTTACATATGTCTTCCTAGGGCCTGTACTTGTAACTAAGCCTGCTACCTTCTCTGGGGTCTCCTCAAAGTTCTGCTCTTGACAGGGGTTTCCTCTGTTTCAAATTACCTTCGCCCCTCACATCGTCCCCTCGCCTGGAAGCGCTTCGGTGGGTGCCCCAGGTGTCTGGTGGTAGTGTTCCTGCCTGTTCACTGCTTCTCGCACTGCCCTGGAGTCCTCTTCCAGTTCTGCGTCAGTGCTTGCTGCTACTTCCCAAATGACCCAGCGGACAGCACCGATCCGTGCCCGGTGCTACCTTTGGGCAGCAACAGGTGTCTTGGTTTTAACAGAATGAAATATGTTCTGTGCTCCTAAGAGATGTCTCCACTTAGATTACCTTGCTTAAGATGCAAAAGTGTACCTCCCCTGGTTCGGGGTGAACATTCTGTCCTGGGGAGCTTATTGCCATCCACTGCACTTGCTGCTACACTTCCTTCCAGGGCCCCTGTGTTCACCCTAGGGCCACCGTATCCTCTGATCTGCCCGCAACACTCAATGACCCATTCATAGGCTCACCTTGTCATCCGGGTGCTGCAGGCCTGCTCCCAGGCACCTAAGTCCCTGTGGGTATGCACAAAGTCTCTGCCGCACGACCGTGGCTTTCAGCTTTTCAGCTGTGCGTTAAACTACTGATGTTGATGCGTCTTCCATGTAGCCTCACTGCTCCCTATTGTAGTTCTTTACATGCATGTCTGTGTCATCTGCACATTGCCTGCTCTTTCATCTCCTTGACCTCTGTGTTTGTCTGCTTATCACCACACCTCTCCCTTGTGTAATGTTATTGGATCGCCTCTAAAGGAGGCCACAATTTGCTGTGTTGCATGTCACTCTAGGATCCTTTACCTACGCCTGACCACAGCCATAATGGGGTCTATGTGGCTGATACTTCTACTCCGTCCACACAGTACTTTCCTCCCAAGTCAGCCCTTCAAGTTGTGTACTCAATGTTCCTCAAATCAAGCTGTCGTGGATACTGCATGCACTTCTTCCGATTACTTATCGGACCGGGCTGCCCTAGAATCCCTACGCTGTTAGTGGGTATTCCCCAGTGTGCTGCTGTCCGCTACAGCATGCAGGCTTGCCTCTCTACGAGCTGGTATTCTGCACCCTGCTCATCCCGCATGGGTCGTGTAGTGGGAGCCCGGTTCTTTGTTTAGTTAATTACATATCAGCATCTGTAGCCGCAGCTCCCCGTCAGTAGTTGATTTCGCCTGCCAAGGGAGAGAGTGCGTCACAATGTATCTCGACCTTCTGTTCTGTGCCAGCTCCCGTCCTGCTGCTTCTCAGTGTGTGTCCAGGTGAGCGTTTAGCTAAGTTCTCATTCCCTCGCTTCTACAATGTAGCCATCCACTGCAAGGTGTTTCGCGATGTCCGTGTTCATGGGCATAAAGTTTGGTCATATGTGGTGCATTGCCATCATCCGCAAAGGCTTGCTGGTTTGTGTATACTGATGCTGCTCTTTCTGTTGCTGTTCGTGTGGGGAGCATCCACCATTGTCTGTCCGCACCTCTATGTCGATCCCGACACCTCCGAAAATGGCATTTGCTTTCCTGCTTGATTCTGATGTCCTCGGCCGTACTTATCCCTGCAGGGGGTTTTGACCGACTGGCCGTGTGCGGCCCTCTGCTAGTACCAGGCAATCACGTCCACACTGCTAGCTGTCTTCTGCTCTGTCTTCCCCAACTATCGGCTTCTGCGCTCCTCGGTGTCACAGAGGTCTGTGTGCCCTGTCCTTTGTTAGAGCACACCCTCCATCTTCCTTGTTTGCCATCTGCCGCTCTGAAGAACTTTTCAGCTCGCGTATCGTGGCTTGTGCACGGGCAGTTTCCAGCTTACACCTTCCAGTTCCTCACTACTTCATGCTTTTATATCTTTAGTATCTTGTAGCCCCTCACCCCATGGCCGCCGTATTTCGTCAGGATCAGCAGGAGCCCATGGAATCACGCCCATCACATGGCTCTGTAGTTACACACCCCCCAAAGTTTCAGTCTCTAATGAGTGAAACGTTGTAGGACGAATGCCTCCTCACAAGCTAAAACTGAAAGTAGGTGCTGTAATTATGCTAGTATGCAATCTTATGTTATCACTGGGACTCTGAAATGGAACAGGGTTGACCATTACACATCTACAAAGACACATCATAGAGGCCTGTATAATCGATAGAACTTCGGTACAGTTCTTTTACCGCACATACCTCTCATTCCATCTGATACAAATATGCCTTTCAAATTCAAAAGGCAGTTACCTATACATTTAGCCTTTTCAATGACCATTAATTAATTCTGCTCGATTCCGATGTCTTCGCCTGTTCTTGCCCCCGCAGGGGGATTTGACCCACTGGCCATGTGCGGCCCCTGCGCTAGTACCAGGCAATCACGTTCACACTGCCAGCCGTCTTCTGCTCTGTCTTCCCCAAAACTCTCGGCTTCTGCGCTCCGCTTCTCAGTGTCACAGAGGTCTGTGTGCCCTGTCCTTTGTTAGAGCACACCCTCGATCTTGCTTGTTTGCCATCTGCCGCTCTGAAGAACTTTTCAGCTCGCGTATCATGGCTTGTGCACGGGCAGTTTCCAGCTTACACCTTCCAGTTCCTCACTACTTCATGCTTTTATATCTTTAGTATCTTGTAGCCCCTCATCCCGTGGCTGCCGTATTTCGTCAGGATCAGCAGGAGCCCATGGAATCATGCCTATCACATGGCTCTGTAGACACACACCCCGCAACATTTCAGTCTCTAAAGAGTGAAACGCTATAGGACGAAGACCTCCTCACAAGCTAAAACTGAAAGTAGGTGCTGTAATTATGCTAGTATGCAATCTTATGTTATCACTGGGACTCTGAAATGAAAAAGGGTTGACAATTACGCGTCTACAAAGACATATCAGAGGCCTGTATAATTGATAGAACTTTGATACAGTTCTTTTACCGCACATATCTCTCATTCCATCTGATAACAATATGCCTTTCAAATTCAAAAGACAGTTACCTATACATTTAGCCTTTTCAATGACCATTAATAAGTCACAGGGATCTATGCCCCCTTCCTGGAAGCGATCAGTGGTAATCCCGATATTTAAGAAGTGGGACAGAAGTGACCCTATGAATTACCGACCGATATTAACATTTAAGATATGCTAGAACGACGTATATTACGCTGGCAACAGCAAGTTAATTAATACATCTACTGATATCGTGTTTAGATTAATTCTGTAGCAGGGAATCATACGGATCCAAAATAGCTATTCTTTTGATTCTAAACCTCATGGTTGGGATTTTATAGCTAAAATCATGTTTTCATTCACCACTATGCGTATTCAAATTTCATTGGTTTGTGCCAGCACAATAAACCCAGTGAGCAGGTCGCAGAGGCCCCTTTGTTAAACTTTCAGTCAATGATTTATATGGGTAGCTGGTAGGCCTCTTGTTTGTTTTTCCATCAACTGATCATCTGGGAAATTTTAATGTCTACATTTATATGAACGGACGCTCTAAGTGCCTTTGGCTGCTTTTGAAGTCATGGGCTCAGTCCAGATTATCAGTTGAGAAGAAGAGTTCGAGGCCTAGTCAGAATGTATTTAATGGCATTTCCTGAGAATATTTCTCTTCAGATGTACCCATGTGCATGGGGCATACCAATACTCAGAGGCCTTGAGCAGATAGACAGTATATTCTCCATAACAGTCTCTGTTATAGAGAATATAATGTGGTTATTTGTTTGATGGCTAATAAAACACCTGTTTTCTCCAGATGGCTAACCATATTCTCTGTGATTTTAACTTCACCCCCAATAATGTATGCTAGTCTAAAATTAAATAACCTTATTGTCTGGATCCCAGGAAGAATCAATAAAATCAAATTTGAAAAACACACATTAGAACACCAATTTGGCAATGCAGATTTAAACAGTAATGTATTCCATGTTTAAGTCTTATACACAATTATAACTTAATACATTTAAAATGAGCATCTAATTGCATTATGTATCACTTATATTTACCATTATTTCACATATACTGAATCGAATGCACTTCAAGTTGTCTTGCTTCATTTGAAAATACATGGTATTTTGGTTTACGAAAGTACAGTTGAATACATTAAGTCATCTTTAAATGCTTAACAATATTTTCTGGATAATGTAAGAACTGGAACTGTTCTGTTTTTTTTTAGCTTTCTCTAACTCCTTTCCTCCACTATTTGGAGGGAGTAGCAATATATTTTGTTCTATCCTAACTGCTGCTCTGCATTTTAGACGCCATACTATTTAATTGTATAGTTATATACTGTTCATTGTTTCCATGTAGTAAGGTAACATTTTGCAGAAGAAAGAACGTTTTTCTTAAAAAAAAAAAAAAAAAAAAAAAAAAAAAAAAAAAAAGGGGCTTTCGGCATCCTGGTTATCAATTGAAAGTGCATCACAACCCAGTTCTTTGGCCTCGACTACATTTTCACCTGTGCAGTTCAAAGCAGTGTTCAGTTTGTGGCAAATTCCACGTCATAAATCAGGTGTTGTCTCATGTGAGAAGGAAACTGCCTGCATTCTACAGGGCCACTTTTTGTGGTATATGAAGAAAAACAACACAGGTGAGGGAAGCAATGTACCATTCTGGCATATCTTGCTTTAGATTCAGCCCCTGTTTATTACCCACTACACACTTAGTGAAATACAGGAAACGAGCACTGAATATCAATATGTCAAAGCCACAACACCTCACAGCACTGAGGGACAGGGAGGAACTTTCTACAAACAATGAGAGTGCCTGTGCATCTAAGAAACAGTGCTGAATTCCTCCGCTCGGATGGCCACTTCTATAGTAGGGGGAAGCAAGTGAGCATGAAGACACTTCTAGGTCAGGGTGGTTTTCAATATGAAGGTTTCCTGCTGGGCGTACAGCCCTAAAGCAGCTGCCAGGGCATTTAGAGCCCTGACCACAAAGACTGCAGGGGCATTGTGGATATTGGACCTACTTAGGCAGTTGCATCTCTGAGAATAGTCTGCATATAAAACAACTTTTTCCGGAACCGTAAAACAACTCAGTTAAATACACAACTTGCTTGTTGTACCACACTGAACAGTCTACAGTACTCTGGAAATCTTTATAAGAGGCAGGATGGTTGTTGGATATATGTCAAAAATGTGAATTGCCCCTTTTGGAACGCCCTGAAAAATTCTACTTTGGCAAAATGTTTTTTTTTTTCCAACTTGTGTGTCAAGGGATGGTCAGTTGTTGTGAAAAGAGGATGCGACCGGTTTTCCCAAGCTGTATGAAGAAAGGAAAGCTAGGCAGTTGCAACAATGATACTTACTGCCCCTTTCAAATCTGAACTTCAGTCACTTACACTAGAGCTTCTGAAGGAGGTAGCAAGGAGAAGTGAAATATTGTATAATGTCAAATAAATTGGAGGTGGCATGGCCTAGCTGGAGGCAGATGGCGGTGTAACCCCCACGAGCTCCGCAATCCTTGGAAGTGAAAAAGGCAATTAATAGCTTCACTACATCTCGCTCGACTGAAGCCGGGGATACTGATCTGAACCCTCAGGCACCTTGAGACTCGCGTTTCCGGAGTTGTGGAGTCGGCAGTGACTTCGAAATCAGCGTGGACACGAAGTCCAGACCCGGAGCGCCATAGAGCAAGAACATGGTGGTGTAGTTGGGAGTTCCAGCCTGAGTGGAGCCCACTATTGCACCGGAGTCCAGGGACAGTGACAAGCTGTAGCAGTTCAGCTGCCTAGTGGAGAGCAGTAAAGCAACCTTACCGACTGCCAAGGCAGAGACCCGGCCCGGAGGGCAGAGACGTGCCTTAGCCAGGAGCAGCTGCTTCTCTGGAGCAGAAGCGGGCAGCTGTTGACCAAGAATAGATCATCATAAACCCCTGCCCCCCCCGCCAATGGCAGAGCCGTGTACAAGGATCGGCTCCCTATAACAGCGGGGGCCCATCTTGGCAGGAAGTGTGCTCTGTTGCAGATACTGCGGTGCTGGGACAGCTGCCGAAGGATCCGGAGCGGGAAACGGTAAGAAGCGGGGGAGATCCTCCCGCTACGGCGGTGGGTGGGGAGCTCCCCCCTTGAGGCTTGAGCTCCGGTGCTGATCTCAAGATCTCGTCAGAACAAAAATGTCAAGCAGCAGGCTGAGGAGCTGACTCAAATCCTTCCAGGTAGAGCGTGCACACCTTAGAGGGGTTTTTATTCAGAATGGATTAAGCAACTCTCACGTCTCACCCCTGAGAGGCTGAAAGGAGGCTTCAATGCCACACTTGACTAGGCCATTTGGCACCCTACAGAGGCTGGAGCGGTGGTGGTGGTGGTGGTGAGCGGGAGTGCAGGTCCTTCGAGGTAATACAGCAACTTACAGGCATTATTCACCATTAATAGTGCAAGTGGACAGTTGCTAGCCTCGGCGTAGGGTACAAGGACTGGGCTGTGCACCTTGCCTCGTATTCTGAAGCATTTCATCCTACAGCGATATACCCTTCGGTCTGCTGAGCTGGAGTTTGAGCTTTTCTTTGCTTTGAATTACTTTAGAAGCCAGGCTTAAAGAGGGGAGGATTGGAGCTGGATGAGTGGGTCCAGCTGGAGCTGCAGTGGTCTGCATCTGGGAACCCCAGGGAGACATTGGAGTGCACCTCCTCCACATTACTAGCTGATTGTCGTGCCTTTCTCCGCTTCTCTCCGCTACAATTCACCTATGCACCGGATGAAGCCTGGTAAAGCTAAGGAAAAGCTGATTACTTCCATCAAGGAGATGCTCCAACTGCCAAGACCAGCCTCTGATCCGGCACCTGCTGTAGATGAAGATGCGCAACCTGCCACTAAGCGGAATATCCTATGCTTGTTTCAGTCGGAAATGGACCACTTGGTTTTGCTCTGCACTGGTGCAGATCTTTAAGTGGCTTGGTTGGCTGCTGTGTGGCCTGCATTTCAGTATGGAGCTCACAACCCTCCTCTTCAAGGACCATCTCCTCCCCAAACCCTAGTCCACTCACACTCCACTCCCCACCTTACCCGAGACTGGGTGATCTGCTCCCCACTGTTTTCTCCCCTGGTTGCTTGTAGATTCCTTGCTGCTAAATTGCCATCCCTTCCGCTCGCCCGGTGCATCTTCGCTTTCCTCACAGTGTCCTTCCACCTATGATTTGTAAAGCACTCTTGCTTCCCAAAGCAAGATCTGCCCTCAATAAATACCCTAATAATATGAATCTTTTGTGAAAGGGATGGTTAGCCAAATGACCGCAAAACATGACATGTTCTGCATGTAAATGGACAGATCAACTACTCTTAAAAGGTTGCCATCTCTATAAAGAAAATAACTAGTTACATATGTCAAACCACCACCCTACTACAATTCAGAACACTGCTCAAGACTCGGCTATTCAAGAGTGATAAACGTACCCGATAGACTTATCTGTTCACATACCCTTTCCCCTCTGTCCCCAGCTCACCATTTTGATTTGACGTCACCTTATGGTTTCTTTCAGCGCTAGTAATAATTTACTTTGTGTACGTGTAATCAAACATAGTAAACATGGGATGCTGTACCAAATGAACAAGCCTGTATTTGGCATACATACTGCACCTGAAAATATGATAGATATAACTGGCAAATAAGGCTACACTTGGGCATACGCTAGATGCAGAGAAGGGTCATTTGCTGCATTTGTTACTGAGTTGCAGTCGCCTCAAATGAGGCTGCACCTAACATTTGTTGCAGCACTTGTGCTTATGAGGCTGTGCCTGAGTTTATGATGTTTTACCAAGCATGTGGCTTTGATTGATGCAGGACTTACTCACTTTGCTAATGCTCGTTTGGTAAACAAGTGTTGAAGGTTATTTTTCTATCAGCAGTAAAATAACAGCGATTTGCCACTATTCATTTCTGCTAAGCTATGGCCAATGTATCTTGCTTGGAAAAATGGAACATACAGTGTGACAGTTCCCAAACAGGTAGGCGGGGGTATCGATGAATTGCATGAGGAGACTCGAAGAAAGTACCGAGCACAAACAGAACGGATCCCTGTAGTCCCGCATGACAGGGCCTGCACCCTGTCACTGGTACGTATCACACAGATGGAAGATAGCTGTATCCCGCCCAGGGTACTGCCACCCACCTCCACACATCTGCAATCACCCGCTACCTGATCTCAGATCACATATCGCCTCTGCCACTAGAATGCAGATAAGTCCCAAGATAAAAATACAGTCTAGCTGGACACATTATCAGTGTCCTTGACTTGCATACTCGCCTTCACAGCATACAAACACAAGCCTTTTCTACTTGGGGCGCTAGCAGAGATTTAGCCACCCCTACCTACAGGCTACAATACAGGCACACCTTCTAAATCACTCGGATCAATCTCTCATATCTTGGACATAGATCCTCCAAGGGCGTTCACCTACAGCACTTTGAGATCATACCAATGGCATGAAGGCGCTATACAAATGCCACATTACATTAACAATATCTACTTCCCAGAGTTCAAACTGAGATCAAGATAACAACGGTGGACACATTTCCTTAAAGTCAAAATGACCAATTTGACAACATGAATATGGTGAGAGCGTGCAGTGCCATGAAGACCGAAATGTAAACTTGCCATATGTTCCCCACTAAGGTCTTGTACCACTTTAATTTGTTCAAAATCGTAAGGTCCTTTGAATCCATGTGCAGCTTTGAATTTCACAGGCCGCGTGTAAGGCATCCCTTCATCATCGCTGGAGGACGGGTCGTCCTGATCGGTGTGGAATACTACAAAAACAAAGCAAATAAGGAAAGGTCACTTTTATATGCACATCAGACAGAAATCCTGCATTCCCAATGTTGTCATGGCCTACGAGAGAATGACTTGTTAGGCATGCTGCATCAAACAGATGCAAACAGGAGTTGTCTACTTACCAGAGTTCATATAGAAATAAATGCGGACATATTTTTGCCCACTCCACCCTCCCATTCTCCCCCACACCCCTACAAGTGGGCTGGTTGGGTGGGGTTCTATTGCAATACATACATCAACACTGCTGCACCTGCTCAGTGCAAATACAGACTATGTCTCCACAATACGAACTCCAGCATAGTACATTATGCCGAGATCTACTGCCTCCTGACTGTAGTGTCTTGTTTCTAAGATGGCATTCTGCCTGTCCCGTGTCTATGTCTGACCCTAGGAACGGACATCGTGAGGACAGATCACATGGAGGGGGTCGTATCGGACAGAGCAAGTTAATAAAGAAGAAGGTTGCATGTCTGCAAGCACTGTGTCCTCGTATAGTGTGCACACTCCCAATCATCTAAGTGGTCCCTTTGATATAACATTGACCCAGGCCCAGGGCCGCATGAAATGCGGGACGATAGAGGGTCTGGGAGTTTAGGCGCGGGGTGGGAGGAAAACAGCACAAAAGCATAGGGAGGGGCGTCTGAATGGCGCCACAAGAAACAAAAGCCCAGGAGGGGCAGGAAACAGCACCTGGTAAGGTGCGAATTGTAACAGCATGGGGTCAGAGGGTAACCCGGCCGCCCCCAGGAAGGAACAAAAGGCCTGGGGGGGGTATAAGTAAGCCCGGAAAAGGAGAGGCGGCACAAACCAGGTAAGAGCTCACCTCTCTCGGGTAGGCTCTTGGTACCTGGAGAAGGGGAAGGAAAAATGTTTGCCACCCAACCCACCCTACAAGAAAAACGGAAGAAGAGGCGGTGCAGGCAGGAGCCAGTACGCCGAGGACTCTCTCGGTACACGGTTTGAAAAAGAAGGAACGAGCAGAAGTAAGAACGCCGAGTACTCTTTCGGTACACCGTCCAAGAAAAGAAGGAACGAGCAGAAGTAAGAAAGCCGAGTACTCTTTCGGTACACGGTCCAAGAAAAGTTGTAGGCGGCATGTGCCCCGGAACGAAGGCTCAGGGATAACAAGGACTCAGGAGGAGCCTTGGGCAGCTTCGGAACTGGACACAATGTGCCCAAAAGCATATGGCTGTGTAATTATTTTTGTTGTGTTGTATTTTCTGTAAGAAAATAAAATGCCTACGGCCTACAATTTTTCCATACACATAAGTTGTCTGTAATTTATTACTTAGGTAGGGATCTGGTAAGAGAAGCAGAGTGAACCCACACTACTCAGCCTATGGGGACAAGGAAGAAAGCGTGCCCTGCGTACCCCAGAGCGGCTCTTATCACAGAATTGCAAAAAAGTGTGAAAGGCTGCACTTGACCCGCGGATGCCAGAGGGCCTTCTGCACTGGGTCCTGTAGTGCACCATTTGCCCCGTTCTCCTCCCTGTGGTGCAAATCCAATATATGAGCGTTTAAGGAAGGAGCGTTCGACGAGCGCCCCTACCCCACTATCCACATTCGTTTTGGTGGCGAGCCAGGTCTGCAAGCAGCATTTCAGTCCCAGCAAGTTCTCATGCAAGCAGCATAGATAATTTGTGCTAGTGGATATATAGGCTCCAGGACACAGTAACGTACCTACTCTCTCCTTGCAGTTAAAAGTGAGGAGCAGGGAAGGTATGTATCACAGCAGGACAGCTCAATCCAAAGGCCAGGTGGCCTACACACTCCCACAACGTGTCCAAGATTGTGTCAAGACCTGCCATCAATACAGCACTGAGTAAAAGCAAGCCCATCACATAGTTATCATGTCTGAAGGTTAAGGGCCAATCGTCAACGCCACCCTGGCATCATTTTCCCCTGGTTTGCCAAGCAGAATGGAGGGAGGCCATAAAGTTACAGACTGTCCCAGCATTTGATATTTCAGACACCAGCAGTCTTGCACCACGCTGGAATAGATGGCTAAAAGAACTATACATTTACAGTGACGCCACTGGAGTTATGGAAGAACAGTGTCTGAGAGGAATACTCATGCATTCACTTGGCCAACAGTGTGAGACATTGTATTTGAGATGCCGAACACTGCAAAGAATACATTCACAGGAATTATTGACTCATTAAACACCTATTTTGCTCCGCATAACAATGTTGATTATGAGAGACATACATTTTACACCACCACTCAAGTGAAAGGTGAGCCATTGGACACATTTGTGATGCGACTGCATAAGAGGGTCAAGTAGTGTGATTTTGACCATATCTCAACGGAGGAAGCTCTGAAATCACAAGTAATTGCAGGGTGCGAGTTCCGGAAAAAATGTATTACAACAAACCAGGTCTCTAGAAGAAACTCTGATGCTCGCAAGGGCTGACATGGCAATCTCCATGCAAGTAGAGTCCCTTAGGAAACATAACACTATCACAGACTGTGGCTGCAGAGCCCATATGTCATATCTAAGCAAATGACAAATCAGTCAACAAGGAACACCACAAATGCTATAGCTAAGATGGGAGTAATCTCGACCATCAACTAAAAGAAACCAGTCCTAGTCAGTCTTGTCAAAACAAAAAGGGATCTATACTAAAGAAACCTAACCTTGCCCTCGCTCTCACTATACAAATGTGAAAAAGGATGTTTGCAGAGGAAAATAGTGTTTCAAAATAAAGGCCAAAAAGGCTTCTATGAACTGGCTACATCTGCCTTCCCCACGTGGTCTCAGGATTTGGGGTAAGGATAGGTGAGCGACAGTTCTTTCAGGGTGTCATACTTTGGTTTGCAGGTACGTTTTAAGAGCGTGTGTCCGGTCTTTGAACAGCTTACAGTTCAATTAGATCTCTCAGGTTTCTCTCATCCAAGTCCGGGTGTCATCCTTCTTTCACAATCGGACTTCGCTCAGTCTGGCTCAAGTCTGTCTTTTTTTTTTGTTTTAAATATCACAGTCTGTATGTCTTTCTCATTTATCAAAGTTTACAATGAAGGCTTCCCTCTGTCGGGCTTGAGCCTCCTCTTTCTTGGGGTTCCCTTCCCCAAGTTTTTACACAAATCAGGTATACAGTTCAATTACAGGCTTCCCTCTGTCGGGCTATACCACAGCTCAATAACAGGCTTCCCCCTCTACCGGGCTTGCCTGTCCTTTCTCTTGGGGTTCCCTTCCCCACGCTTTTACACAAAACACACC
This sequence comes from Ambystoma mexicanum, assembly GCF_040938575.1. Taxonomy (NCBI): domain Eukaryota; kingdom Metazoa; phylum Chordata; class Amphibia; order Caudata; family Ambystomatidae; genus Ambystoma; species Ambystoma mexicanum. Next base: position 446,539,598 of record NC_090930.1, read on the forward strand.
ATCAGACTTCCCACAGTCGGGCTCAAGTCTGTTCAGTTAAACACATCAGTCGAAAACTTTCGAAACTGCATAGGATTTTGCTAGATCTCTGCATGACCACTTTGATCAAACCAGTTCCACTGTAGGCTTCCCTCTGCTGGGTTCAAGCCAGTCTCGTGAAATGCCTTTTGGTATTGTAGTTTCACTTTTTGGCAACCTTCCGCTTGTTTTTGCTTTTCTCACAGGCACATTAAAGTTCATAAACACTTCTCTTCACCGGGAGATACTTTTCATGATTCACAGAGACTTTCGGCATTGCGCTTCATTTCATAGGACCACTCTATTAACTTGTATTGCTTCAGAACAATCGTCTCTTTCTCTTTTACTTCAGATGTGTAACCTTGCTTGTTACTGTTATCACATGTGCCTTTTACAAATCGGGCTCTCCACCATCAGCCCTTCCGTTCCTCCCCAACACTCCAACACTCCAACACTCCTGATGTCAAGGAGGTGGGGGGTACTGGCAACTTTCAAGCACATCAAAGGACTGCTCCCTTCCGCTCTTCGGCTTCTTACGGCGAACCTCTACGTCCCTTTGGAAACACAGATCTTTCGTCTGGCTTCCTCTTGCTCTCTTGTAGTCAAACAGCTCCTTGGCCTTCCGTTCTCTGTTGCCTGGTTACTCACAGCCCTGGCCGAGTTGCTCCTTCTCGTACCTCGCCTTGCTCCAAGCTGGAAATAATGTTTATGGACTTCAAGTGCCACAAGGCTTCACTCTTATTTCGCTCCCACTTTGCCAACTCCCCTTATTAGCATTCTTGCAGTTTTGGAAGTAGCACAATGTCTAAATGGGATGCTTTCTGAGGCAGGGTATCACCACCTGCCCCTCAAAGGCCTGGGGCTTTAGTATTTCACCCAGGGGCGGGACTCTGGCTTGGGCAGTGCCAGGTAACCCCAGCTGCCCCTGGTTTGGCTTCCAGGAGTCACAGCTCCCTTGACAGACTGCAGCCTCCCCTGTGCTCACAGGCTCCGGCTTCTGGCAGTCCTCCTCGTTCCAGGACCTCCAGCAGCTGTTCCTTCCTCCCGGCCTCTATGCACCATCCAGCATCCCCAGGTCCCTCAGAGTGTGCTCCGCGTTTTATACTGGCTGGGAGGGTTAACGGGAGTCAGGAGTGAGTGGTTGCCCAGCTGTTATGCTCACCTGGTATCTGCGGGGGCGTGGGTTACGGTTGGAGCCCTCCCTGGACTTGACTCCCCTAGATTGGCCTCTTTCCCCAGCTGCAGTAGTGTGGGCTGCTGTGGTTGCTGGCACTGCCCGTTTTCTTGTGAGGACGAGCTCTCCGTCCTGCTTCTCATCAGCAGGGGTGCTGTTGATGGACCTAGTTGCTTCACTGGTCCGTCTGCGTGGTGGCCCAGACCATCTGTGACCGAACCACCTTGAAGGTAAGTGTTTATAACAATGATTATTGTCAGTATCCTTTTGCAATGTCTTTCCTTTCATCTATCTTCCTCTCTACCTGTGGTGTTCCCCAGGGGTCTAACCTCTCGCCCTGGCTTTTCAACCAATACCTGGAAACTCTCGCCCACTGCATTGCCATTTTCTGCTCAAATTTTCAGTGCTACGCTGACGACACTCAACTAATTCTCAAACACTTGAAAAATGTCACGTCTAAATGATTGCGCAGCCCTAAGCGAATGGTAATTATCCTATTCAAATTGAATGTGTAACTGGACAACAAATACAGTGAAACAAAGAGTCCAAAGCAATAGATTCTTCAGTCAGTAAAACGCTGTTGAAACTGATTTTATGAGTTGATGCAAAAACAAGACTGCCGGCACGTGTTTCGATCCAAAACAACGGGTCCTTTTCAAGGCAAGACGTATGTTATTCAAACAGAGTTGGAAAACCCAAACCCTCCTTAGGGGCAGATATATGGGCCAATTCTAAAGTAGTTGATTCTCCTGAAGAATATAAACAGCAAATAACTGAAGCATTCTCTGTTACTAATACATTGTGGTACATTCCCAGAACATGGGAGTTTGTTCAAATGTTGCAAATGTAAGTTCAGGGGCTGGTTCCCCACTGTGGCCAGAGTCCAAACTCTAAGGAGGGCTTGGGTTTTCCAACTCAGTTTGAATAACATACGTCTTCACAGTCCCCACTTCGCAGTCCCCACTTAGAAAGTAAGTAGGGTTTCAAGGTTGCACACAAGGTTTATTTGTTGCGAGACCAAGCGTAAGGTATTTATACAGTTTATAACCTTGTGTGCTCCTTTTCTCTTGCAGGGATGGCCTGGCGGAGCCAGATGGGGAGCGACTATCCGAAGACCTGCCAACAATTGCTGGATGGATGGGTCCGTGTGGACGCTGGGCAAGAAGAAGGCTCCTGAGTAGCTAGATGCTCGGAACAGGTGAGGATGCGCTCCGACCGATGACATGGGGAATCAGGTAAGTTGCGATGCAGGCGATGGTATTGCAGAGCCAGGTAAGACGCGCATCCGGCGTTGGAGTTGCTGGAATCAGGTAAGCTGCGCGTCGAGAGATGGCGTGGCTGAAGTCAGGTAGGTGCGCACTGAAGTAGTAGTTCAGGAACCTGAGGAGTTGTGTGCTGAGATGATTAGCTGGAAACAGGTAAGGGCACTACAGGCGGTGGTGAGCGTTACGCTGCAGAAAGCAGACTAACGCAAAGCGCTTGCACGCGGATGGGGCTGGCTTAAATAGCCTGGCCCCAGCCACTCACCTTAGCCCCGCCTTGTGGCTCCACCTTGCCCCTTCCACAGACTTCTGCACGTGCCCTCCAATGTTTCTTAATGGCCACGCCCGGCCTGGATGCACGTGCCCTAGACAAAGTGTACAGAGCACACTTTATGAGCCTGGCACCATAGGTAATCTTCATAGCTCCAGTTTGTCTCTTTTTTGTCCCAGTGGTTTTGGGGAAAAACAGTGGGGAAGAATTATAGGAGTTGTAGTGTTTCCGAGTGGTTGAAGGAAAATTATAAAAGATGCCGTTAGGAGAAGGGGAACAATCGTGGTGCTGTAAAACATGGGATGATATATGTGCTCTCCTTTTTCTGGTTCCCCTACGCCTCCCTTTTGTGTTGGTACCTGTTGGGAGAGGGCAACGATATAGGATTCAAAATTGTGTTTGGTAGAAGGGAGAATGTCGGGTAGGGATGTGTTAAGGAAAGGGGGACACCATGTCTCACCTTGGGATGACTACTCCCTCTCTGTTCCACTCACTGGGTCTGGACCCAATGGCGATGACCCTTCTCTGGCCACCCCAGAATAGGATACCAAGGGGGTTCTTGGGAAAAAGCCCTTGGGATCTTTACAATGTGCAGGAATATTAAATACAACATTATGCAGACCACAGAAGCTCAGGCAAGAGTGCAGATAGTTCTCACTCAATGAAATGGTTGTCTCCCATGTACAGTCAGGACTCTGACAACAGCAGGAGTATCTGCGTAGAATCAGAAGATATACAGAGAAAAGGTGAATATCAGAGAGCGTCCACTCCAGAAGAACCAAAAAGAAAGTTCACGCCACAAAAGATAAGATGACTTCGACTCATACCTGAGTGGTGATCGCAAGAGAGGATATATTCATACCATAGGAAATAAGACCGCAGTAGAATATAGTCCAATGCTTTTGCTTCAACTAAATGGAAGTGCAGGAGAATTCCTGATTGATACAGGTGCCACGGTTAATGTGATAAATGAAGGCACACACCAAGGGCTCAAAAACACTGCAAAATTTTGATCTACCGATACGGACATATATCCCCATGTATCTAACACACCCTTTGCATGTAAAGGGATGTTTGAAACAACCTGCTCTTACAAGGACAAAACGGCAAGCTGATCATCTGCGTCATGAAAGGTGAAGTACCAGGAGGGAGCATCCTCAGCTTCAAATCAGCCATGGGAATGGGGTTGTTGCACACACTGTATCAAATCATGTCAGCATACATCGCAAAACCCAAAGACAGGTTCGTCAAGATATTTCCCTCATTATTTACCGGACTGGCAAAACTAAAAGAGAAACAAATAAAATTGCACATCAACCCCGATGTAAAACCAGTGGCGCAGCATTAACGGGAAATTCCCCTGAATATTCAAAAAGAAGTAGAGGAAGAAATCTAAATCTCTGTTGAACGAAGACATTATCAAACGGGTAACATAACCACTCCATGGGTCTCTCCAATCGTCCTTGTGCCCAAAAAGGAAAATGGAGGAAAAATGTGAATCTGTGTGGAAATGCGAGCACCCAACCTGGCCATTGAAAGAGAAATGCATTTGTCTCCAAGAATGACTGACATGATACATCTACTGCATGGGTCAAATGTGTTCTCGAAATTGGACCTAAACAAGGGGTATCACAAGTTATAGCTCCACCCCGAATCTTGCTATATCGCCACTTTCACGACACATTTGGGATTACAAAGGAATAAGAGACTCAGCTTTGGGGTCTCCTCAGCAGATGAAATCTTTCAGAACGAAATACATCAAATCATCAAACACATCCCTCAGTGTCTCAATTACATTAATGACAATTTAATTTTTGGGGCAACACAGGAGGCACATGATGACACTCTGCGACATGGCACTGGAGAATGCTAACCTGACACTGAATGCAGATAAGTGTATTCAGAAAATTCGACACTGACATTTTTTGGACATATTCTCAAGTGATGGTCTACAGCCAGATCCGTCCAAGGTACAAGCTTTAATTGCCACGGCAACTCCTACGTCAACATTGGCAGTGCAATCATTTCTGGGTATGGCCAATTACTGCACAAGATACATATGAGACTTTGCCTCGGTTAGTACACAGTTACGACTTCACTGGCAAAGGACAAGAATGTACATGGACGTCTGAGTGTGAGGAAGCCTTGCAGGAGATAAAATCATGTATTTCGTCAGCCTCCTAAATGGCCTACTACAACCCTGATCTGGAAACAGAGCTGACCGTGGATGCAAGTCCAGTAGGTTTAGGGGCAATACTGGCTCAATTCAAGTCGGGCTCGTCCCGACGCATTGTTGCATACGCCAGTCGAAGCCTATCATTCACTGAATGCGCATATTCACAGCCCTAGAAAGGGTGTTTGGCTGTGGTCTGGGCATGTGAATACTAAAACCTGTTCCTATACGGAAGGAAAGGTACAATTGTTACAGACCATAAGGCGCTCACGATGATATATGGCAAGCCAGTGTCAAGATGCCTCAGTGGATCGCGCGTTGGAGGCTTCGATTACAAGAATACTGTTTTCACATTATACACATGCGAGGGAAAGACAACCACCAGGTAGATTTCCAGTGCCGGTATCCCTTACCTGCTAAAGAAGAAGCCCAGTCTTCCAAAGCGGATCAGTACATCAACTACATTATAGAGAACGCACTTCCGAGATCCGTGACCCTTTCAGAGATCCTCAAGGACATGTTCAGGACAGAGTTTTGACACAAGTGAAGGCATTGGTGACGTCCGGAACATAGTGTGAATCCCACAGAAGCAATGAAAGATTCTCGGAGAGTGAACAGAAACTGTGAAAGACATTTTGTCTACTAAAGGATGTGCCGTCAGTCTCTCCACAAGGATTACTGTTAAAAGAAAATAGAATTGTCATTCCTGAGTCCCTTCAGGATCAAATCATTGATCTAGCGCACATAGGGCACAGAGGGATTGTTTCCACCAGAAGACAGCTCAGAACGAAGGTGTGGTTTCCAAATATGGACGATAAGATACAGAGGACACCGGAAACGTGTAATTTGTCAGCCAGTGGCTACACTTTCCCGGAACCCCTGAAAAATCACACCAATGCCCCTGAAGGTGTGGGATGAAGTGGCCATCACATGTTTGGAACCCTGACAAATGGTGAATACGTTTTAGTGGCAATGGCCGAGATGTCTCGCTTTCCGGAGATACAGCTAATCTTTTCTACTGCTGCTCATGCCGAAATTCTAGCTCTTGACAAGATATTTGCCAATTATGGCATCCCATCAACAGTACAGTCGGACAATGGTCCGCTCTTCAGCGGACAAGACTTTCCCATGTTTGAGGAATATTTGGGGTTTCAACATCAGACCATCACCCCTCTATGGCCACAGACCAATGGCATTGTAGAACAGTTCACAGGCAACATAAAACGCACACTTCTGGTATGCACCATCACCCAAGGGTTGTTCACACAAGCCATCTGCACATTGCTACGAGATTATAGAACTATGCTGCATAGCTCACCGGGAGTGTATCCATCAGAACTAATGTTTGGCAATATAGTGAGAACAAGGCTGCCACAGGTAGTGGATCCAGTGAGCTGTCCACACCTGAATCAGAAAGCCAGGATGATGGATGGTGCAAGTAAAAGGAAAATAAAGAGGTATGCAGATGGGAGGAGAAAAGCCAAGGAATCGAACATACATGTGGATGACTCCGTGCTAGTACGCCAACCTCAAGGGCAGGAATATGTGCCTGCGTTTGATCCTAGTTCACCTACTGCAACACAGTTCAAGGGTCCATGGTGTCGGCTGAATGTCCTGGTCGTTCCATCACCAGAAATTCATAATTCTTCAGGAAACTTGCTGAAGGAGCCAGCAGATATAGCGAGCTCACAATAGAGCTGCTTTGATTACATGAATGCTGACGTAGAGACTGATGACAGCTGCAGTGATGGAGACATCAATGTGGCGGTTTATCCTAGTCCGTCAAAAAGAATAATCTGCAAACCAGCAAGGTGGATAGAAGAAATTGAATAACGTGCCATGTAATGATTTATGTAAGGGGGAAATGTAGTGTCCTTTTTCTATGTTGGCATTCTGCCTGTCCCCTGTCTATGTCTGCCCCTAGGAACAAACATTGTGAGGGCAGATCACGTGGAGGGGTTATATCAGACAGAGCAAGTTAATAAAGAAGGTGGTTGCATGTTGGCAAGCTCTTTGTCCGTGTGTTTATTGTAAGTGCGCACACGCTCCAGATCATAAGAGGGCTTGATCCAACTGATATTATAACACCCCCTAGAGTAAGTCTGGGTCTGTAATGCACTGGGCGGGGTCCCTTCACCTCAGACCTACTTAACTGAGCAGTATAGAGTGCGAGTATGCCCACCAGTTTCTGCCAACGTGTTGTCTTCCCCACACTGCACCTTGTGTCAATTTGCTGCACACAGCCTCTGGGTGCCCAAGAGCTGCCGGAAGCAGCAGCCCCTCAGTGGCGGTCTTCTCCTAACAAGCGTCAACTCACCAGCCACTGCCGGACATCCCCATTTGCTGCATCACAGTAGGGGCACACTATCTGCTAATCTAGTGAACATTCCACTAGGCCCACATCGAGGGGAGGACATGGTACAGCCATTTACAGCTTACAAAGGTGGCCACTTGAACAATAACTGACATTTAAATAAACAAATCAAGGTGTACATGCTTACTTCCCACTTTGACAACTCATAACCCCTACAAGAAAACTCTTTGTACATTTACATATTACAAGCTGTGCCTACAAGGAGACCGTAACCACATCTAAGGCAGGCCCTATTTGCACCAGGCGTTCCACAAAAATTAAAAACCCTCCCTGTGCACCAAAATTTCATAATGTTTTAGAAACAGGACGATTTGAAACGCACAAATCATTTGTGTATGAGTAAACATCAAATAACTTATTTCCCAACATAAATCGCTGTGCAGGGTAATATTCAACCATAACTGTTTATGCATCAAGGGGATCCTATGTGCTATCACTATTTGCAGGTTTTTGTAGAGGTAGCATGGATTCTGTAGTTTCATCTTCAGAGATTTACTCAACGTGACTGTTAAACGCTCCCACACTCGGCAACAAACCAATGGTTTTCAGAGTAACTCTGAGGCGGGTTATGCAACTATTCACTTCTACACCTGCACACTCAATACTCCACTAACCCACGCAAACTACATGACAAGAATCAACCTCTACATCAGCCACTCCTGTATGGCAGTCACCGCCCACAACAGTCAATCTTCCATCAACACTACTGCCACACAACATCACCCCCCTACCACCGCCATATATGGCTCACTCACCACCCTGCTCACTTATACTCACTCTCAAGGACACATGTGCAGTATCCCAACCACTAATAACCCTAGCTTTGTTTTTAAAAGCAACAATTGCAAATCTACTCCTAAATGTTCTGTACCTTTGACAATAACCATCAAAGAGAAACCTACTCAACCATGCTACTACTCCACACAGGAACAAATCCCATCAAAAATCGATGAAGACACTGCATTTCTTTACGAAGAAACCCTGAAAAAGCACGTTCAACCATTTTGTCCTTTCTCATAAAAGTACATTGCTTGCGGTTGTCCATGTACAGCTTTCTTCCTTGAGCTTTATTTATACCACCAGCAAGTGGCTGTGCAGAATATAAGCTGTCACAAAAGCAAAGGACTTGTTTCATTGTCCAGCACAGGATTTCTAGTTGTATTCCTTGCTCTGCACTACAGACCCTACTATGCACCCTTGTCAGTGCAAGGTGATCAGTCAAACAAAAAAATGAAATCCTCAAACGGGTCAACCATCTCTTTACTAAAGAAAAGGTGCTCAACATAAATACAAATACCATTTTATTAAACCTCATGCCAGAGAACTACTACTCCTTGATCAAGCACAAGGTGGTGGCCCAGTTGATTCATAGCGGAACCAAACAGACTTAAAGTACACACCACTGTTTGTGGAAATGGTTGCCCTTTATCTTTAACCAATCTCACGTGAGGCTATCGACATCGCACTGTGCTACTGACCACAAGCGTATGGGCCTCTATTGAACACCCTTCAAAGATTTCACTTCCAAACTCGTAGTGAAAATAAAACGGACAATTCATGCTCAGGGACATCAACCTTTGGATCACCCCAAACTTAGATCCTTCCAACTCCACCGGTATCAAAGAGCAAAAACCAAGGTGCTAAACTAACTGGTAAAATAGCACTCTGGCTAGAAAATATGTTCTCATGGTCAGACAAGCGAGCTATCCATTAATGATCACCTTTCTTTAATCCTAAATGGAAAGCAACACCAACTGCACAATTTCTGTAAGGAAAGGGTAGTTTCCACTTTTATAAACCATCTTCTCAGCACGGTCACCCAGCACCACTCCAGGAACATGCTAACATCCCTCAGCGCAGTCACCCTTGTAACCACAAACTTGGCTTCGTTGCTACATAGCATCAAGCAACAAAGAAATAATGGCAGGTCCAAAAAAAAGTCTCAGACAGACCACATCTACCCTCAAACAAGATAGTACTTAATGTATTTGTGTTTGGTTTATCAACCTTTCACAATTACATCATAACTACATTTACAAAATACCAGTGAGCTTTTTTGAAAAAAGAACATTTCGACCTCAAAGTCTTCTATGGCTCTACACGCTGCCAGTCTAAAAGAAACAGCCAGTGAAACCAGCAATCAAACTACAAATGTTCATTAACAAACCTTACACAAATATGCAACATTTGGCAAAATAGCAAAGTCTCTACTGAAAACAGTGGCCATTAAACTAATTGCGCTGTTGACCCCCAAGTCCTTTGAGCCCAGGGGCCGAATAGTTATTTCAACTTCCTTTGGTCCATTAGATGCATCTTTCACGCCAATTGAGAGGCTAGTTTCAAATAGATGCTATTCATGGGAGGCGTGGGCCATCTAAAAGTTGTGCCCAACAGTTAAGCCTTTAGCTTCATCATAGGGCAGTGGTCTTCACGCTTTTATGCCAACCCTCCTTTAAAAGAACATTTTTACAGGTGCCACCACCCTCCACCAACCCACCTAGCCCTATCCCTGGTTATGGGGTTAGCAGGCATATGGAAAGGGAGGCATGTGGTATGCAGAGCGACCCTTTACTCAGGGATGGGCAGTGGGTGACGGCATGCCAAAATGCCACCTTCACCCATTCTAATGCATACTACTAAACCTATTTAGTCTTGAAGGGGAGGACAAGCTTGGATGTTTTTGAGGGGTATCCTATTGAGGTACAGTTGACATTTAGTTTGATAGGATGCTGGTGTACCAAGGAGGACACCACCATGAGAATTGAATAGTATACTTCTGCAGCAGGAGGAGGACTGTGGAGGGGTTGAAGCCAGCTCATCAAAACAATTGTCTCAGATTATTTCATTGCAGGTGGATGGAAGAGGGTGCATGTTTCCAATGTAGAAGATCCAAAGACTGATCACGGAGGATGAAATTTGCACAGCATGGAACAGGCTCGCTCTGAACATATGTCTTGTTCATTTTGGATTTTTAATTTACACTGTCTTCTATTCTTCCTCATCAATCGCCTTCCCCTGCTGACTCTCTTCACCATCTCTCAATTCTTCACACTCCCTCCTCTGTTTTTTCTGTCCCTACCCTGTGCCATCACCCTTCACTCTCTCCGTTCTTCAGATGTCCATTTGTACGCGTACTCACTCTTTCACACTCCCTTTTGTGTTCTCGTATTCCCTCTCAATGTTCTCCTTCATTCCCTATTTAATGTCCTTCGTCTTTGTCACTCCGTCCTGTTCCTTCTGTATCACTTCTTTTCATTCCATTCCGATTTTACATTTAGTTTATTCCCTTTATGCCCGCTATTCTCTTTGCTCTCCCTCTTATGAAGTCTCCTGGTTCTCCCTCACTTCCTTTCTGTCCCTTACTCTTTCTTTGGTTCAGTGGCTCGGATTGTCCTCCCTCACATTCTCCTTCTGACCCTCTCTAATGTTCTTTCTCTTTCATTCCCTTTTAATCTCTCCTTTTTTCTCCCTCGCATTCGGTCTCTCCTTTGTCCTCCTTTTGGTCTGCTCTATTTTCACCTTCAATTTTGTATTTTGTCTCTTACTTCACATCTCCAAATCGCTGAAGTTGTCCCATGCCATCCATGAGTAGGTCATTCAGTCCTGGTATTTCCTTGCCAGCAAGACTAAAACGTCCCAGTATGCAAAGAATAAAGCCTGGAATGGATTACACAGTTATACCACATGGGCATATTCCCTCCCTCCCTCCCTCCCTCTTCTAGCTATGCATCCTGCTATATGCCTGTCTCTCTCTTTTCCGTTCTCTCCATCTCCCCCCTCTTCACTCATTCTATCTCTTGATTCCCCCTCACACTCACATTCTATTTCCTTGTGCTCGCTCTTACTCATCTCCTCTTTCATTCTTTATTTCCCTTTTCAGTTTCCTCTATCTCTCTCTGTGCCTCTACCTGTCTCTCTCACTCCTTTCGTAGTCTGGCTCTATGTAGCCCTTTACCTCTCTTCCGGTCTCTCTTTCCCTCTGTCCCGATCTCTCTCGCCCCCGTCCTTCGCCCCTTACATGTATGTGTGTTGCATGTCATCCTTTTGTTCCTGTGTCTCCCTTCAGCTCTGTATGTTACTAAGTGCTGTAAGTCGCATGAGAAATTGAGTGTGGAAAGGGATGTGGCTTAAAGGTTCGGCGTGGCATGACCAGAACAGGGTAACGAGAGACCTGCCTAATGCACACTAGACTTGGTGCAAATTTCATTTATTGTAACCGGAGGGGCAGCCCTAGAGGCGGAACCTGTGGCTGAAATTAGGACTGCATCACAAAAAGGGTAGCCACCAATTTGAATTAGAGCATACCATTAGTTCTGGATGCTGTTCTGTTCGGGTAGGATTATATTGGTGTTAACTAAGTCTCCTATGGCCCATATTTTTCATTAAGTAATGAAATACATTAAGCACCAAGGCTATTTGTGATTCAATGACATACTTATTCATAGTCTCATTTATAAGGCTTAGATTAATTTTATTTAATGTTTCTCAGCATGTTGGTTTTAAGACAGTCAAGGTAGTACATACCAGTTTATCCGAGGTAGATGGCAAAATCAGAACCTAAGTCTAAAATTTTCTATTAAACCAACCATTTTCAGGAAAACAAAAAAGACATTATTTCACAATCAGTAGACGACACAGTGTGTGCTAAAAACCAACAGCTGCATTGCAATGTTGAAAATCAATACCAGCCGAGATAAGAGGTCAAACAGCATAGTGATACAAATATATCTGTGTTACACAAATTGATGGTGCAGTGAAAGAAAGAGCGTAGGGTGTTCAGGAATAACTGTCCTTTTAAGAAAAGATTAACCCTGTCTGATATGGGTTTCCCTGTGGTTTGGTGTTGACCAATCCTTGGTCTACGTCGGGAATATGCTTCCCAGGATTGAAGTTGGACAGGCTGATGAAATGCCTAGTCCTTGGATGTTTCGGCTTTCAGATATGGTGCCTTCTTCAGGGCCTCGATTGTGTCTCCCTTGTGATTGGGTCCGGGATGTGAAGAGATGGGGAAGGAGCACATCAACAGTGGAAGCTGTTGGTGAAGGAGAGCCAATCGTAGACAGGTGCGAAAAACTTGCAGTGCTAGTGGCTCAAGGAAGGTGGGCTGGACATAGACCAGTCTCCAATTCACTTCTTATACTGATGTGTAGATCGTTGCTTTCTCTGGTACTAAGTTGTGTGTGTCTATCGTTGCTATTAAACTCCAAGGAAAAGATGCAGTAGATGTTAAGTGGTAGAGTATAGTCACTTATGGTGCACAACATCAAATGTATGTTAATTAAAACTATTGCTAGACATACACATGGCCGTTTCCACAGACCAGACTCGTAGCCCCACCCACATTAAAACAGGTTGGTGTTCTGGGTACACAGTTGCACTTGGTGTAAGAATAGTTAAAGGTTGCTAGTGTTCGTTACCTGGGGCAGAGAGGGTTTGAAGAAAGGCTACTTTCCCCAGAGAAGCCTCTCTGCTTCTGTTTGCCAGCAGTCCATGAGCTTGTTTAGTAGCCATGAAAGACACCAGGCATCAGCACCCTCCTTTTACAGGTGTAGTATCTAAAGCGTGTAGAGGACGAAAATCATGCTGGCCACAATCCAAAAATGATACTATAACTGTTGCATTCCTACACGCAGGGAAGTCAGATGATGCTAAAATGTGCAACAGTGCAGTAACTGTTAACCTTGTGTGCTCAAACAACTTTAGTAGGGGCTGCACTTTAATGGCTAAAACACTGAATTGTGCCTCCAAAAAAACAGATTCCTTTAATAGCCAACACCATATTTCACAACTGGTTTAAAGCCAACACCGAGAACTCTGAAGAAGTTTATAGAACTAAATGTCTGTCAGAACAAATTATAACAGTGGCCTCTTACCCACTTAAATTGCAGTGCAGCTTTTTATTTCATGACTTTAAAAGAAAGTATCATGCTTTTAAAGTTACATTTTACAATGTAAATGGACAAGCAGCCTAACAGTCAACAAATACTGAAGTTTCTCGCTACTCCTAGGAACAATGGATTCTCTGAAACCAGGACGTGAATTAAAGGAGATACTAATTACTAATGTTTTTTTTCACACTTTGTAAATCACTAAACAAACTGATGGCGAATACTCTAGATACAACAAACACAAATACAGTTGCAAACCCTGGACACACTTGTTCACAGAGAGCCCACCGGTTCTCTCTATGTGAGTTCTGCACTGGGAGTTCTACTGTTCACTGCGCATTTCTTCCCAAGCAGAGGCTGAGCGTCTCCAAACAAATCTTGCAAGAAGGCCATAACTAGGCACGGATCTGGCTGCTAGCACATGAGAAAAAGACGGACGGGCAAAGGAATAGGAGTTAGCTGTACGACCATCACGAAGAAACATTAAGACTTAGCATCATTCACATTTCCCTTCAATGCTGTGTCTGCAGCAAGAACTAATCACTGGTCTTAAATATGTTGCTGATAGTCCTATTTTCCATTGCCCTAGAAACACAAAGGGCACAGAAGGTCATCAGGAGCACTGACTGAACAGCTTGATCCAGCACTCTTTCCATTCATCAGCCGTCTGGTCCTTTTATGCCTGAAGGGGTTAAAACTGTAGATGGGATGTGTTAGGCGCAGACAGCAGGGTGTTTTTGAGGCAAGCGCCTGACCTGCCATTTCAGGACTTCTTAGGCACCCGCTATTGTATTGATTTTTCTTTACTTTCAGGGGACTCTGCTGTCTACTTCAGTAACCAAGAAATTCCATTATGGTGTCCATTTCCTGGAGGCAACCTGCACGGAGCTGACATGCATATGAGACTTAATGGTTTAGGTGGTGCTTCACGCTGTGGGATTCAAACCCCCTTGAGAAGGAGTCGGCCCCCTGGCCTCCAGGGGAGCAAGCTCCACACTGAAGACCACTGGGGGTCTATTGATGCCTCACAGGATTCTTTCCTTTGCCACTGCGTTCACTGCTGCCACCGCTGGGCGTCACATTAATGATTGTTAAAGTTTGCAGAGGTGACAAATTTGACGATCTCTTGCCATCGGAGCTGGTTGGGCATCACATCAGAGTGACCTCTTCTGCCACAAATTGGGAGGCCTTCAGCCCTCCCAAACCCAAAGCTGGTGCCACCCATGCATCTAGTCATGAAGTAAAGGGCCGTACAATAGCAGGCCCAGTGATTGTATAATCAACATGTGGCAATGCAGCTTGAACTGCCCTTCATGCCAGTGTGTTCGTTAAGGACATCTGTAGGGCAGCAACGTGGAGGTCGATACACTTCGCCAGACACCACTGCCTTGATGACAACATCAGAACAGAGTCTGCAGTTAATAAAGCAGTACAGCAACATTTCTTCCTCAGGTAGGAGGAACCTCGCCCTGCGTCCCCTACAATATTGTTGCATGCACATGCATCTATCTCATGTACGGTGGGAAAGAACACCAAGACTACACCTTGGGGTCTTGGAGGGTATTTCATCACATGCATGCTGTCACTTCTTTGTGTTCTGTTCATATATGTGAATCTATGAAATATTCAATGCGGGAGAATAGTTACTTAACTGTAGATCTCCAGCATTGGTATCTTTCAAACATTCACACACGACCCACCCACCCATTTCCCTATGGGGGCTGCACTGGTCAGCTTTAGTCACAGGACTAATGGTTAAAATCTGAAATTGGCTGCTCTGGGTGGAGCTAAATTCTGTCCACCTCATTGGCTGAGGCTGAAAGACCAAAATGAGGTGGAGCGGCTAGAAGTCAATATGTATGCAATGTATTGCTGTTTCTTTTCTTTCATACCTGGGATTCCCAGTCTGACAATGGGGAATCTATTAAAGGTACCAAGGCTGGAAATGTTTTACTTGCTGACCTGCAACTGCATTTATGCAGCATTGGTATCTTTCATAGAGTAAAATGCTTAAGTTAATCCCCCATCATCGGACTGGAAACCCCTGGTAAATAAAATACCACATACAAAGCAATGTACATTGCTAACAAAGCCTTAGAGGCTATCCATTTTGCAGCCTATCCACCACGTTGGTTCCTTTTGTTCCTAGCCAATGAGGTAGCAGGGCTTTAGCTCCACCCCAGGCAGCCATCTTCAGATTTGAGCCTCCAGTCAAGTGACTGATAGAATGATTACTGACTGTAAAACTGGAGCAGCCTCACATGGAAGGCAGGAGGATACATGTGAATCTATAAAAGAATGAAAAGATACCAATGCTGGAGAAATACAGTTACAGGTAAGCAACACACATTTCTCAAGCCTTGGATCTTTCATAGATTCACATGCTTGAATACAATACCAAGCCATGGTAGAATGCAGGCAGACGTTAGTACCCTCCTTAACATTACATCAATGCATGCTTACACAATGAATGTAAGGAGGGCATGGTGCTTGTTGCTTATGAAAACAGATGTTGTAAGACTACCTAGCTGAATGTTGATGCTCACTTGATGTCTTCTCCCAGGCAGGAACGCTTGGCAAACGTACAGAGAATTCTCCATGTGGCCATCCTGCAGATATCCTTAATGGATAGCTCTCCATGGAATACCACCGTTGCTGCTCTTCAGGTACAGTGGGAAGTTGCTGGACATGTAAGGGGCGGAGGGGTGTGGAAATCGCCCCTGGCTTCATGGCAGTGAATGATGCAGCCGGACCCAGCACGGAAGGCCTTGTTTGGAAATGGCCTGGCCCTTGTGCTGGTCTGCAAACGAGATTAATATTCTTGGAGACGCAACAAAAGGCACTCATGTACTGCATCTAAAAGTTGAGGCAGTGCTTAATGTCCAGTGAGTGCAAGATGAGCTTTGCTTGTGTGGTGCTGTCCAAATAAAGTCGGGAGAACAATCTGTTCTGCTAGTGTCATCTGTGAAACTACTTTCGGCAAGAACTACGGATGAGGCCTGAGCTTGACCTGATCCTTGTGGAAGACGCTTAACAGTGGATCTACACACAGTGCTTGCAACTCACTAATGCGCCTGGCTTAGGTTATGACGACCAGGAATACCACCTTCCATGAAAGGAACTTTATGTTGCACCTGTTAACAGGCTTGTAGGGTGCCATCAATGCCGCAAGAACTATGTTAAGCGGCCAAGTTGGCAATGATTGCTGTACCCGTACGCCATTGACTATAGGGTCTGAAAGTAACAACAATGATGATTATGGACTTCTTGAGTAGGCTGTGAGAACAGAGGGATGTACTTTGAGTGAAGCTTGGGATAGACATGTTTCAACAAGATGGAGCATGTAGAGTAGCAGCTGATCCACCGTGAGCTGCAATGGATCTAGGCCTTATGTGCCACACCACACAGTGAAACTGCCCACTTCTTGGCATAGGTTGTGTGTGTGGAGGGTGCCCTAGCTGCCTGAATAATATCACAGCATTTCCCAGGTAACCTCAGATTAGCGTGTCTCTGCAGTTCAGCAACCAGGCTCTGGGGGAGAGCGAGGTAGGGTTGTGGTGGTGTGCCTGGCCATTCTGTTGCGCGGGAAGCGCTTGATGCGCTCTGAGGCATATGGGTGCCTTGCATGTAATTCTTCAGAGGATGGGATACCTGTATCTGTCGAGCCCATGCTGGTGTCACGAGTATCATCCGCATTATCACTCTGGGTATCAAGGGGATCGGTAGGCAGGCATACAAACATGTTGGTCCTTGGTAGGGAAAATGCATCCCCAAGTGATCTTGGCTCTGGGTATCTTGTTGTAATGAGAGGACATTTGGCATTGGCCCTTGTGGCCAAGAGGTCGACTGGTGGTAACCTCCATTTCCTGAAAACTTGTTCGAGTTCCGCCCTGCCCAGCTCCCATTTGTGAGAAGAATAGTATTTTCTGCTAAGCTGATCCATTAGGTGCCCCTTCAGAAGGGCCCATTCCCACAGTTCCTGCAGCTTTGCACAGATATTGTGCCTCCATGTTTGTTGGTGTAGTGCATGGATGTTATTTTATCCATCTTCACTGTTATTATCTGGCCCTTGAGCACTGGCTGAAAGACCTGTGTCCACCTGATGGCTCGTAGCTTCAGAAGCTAGATATCTAGAGCGCTGTCCAGTCATTTGGTCATTATAGCACCTGGTAAAAGCCTTGAGTCAGGTGGGTAACTTCTTCCCAGGAGCTTGTTGCTTTTTTCCACTGAAGGGCTATCACACCCAGCAGGGGCTTGTATTGATGTATAGTGGTGGTCTTTGCTACCCTGAACCATTCCACTAACTGGACCAGTGCTGCAACTTGTTCGGTGGACGGTCTTAGGCGAGCGATGGATGTGTCCATGTCCAGGTCCACTACCAGTAACCTGGCTGTCTCTGATGGAAAACCGTGGATTTGGTGGTATTGATGTAGAATTGGGGCATGGGGTTGATGTGCATTGTATGTCTGGCACGGTGGATTGCCTAGTCTTCTAAAGCATTCTTTATGAGCCAGTCGTCCAGGTATGGAAACACCTCCACCCCGGATCTCTGTAAAAGTGCACGCCCACTGGCACTCAAAACATTGTTAATACGCTGGTGGTTGATTTTAGGCTGAATGGGAGTACCCAGAATTGGTAGTGCTGGTTTCCCACTGAAACCTCCGGTAGAGCCTGTGCGCGGGGTGAAGCAAAGAATGGAAGTAGGCATCTTCCAAGTCGATGGTCGCTAGATAACCGACTTCCTGAACCAAAGGTATGTCCTGTTGAAGTGTGATCATTTTGAACTTGATGCGATTCACATACCTGTTAAGGCGGCCCAGATTGGGATCAGCCCCATTCCCATTCTTTTTCTTTGAGAGAAAACGGGAGCAGAATACTTTCCCTTTTGCTGGTGTGGAACCGTTTCTATGGCTGCTTTCTCCAACAGCTGGCCTGCCTTCAACTTGAGTTGGCCTCAGTGAGGTGGTCTTATCTTCTGCGGGGAAGACCTTGGTGGCTATGTTATGAATGCCAGCGTGTGGCCTGTGGCTACCATTTTTTCAGCACCCATTTGTCTGATGTGATCTTTCACCAGTGATGTGCATGGTAGCTGACCCTTCCTTCTACCGGGGTGCAGTGTGGGAGAGGTTTGTCGACAAGTCAGGCCTGCTTGGATGTCTGGGCTTGCAATTGTCCCAAGCCCAGCCTGCCCCTTTGAGCACCATATTTGGTGGAGGGCTGCTGGTACCCAGACCTGTGAGAGGTATATCTTCTACTAGATCTGAACTTTCTAGCTCCTCCTTGAAAGGAGCAAACGAGTCCACGCTCTCGTCGTTCAGTTATCTCACCGCTCTTGCTGCGTCTGTTTCGGTCTGGATTCCCTTAAGATGATCTTTTTCCCAATTAACTCTTTCCCATCTAACGGCATGTCTAAAAATTACACCTGGACCTCTATGCAGAAGTTGATGGCTTTCATCCAGGCTTGGCTTCAGAGGACAGATCCAGGAGCCATTTGTCTAAAACCTGCTTCCACTGTAACCACTGCAGCATCTATGATGTGGTTTGATTTAGTGTAACTGTCTTTTATGATTGCCTTAGCCCCATCCTGCAGGTCAGCAGGCAGGTAAGTCAATATTTATTCAGCCCGAGCTCCCGATCGTAGCAGTGGGTCATTGCGAGAGCGTTCGCTGCTCTGATCGCAATGAAACCAAAGCGGATAGCTTCCTGCCAACTGCCTCCAATTTTCTGCCCTCCTTGTCTGGGGGTGGGGGGGCATGAGCGGGGATGCCAGTATAGCTAGCTTTCTCCTGGCTGTGACCGGTATGACTGAGTCTGGCTTCGGGTAGCTTCGGAGTCACAGCGTTGAACTGTCTGGAGCTACTTTTTCTTCGGTCAGGCTGTCATAGCTGGTGTGGACAATGGATTCTTAGGTAAAGCCTTACCCATTTCCCTATGGTGTCCAGTATTGGTGTAGTGGCGGTCGTCCTTCTGTGCTTACCTCTGTGCTCATAAAGCACCGATTTCTTCTCCGCAATCAAAACCTGGAGATCAAACATCTGTGCGGCCTTGAATATTATTGCATGAAAGGAGGCTAGATCATCAGGTGGAGAAGACCCAGCTGTGTAGTCCTGTTTGTTTTGTGATCACATAATCATCCCATTCGTCTGTCGCTTCTTGTGGCAAATCTTGCGGAATCTCCCCATCTTCCTGTTTTTCTGCCAGCGCCTTGTCTGAAAACACATGGTATTACCCCCCCCCCCCCCCCCGGCCTCCAACCGGGTCCTCCCAACGAAGGGTCTTCCGTTGAGACTATGGATCTTGCCTTAATTGATTTAGAGGGCGAGATGCTCCTTGGTTTCTTACGCAGTGGCATCGCTGTGGGGTCGATGTGCTGGAGTCGGCGTGCTGGAGTGGGCTCTTGATGAGGTTGCGGGTGGTGGGCTTCTCTGTCTACGCACTGGTGCCCTAATGGCAGTATTTCCATCTTCCCTGGTGATATGGACCGTTATGGCTAGATCAGATGAGCCATCTTCTCCTATGCCAGAATATTCTGCAGTGACTGCATGAGGGCGAGCTGGAATGGATTATCCATATCGCCTGGCGAGTGTGGTTGCCAAGGGGGTGCTGTCCATCGACAAGCAGGATGTAGCAGAGTGTTTCTCAGGGAGGAGGCCCTTTCTGTGGATGCACCATACCAGTCGACAGGTGGGATGGTGACGTGTGCTTACTCTTGGACAATGCTTTCTCGGTGGACGATAGTTTACACAGACAACGTTTCCCTGGTTGACCAGGTTTTTCCTGGCAACGGTGCGCTGGTCTTCATGCACGGTCCGGTCATGACGCTTCGACGATGGAGTGCTGTCGGGGAACCAGACGACAATGGCTCCGCCAGCGATTTGGTAGCCATATACAGTGCCGTTTGATGACCCTTGCGCCGCTGATGTACCAGTCTTGGCCATTTTAGCTGTGCTGTTGCTAGTCAGCTGATGGGCTTCTGTCAAGGAGGAGTGGCTTACCGTGACTCTAGGGAGCTTCACGACACTAGATGGGCCCCCTTTCTCAGTTTCACCTCTGAACCTGGTCTTAGGAGGCGGAACCGTGACCCTTTCCGCTGAGGAAGCTCTCCTTTTCACTAGAGCATGCTTCTCCGGGGTACTGCGCTAAGGGGCTGTACTTATGGGCCCCTCATAAGTGCACCTGTTTTCTTCCAAATAAAGAGGAGGTCTCATGTGCCTGTCTTGAATAGTTTTCTGGGTAAAGTCTGACATGTCCCACAAGCCTCTGTCATGGGGGTGTAGACAATAAATGCATTGCTGGTGAGGGTCCCTCAGACGAAACCTTTTTCTTTGCACATCCTTTAAGAATCTTCCCTGCTCGCTTCAGCCATGACCACGAAGAGCCAGGTGAAGATCCAACAGTCGACAAATTCTCAGTCATGAATTGTAACCAGCAGCTAAAAAGTATAACAGATGGTAGAATATGTTTGGATCTTCAATGAAATATGTAGATTGTGGAGAAAATAGTCTAATATAAAAAATCTTTGGTAGAAAAAGGCTCAGAGAGCTGTGAGGAATCCTTAGCCACTGCGGTGAAAAATCTGAAGATGGCTTGCTGGGGTGGAGCTACAGCCCCGTCACCTCACTGGCAAAGAGAAAAAAGAACAAACATGAGGTGTACAGGCTGTAAAAGGAAAAGCCTCTAAGACTTTGTTAGCAATGTACACTGGTTTGTATGTAATCATTTTTTTTACAAGGGGTTCCCAGTCTGACGACCAGGAACGATTCAAGCATGTGAATCTATGAACGATCCAATACTGGAGAGGTACACCTTTCCAGTCAATCTGAAATCCTTTTCCTATGTGTCCGTGAGGTCTCTCGTGGAGTCTGTCAAGGAACATATCTGTTGCAAGTGTTCTTAACTATTTATTTAAGATCATGCAGGAAATTTCGACCTATGAATCATCAGCAAGCAGAACTAACGTAAGGCCCAAATAACCTACCTGCAGCTTGGCAAATGCTGGATGAGAATGAGTATCTGAAAACTAATAAAGCCAAAAAAATGTTCCTCAATGTCAAGCGTAGCGATTTATTAATAATACCACCACACACACTTCATCAGGTTGAGCCTTTTCACAAACTTTGCTACTAAGTGTGGCACTTCAACACGTCTCCATCTTTGTTTGGGCATCAAATAGTTATTTCTTCACTCTCCTTGAATTTCTGCTTTATATGCATTTTATCCAGAATGCAATATTTTTAAAACCATGGTGGACACATACATGGATGAATGAGAGTTATAAAACATGAGTAATATAACTTTTTTCCAAATACTTTTTATTGGGGGTTTTAAACTACATCCATACTGAAAATAGGACAATGCATAACAAAACATACACAGCTTCAAACAACAACTTAAGATGCAGAAACCCAAGACACCAGAGCCTTTAAACTTGTGGATTGCCAACAAATGTTGTTCCTATCCCCTCCTATGCTTGCCCCAACCCCTCTAAAAAAATAAAGAGCTTGCATGTGACAACATATTGATCCTGGAACATGGAGAAGCTTCTGATCGGAGTTATGGCCTAACAATAAGGGTCTCTCCATTTATGCTATTTACTTTGTTGGTCTTTCTACTGCTATGTGCCACTCTCACAAGGCCCAGTCCCCTATGCAATGATAACCTTATAACTTATTAGTAAGGGAAACCATTCCATGTCCAGGTTATGTAAACTGTTATTTATAAAGCACGGCAATAAAGGCATCACGGAGCTGTTAAGCACTGTCTTAACAAGAAGGGGAAGCTAAAAAAGTTGGTTTTAAGCAGTCGCTGAAAAAAAAGGGTTCCTCAGTCGCACGCTACGAGGAAAGGAAAGAGTTCCAGAGGTGCGCTGCCACAACGAGAAAGAGCAACCTCCAAAACGTGAAGCCCTAAAACAAGGTACGAAAATCAGCCAGGCATTAGCTGACCACAGAGCACGTGCAGGGACATAGGGGCGGAATTGGACCAGAAGATATTCAGCTTTGCAGCCATAGAAAACACAATGGTTCAAACGGAGGGATTTAAACTTCTCCCGTTTCTCCACCCGTGCTGCAGAGTTTTGCAGCACTTGTAAACACAGCAGGAGGTATGCCGGCTGCGCCAAAAGTAAGGCATTACAATAGTCCACTGTTGATAGAAAGAGGATACCACAGGAGCGCGACATTGAGATGGGAGTTAGAGCAAGATCTTTAGCTGAAAGTATCCTTTCTGATATGTAAGGAAGGCATGGTATCACAAGTATTGACACTGACACGATGGATACAATTTGTAAAACCTTTATTGAAAATATTGGGGTTGGAGAAACTCCTATTCTGCTCTGTAACTAAGATGGGAGTAGTCTCGACCATCAAACGATAAACAAAACAGTCCTAGTGGAGTCAGTCAAATCAAAATGGCCTATGCTAAAAAAAATAAAACTAATGCTTGCCCTATCTCATGTACAAAAAGTGTAAAAAGGACACAGTCAAAGTTCCTTTTCTATAACTTTCAAAATATGGTTCAACCAAAATGTTCACAAGGTCCCCCTCTGCCGGGCTCAGACCTTGCACCATACAGTTTGCGCAGGTGTCCCTCTTCCAGGCTCAGACCTCTTACGATACAGCTCACACAAAGTTGCAAGGGGGCTCCCTTCCCCAAGCTTAATGTAGTTCGGGTCTCCCTCAGTCAGGCTCGGACCACTTTCGGCTGACAAAGTCGTTCGAATGTGCGTGGTTTTTTCTTACCACTGCAGGACCACTCTTTCACTCTTGCTGTTTGTTTGTTCGCTCTTTTGCTTTAAACAATTCACCTTTCACAGAGACCTTTGAATGGGTTACTTCTTTTCACTGCACCACACCGATACTTAGTATCACTAATCATGCAGTTGTATTTCACTTAAAATTTCATTCACGGGTCTGCCTTTCTTTGCGCCTCACCCACATGCGTGCAGCCTTTACTTGTGGTC
The DNA here is from genome assembly GCF_040938575.1 of Ambystoma mexicanum. Lineage (NCBI taxonomy): Eukaryota > Metazoa > Chordata > Amphibia > Caudata > Ambystomatidae > Ambystoma > Ambystoma mexicanum. Next base: position 446,562,719 of record NC_090930.1, read on the forward strand.
AGATTTTGTTACATCATTCACATTAACACACAAAGGTCTCTCAGATCATGTGCCAACTCGACAGCAGTGTGCACTTCTTTCTTGGTTTGCTTTTTCTGATTTTCGAGTCAAGGTTAGTACCACAGGCTTGATCTCACCTCCCCAACTCTGCGGTTCATCCGGGAGGGTTGCTGGCATCCTTGAAACACAATGCAATCTTCACTTGTGGGATCTGGCCATCTCCAATTGTCTTTCACGGTCTGTCGGAGGCAACAACCTCCAGTGGGGAAGCTTTGGGGTTTTCAGCCCGCTGCTCTCATCCCTTGGTCTGTTGCTTTGCTCCAGTAGGTGTGCCTTCATCCCGGAAGTTCTGCTCGTTCTCATGTTCTGCCCTGTTCAGAGTGTGTCTTTTAGTGCTGCATTTTATTTGTGTGAGGGGAGCTAATTGATATCCGGTGAATGCACTTAGGGTAAAGTACCTGACTTTGCCTGACCGGATTAACGGGATATGTCCAGTATGACGTGAGTTAGTCTGGTTACTCTCAGTCACTCTTCCTCAGCCCAGTGTTTGTGAAAAAAAAAAGGGGGGGAGGCGGGAGGGACTTCAGACAATCCCAAAAAAAACATGATGGGGTAGATGAACAATAAAGCAGGGGGGGGGCTACTGGTGTCTCACCATCAGCTATCTCACCCCCCACTCCCTACAAAGACCATTGACTGGGTAATCTTCTCACACTGGTCCACCCCCAGGAATTGGATCCAAAAGCGATGGCCGTGTCGTGGCCACCTGGATGACAAGTGCCAGAAGGCTAGCAGGTGAGATAACCTTTGGTTTGTAACAGACAAATAGCGCTGATCTGAAAGTCAGGAGACAAGGAAAAAAGGATAATCTTATGACGAGATCCTTTACAAAGGAGACTGGAGTTGGACATAGCCCGAGACAAGAGGGCCAGAAAGCAGATGTCCAGAAAGCTGCTGCCGAAGGGGGATCCACCACCAACACCTCAGTCTTTTCCCCGTTGAGTTTAAGCCAGTTGTCTGATATCCACTTCGAGGTTTGTGTGTCGAGGTTTTCCATATTGAATATTTTCTTAGCTTTTCCAACCCATTCATGTTGAGTAGGAAGGTAGGACCATTTCAAGTGTATAACCAAACATTCTCGCAGCGAGAAGTAGGTTTCAAACCAAGTGTGAAAGAGATCTAAAGCAGTCCTGCTCCTCTTCCTCTGTCCCAAAAAATCTGCATTGAGCTCAGATCTCTCAGAACCATTGAGATTTGTATCCATGCTAAGACTTTCTTCCGGAAAGTGTGTGCTAAAGGGCACCTCCAACACATATGCCAGTATGACCTAATTTCTCCACAACCTCTTCAACAGAAAGGGCTAACCCTGGCTAGGCATGTATTTATGGGGGCGGGGGCGACAGCCATCTGTGTTTCAACTAGTAATTATGATACGATATGATATGGTATTTGTAACGCGCCTATACACAAGTGTTTCAAGGCGCGACGAGGCAGGGAGGGAGGGAAACAAGGGGAAGACAGACAAACGATCCTACTAGGCCAGGTGTCATTCAGATCGCGCAAGTGCAGTGGTAAGGGGAAAAGGAGAAAGTGCAGGGGGAGGAGGTGGGGGGGAAGTGCAATACAAGGTAAGTAGCGTAATAAAATAAAATAAAATAATAAATAATAAATAAAAAGGGCCAGCTGGTGGCAAGTGCGAGGTAAGTGCAGAGCAAGTGCTGGGAAGGGGGGCTGTAGGGATACAGTGACAGTCCCACAGTGCAGGGGGAGCCAGGGAGGCAGTGCAAGAGGAGAGTGGCTGGGCCCTGGACCGAGGTCGCTGAGAGTGGCCCAGATGCAGGTTTAGTGCAGAATTCAGTGGGGAGTTAAGCAGGTTTAGCATGGGAGAGGGAGAGAGAAGGCAGAAGCGAAGAGGAAGGTTTTGAGGTACTTCCGGAACCGGAGATGGTTCTCCTCAAGTTTCAGGGAGGCAGGAAGGCTGTTCCAGAGGGAGGCCCCTGCTGCGGAGAGAGATCTACCCCCAGCTCGTTGCTTCGAGAAGCGGCTGACCATGAGGGAGTTGGAGACGGATGAGCGAAGGGCTCGTGAAGGAAGATATTTAGGAAGAGAGAGTTGAAGGTATTTAGGCCCCAGGCCCCAGAAGGCCTTGTGGACAATGCAGAGGGTTTTGAACTTAATCCTCGCAGCCACTGGGAGCCAGTGAAGAGATTTCAGTCCTGGAGAGATACGGTCCCTGGGCTTGAGGCCAAGGACAAGTCTCGCAGTTCTGTTCTGGATAAGTTGCAGAGGGCGGAGAGTGGAGGCCGGCAGATTAAGATAGAGGCTGTTACAGTAGTCCAGCCTTGAGAGAACCAGGGCTCGGGAGACATTATGTATTTTATACTGCATGGCTATGTTGGACTTTCCACCTCGCCAGCACAAACACAACCAATCACTTCTCTGGGGTCTCTCTATTCAGGTCTGTCTCCCAATACAATTGAATTGCTTATGCTTGAAGGCCCCCTCTCAATAATAAAGCATTATAAAGTTTAGAAATCAATCCCCATGTACTCATTTGTTTAGCCAAAACCTATTTGCATGGCAAACGGTCTCTACAGAGGCACTCCTACCATTTAAGTTATGTTTTGACCCCCTTCAATTGAGATTACAGAAAAACAGACAGAGGTTTTATACATAGTAACACTTTGAGCCTGTCTTTGCCCATCAAGTGGCCTTTCTTCCATAAGTGGCATGCTTTCATCAATCCTGCTTCGTAGGTAGCAGTGCTGGAACCTTAAAGGTTCATAATTTAAATCTCTGATTAAGAAGGCCCGGATGCAAGGAAAGTACCCAAGGTGATATTCCGCCTGTGTTCTTCCACTTCCTCCACATTTCCTACAAAATGTCCAGGTTTGGATGGTATAGCACAGTTATTGCTAGCCTCCTGGTTAGGACCCCCAGTCATTTCACTACTGAATTTTCAAACTCTACCCACTGTCTAGGAGGTTATACCTTAAGTGATAGACCATGACTTAATTGTGCAGCTCTAGGATAGTCTTCTAAGTTCAGTACACCCGGTCCCCCTCCTCCTTTGGACAGGCAAGGGAGGCATTGGGTGCATCGTTGTAGTGCGTGGGCTACTGATTTGTACACATGGATTGTAAACCCCAAAAGTTCTTGGTATTTCCCCAGGGCATTGAGGAGACCAGGGACTGATGTTATGGGATTAGTAATAGAAGACAAAGCATCATTCACAAAGGGTCAGTTTGTAATCACGACCGTCTACCCTTATGCCGTAATAGTCTCCCCTTCTCATATGGCAGCTGCCAGTGGCTCAATCGCCGGGACAAATAGCAAAGAAGGGAGAGTGGACACTCCTACTCAATGAAAATTCCTCTGATGCTATGCCATTTACCACTACTAGAGCTCTTGGTGTGTTTCTGGCCAAACCAGATCCTTGCTAGGACAGAATTGCCTATTGGCTCTGTCAAAGGCCTTTGCAGCACAGAGTGATATGACTAGGTCAGTACAATCTTCCCCAATGGTTGCTATTAAGTCCAGTGCTTTTTGTATCTTGTCCACCGCCTGTTCTCGAATAAATCTCATGTGGTCATTATTTATCAATTTGGGCAAATAATTGCTTAATCTTTCTGCGATAAGTTGACATTCAAAAGATACATGGGCATGTAGGACAGATTCAGTTTTCTCCCTGCCTTCCATTGGTATGACAATGATTATGGTGTAAACACAAGATTTAGGTGCTGCTTCCCCATAAGGTAGACACCAGAACATCCCCATATTTCTTGTAGAACGCCTGGGTGCATCCATCAGTTCCTGATGCGTATCCAGCTTTCTGTTTACCAATTGCCTTAAGGACGTAATGCTGCACTAGCTGGGAATTCAAATGTTTATACCTCTACAATTGAAAGGTTGATTGATGTGGATGGAATGGTGGCCGAATCATTGCACACTCTTTTTTGTGTGTACAATGGATTTTCCCCACTCATTCTTTAAACATCTCTTTATTGATGGTCTCAACAGTTACAGCAGCATTCAATTAACACAACATATGGTCCTTCATACAATATTTCCACCAAATGTTTAAGAATCTACAGCTTACATAGTAGTTTCACTGTCCGAGAGCATATCGCATAGGTATGCCCTGAAAGGGCCCCAAATGTCTTTTGGTCGGCTCATACTTGGTAAAGTTAGCACGTACTGTTCCTCACATTCATTGATATAAGTTAATTCACGTACGTAAGTGTTCATGGTGGGGGGGTTCGGGCTTTTCCATATTTGTAATATACATTTCTTGGCAATAACACATGATACATTGAACAGTTTTCTGACTTTTTCAGAGCATTTCCCAATATCCCCAAACAGGTATTTTTGTGGGGTCAGACACGGGGAAATTTGCGTGATGTCTGTCAGCATGGTTGCAACCCTCGCCCAAAACCTTGCCACGACCGGGCATTCCCAATAGATATGATAGGATCCCGCCTGGGGGGTCCCGCATTTGGGGCAGTTGCCTGGCTCATCAGGTGTGAAATTAGCGATTTTGGCAGGGGTGTAGTGCAATCTATTAAGGATTTTAAACTGTATTGGGCGCAATCCAGCATTGAGGTACACCCTTTTTGTAAGTGCACAATATCTTTCCCATTTGTCCTCAGTTATCTGTATTCTCATATCCACTTCCCATTTCTCTTTCACTCGATTGGACGTGGGGGTGTGGGTTTGGATTGTCTTATACAGTATAGAGATTCCCAGTCCTCCCCGAGTTGTAACTAATTGTATGCATGGTTGTTAGGGAGAATTCTCTGTTTAGGCTGAATTTCCTAACCTAGTGAGTCCCCCAAAACTTTGCTGGATTTCTGGAGTTTGTTTTTTTCTCTCCTGCCAAGAGTGAGACTCTTTTTCCCCACTCTTGGACATGATTTTTGGTGTTCCTTTGATTGTTAATGTGTTGTATGGGCTATGGGGTCCTTTACTCCATAGGGTCTCATGTGTGTTACACAGCACCCTCCGTGCAGTGACACAGGGGTGTCATAATGACACCCCACCATAGACCCCATACCCTGGGACTGACTACTGTCTCCCAGGGCATGTAAAGTCACCATTGGCTTTACTAGTCCCAAATTGTTAACAGAAACCGGTACAAACCATCATATTGTGGACGTACTGGTCGGAGCAATTGCCCGGGGTCTGTTAGTCGAGGGGGCACGTCTACGTCCACCCGATCGAGTTTTGGCTGGTGGCAGTGGATACTACTTTTTGTATTCGACCGCGAATATATCCCTATGGGATTTTCCCATTGTTCGAGGCTACCAACTTTAATTATGTATTTCTCATAGCCTCGAACATACCGCCGGTTTATTTAATATTAATTCTCCGGTTGGTATTTTTTGCCAAGACTCGATTCTAAAATGGCGTTTTTGTTCTCTTCTGTGACTCCAACCCAAGTTGAGCCCTTTGTTCCACTTTTTGGCGGCCTTCTCCACAGAAGCCTCCAAAAGTGGTGCCACTCTGCCTGGGTACGACAGGGGGTGTGGGAGTGGGTTTAGGCACCCTGGACTGAGTTACCTTGGTCTCTCAAGTCGCACTCTGGTGTGATTGGCCCAAGTGGTGAGCCGGCCGGCTCACCAATTAGCATGTTTGATTGACAGCTAGGCTGAGTGAATGGGGGTGTGCTGCATAAAAGCAGGGCTTTGGGGACTGGAACTTTAGAAGTCGCCACAGGACCTGAGAATCCGACAAGGGAGAAGCGGAGTCGACCTGCTATGACGACACCACCGGTGGAGCCCTGCGGAACCGACTCACCACTTCCCAACAACAGAGAAGATCTCCTGGCTGGAGAGGCTTCTTCCCCTGACTGGTGGGCACAACCAGTTTACCTTCTTTTCCTCGCATCCCAGGACATCTTGTGGTTGAATTGCCCGTGCCAAGCACCCCGGCAACCGGATATCCACTTACCACTGGACCGCGAATAAAAGGACTGCTCCTTTTACCTGAGAACTCCGCGGCTGGTTTCTTCCCTGGCAGTGCAACGGACTCCTGTCTTCCTCCCCGACGAGATGCTCTCTTCCCCCGGACTTGCATCCGCTGCCAGGAACAATTGCCCTCGCTGGAGTATTCTCACCACTTTAAGGTACCGTGTCCGCCAGGCCTCCCTTTCTAAAGATTGCTACAAGGTAATAATAATCCCTTAACCTTCTGGACTGGGCTGGCCGCCTTGACAATCTAACTGGTCCCTTTCTTTTGGTCCAACTCTTTCTGAACCTTTGAGACTTTTGTGCACTTCAACCATGTGACCTTGGACACATTTCGTTGCGATCCTCTTAAAGTGGATCTGGCCTTCTGAACTCTAACTTCACGGTTTTACTTTGCCTTCCTCTCTTGTTGTGTTCTTGTGAAAGTGTTGGGATCTGTTTCAAATTATACTCTGCTTTTCTCTCCCTTTTAAAATGAATTATTAGAGTGCCATCTGCGTTCTGACAATAAGTGGGGCTTTACTTAAGACTTGTCTAAATATTCTTTTAAGGGAGTGTATATCTTTTAGTGACCGTGTTTTTGAACTGCTTAACATTAGTGCCTGTGTGTTTTACTAGATGTGGTTTTAAATAAATAATTATATCTCTTTTACACCAAGCTCTGGTCAGTGTCTACTTGTTCTACTGTGTTCTTTTGACCTATTGTGAATGCTCTGTATACTGCCTAACTCTTCTTGAGGGAAGTCCGACTGCTCAGCCACAGCTACCAAGTGAATCTGTGTGGTACATACTGCTACCAAGTGGGTTTACTGCCTGTAGTCTTAAATCTTAAATTCAGCCTAAACAGAGAATTCTCCCTAACAACGGGGACCAGTTCCTCCTGAAATTCTTTATAAAATTCAGCTCCCAGACCATCCGAGCCCGGTGCCTTGCCAGATCTGAGCTCTTTAATTGCCTCTGTGAGCTCCTCTGCCGTGACAGGTTGCTCCAGCAGTAATTTGCTTTCCTCTGGGAGTTTAGGGAGATCCAACATAGCAAGGTAGTTTTTAGTCTCAGCAGCGGATTTCCTATCCTTATTAGCATACAGATTTTTGTAGAATTTAACAAAATTCATTATTTATTCCCTGTTTGCTCATTATCTCATTTTGTGCCGTTTGGATCATTGCGATCGGGGTAATTTGTTTCTCATGTTTTATCAGGTTGGCCAGCATTTTCCCTGCCTTGTTACCCTCCCCGTATCTGCGAGCCCGGGTGGGGCTGCTATATGTTGCCAGCCGATAAAAATCTCTAAGGGACTTGTGGATTTCCGCCAGAGTGTCCCCACCATGTGTGCGGCCATAGGTTTCCTCCAGTGTATTCAAGTCCCTCTCTACCCTCTCCAGTTCACAGCGTACTCCCTTCAGAAGACCAGCGGTCTTGGACAGCCGTGCCACCCTAACCCAGACTTTAAAAGCCTCCCATACTGATATGTGGTCTACGGACCCAACGTTATCCGTAAAAATTTGGCAATTTCAGTGTGCAGAGTTTCAACTACATTTGGGTCTTTCAGTATGTCTCTAGGCATTCTCCATCTCCTTGTTGGTCTAGGGGCATCTTTCAAAGTGATCTCCAGCACCACCGGGGAATGATCCGATAGTGTGCGAGGAAGGATTTCGCAGTTCTGTAGGGCGTGTGCTAAATTCGAAGATACAAACCAATAATCTATGCGTGACTCACTGTCATGTACGGAAGAATAAAATGTAAACCTCTTATCGACCGGATGGAGCACCCTCCAGGCGTCCTGTAGGGACAGTTGCAAAATTATTTGCTTTAAAGTTAGTGCCACCTTAGAAGGTGGCCTAGTTACCTTGACGGATCTATCCAAGGCCTGGTCTAATACAACATTGAAGTCCCCACCCCAAAAAACAGTGGTTGCATCCTGTTTGGTGTGCAACTCGAGCATTTGTAAGTAGAAATCAGGGTCGTCTAGATTTGGTCCATAGGTGTTTAACAAGGTTATATGTTTCCCCACTAGCTCCCCCCACACCAGTACATACCTTCCCACCGGATCCACCAGGTGTCCCTTGGCTATAAAGCCCAGCGAGCTATGTATAAGGGTGCAGACCCCCCCTAGACTGTGATGAATAGTCCGTGTAGTAGCGCAACTTGCCCCATTTTGCCAGTATTCTCTCATTAACCAGGCCCTGCGCATGCGTTTCTTGCAGCATTAAGATTTGAGGCCCATGTCTAGTAACATAATTACCGACCTTCCCGACTTTCATTGGATTATTAAGGCCTCTGACGTTCCAGGACATTAATCTTATCCGTAGTCCGTCTCCCATTTAGTATGTATATACATCGTACTTGTACAGAAGTGACCTTGTGTAAACCAGTAACCAGCCGTTGAATAGCGCCATTGTCTGCGAGACCACATTTCAATTAACCTACAACATCCATCAATATAAACTTTCCAACCAGGTTCAAACTCGTCTAGGTGGTTGCGATACCGAAAAACATCCCCACATTCCCTATACCCCCCTCCACCCACATCATCCACCCCAACTTGACGATGAACCCTAGGTAACTCGAGGCCACCCGACCAGGCTCACGACGCGGTGTACATTACTTGGAGCCCCCACGGGGCCGACACCTCCGAAACATCAAAGATTACTTGCATTTGCCGGGCTATTCAGCCAAGTTTCCGTCCTCCACTGCAGGCGGGTGTCTTCCATTCTGATTCGGCCCTCTGCCCCGCGGGGGCAGCGGAATAGTGGCTTCCACATAGGCCTGGGCTGCAGCAGGATTTTCAAAGAAGTGCGCCCTTCCTCCATATTGGATTCTCAACTTGGCCGGGAATATTAGTGCATGCGGGACCTGCCGCGCTCTCAGAAGTTTTTTGACTGGCTCATACGATCTTCGGCTGGCCTGAACCCCACTGGCAAAGTCCGGGTAGATGTGTATGCGACTGTCTTCATACTGCAGCGTATCAAGTTCTCTTGCATTCCGAAGGACCGTATCTCTGTCCCTATAGTTGAGCATTCTTGCAAAAATTGTGCGGGGCGGTGCCCCAGGCTTCGGTACCGGAGCCAGCGTTCGATGTGCACGTTCAATCAGGATGTTTCCTGAAAAGGAGTCCACTCCAAACAGGGTTTTGAGGAGAGCTTCCACCCGCACTTCCATTTTGTCTTTACCAAATGACTCTCGGACGCCAACGATGCGTACATTGTTTCTTCTCGAGCGCGATTCCAGGTCCTCGCACTTGTTTTTTAGTTTGTTCAAGTTTTCTTTGAGCTGGGCAACGTCCTGGTCATGGCGAGCAACCGTGTCCTCGGTAGTACCAATTCTGTTCTCTGCCTCCGTTAGTCTCTGGTCATGCTTGACAGCTCTGGTCTTCAATGTGCCAATGGTCGTCCAGCTTCATATTCAGCGATAGGAATCCATTTTGGACTATGTTAGTCAAGTACTCAACCTTGTCCTCGCCCTCTATACTGGGCACAGGGCTAGCCGCCAATTCAAGTTCACTGCTTCCCGCCTGGCTGCTAGTGTATGAGTCCATCAGTCCTTTCTTTTTGGCGCTCGCTCCCTCTGCCATCTTGTCTTGCTTCCTTGTGTTTCCCATGGCCTTGGAGTCTCTTGGCGGTCTGTTCCAGCCAAACTGCGGGGATATTGTTCTTCACCGTAGTTTGGGGGCGTAGGAATATAAAGTTATTCCCTACTACTCAGTATCAACGGGCCACCACACCTCAGTCACCGCCCTCCGCCAAGTCCAGTACAGGAGTCCATCTTTTCCAATGGATTGCGCTCTCCCACGTTTCTTGCTTAAGGATACACTGGATAGCCAACTATGTGTTCTGCGTCGCGCTCGAACTTTCCGACCTCGGATCCTGTGTCTGCCTCAGTAGCCGCAGGCCCCGCAGGGGACTTCACCTCTCCAGCGCTCGGCCAGGCGGTGCACCGGGAACAGTCCTCAACCGGCAGCTGCAGCGCCGACCCAGTCCCTCTGTGTCCGGATCGGTTTCGGATTTTGAAGGGCTTTGTATCTACCTTTGTGACTGCTGGCCCTCAGGTGCGGGGGACTTCACTTCTCCGGCGTTCAGGCGCGTCTCCTCGGGCAGGCGGCGTATGGGGAGCGGTTCTTTTCTGGCCTCTGTAGCGCTGATCCGGCCCCACTGTGTTCGGATCGCTCTTGAATATCCAAGGAAGGGAGTATAGGCCGACCAGCTTGGGGCAGAACGCCACAGTCTTGGTCTGTGCTCACTACGTCCTTGTAGGCCTTCCTCTCTATGCCCAAAGCAGATGTCCTGGTTCCGGCGCACTCCACAGCTCCTCCCCGCAGTGAAAACCAGGTCTCGTAACTCCTCAGCCCAGGCACCTATCTCCAGGATTTCTCGTGTGGGTGCTTCAACACCCACGGCACGTGTGTGTGGTCGGTATCCCGCAGCATGCTCCGAATCAGGATTTTTTTCATATAACGGATGATTCCCGGGCCGGAGCGCTCGAATAGGGCAGCCATGTTTGTCGTGCGCAACAGTGCCCCCTCCTTCCCCACGCGTTTTTAATCTTGAATATAGCTCTGTTGACTCACTGGCTTCTCAGCCATGCTGCCATTAAGAAGCAGGCTGTATCACCTCTTTTGTAGAACTTCTACTTAAGATATCTCAGCTGACTGAATGCCCTTGCTGTCCCACATGCTTCGTAGGTCCTACCTTTTGTCTTATATTTCCTGAATAATTTGTTCCCCGTCTTCTTGGGCACTCTTGAGCTTCCCCTCCAGGTCTTGGATTACCCTCTTGAGCTTTGTCTTTAGCAAAATGATCTCCTGCTTCCTAACTGCCCGTCTGCAAATTATTGACCCCTATATGTGGCCTCTGCTGCCTCTCACACCACGTGAAGCGCCGCCTCCCCTGTATTGCACAAATCAAAGAACGATTTGATCTCCACACGGATCTTGACTGGAAGACTAAGTCCTTGATCAATGTGTTACAGATCCATCTTTTTTTTTCGCTGGGTATGTGATCCCAGATGCAGTGCAACTCTTGACGTGTCGTGGTCCGACTAACCCACGGTGTGGATGGATGCCTTTCTGATTGTGTTCTTTCTGGCAGGGCCCGCATATTAATGTAGTCCATAAAGGTGCTCCATAAAAGGTGTACATTTTTTGAGGCAGTGAAAGCAAGGTATACCCGCACTGTTCTGGGTTAGCTTCTCTTCACCTGTCAATCAAGAAGGACTTTTGTAAATAGGCTAGTCTGCCCTCTTCTCTGTCCCTGCCCATCAATGTCCCCTCGGATTGAAAAAAACAATAATTCTATGTGCCAGCAAGCATGTTAAAGTCCCCACTACAGACTAGCGCACCCTCCCACCAGGCCAGCAAGAGAGGTGTCTCGACACAAAAGCTTTCCCGCTTCTGGTTTGGACAATAAGGAGCATAGGGTCACCACTAGATTTCCAAATGTACCTTTAATCACTGAAGTCATCCCTTTACTGCCCCTTTGGTCTCAAACTTCCAAGCCACAATGGCTTCCTTTTACTTGAGATGACTTCCCCATTCGGAACCTTTCTTCCTGTAAAAAGGAGAAATGACTTACTAATAATGTTTTTTTTATGGATTCTTCTCCTGCAGATTCCTCATCTTATTGATATCCCTTCCAGCATCAGCTGCTCCGAAACATTTCGATAGGGGGCCTAGTATGAATCAGCCACACCTCTTGACTCAGAACGTGACTTTGGCAGTACATTTAAATTGTCACTACGCCCCATTCCTCAATTCCCCAACTTTGCTCCCCATCACCGCCCCTCACTTACTGAGCGAAGCAGCCACGGAGGAACAGAGACCGTACTGTGACCAAAAGCCTGACATTACACAATCAGCAGAGCACAGAAATGTGCCTAACAAACTAAGCGTCACAACCTTACGTTGTCGCCCCACTCGAGGAAAGAAACCAGAAACAGCAACAGACCACTTTCATAGCAGAGCAGGATGGGAGGCCATTGAGGAATCTGAGGAAAAAGACTCCATAGAAAGAACATTACTGGTAAGTAATTTCTCCTTCAGTGAATTACATTGTCCCACAGATTCCTCATCTGATAGACACACAAAGCAGTATAGCATATAGAGGTGGGATGAAAGTCTTAAAACGAGAAAGCTCTGTAACACTGCTTTTCCAAATCGTAGGTCAGTGCCCTGCGCCACGTCCAGACAGTACTGTTTTGTGAACGTGGAGCGATGACTAAGTCGCAGCCCAACAGATCGCTTTCACTGGCACAACCCTTTGCAGTGCAAGACTGCAACTCCATTGCCGCTTTCTGGTAGCATTCTGCAGAGAATTATCCAATGTGAAATTGTCTGCTTAGCCACTGCCAGACCTTTCCCCGATTGAGAGTAGAAGGCAACAAACAGTTGGTAGACATCACTAAAGCCTGCCGTCATGGCCACATAGTAACTGAGAAACCTTTTGGGGTATTGCCTGTGCAGCCTTTCCTAAATGCTTGAGATGTGAAACCCTGACACCACCTCAGGAAGGAATTTGCGTGAGACTTTAAGTGATGCTTTCTGTTTGAAGAAACGCAGATAAGGAGGGTTACAAGAGAGCATGGAGTTCGCTTACACACCTAGCTGACATGAGTGCCACTCGAAAAGCTGTTTAAGGGTGAGCAATCTAACTGAATAAGAAAGCATCGGCTCAAACAGAGCTGCCATCAAAACGGTCAGCACCAAATTGAGGTCCCAAGCCATAACCACAAATGCTGTAGGCGGAAACCTATTTACACAGCCTTTCACAAATTAAGTCATTAACAGGATGATAAAGCAACCTTGATCCGGAGATCTCTAACACAAACAATGCTGCTAAGTAACCCTTGACCATACTTATCTGAAGGCTCAACGAGGCCAGGCATAGAAGAAATTCCATCACAACGGTGGGGCATGGGACGGCGTCTGCCCCATGCCCTCTACACCAGGCTTTGAATTTTCGCCACATGCACGCATAAACAATCTAGTGGAAGGTCTTCATACAGCCAGCAACATCTCAAGTACTTCTTCTGAGAGATCCCAATCATACCTCATCCTTTCAAGAGCCATGCATGTAGGTTGACTGACTCGTGGTTCAGGTGAAGCACCCAACCTTCCGACTGCGATAGAAGTTCCAACCTCTGAGGAAGCAATCAAAATGGGCAGATGGCCGTTTCCATGAGTTCAGAGAACCATGTTGTCCTCGCCCAGTTTGTGGATATCAGGATCATGGTGGCCTGGAACTTCCTAAACCTTCTGAGAACCCACGGGATGGCAGTTGTCGGCTTAAGACCCACTCCACCAGGAACATGTCCCCGAGTGCACCCAACACTGGGAATTCCCTTTAGCAGAACTGCCTGAAGTACGCATTGGCACTTGTGGCAAACACATCCAATGTTGGGGTACCCCACAGAGCGAAGATCTCCTCCAGGACATCCGGGCACATTTACCACTCGTGTGAGGCCATGCTCTGCCTGCTCAGCGCATCCGTCAGCCTGTTCTTTGCTCCTCCAAGATGGACGGCAGAAGCAGAGATCCCGTTATCCAGCAACCACATCTACCCTTGTTGAGGTAATGTATGGCCACTGTGTTGTCTGTCAGAGCCAAGACCCGTTTCCCTCAGAAGGAAGGTGCAAAGCAGGGCTAGCAAACTGCTCGCAGCTCTATCCTGTTGATGTGCTACCAGCGTTCCACTGGGGACCAAAGGCTGTTCACCCAGAGATCTCCGCAGTGAGCACCTGTGATGGGGAAACAGTAGCGGCCACTACGGAACAAAACAGGAGGGAGGGGTACGAGTCCAATATCGCACCGGACCGTATAATGACAAGTTTAAGAGACACGCGTGAACAATTAAAAACCCAGACTACATGTCTCTGAATGCCCACCAATCAACTATCACACCGGACAAAACAAATCTAAGAGACATGAGGGAAAAAGAAAAGACACAAACTACATATCCCAGAATGCCCCAACGGATACATAATCAAAACAAAAGCCAGAAAATGGGAACAGAAATCAGACAAGGAAGACGAAAAACCATGTTTCCATATAATGGGGGTTCCGGGCAGTCGGTGGTTAAATACAAGGCTAACTCAGTGAAGTTGAAGCTGGGAGGAGGTGAATTAGCCTCAGGTGTAAGGACCCCAGGGCTGGGAACGCCCGATGCTAATTGCTGGGGAGGTCGCACACCGGGGTTAAAAGCATCAGAAAACAGCTCAACTTGTCTCTCGTTTTGCAGGAGTGGAAGGAGGCTGACAGAGTGGACTCGGATTTGTACGAGGCCAGTACCCCATATCGGTGGGCGTATTAGGGGGAAAAGAAAATCTCACCGGAGTATCCCATACCGGTCCTGTAGTCAAATCCGACTGCACAGCAGATTAAGATGCTGGAGTCACAACAGCTTAAAAAGGAAAGTTTATTTACTGAATTCCAGCCCGAGGCCAGTGTGGAACGGCTGGCTCCGGGAACCTGCAGCAGAGCTTGAACAAGAAAGCTCTGAACCATTCAGGCGTGTGGAGTAAAAGCGCTCGAGTCCTGAATACATGATACTTTAAGAAGAGGATGTTACTCCAGGGGTTTTCAAGGTACAAATGGCTGTTCTCGAACAAAGAAAGGCTGACATTCCTGTGTTCTCCACGTTATGAAGTGCATTTAGTTGGAATAATACAAATCTGAGTTGAACTTTACGAACTTCATTTGTGGACAAGAAAGATTGTAATCCTTCAGTTTGTTTTTCGAGCAGCCTAGAAGACCCTTTATTTGTTTTGCGCTAGGAACTTATGCTGAAGTTAATTGGCTAAGGAGAAGACCGGTTGCACCCAACCATTTAACCATTGGTGTGCTGTAAGAATAAAATACTATTGGTTACCTTACCTTCTTGTCTCTGGCTCACTACTTTACAGCACCCCATCCCTTCAGGGACGCCTCCGTGACCACTTTGGCTTGGGGCCACAGTGGCCAAAAGGGTTCCCCTGCCAGAATTCTCTCTATGCTGGCCCAACATACGAGGTTGTTTGCCACCGACTTCAAAACCTTGAGGATGTCCATGTTCGCGAAGTACTAGGACCACTGATCCCTTAAAAGCCGCTGATGGATCGTATCCACAGCCTGGCTTCTGGCACCAGAAAGATGCAGGAGGCCATGAGGCCTAAGAAGTGGAAGAAGGAAGGCACTGGTAAGCGGTCGTGGTTTTGGAAGAGAGCCATCTGTCTGACACTGGAGAGACTATCCTTGCAGGGGATGGCGGGGGCATTCGGTGAGCCTTGCCTGCCTGGATGTCCAAGAATGCTGGAATAGACTGGAGCCTCCGAGTTGGTGCAACATGGTGTTGAAGAGAATTATCAATTTCTGTGCCAATTCCCTTTAACCTGAGAGAACCCCCAGCACTTTGATTCATTCTCCTGAATGAGTGGAACATTTTAGCACTCACTCATTCTTGTTCTCTGACTGGGATTCTTATTTTACTGCTTTTATGGAGTATGCTTTCCTCCATATGTTGAACACAGGCATCTGTTATTGACTTTTTGACAGCCAACAGCCTCTGTGCAGTGTCACCGAGTTGTTCCTTGACTTCTCTTTATATTTTAATTCATTATTTTGTGGGAACTACAGTTCCCAAGAGTAGTAAGATAACTGATCTTACTTACAATTCCTTTTGTGGAACCAGCATGCACCACCTTAGGTGGGGTGCTAGGGGGTTACATTGCAACTCTTCTCCCACTACTCATGCAACTTTTTGTTACAGTAACAAACTCACTCAAATTGATGGTGGCAGTGGATACTTTTTCTACCTGCAGGTTACTAGCAGGCTGTTTTCTCAGCTGTAGTACAGCACCCATAGGTGACCATTTTCCGAAAATGGCCCTTGTATTCCTTTTTCACAATTTTCCATTTGTACGTTCCTTCTGGGCTCTCCTATCATTCCACGTGGGGGTTGGTCCTTTGTGAGTTTTTCTTCGGCAGACTTCTCCCCGGAGGCCCGCCCAGGCTCCAGTGTGTCTGGCAAGGCAGGGAGGAGGGACTTGTCCTTTGTTTGTAGGTGTGCCTGGCTGAAACAAGTTTTAACTGGGCAGTTGGCTGTTCTGCAGGACAGCCAGCCCCCATGTGATTGACAGCCCCAAAGGGGTGAATGAATGGGTTCCAGCATATAAGGTGAGGATTTTTGTATTGGACTACAGGCAGAGTCGACCACTGGAACTAGAAATCCGAAGCAGAAGACGAGCAGGGACACCAGCAGCACCTTGAAGAACCTCTGAAGTACCGGTGAAGCCCTGTAGCTTTCAGTCTCGCTTTTGCTAGGATCTCCGCTTTCTGTCTGGAGTAATGGTATTTTGCATGTATTGATCTTGGGCCTCCTAGAGGAATGCCTCCTCAGCGGATCCTGTCAAAAGATACCTGTTTTACACCATCTTCATGGGATAAGCTATTGATAAGGTCTTTCACTGTCTTTTCCAGGACTGCAGCGCTTACTCCTTTCTTTTCTTTGACAACCAGTATCCGGATATTACATTATCTTTTGCGGTTCTCCAAGTCATTTACTTTTAGAGCTAGTTCTGCTTCTATGTCTTTTAAATTCTTTATTTAGGCATCAAATTTAATTTCTAAGAAATCTGCTTATCTCGTTATTTTCAAAGGGCTCTCTGAAAATACTCGAAGGTTTCAGAGATATTACGGCACTATTTGGGTTGAACACTATCATTTAAGTAAAGGAGAGAGAGAAATAACGGTCTTTGTTCACATCCTATAGTTAAGAGTAGACTGGAAATGTCTTTAATATTCCAACTAATGTATTGTCCTCAATAGTCATTTACATTTAAAAACACGCCACATTTTTAGCACAACTCTTAATAAATGCATCAATTCATTTGGAATTCATACAGCTTTAGCAAATTGCAAATAATCAAACTAAAGTGGAGGACATGAACATAAAGAGGTAGGCTGATATGTTGGTAACAACTGACCAGGAAAGATGGCAGCTAGAGGAGGGCATTGCCCCCCTACTCCGATATCC
The DNA here is from genome assembly GCF_040938575.1 of Ambystoma mexicanum. Taxonomy (NCBI): domain Eukaryota; kingdom Metazoa; phylum Chordata; class Amphibia; order Caudata; family Ambystomatidae; genus Ambystoma; species Ambystoma mexicanum. The sequence goes on from NC_090930.1 coordinate 446,579,685, forward strand.
CCTAGCCAAGAGAGTAGGGTTGAGAGTATCGAAAGCTACAGTGAGATCGCAGCAACACAGTATTCGTCACCCATCACTTTTCAGAAATACAAAACTAGTTGTCTGGAAATTCAATCAAGACTGATTCTATGAACCTGTCTGGGCAGAAGCCAGCCTGCAAAGGGTTCAGAAACCAATTGCTTTCCAAATAAGACAGTAGTTGGCTAAGCGCTATTGAGGCTAAATGGTTTGCTTAATAGGGCAAGTTAAAGACAGGTAGAACATTCTGGGGTCTTTAGGGTCCAGGAAAGATGTCTTCATTAAAGGAATTAGTATAGCCAACTTGAAGATCAGAAGAAGCTGGCCCTAATTTGAGGAGAACTTGTAAACATAATTAAGGTCACTGCATAACGAAGGTTGTTTAATCAGTTGCATAAACCTTTTTGCTGGTAGTGGGTCCTGCAAATGCCCTGATGGTTTTACTGGCAAGACCGAGAGGAGCTAGAACAAGGGGAGCAAATTCTACATTTGTAGGTGGCCAAAAAAAGAAATAATCATATCATGGGGCAGGATGATCCGCTAGGGTTTTAAAGTTTGCTTGGCAAGTTCATTTTGGATTTCTAGATAAAAGTAATTGCTTTTGTTTCCAAAGAAGGATGCCAACTAACTATTGACTAAACTCAACATTCAGTTGAGTGGAAGTTGCGTTTCAAAAGTGTCGATTGATAATGTGGATTCTGGGTGTTGGGCGCCTCCGCTACTTGTTTAGTGTAAAAGATCTGAGCAAATCAATGATTTATACAATGGAAGATGAACACAAAATACATCAAGATAATCTATGTATGCAGGATGAACTACCTTTACACTCCAACGCTTCTTGGCCTTAGCAGCTAAAGGTTCTGGTGTGAACAAGGCATTACGCCATGATGTCATGGATTTAACATTTAGTGGATGTAATGAACCTGAACAGGTCACAATGTTATTTAGAAATGTATCAAGTAGTTGTATCACTTTATGAGGTTGTTTGTCCATTAAATGAGGATAAATTAAAGGTCAGATAGAAGCTACTGAAGACTGATCAAAATTCCCTAGTTCCCTTCTCATCACTTTCGTGGGTCGTGTCAACAGTTAACCAGATAGAAGCTTTTCCTCTGAATTTCCAAAGGGATAGCTGAAATTATCTTTCCAGGTAATCTGGGAAGTTATTCCTATCTGTGTGGTATCTGCTACTGTGGAAAAAAAAGTCAAGCGTATGCCCTTGTAGGTGAGTAGCGCCCACAATACACTAAGAAAGGCCAAGATCATAAAGGCGGCTTTTCACTGCCGAAAGAGTAGGATCATCAACCGAAAAAAAAAAAAAACACGCTAGAATGGGGGCTAGGTTTCTATCACTTCGGCCACATTATCACCACAGGTAGTGTTCAATGTTCGTGATCATGGAAATAAGTTGGCAGAGTAGCCGTTTTGAAACACTAATATAAGCAATTCAAATGACGCAACAGGGGTGCATTGAAAACGTTTTAAGTGATTTTAGAACTTACAATGACTGCAAGTCCTCCACTTTGCCTAGCTTGTCTGTTAACATGGCGCTTCTAAAAGTTATTAAGCATCAGATCACTGAATAGAACTATTATTCAGGTTTCTGTGCATACACCACCGAAGGATGTCCAAGCAGTAATTTGAGAACCCTAGGTGGCCAAAGCACTACCTCTCAGGCTTCCAAGGCAGTCAAAACATTTTCTCTGGGTTGTTGATGTAGGATCCACCCCTGCCTGTGTAACAGATGCAGCTGGACCCTGAGGGCGAACGCAGGGTACACGGAGTGAGCCAGGAGGGTTGGAGACTACAGACTAAATGAGCACAGGACATGGCAATCAGTACCCTACAAGGTGTCTGTTGAAGCCTCAAGAGGGCATGCACAATCAATGCAAGGGGAGGAAAGGCATAATGAAATATTCTTTCTCAAGTCTCTGAGAATGCATCCCAGATGGATTTCATGTAAGCTGCCTCGCAAAGAGGTCCTCCTGTTGAGATTTCCAAGCACAGAAGATCTGGACTATCTGTTCACTGCTTTGCAACCACTTATGCAAGAGGGAATCGTCCTGCTATGACTTTCATCAAGGTGTTACCACCAAGGTAGATGGAATTATCAAAGGGTGACATGATACCCTATCATGTAGGCACACGGAAGTTGAGCCTCTCGCAAAAACAATGCTGACCTGGTCCATGGATTGAAGCAAATATTCAATGAGCAGGAGCTAAAAGCAGATCCTAAGTATTGGGCATCACCATGTAAGCAGGGTGATACCTCTAGGGAATGAGGAGCTGCAAATATAACCTTCACACAAGATGGAAACTATACTGGTGTGTCATTTGCATATGGCCCATAATTCTTCACATGACCTCGAGGTTTCCTAATGGGCCTTTATGCATATTCCCAAACACCAAGCATTATTGTCCCATAAATACATCTGTATAGCAGCAATTGACCTGGGAAGTCAGAAGTAGTGTTTGGCAGCAGTTAGGTTTTAAAGAAGCCATGAGCTTTTAGCCAGCAAGCAAGAATTAAATAACTCCCAGCTATTCCAATCATGTGATACCTCTCAGTTTGCTTATATAGTACATTGAAGTTGTATTGTTCATCTGAACAGTAACTGTGGAATGGCTCATAGAAGATGGGCAGAATTTCAGTGCCAAGCACATGGCTTGGATCTGCAGGGTGTTGATGTGAAGGTGCTGTTATGAGAACCACTACGTGTGTTTGTAAAGGTGTCGAAGAAGGAGACTGACACAAAGGTGGCATGACTTTGGTTTTAGGCTTATTCTGGAAATGGAGAAAAGATCCTCACTAGCCCTAACTTCTAAGAGGGGGTTCCCTGCCTCAAAGCTAATGCTAAAAGGGTATGTCGGAATGTCTTTCATCGTAGGATCCACTGCCCTGTGACAAAACTGGTTCTATGTTTATTTGGGGAGGGGGCAAATCCCCCCATCCCCTATGTATTCCCTATACACCACCCCACCCTCCCGCTTATATGCCCCTCCCCCATGTTTTCCGGCAAAACATTTTCGGCAAAATATTTCATAAAAAAAAAGAAAACAGGCGATAGTCGTAACGACAAAACATACGTCTATCCCTCACACTATAGAACTAAACAGTAAACTAACAAAGTTCCTTCTTTAAGGGTGGCTCATTTCTCCTGCTTCTTGAATGGCGTTTACCAAAATGTTCCTTAAAAAAAATAAATACCCAGGGGGAATGACTCACTTCCCCTGGTTTGCAGATTTCACAACAGTCTTTACACTATGGTCTCTCCAGGAGAATGGCTCCCATCTCCTTGTGTGGTTCTGCACAACATACATTAAAACCAGGGGGAATGACTCCCTTCCCCAGGCTGTTTCTCAGTTCAAGGCCATTAGAATGCCTGACTTCTCTTGGTAGATTTTAGAAGAGTTCAGCACAAGGACAGAGGGAATGACAACCTTCTCCTGGCATCTCCAACTCAATTCCTACTTCAAGACCAAGAGAATGCCTCCCTTCTCTTGTCTTCTTTGGCACAGTTCAATCACAGAGCCAGGGAGAATTACTTCCTTTCGCCTGGCGCCTTTATCACGACTTTTGCTTTGCTACAAGGTGAATTACTCCCTTCTCCTAGTATTACTTAATAGCATCTTTCCTCAATGCTTCCAGGTTGATACACACTTTGCCTCTGTGACTTGCTTTCAACAATGTCCCATTTCTTGTTTAGGATTACAAATCCTTCTCTTATGACTAGTGGACTTATCTCTGCACTATAGTGAGGATGATTTCCTCAGCTTTCTGTTGGGATCCTAGACCCTTCTTATATGACCAGTGGTTTCCTCTTCTCCACTGTTATGGTGGACATGGTCCCAGACACTTCCCTGGTGGCCAGTGGGGTCCTCTTCCTCACTGCTGTTGTGGACAGGGTCCCAGACCCTTCCATGATGATCAGTGGATTTATCTCTGAAACTGTCTAGAGGGCGACTCCCTCTGGTACTTGCTTGATGCTGATTCGGGGCCCAGACCCTTATCTTGCTTGGGTTCCAAACCCTTGCCTTTATCCCTCTTATTCTAGTTCCACTTGGTTCACTCTCCTGTCAAGTAATACCACGAGGAAGATTACTTGTACCGTTATTTTCAACCAACTTGTATTATTTTTCAAACTTTACACCTCTACCGGGTCCCGTGTTACACCAGTTAACTTCACTGGCTTCAGGACACACTGCCAGTTCTTCCTGGGGCCTTGCTTCATTTGGGAGCGTTGCACAGGCTTTCTGTGACTCTTGCTCCCTGCATCTCGTTCCCGTCGTCCTGGCTAGCTGTGTAGGCGCTGTTGCGGGGCAGCACAATCTACCTTTCCAAGGCCATGCCACTGCTCCTCAGCCTCCAGCCACGTTCCCGACCAGCTCCACACCTCTGGCCAAAGGTCCTTTGTCTATTTTTATGTTGCTTAGGTGTGCACTCCGCTGTGGAGCAGTAGAAAGTGTCCTCCCGTTCCATGAGTGACTCTGCATGGCCCCTTGGGGCCAATTCTTCTCAGTACTTGCATTGGTGCTGATCTTTATGTCTCGGATGAGGATCTTCGTCTCAGTTGGATAAACTGACATGATGTCACAATAGCACTTGGATGTATCAGTCAGAAGGGGTGTGTGAAAGGTTAATAGAGGTTTCGGACAGGTTTGGGTTTGGGTGTTGTACAGGAGGTCCTGCCGCAATGAGGTCCTACCACATTAAACCACCAGTAGGGGGAATATTAGGTAGCAGCCTCACCTCCCTACCCTCATGAGAAGGGGCTCCCCCCTGAGGAGAAGTGATCGCATCTAGTGACTCACCACAGAGTCCCATTTCGACATGCAGGCATCGGTTATGACATACCCCAAAACTGGAGGTCAGAAGGGCAGCCCTTCAGAAAGATGCTCTAATTTGGTACATCACTGAAGAATCATTGGAATTGGTAGCATCCCAGACATCAGATGCATCAACCCATAGGTGGTTAATCTCTTCCTTGGCGAGGCAAATGCAGAATGAAACTAATACAAAATGATACCAGCCCTAATGGAGACAAGCATCACACAAAACAAGGTTTCCTATCTGAAGAGTCATGCCCTGACCACAAGAATGTATATTATTCTTCTGAAGGTCAAACTAACCCTTGCAGTGTGTAAACTTAAAAATAAAAAGCTGTCTGGGGTGGTGGAAGCTGAGACTTGGCCTAAATGACTAACAGCCTCAATCTGCAGAGCGGGCCACAGTTGTGTTTACATTGCGCGCGGCCAAGTATGAGCTATACCCCAATGCCATTAGGTCCAGGTAGGGGAAGACATTTAATGCCTGTAGATGAAAGTGGGCAGCCAATGGCGCCATACATTTCGAGAAAACTCTTACGATTCCGCAAAGGCCAAATGAAGGATGTAGAACTGGTAGTGTGCACCCCCCTAAAGACTGAGCAACAGCCCTACAGATAAGTGTATCGGCCACTTGTACTCCCTAACAAATAGCAAATACTCCCAAAAAATTAAAATAGGGAGTAGAATTACCCCCAAGAAAAATAGGAAAATTACATGTAGAATCTTGCCTTCACCCTCACAGCCTCATGGATGTGTTTGGACCAGTAGTGAACGTAGTACCAAAGGAAGAAACTGACTTATTGGAAGAAGTAAAGAAGTAAACATGCATCGTTTAAAAACAAATATATTTATTATTTTGAAATGTACATCGCCTCACTTCAACATTGTTCCAATTTTACCCCCCCCCTCTAACCCTCAGATTTGAATCTTGTGCAGGCACCATTGGACCATATAATCACTTTGCAAGTATGTCAGGACAGGGCCCCATTCCTGGTTTAAATTTCTCCTGATCTCCTTGAAATTTGTAGGTTATCCATTCCAGGGCAACATAGTTCCAGTCCTGTATCGTGGCAGCTGTCTGTTTTCATTTTTGTGCAATCGCCAACCACCCCGTGATCAGCATTGTCATTAGTCGTTTATATTAATCTGACAGCTGCGTTTTGCGCTTTCAGAAGCCACTGAAGCTGTTTAGAGGGGACACCCAGAAGTTGACGGAGGCATGATCTTTTTAAGGTATATAAGGAAGCACCAATCTCAAAACAAAATGCACTGCTTTAATCTCACCTGGGCTTTGCTACTAAGAATCTCTTGCCATATGCAGCCCAGGTTTTTTATTTTAGATACACATTTTAGATTCTTACCCAAAAGTGTAGGAATGGGCAACCTCTTGCTGCCCTCAGCAGGTGATTGGGGCCGAACAGTAGAAGTTCAGTTTTAGAAGCATTAAGCTGCAGGTAGTCATTTGACGTCCGAACACTCACTTCTTCCAGACATTGTCCTAGTCTGCTGAATGCTTCTTCGAAGTTGACAACTCGAATGAAAATCTGGGCACCGTCTGCATATGAGTGGAAATTCAGCCCATAGCGTGTCAGAATTTCCAGGAGAGGCCGACTGTACAGAGTAAACAGCAGTGGAGAAAGGGAGGATCCCCGAGGGGTCCCACAATTCAATTTAATGAGGTCCGACAGGAACACCTCCAATCTCACACGCTGTCGACGATCGGTCAAAAAGGACCTAAACCGGGGGGCGTGGCCAGCAGCACAATGGATCGGACGTGAGTTCGATCGGCTCTGTGACCGCTGCAAATATCTTGTCTTTTATAGCCTGATTCCTGAGATTTCTATACACTTCCGAGAGCTGCATCGATGACGCACTGAAGCACCATCGGATGCAAAGTTCAGGAAAAATCAGAGCCCCAACAGCGAACCCGAGGCGAGGGAAGAGCGAAAAGGAGAGGGCTCCTGCGCTCCCAAGATGGCCGCCGCCGGCGCGTGATGCAATCCGGGGCCTGTCGGGCTGCAGGGAGCGACGGTACTGCAACCAGACGACAGAAAACGCCGGACCATCTCTAGCCCACGAGGAGCTTGACGCCCGAGCCGGGAAGACTCTTACCGCAACATCTAGCGAGGCCGGTGAGTGGCCCCAGTCACCAGCCCAAACCCACGCATTGGTAAACCCGAGGTGGAAGCCCCTCTCCGAGCCACACTTGCGAGAGACTTCGGCTGAAAAACTCGCATGACCGGGACTGCTGTCGCACACGCTGTCCTACCCGATCCACAGCAAGCCTCGGTTCCTCCCGGGCGCACAAACTGCCTCTCTCCAAGGATGGGCAAAGACAAATTGAAAAAAGCCTCTACGCAAAGCAAGATGGATCAATTTGCAGTGGCACAGGCCCAGGCCTCGCAGTCTCACACGCCACAGGCACCCCCTCCCCCACGAGGACGAGACTGCCCTCTCCCTGAGAGATGTGATGGCCGCCATTGCCAGCTCCCGCTCCTTGATGGAGATGAATTGACAGTATAGCGGCGTCATGTCTCCTTTCTGCGCCACAACTTGCAGAAACTCTCCGCTCGTACAGGGGAGGCAGAACAGCGCATTTCGTGGACGGAAGAGAACAGAGGCATTAATCAACAACTCTCTCTGACACTAAATCGTCTGAAAATGTTATAGGCCCGTGTGGATGAGGGGGAAGGAAGATCGCGCCGCAACAATATACGCATCCTCGGCCTCCCGGAGGGGGAGGAAGGGCCCAGCATGGAGCTCTTCCTGGAACAATGGTTGGCGGACATCTATGCGCCTCACCCCTTCTCCAAGTTCTTCTCGGTGGAGAGAGCTCACAGAATGCCATCGGGCAGGCCTATACCAGGCGCACCACCCAGAACGATCATAGTCAGATTCCTTAACTATCGGGACAGAGATGCACTCCTTCAAATGGCTCGCTCTAAGGGTACAATCACCCATAACAGCTCCCGAATCAGCTTTTTCCCTGACTATACCCGGGAGGTGCAGAGGGCAAGACAGTCATTTGAACCGCTGAAGAGGCAACTATTCCACATGAAAGTCAGATACGGACTGCTGTTTCCGGCCCAACTCAAGATCCACCACAAGGGAACCACAGTTCACTTCACGGATCCGAAGGAGGCCTGGAGATGGGCGGAAACGCACATTGAAGGGGACTGGACGGCAAGACCGACTGATCGGGGAAGGAGAACCTGGCCTGGGGCGGACCATCCCCCTCCCGGGGGGCACCCTGAGGCCCAGGAACCAGCGATCCTGGAACAAGTGGCGAATCCCGCCAATTAAAGCGAGGGAAACCAACGAACACTAGGAAGCGATGGAATATCGTACCAAAGAGAGGCCGACCTCATAAGTGACCCTAAGAACTACGGAATGCTCAAAGGCGGTAGGAGCTGCGGGCCAGACGGGACCCCCTCTGTTCGTCTGCCAGCCAGGACCCCAAGTTTGAGCTGACTCTCTAGTTCAGAGTGCCAACGATGTTCGGGTGAGAGGTACTTTGTGTTGGGGTGGAGTATAGGGAGGGGGGGATGGTTGAGTTTATGTTGTTTTTGTTATAGTATTAATACACGTTTATTACGCATTCACGAAATTTATGAATCACGCCACCCAACGCACCCGACACATGGCAACTCCATGAAACAACCCATAATGTCTGCGAACCTGGTACTGTACACAATCAATGGCGACCGCACTGACCCACGCATCACCCCATGAGCACCCCAGGTCTCTCAAAATAATCACATGGAACGTGAACGGGCTGGGGTCTGGAATCGAGCAACGTCTTGTTCTGCAGTTCTTGAACACACATTCTCCCGACATCGCCCTGATAAATGAGACACACTTAGCTGGGACCAGCTGCACTTTTTTTCGTAGAACCAACTACCGACTGGCCCTACATGCGAGATACACTATGGGATTCAGAGGGACTCTTATCCTGATACATAAACGCGTCCCATTCACATCGCCAATAGTTGAACAAGACCCACGGGGTCGCTATGTGGTGGTTATAGGAACACTGGGACAAGAAACACTGGCCATTGCGTCAGTGTACTGCCCGCCAGGACTGGGAGAGGAATTCCTGGAGGAGTTGGTCACCCTTATGGCAAAACACCAATCTGATACGTGGATTTTGGGGGTGATTTTAATGACGTCATGTGTAATATAAAAGATCACACTCACTTCAGGGACTGTAACCCGAACACTCCCACAAAACTAGCAAAATTTGCGTCAGCCCTGGGCCTTTGGGACGTGTGGCGGCATCTCCACCCTCTGGACGAGGCCTACTCGTTCCACTTGGGTGCACACAGGTCCAGACTAGACTACCTCTTCCTCCCAAGCACCGATATACACAGGGCGATAGCTGCAGACCTACTCTCCCGAGGCATCTCAGACCACTCACCCCTCATGGTGGTACTGCGCATACAAAGTGAAACCCCACCCTGATCATGGAGGCTGAATAGCTACTATCTGGGCTCCCCTGATCTTGTTGACCACCTCATGGAAGTAACTAATGAATATTTTGAAATTAATACCCCTACGGTCGATGACCCAGTCACGATATGGGAAGCATACAAAACGGTATTGAGGGGGGGAGACGATTTCCTGGGTAGCGGGTAACAAAAGGGAGCGACTTCGGAAGCTGCTGGAGGCGGAAACCGATATGGGCGACTGGGAAGCCAAATATGTTTGTGACCCAAGCCCGGAGTCTCTCAGATCCCTTAAGGGTGCTGTCATGATGCCTACCTCCAAGGAGCCAGGTCCGACCCAGCAACCCCAGAGGCAGGCATCATTTCCCCCAGGGGAGTGCCAGCGGGCCCAAGCTGGGGCCCTTTGGACTCAGTCCTGGCGCCTTAGGCGCCAGGCTCATGTTGGACCTCTGTCCTGGCGCCTTAGGCGCCAGGCTCATAAAGCTAGACATGTGTTCAAGTGTTTTAATGTGCAGTTACCTGATGCAAACCATGCTGCCACATCCAGGCCCTCTTGAGGCCTGAATAGGAACTACTTTACCTGTGGGACTACTTTCCACCCGGGTGTGGTCGGGGAAGGATACATATCTGATCGGAGGAAGGATACACACTTGGAACTTCTTCCAAAGCTATTTAAACCACACCCGATCAGCAACTCACGCTTCGCGTTGTTCTGCTCCTCGCAGCTGGACGCTCACCGTGTCAGCTCCTGCATCTGGACTTCAGCCACGCCTGTCAGCATCCTGGGTCACCTGCAAAGGGAGACAAGAGACCTACCAGCTAATCTGCACCACGGAGACATCACCGACGATCCTGAAAGGGAAGACATCATTTTTAAAAGCATTTTGTTACGATCGCTGCAGCGCTGCATTTCACTCCCCTTTCCTGGGTTCCTCCATCTTCAGCAGCGATCATCCGGATACACAGCCACTTCCCAGAGCCTAGAGAAAAAGACAAGAATAAGAGGTGAGAGAAGGAAGGGAATAGGAAAAGCTCAGTTTCCTTCTAAGACTTACCTGTTGGGTCATTCCCATTTCATTTCGGGTCTTCCTGCTTCCAAGGAGGACCCCGGCCCCTATGGGGAAAAAAGACAAAGACATTAGATGAGCGAATGCAAAAACATTACCTGAGCGCTCATCTAGGACTTACCAGATCTTTACTGGAACTGCACGTTTCACTTCGGGTCGGCGCCATATCTCCGGCATTCCGAACCCCGGCCCCTATGGGGAAAAGACATGAACATCAGCGCTTTGTTGCAAGAAGTCTCCAAAGGAATCTTCATTCATCACCTAAAAAAAGACAATGAACATTATTATTTAAAGCTTGAACTTTTGAACTTGCAACAGAACTTTTACAGCGCCTTACCAGTATAATCAAGCTTACCTGAACTCCCATCCAACCTCAATCCAGTGAAGTAACTGGGTTCAACGCGCCCCTGCGTCAGAAGCAGGATGGAGAGCTCGTCCTTTCAGACCCTAAGGTGAGACTTCACGGGGAATCGTGGAAGGGTATCGTGGAGGGTTGGAAGAGAGTGGGAGGCTTGAGCATAACTCAGTCAGTAGGTAATACTCCCTTTTCACGCACAGGGGAATATTCCTGCGAGCCGGAGAAGCCAGAGTAGAGGGCCCTTCCTGTCCATCTTCAGAGTCCAATGGTGAAGCATCAGCACTCGAAGCCAGACCTGCGCCTCCGTGGGAATCAGGTGAGCGTTACAGGTGCTCGAGAACATCTTCGACATATCGAACTAGACAACGCCAGGCAAGCCCACCAAGACTCCAGGGCAAGGGTATATGAACACGGGAACAAAGCTGGGAAAATGTTGGCCTGGCTCGAGAGAAGAGATGAGGGTCAGCGCCACGTTCGAGAGATCATAACCCCGCAGAAGGAACAAGTTACTTACCTGTAACTGTTGTTCTCCAGCATGGGTCTGGCATGGATTCACATGCTCATGAATATTCCCCGTCGTCAGGCTGGGAATCCTCGGTAAAGAAAAAACCAGTATCAGTTTCGTTTCTGATCTGTCTTTCGTAGTAGTAACCAATCACTGGTCTCTGCGTCATACTGACCACAGCCAATGACTGCCCTCTACCTAAGCACCGCCTCTGGCAGCCATCTTCAGATTTGGAAGCACGTGAAGTGGCAGTATGACCAAGTGAAGAGCCGCAGAGGGGTAGGCGGGAGGGTTCGCATGTGAATCCATGCCAGACCCATGCTGGAGAACAACAGTTACAGGTAAGTAACTTGTTCCTTCTCCAGCATGGGGTCTGGCATGGATTCACATGCTCATGAATAAAGAATACATAGCAGTACACACATGCACAACCACGGGAGGTGGCAAAGGCTCAACATTAAGCATTACATCAAACTCAACATTAAGCATCTTACCTCCTCACCAGGCTCACCTCAGGCGAACAGGTTGCGCAGCACTGCTTGGCCGACCCTGGACTCCTCCCTGGAATCCCGGTCGACGCAGTAGAATTTCGTGAAGGTGTGCGTCGACCTCCACGTAGCAGCCCTGCATATGTCCAGCAGGGGCACACCAGATAGGAACGCCGTGGTAGCTGCGATCGCTCTGGTGGAATGGGCTCTCGGACGGCCAGGCAGCGGTCGGTTTGCCAACCGGTGACAGTACATGATACAGCCGGAGAGCCATCTGGAAATGGAAGCCTTCGAGAGAGCCTTCCCCCGATTGACAGGCCCAAAGTTCACAAAGAGTTGTGACGTCTTCCGAAAACCCTTCGTGCGGTCCACGTAGAACTTCAGCGCTCTAACCACATCCAGCGAGTGCAAAGTCCTCTCAGCCGGCGACGAAGGCGACGGGAAGAATACAGGCAACACCAAGGGTTCGTTGAGGTGGAAGTCCGACGGTACCTTGGGCATGAAGGAGGGGTGCGTCCTGAGCACTACCCTCGTGTCGTGAAAAGTCAAGTACGGGGCCTTGCAGGAAAGGCCTGGATCTCTCCCACCCGTCGTGCGGAGGTGATGGCCACAAGAAACGCTGTTTTCCACGACAGAAACTTCAACGGGGCCGAGTGCAGAGGCTCGAATGGAGGTCCCATGAGCTTGGTCAGCACCACGTTGAGCTCCCACGCCGGAGCCGGAGCCTTCACCGGCGGGAACGATCTGAACAGTCCCTTCATGAACTCTTTCACCAATCTTGATGGACGCGTGTGCCAGTCCAGCTTTGGCCAGCATCAGCAGGTACGGCAGTACTTGGGGGGCCGTAATCCGTAGAGGGTTAATCTTCTGTGCGTGGCACCAGACAGAGAACCTCTTCCATTTGTGTCCGTAGCATTTAAGAGTCGAGGACGCCCTGGCCTTTGCAAGAACCTCTCTGCAGTGGCCGGTATGTCGTATCCTCCAAACTCTAGCGCTGCAGGAGCCAGGCCTGCAAGTTCACCGATTTCGGGTCGTGGTGGAGGATGGCGCCTCCTTCCCTGGAGAGCAGATCCGCGTCCACCGGCAGCTTGATTGGCGGGGACGCTGACAAGTCCAGAAGGTCCGGGAACCATATCTGCCTCGGCCACGCAGGTGCGACGAGGATCATCCTGCACCGTGACCTCTTGAGCTGGTTGACGAGCCGGATCAGCAGTGGCAAAGGAGGGAACGCGTAGAGGAACAGGCCCTCCCAGGGGAACGAGAAAGAATCGCCCATGCTCTTCGCCTGGGGAAACCTGCTGGCGAACCTCCGGCACTTGGAGTTCGTCGCCGTCGCGAACAGGTCGATCTGGGGTGTGCCCCACCGTCGGAAGAGGCGATCCACTAGATCCTGCCGTAGTTCCCACTCGTGGCACGAGCGCAGCTCCCTGCTGAGTGAGTCGGCGATGGTGTTTTTTATCCCTGCCAGATGAAACGGCACCAGAAACATCCCTTGGGCGACTGCCCAATGCCACAGGTCCTGCGCCTCCTTGGACAGTGCTGGGGACCTGGTACCGCCCTGTTTCCTGATGTAAAACATGGTGGTAGTGTTGTCGGTGAAGATCCTCACCACCTTGCCCTTGAGGGACGGAAGGAAGGACCTGAGGGCCCAAAACACTGCACGGAGCTCCAGGACGTTGATATGTAAGGATTTCTCCGTCGGGAGCCAAAGGCCTCTCGCGTGCAGATTTTCGGTGTGCGCTCCCCACCCTTCCAGGGAGGCATCCGTGGTCACTGTCTCCTGGTGGGCTGGGGTCTGGAAGTCCATGCCCGCCGTCAGATGCGCGCGGGTGCCCCACCACCGGATCGCTCGTCGGAAACTCTCGTCGAGTGTGATCCTTTCCTCGAAGCTGCCCGTCGTTTGGATCCAGCGCGCGTCCAGGAACTCCTGCAACGGGCGCATCCGGAGCCTGCACATGGGAACGAGGTAGATGCAGGAAGACATCATTCCGAGGAGGGACTTGATGGACCTCACCTTGGCCGCGTCGGCCACCAACATCCGCTGCACCTTGCCCAGGATGGTCCTGGTCCTCTCCTCCGACGGGGAGGCCAGAAGGGACACTGTGTTGAGCCTCGCTCCCAGAAACAGCTGGTAATGACGCCCTTGGGCCACAAACCTGAGGAATTTTCGGTGCCCCTTCAGGATGGGAATATGGAAGTAGGCATCCTCCAAATCCGACGACGACAGGAAGTCTCCTTCCTCCAGCTGACCCAGGACGTGCTGGAGGGTGACCATCCGGAACTTTTGCGCCTTGATGAACTTGTTCAGACGTCGCAGGTCCAGGATGGGGCGCCATCCCCCCCGTCTTCTTCTTCACGAGGAAGTATCTCGAGTAAACTCCGGAGCCCCGAAGCCTCTTTGGGACGAGTTCGATGGCGCCCTTCCTGAGCATCGCCTTTACCTCCAGGAGAAGTTGAGGGACGTGAAGTTCTTTCCTGGCCACGGGGGGGACGCGCGGACACTTTCTTTGAAACTCGAGCGCGTGGCCCCGGGCCAAGGCGTCCAGCACCCAACGGTCGGTGGAGATGGACTCCCACACGCTGACGAAGCTCGCCAGCCGGCCTCCCACCGGGGTGCTTCGGTGGGGGCCCGACCCCACGGCCGGTTCAATCCTGCTTCGACGAGGCTTTGCCGCCTTGTCCTTGGCGACGACGGCGGGGTCCGCCAGACTTGCCTCGTCCTCTGTAGGCCTCCTGAGACGACGAGCGGGCCGCTTGACGGTAGGAGGAGAAACAGCCGCCGGAACCTTTGGAGGCGCCCTTGCCTCCGCTGCTCCGAAAGGGTGTCCGTCGTTGTTGCAGAACTCCAAGGGCCCGGGCCGTCTCGGTGTCCGCTTTAATGGCCTGAAGGGAATCGTCCACTGTTTTCCCAAACAGGTTGTTCCCATCGAAGGGCATGTCCAGGACTCTGGTCTGAACGTCTTGACGGAAGTCCGTAGCCTTGAGCCATCCACGCCGCCTAAGGCAAACGCCGTTGCCCAACTGGCGGAACCCAGTGTCTGCGATGTCCGTCGCGACGGTAATGGCGTGGTCCGAAGCCACCTCACCTTCCTGCAGGATCTCCAGGGCCTCTGCCCTCTTGTCGTCCGGCAAGAAGTCCAGCAGGGGAGCCAGTTTGTACCAGAGCTCCCTGTCGTATCGGGCCACGATAGCCAAGGCGTTGGCAGCTTTAATCGTCGTCGCTGCAGACGAGATGACTCTGGGTCCCATAGCGTCCAATTTCTTTCCCTCGCCGTACGGTGGGGAAGTCGATGTGGAGGCCGCAACCCCCCCCGCTTTTTTCCTGGCCGCCGCGGAGACGACGGAGTCCGGGGTAGGCTGCGCCCGGAGGCACAGGGGGGCCGTGTCCGGGACCCGGTACTTTTTCTCGTACCGGTCTCTTCTAGCTGGCGTCGTGGAAGAGTTCTTGAGGAGGGTGAGGCCCCCATCCCAAATGTCGTCCAATAGAGGCACTGCGAGGACCGTCTTCCTCTTGGCCTCGCGCCGCTGATAAAGGAAACCTTCCTTCTTCTCCTCAGGGCAGAGTTGGAAAAGCTCGGATGCCCTGGCGATCATGGAGTGGAACGATCCAATCTCGTCGGGCGGAGAAGCCCTGGTGGGAGGCGACGACGGTACATCCTCGTCGTATACCTCGTCGTCCGTACCCGTCGCTGCCGTGTCAGTCCCCGTATCATCCCCTCGGGTGGACGGGGAGGAGGGCTAGAAGGGGCGCGACGGCTGAAAAGGAGGAGGGTGGATCCTTCTTTTCTTGGTAGGGGGAACCCCAGAAGGTCCCGGTTCTGGGTCCCCCGACGGGAGAGGTTCCGTCGGCAACGGTAGTCTCGTCCTTATCTCTGAGCATAAGGACTGTATAGCCAACAAAATGGCCGCCGAGCTGTCTCGCGGCGCTGGCAGAGGGGAATCCGACGGGCGATCAGGGGCCCCGTCGGTACCCTCGACGATGTCGTCACCTGCGTCGGGATCCATCCCGACCGGCCGGTCTTCTTCCACGCCGAGGCCGTGGCTTAAGACTTCGACCAGCTCCTCCTCCGAGGTTGAGGCCGAATCTACGACGACGCCCTGCCCCCCCTTTTTCTTCCCCACGGGTGCTTTCACGGGGGTCCTATCGATAAGCACAAAAGAGGACTCCCTCCGAGGTGGCAGGGAGACTCTGAGCCCCGAGGTCGCCACCACTGGCGTAGCCTCCACAGGCTGAGCCAGGGCCGCCGCGACAGACTCGATAGAGGGCTTGGCCGGATGGATTAAGGCCTTCACCACCTTAGGTGCGCTCACCGCCTTATCCTTGAGGGGGGGGCAGTGCCTCGCTCCCCCTCCGCCTTCGAGCTCGACCGGGGCCTCTCTAGGAGCCTCGCCGGGTGCTCGGCCTTACTCTTACCCGACCCAGAGCGTTGGCTCGTGGTTGATGGTGCCGGGGAGGGTGCGCCCAGCCTGGCGCCCGTAGAGCCCGACCGTTCGGCGCTCCCGGTGCCAGCGGACTCGCGGTGCTTGGCCTTATGTTGGACCCCCGTCGCCGGGGCGTCCTCAAAGGTCTTAGAAGACCGCTCGGATTTCCTCTTCTTCTCGCCGGACGGGCTCTTCCCTTCCAGCCAGTTGGCGAGACGTTGATGGCGGTCCTTCATGGTCCGCTCCGACATGTTGCCGCAAAACGCACAGTCCTTCTCCACGTGCGTCTTGTCCTCATGTAGGCAGTAAAGACAAAAAGAGTGTTCGTCCTCCTTGAAGACGTTCTGCAGCTGGCATCCAGGGCAGACCCTGAACAGCTTTCCGGGCGTCGAGCTTCCCTTCTCCTGGGCCATGACCGGGCCTGAGAAACTTCTGGAGTCCTCCAAAAGCATAGCTCGACGAAATCTTCACCCTTGAGGGGCGCAGACGAATCCGACACGGGTCCCCGTTGATCGGATGGAGAGTCGGTGGAGCTTGAGGCTCTTTTGACCGAAAAAACGAAGTTTTTGAGAAAAACCGTGAAAAAATAGCACTAACGCTCGAGAGCAATAGCATGAGGATCCCAACACATGAACGTGCGGTAAAAATCTGAAGATGGCTGCCAGAGGCGGTGCTTAGGTAGAGGGCAGTCATTGGCTGTGGTCAGTATGACGCAGAGACCAGTGATTGGTTACTACTACGAAAGACAGATCAGAAACGAAACTGATACTGGTTTTTTCTTTACCGAGGATTCCCAGCCTGACGACGGGGAATATTCATGAGCATGTGAATCCATGCCAGACCCCATGCTGGAGAATGGGAAATGCCACTCAGACAGGGATATAGCACAGGCTTTTGCTGACTTCTATACTACTTTGTACGCCGCCCCAGTGTCCCCTCTGGATCCCTCCCTACTATATAATATCACCCTGCCACTCCTATCGGAACAACAGAGGGCGCAACTGGACTCGGCTCTCACCGAAGCGGAGATCGCTGAGGCTGTAGCTCAACTGCAGTCGGGGAAAACACCAGGCCCCAACGGGTTCCCGGTCGAGACCTGGAAGAAATTGGGTGTGGAGAAACTGGTACCGTACCTTCACAAAATGTTTCTCGGGGCCCGCGACCAGGGCGCTCTCCCGCCGGATCTGCGTAAAGCCACGATAGTCATTATTCCCAAACCAGGTAAACCACCCGAGCAATGTGCCTCCTATAGGCCTATCTCATTACTCAATAGCGAAACCAAAATCCTTGCCAAGATCATGGCCAACCGGTTGCAAGCGGTAATTACCTCCCTGATCCACCCTGACCAATGTGGGTTTATGCCACATAAATCAACACCTATGAACTTGCGGCGCCTCCACCTATTGCTGGAAAGGGCCCCTATCATTGACAAACCACTTGCACTACTTGCCATAGATTTTGAAAAGGCGTTCGACTCGGTTTGCTGGGACTGCCTCTGGAAAACTAGGCGAAGAATGGGATTTGGGGACAACTTCCTGGGATGGGGACAACTTCCTGGAATGGGGACAACTTCTCTACACAGACCCACAAGGAGAGGTGAAGGTAAATGGGTGGCCCTCTGAACTTTTCCCCCTGGGCAAGGGCACACTGCAGGGATGCCCCCTGTCCCCCATTTCTCTTCTCCCTCGCGATAGAGACACTTGCCCTGTGGCTCCGCCAGAGCAAGGACTTGTTGGGATCAGGTGGCCGGAGGGGCACGAAGACAGGGCGTCTCGTACGCGGACAACCTCTTGATATACTTGGGTGACCCGATACGAACCTGCCTCATTGTAATGCAAATGCTCATCCGATACGGAGAATTTAGTGGGCTGAGAATCAACTGGGACAAATCTATCCTGTTCCCGATAAAGGGTGGTACACTGGCCGTCCCCCAGGAATGCCCATACAAGGTGGAACCAAGCGGCTTCCGGTATCTTGGGATTTGGATATAGGAGGACCTGACGCGCTACGCAGCCCATTACCTCCAGCCGATCATGGATCATTTTAAAGACGACATCCGCCACTGGAGGCTTCTCCCCCTGACAGTAATGGGCAGAGCCGCCCTCTTTAAGATGATCACCCTGGCCAGATTACTCTATGTATTACAAAATGCACCACTGGAGATTCAGGACGCCGAATTTGACCGCCTTGACTCCCTACTTAGAGACCTCCTATGGGGAGGGGGACAGCCTCGTATTGCACTGGCTACACTCCAGAGATCGGTTTGGGAGGGGGGTATCGGCGTCCCCTGCCTCCAAGCTTACTACTGGGCCTCCCAACTGGCGGTGGTTAACGACCTATTGCATAGGGATAGGGAACTCCCGCACATAAAGGTAGAAATTGCAGCCATCCACGACACTGACCCATTACCCCTGCTCTACCAGCCCCTCCACAGACCCCTACCCCAAACAATGGCAACAAATGTCTCAAGGGTCTGGAGACGGGCCCACGCCTATGTGGGATGGAAAGACAAGATCAACACGGCACAAACCCTGTGGCACAATAGTAACCTGGCCGAACTGGGGAAACTCAGACCATGGCCCAAATGGGTGGAGGCTGGAATCACACGGATTGGGGATGTCTTGATAGATGGGGAAATCGCCTCCTTTGTAGCACTGCAGCAGAAATTCCACCTTCCAGCGACCGAACGCTATCACCATACTCAACTGAGTCACGCCCTACGAACACATATCCCGTTGGACCCCGCTATTCCCCCGAGTACACACCCATAGGACGCAATATACTCCCAGCACATATCCCTACTAGAGTTACTTCTTTACTATATAATGCCACGTCCTCGTTCGCTACTCCGGAACTTCCTCGTCTTAAATCCAAATGGGAGGACGATGTGGGAGCCATAGACCCGGAGGACTGGATCCGGATTCTAATGCATCCCAGGGAGATTGCTATCTCATCCAGACTCAGCTTGGTCCAACTTAAAATCCTTCACAGAATATATTACCCAAGAACCATGATGCATGGCTGGAAACGTGCCCCAAACCCGAAATGCCTCCGTTGTGGTGGGGAGGTCAGTACATTCATAAACATCCTCTGGGAATGTCCGCGGATCCAGACTTTCTGGGGGAAATGCTGCATTGAACTATCTAGGGTGCTAGGCCGCAATATAACAATGGACCCGGAGGTGTTGCTTTTGGGCTCTCCCGATGAGAACACTACTGATAAATGGGAAGGATTGCTCCTATCTACGGCCGCAGGACTGATGAAGCGGAACATTGCACAAAAATGGGGAGCCCCAGAGTCCCCAACACTGGAACAATGGGCAGATATGGACACGCTTGCAATGTTAGAGCAGAGTTTATAAAGCAAGAGGCTGCCCGACCAAAGCTTCTAAGATTTGGGACAAATGGGAGGAGAGAGAACCCCAGTAACCTCATGATGCCCTAAGACACTAGACTGAATTGTAGCTGGAAAGGGGCGACAAGTGGAGATCATTTGACTCTTATCCTGCCCTCACTTATTTATTCATTCCTTGAATGCGTATGTTTTGATTTTGTTTTTCTTGTAGTTTGATTGTGGTGTTGTTTAAATTCAATAAAATTAAATATTTTTTAAAAAAAAGGACCTAAACCAATTCAGTACTGAATCAGAGACTCTTCAAACCTCCTGCAACCGTTCCAGGAGAATGCCATGATGTACTTTATCAAAGCCGCGGACAAGGCCAACATTACCGGGAGAGTAGGTTCCCCTTGGTCCGCGGCCTTTAGCAGTTCATCCTTTACTACCAGGATGGTAGTCTCAGTCCATATTTTGGTCAAAAATCCAGATTGGAACTTATCCAGTATTAATTAATGTTCGACAAAATCCTAGAGCTGGTTGGTAACAACCTTTGAGAACTTTGGCTAGCCGTGTTAGTCCTGCAATAGGGCGATAGTTTTGTAGAATCTCCACATCTAAAGATGGGTTTTTCAATAGAGGCGAGACAATAGAAAGCTTTGAACTCTCCGGAAGAGTCCCACCGAGTAGTGACAAAAGTGGTAATGAATGGAGTAAGTTCCTGTGCCAATTTCTTGGCTGCGTAAGCGGGCAGAGGGGAGAGAGAGTCAATAGTAGGTTTAAGAGTCCTGATAAGTTAAAGATATCTTCTTCAGTAACTAGGTGGAAGTAAAAAGTAGATGGTAAGATCTGGTTTTGTAAATCATCTGACTCGGCTACTGATTGATTGCATACATATACAAATGGATTTATGGCAGATGCCAGCTCAATGTCTACCCTTATTCATTCAATCTGGTCTACAAAAAAAAAAAGTTGAAAAGGTTGGCCCGCGCCACAGAAAAGTCGGGCAATGCATTTTTGCAGTTTGGGTTGCAGAACCTGGAACCTGGATATAGTAGAGAACAATTCCCTTGGTTGGTTACTGCCAATTTTCAATTTTTTTTACCCAGGAAATCTTTCTTGGCCAAAAAAAATGGCCAGTTTATATTCCAATAGAGCATTCTTACCTTGAGTTTTGTTCTCCAAGGTTGTCATCCTAATCCAAGGTCGGTTGGTCCTACTAACCAATTTACGTAGATGTTGCAAATTATCTGAGAAACAGGGTTGGGAAGCCTTCAGTGGGGCTGTTTTATTACAAATATTGGTTGGATTGACATGACAGACCTGATTGTAAGGCTCTCCTGGCATGGTGAAAGCTACGGTGTGATCTCACCAGAGAAGAGGCACAGCTCATAATACATGGTGAGGCTGGGCAATCAATGAGAACATGTTTACCAAATAGTGATCTGCTTTTATTGGGGAGAGAACTAGCTGAAGTAAGACAAGCAAGAGTATAACCCTGATAACACCCTCTTTGTAAGTCTTTTCGGTGGTCTGCCCAGATATTAAAATCTCTGAAGTAAAAGTCATTTTTATATGGTTAGTAAACCCTGTGGGAGAGCCATGATGTTGCAGGGAGTGAACTTTCAAACTACTTTGGGCAGGCTATACATGACACTTGTTTATGTGGCAACTGACTTGCAACAAATTTGATGAGCATATTATCATAAGGCATGAACTAGGCCAATGTGAGTCACAGAAGACTTCAACAGAACAGCTTTGGCTTGTGATTCATAAGGAGGGTGCTACTACCAACAAGAAAAAGTCAGGGAGAGTGTTTGCCAAGGTTTCTGAAAATTAGGTTTCATCGAGACCCAAGAGGAGAGGTGGCGACAGCCCAAAATCTTCGGATATTGACGGTGGACCTGGTGTTTAGTGCCACCCCTCAAGGTGGTCAGGATAGTTAAAGAATCCAGCATGATGCAGCAGGTAAAATGTGCCAGAGTGATGAGCAAAGCAAAAGTTTCATCAGGAGTTGGTTTAGTACCAGATCCCTGGTACTATCCCCCCCAGGGGTGGAAACAGCGGTAGTGAGCAGTGCAGGATTGAACCATTCAGCATGACAGAAAAGAGACTGGCGTGTGGGAATGCAGCAGCACTCAGCAATATGACTGGAAAGAGATGTGAAACATGCACTTTTGGGAGTTGGGACGTCTATTTGTGCATTGAACAGCAAATATATCTCCAGTGAAGAAGCATTTGATAAATATTGCCTATGTGTTTTCACTTATACCATTGTCTTTCTGTTGTTGGAAAGAGTGATGTTTAACAGAGTATGCTGAAAGGAACAGTTTCTGTTATGCAATGCCCATGTAAGATGCCATGCCAGTGGGAGAGAACAGGTGGTGGAGAAAGGAATTGTCCCAGGATCGGCTGTTCTTGGATGAAGAAGAGGTCTGTTTTCATTTTGCTGGAGTAGAATCCCATTAGTGATTTGATATATATATATATATATATATATTATTTCTATCGCGCTCGTACACAAGTGTTTCAGAGCGCGACAAGGCAAGGGAGAGGAACAGGGGAGAACAAAACAGCGATTTTACTAGGCCTATTGACATTGAGAATGCGCAAGTACATGGGAGAGGGGAGGGGGAAAAGTGCATGGAAGGGGGAGAAGTTGAAAGTACGAAGCAGAGGAGAAACAGATAAATAACAAATACATAATAAAGGCACCAAACAGTGGTAGTGCAGCCAGCAATTTGCAAGTGCTAGTTTTAAGGCAGCAGCCAGGGTAGGTCTGATAAGTGCAGGAAGAAAAAAAGGGGGGTTGTATGGGTACAGATACAGACCCCAGTGCAAGGGGTGGCCCGGCAGCAGTGCGGGAGGGTGGCGGGGTGAGCAGGTAGCTGGGCCCGGAGGACAGAGGGTGGCCAGGTGCAAAGAGAGAACATATCAGCAGGGGAGAGGGGGAGCAAAGGCAGAAGGAAAGAGGAAGATCTTGAGGTGCTTCCGGAACCAGAGATGGTTCTCCTCAAGTTTTAGAGTGGCAGGGAGGTTGTTCCAGAGGGAGGCCCCAGACGAAGACAGATCTACCCCCAGCTTGTTTCTTTGAAAAACGACTGACCCTGAGCGAGTTGGAGGTAGAGGAGCGAAGAGCTTGAGAGGGGAGGTATTCGCGGAGGATAGCTGAAAGCATTTTCGACCCAGGCCCCGGAAAGCCTTGTGGACAATGCAGAGGGTTTTGAATGTAATCCTTGCATCCACTGCGAGCCAATGGAGAGATTTCAGAGCTGGAGAGATACGATCCCAGGGCTTGAGGCCAAGGACAAATCTCGCAGTCCTGTTCTGGATTAGTTGCAGAGGGCGGAAAGTAGAGGCAGGTAGATTTAGAAAGAGGCTGTTACAATGGTCCAACCTAGAGCGAACCAGAGCTTGGGATACTATGAGCTTCTGGGGGAAGGAGAGGCTAAGCAGAGTACGTCTGAGGAGGTGCAGTAGGAAATTTTACTTTTTAGACACCTCAGAGATGTGGGCGAGAAGGAAAGGGGGGAGTCAAAGATGACCTTGAGGTTCTTAGCTTCGCAGGTGGGGGTAGGAGGAGGAGTGCCAAGGGAGGCCAGCCAGAGTTTGAGGGGAAAGGATGGTGAAGGTGTGCCGATGAGGAGGATCTCCATCTTGCTGGCATTCAGACAAAGATCATTGGCGACACACCAATCTTGAATGGCAGTTAAGCAATCAGAGATGGGAGAGGAGGTGGCAGAGGGTAGTCTGAAAATTAGCTGGGTGTCGTCAGCGTAGCACTGGAAATTTGAGCAGAAAGTGGCAATGCAGTGGCCGAGAGTTGCCAGGTATTGGTTGAAAAGCCAGGGCGAGAGGTTAGACCCCTGGAGAACACCACAGGTAGAGAGGAAGATGGATAAAGGAAGTACCCAAGTTGGACATGGGAGGGTCGATCTGAGAGGCAAGAGGTCAGCCAGGCCAGA
This sequence comes from Ambystoma mexicanum, assembly GCF_040938575.1. Classification (NCBI taxonomy): domain Eukaryota; kingdom Metazoa; phylum Chordata; class Amphibia; order Caudata; family Ambystomatidae; genus Ambystoma; species Ambystoma mexicanum. The sequence continues at coordinate 446,603,113 of NC_090930.1, forward strand.
GCCTGATCAGTGATACCCAGGTTTTCACAGAGGCGGTTGAGGAGGATGGTATGGTTGACCGTGTCGAAGGCAGAAGAGAGATCGAGGAGGATGAGGACAGAGGGAATGTTAGAGTCAAGTTTGGAGAGCAGATCTTCACAGGTGTTCAGGGGAGCAGTTTCCGTGCTTCTGGCAGCTCTAAAGCCAGACTGGTGGTCATGGAGACAACCAACAGAATTGGATGAAGGTTAAGCTAAGAGATGGCCAACTTCTCCAGGAGTTTGCCCAGAAAGGGAGTAATGGAAAAAGGGCGATAGTTAGCTGGACAAGAAGGATCAACTGTGGGTTTCTTGAGAAGAAAATGCACAAGGGAGTACTTCAGGAGTGAGGGGAAGGATCCTGAGGCAAAGGAGTGGTTGCAAAAATCAGCAAGGGCCGGAGCGAGGGTGTCAATGTGGTCCTTGATGGTTTTAGAGGAACAGGGATGAACCTGTTTTGACGAGGCTTCCAAAGATCGGACTTGTTTAGCGACCTCGTTAGGGGAGGAAAGGACGAGAAGGATGGTGGAGGGGTGGCTAAAGGAGGGTCAGTAAGCAGAGATGGAGAGGAGGGGTGTGGGTGGAGAGGGTGGACAGGATGTCCTGGGTTTTTGAAATTAAGTGAGAGGCAAGGGCATTGCAAAGAGCCTGGGAGGCAACAGGAGGGGTAGAGACTGCAGCAGGGTTGGCCAGCTTCTTGCAGATTTTAAAGAGTTTGGCCGAGTTGTTTGATGCCGTAGAGACACGAGCTTAAATGTGCTCTACAATAATTTTTCCTTGGTTGCATTTAACAGTAATGTCAGATTTTCGTCCTGCAGGATTTTTAAATATTTGGTACCGGAGTAGGGTATTTCATGGAGGGCCCACTTCATCTTCAGTAGCTAGTTTTATTGGTGTATAATTGGACGCTCGTTGATGAGGACATTTAATCAATTTAGATGCACCTAGACGCTACATTAGTTTGGTACCTACAATGGTGAAGTGGAACTCCATATCAGTAGTATAGGAGCCATTGTTTGTTGGATTCAAGATACTCCGAGGGAGAGAACTCATAGTTGGTTTCTGGATGTTGACCACTTTGTGGTGAGAAAATAAAGTATTGACATTTGAGATCAACTTAATGTTCACAATTAAGGCACAACAAAGAGCCTCATTGTGGATGGTGATGTTCAGTGGTGCAATGGAGACAACCAAACCTGTTCTACAAGAGCACAATTTCCTTCCACATGAACACCAGCCCGGGTCCATAGGCACAAATCCAGGCGCATACAAACTGACTTCGGATACACTTGCTCTTGCACAAAGAGCTCAGGCAAAATTGGCAGTAGGCCTGAAACAATGGGCAAAGGCTCTGAACATTGAGCAAACCCCAAAAAAGAAAAGTCTTTGAAATGTATCAAACGCCTAGGGAAAGTAAGCTGTGGCCCTTCTGAAATGCGCCGTAGTGGAAATGTTGCTAAAACACTTTCACAAATTACATTTGTAAGAAATATGCAGTAAGCTTATTGTGCCCATTGTTTTGGTCATTATCTTGAGGTTTTCGGGAGAGTCATCAAGTGAATATCCATTTGTGTTGTTTGAGGGTGGAGTTTGCTTTGATTGCTTTATGAATTATGGATGGTATTAAAACAGTTCAAGTGCTGCTTTAAGTTTCTAGGATTGGATCCTCACCTGGCCAGATGGCCAAAAGTTGCAACACTGCTAGGGTCGGTCGGTAGCAATAGGGGCAGCAAGCTTGGAATTTCTGCAAGGGAAGGTGGTGCTAGCAAAGGGAATAGCGCTGCTATGGAAGTCTGTGCTAGCTCATAACACCAGCTATCTAGGACTGAATCCAGAAACATGTATTTAAAGTAACTTCCAAAATGGCATTCCACCTACCTTCATCTCTTACACTTTTTACTTTATTTACAGCACGTTCTCCATACTCTTCTGCAATACATTTTGCTCTCTTGACGGATTTACCAAGAAACTTCTTCAGCTGGGTCCTTTGAAAAATGGAGAACAATGTTTGGTCATATTACCATCCAATCAAACAATGCAAACACACAATGAATAATCCAGACCCTAGACATTTAGGAAACGGCAGACATTTGACAAATATACCAATTACAGGGAGGGTACAAAGAGTGGTGTAGCTAGGATGTCCAACTTTTCTATTGTCTTTATTTGGCCTATTGGGAAGAAAAGACACCACAGCCCAAAAATGTAAGTCACATAAGAACAGCGTCTAACCTGGACAAGGGGCATTTAAAAGTCAAAATACTGACTAGGTTTGACATTCATTGGATCCGAGACAAAACAGCAAAATACATTTGGAATTTTCATACCACCAGTCTGAGTGACTAACTATATTCCTATAGAATGTATCAAGCAGGCAGTCTGAAATAGAGCATGTTAAATAGGGCAATACAAAACAAGACATTAACAAATAATCAGGGCCGAAGAAAACAAAACATCAGAGAATGAAAGCGTAACTTGCTCGATGAGGGCTAGGCATTCCATTTCAGAATCGCGGTCTGTCTTGTATGGCTAGAAAAGAGCTTGCTAAAGATCCGGTCCAAGTTAAGAAATGCAATAAAAAAGCATCCGAAAATGATAGAAAACTTATAGATAATGCTATGAAAGAATAGTATTACAGAAATGGTACAAAGCAAAATGAAACAGTTGGACATTGAAGATATGATCCCAATTCGGGTCTAAGGCTTTATAAAGAGACTACATCCTCACACAAGGGAATGCTCAATAAGTCAATTCCAACTATTACAACTCAGGCAGCAATAACAGCAGTTCTAGTTTGGTAATCAAGAGGAGGTAGGTGACCAGACAGTCGAGCAAAATATCATTTTCACTTTATCCCCCTTTCTCATCAGTCTTCATGTTAAGAGGGCAAGGCAGGGCCTGAAACGGGCAACAATGCAATCCTTTTCAAAATGTTTAGCTGCTCCCCCCTTGGGCTGTGCATACCCAATTGTTTCCCCAAATTTAGGCCCTGTGCTGGAAGAAAGATATTGCGCTGAATCCCAGGGATTTCCTTGCTTTTTGGATGTGTTTTATAAATCGATGTGCTGCAGAAAGGCCTACTCATGACAACTCGAGAGGTAATTTTGATTTTTCAACCTGTCTTTTCAGGGTGGGAGTTGCTGTGCAGGTTAATCTTTGAAGGTTGGAACCCCCTAAGAATTTCTGAAACAGTATCCATTTGGTATACTAAGAGGCATGGCTTTGCAAAATTAAAGCCCTTGCTGCAGGTTCATTACCTCGATTCTGATCCCCAACCCTTTCTCAAATTCAACTGGGTTCTGGTGTGATGCTGGCATGCATCTTTTCATAAGCTGGAGACCAAAGCTCCTCCTGAAGCTTGGAGCATTTCGGGTAGTATTTTGTGAGCTCTCTCCACCTCTATTCCCGCCTCCCTTCTGTGAGCCTGCTGCGCAGAGCGCCTGAGACTATTAACCACAGGGTCACAGTTTCAACATTCTCTTTGGGGGGCTTACGGGCAGGGGTACTCGATTTCTCAAGATGCTCAGGGTCACCTTGGGTGCCCAATCATGCTGTAGAGGCCCATCTCCATTCTTTTCCAGGAAAAGCAGGAAGCAGGTGTCAAAGCCAGGATTTGGAATACCATTAACTTTCCTTGGCTGAAACAGTGGATCCTCTGAAAAGTGGCAAAAGACAACCCGTAAAGCGAGCACAACGGTTGCACAGCAGTTCTACATAGGCCAGCCTACAGGCAGCCATAGAGATTCAATATTACACTTTGACCAAAGGAGCTATAAGGATGGCATTCAGCAGCATGCAGACACCAGGGCCTCCTAACATAAACACACTTTGCTGGTGATTGATATTTCTCTAACCAAGACTAGCTTTCAGAGACCAGTAACATTGTAGTGTTTTATACTGGGAGAAATGCAGCAGGAGCAGAATCAGTGAAAGAAAAACAGCCCAGTACTTCTTCCAGTATGCGTTAAATGCCATTTTAGTTTTAGAAAGTACAACGATGTAAGGTATTGCTTTACAGGGTGAGGTGTTGCGTCAACCACATAGTTTTGCCCTCATTCTGACTTCTTCAAGGGGTGAAATATCACAGGTTTTATGAAATTGTTCTTCCCACAGTCACATTAAACTAAGCGACTAAACTGAGCATGCGCCATAGAATATGGACGGCATTAGCGAACAGCCGGGCTTGCCTATGTCCCGGTTTCATTGGATCACCTTGTCTATTCCTGCTTTGTTTGAAGCTTGCAGGGCTGCTCAGAACGTAGGCTTGTACCAGAGAATGCAGCCAGTGTTTCAAGCTTCCTGATTCCAGGGTGCCAAGGAAGTGATAAAAACCCATGGTGGCAAGTCGACCCTGCTGCTAACGGCCCACCAAGCGAGGGCACCTTTACGTGGGTGGTGCTACCGTTAATGGCAACATCAGGCCGCCCCCACAGGTTATATCGCCATCCGCACCCATGTAGTTTTCGCACCATAGTTCACGGGTGCCAAGAGTGTTGAATATATATATTATATATTAACATCATGCAATACATATTTAAGGAGCTGTTCCCCTTAACGCCCGCGACGCTGTAGTTACTCAGAGGAACTTTCTTGAATGAATTGCTACAAAAGCAGTAGAGGCCTTAAAGACTTAAAGACTTTGTTAACCTCTCTGACGCCAGACAAATAGCCTTAAGATTTTCAACTTAATCGAATGAATGAAATGTTTATTTAATATCTTCTGTTTCTTTTTGTAAAAATCTATTTTTAGATTATATACAAATAAAACAAAAAAAAATGTATATATTATTTTTTAAAGAAACTTGGAGCGCAGTCTGGCACTGTAATATCAGAAGTCTGTTTTTGATGTTGATGACCGTGACATCATCAACAAAGAAAAGGACTTCGGGAATGTGTGGGGTCGAGATGCACGGTAACTTTAAAAAAAACATTAAACACCCTGAGCACATAGGAATCTATATGGGTGCTAAGAGGTTAAGGTGGCGGGGAAGAGAAGGAGGAGGAGTGAAAGGTGTGCTGGCTAGAAGCACTTAGGCTGCTCGGAACGCAGGCTTGTACCAGAGAATACAGCCTGCATTCCGAGCTTCCTGATTGGTGCTAATGTGACTTAAAAAAACAACAAATTTCAAATACGTGATTTCCGAATGTGTGCTTGAGTCCTTTCTAAGGATGTGGTTACACTTGTTTTTGCCACTATGAAAGCGGATCAAAAATGAGGTTTCACCATCATACGTTTGTAAATAAAAAAAGCTGCATTGACTAGACTCACTGTACCAGATACCAGGCAGGGCTTTTCAGGGCCAAAATAAGCCATCCAGGCCAATGCATGCGGTTTTCGGTTAAATACATGATTATATCCCTTTTGATATTTCGGAGGCGCACAAGAGGTGTGTGTTGTATCACACCTTGCTAGGTTTGGTTAGTTTTGGTTCATGCAGGATATGCTACTTCTCGATGGACGCAGAATGGCGTCTGCAGTTTCATAAGGACAGTCCCCATTAAGGATTTCAGAACTATGAAATGGTTTGGATTATGGTGGCCTAGTTATCATATATAACTTGCAACCAATCATCATTGGTATAATCCTCAGTACCATCTCCCTCTCAGATTCTGCATCCATAATACATACACTGCTGCAGTCACAAATGGTACATTCTAACAAAAGGTCTTTCGGTGGCACACTTGGGAGACTCTACCCTCAAAGCAGCACATTTCGTCATTGTGTTGTCCGCTCTAACGAGCACGCAGAACTATTCCCACCCACATTGAGCTCTCAGTTGTGTGTGGAAGTATTTCTTCTGTTCCTTTGTTGCAAATTCTTTTTTCCTCAGCGGTATTAGATACACATGTAGAAGTGTTGTGAGGATGGATTACTGGAGCTCTAGACAAGTCCCTGTATTACTTTAATGTCTTTACTGTATTAAGTAACAGTCTTAGGACCCACCTGTGCCTCCCACCCAGGCTACATCATTCCAATGGAGTCCCCTGGAACTCAGGAGTGGCAGTATTGTGCATGGCTGGAGATTCCGCCTTCACACATACAATCCATTCTTGGCAGTACATACACTCGCGCGTCACCCACTCGGGTAATATATACGCTATATGCACGGATCCAATACACCCTCCCATCTTTTCAACAACACTCATGTGTGCAGACAGACAACACACCACCTCGTTCATTAGGCACAACGAAATTAACTCGCATGTTTTTCTTTATTGTGATTTGGTTATGAAATAAAACCTTACACAAATCAACAAAAAAATGTAGACTTTTTTCTAAGGTTAAAATACATGAATCAATTACAGATGAATTAGCTATGAAAACGTGTACAATTCATTCAATACATTGCATTAAACACATGAGACCACAAATAGAGTTTAAGATCCAATACAATACACATCTGTTCTAAAATTTTTAATAGCTCAAGCAATTGATAAAAAATGTTAAAAAATCTGACCAACGCAATTAGCAAAGAGATATTTTCAACATCCATAAATCTGAAGCATAATCGTTCACCCGAATCAGAAAAGCTGTTGCAGTGGTTCATTACTCTACCATCCCGACTCAGTCTACACATTCTTTTCTCTTTTGCTAAAGCCGCCCTAGGCCCAGGGCACTAATGTAGCCACCTGGTTATATCTGAACCTCATACAAATCGGCAAGGATATGAAGTACGTTGGTGGAGCATCACGTTCTCTAAACAATTTAGCATACTCCTAGTGCACTTTTGGCAAAAACATTCCAATAAACCAGGCACACTTTCTTATATTGCCACGATGCCAACACACTGCCACATCTCTTGCACTCATCACATCGTGATGAAATAACCTCTGTATACTTATAATTATGAGATGCACATTCTGTAGAACATAACACTTAAGCCCCCTTAAGTCCATAGTTGTCGAGGCAACTTTAACCTACAAATCATGCAAAGACAGCAACCAATCTCCCAAAACATTGCAATACTTTGGGTACATGACTGCACACCATCCTTGCGAGCTGTGATATTTTGTTTACATCAGTGCACGCATGCTTACTTGCTGTCTTCCCATCCACTTCCCACAATCCCAGTATCAACGACTTAACTACCATTGTCTATGGTGCTTGTTAAGTTGTATCCTTCACTGCTGCATCAACTCCTTGGACACTTCTTACTTGCCGGGGTACAACTCTGCACACTTTCTGCTTGCACCTGTCCCAAATGATATCAAACGTTAAACTGCCATCACAGAATTACTACCCAGAAATACCTCTGAAAGCAATACTCCCTGCTCCTGTGTGCACTGCCCCAGCTTGCCTTAGCGCTGAGCCTTCTGCACTTCACTGCAGTGCTTGGCTTAACATGTTCTTCAACATGCTCTTCTGTAGTGCCATAACGTGACATGGATCTTATGTTTGACATTCTGTCCTGCAGTATTTCGATGTTGTATGGTCCTTTTATTCAGGCGCCCAAGTTGCATACATCCATTTATCTTGCTCTATCAGCGCCTTAGACCAGAATGCAACTCTATAGTGCATGGTAATCAGGGGAGTCAACAGCCACGTGCTGTCATTATTAAACTGCAGAGCAACGCTCCCGCTTATTCAACACCAGGTAGGTCGAGTCCGAAACATATCACTGCCCCGCCCTTCAGCATAAAAACAAAATACATTTGTTAAAAAAGGAAGTGCTAGGCAGGCCATTATTACCATCTGAGTTTTATTAATTTAATTACACTTAAAATTTTTGCCACTTCTATTGTACGGATAGTTTAATTACCGGCATTCAATATGTGCCAAAATTCTTCCGAATTCAGCCATTCTACCTTGTCTATAAATAGGGAAAGGACTGTGTACGAGATACATGAAGGGCCGGACATCATAATATAATATGCTTTAATGACTGAACTACGCCCACGTCCTCACAAAGATCACAGCCACTGTTCCCAGCCTTCGTAGTCGAGCAAGCAACCAGAATCTCATTTGTATGCAGCACATTTGATCTAAATCTTAAAAATGAATTACACCAGAGGGTATTTGTAAACAGGCATAGATATTTTGGTAATTGACCCACCGGCGTACCCAATTCTGAACGAGAACAGTGCATAGAGTAACTCTGCAATGTCCTTATAGTAGTAATCTAATCTGTTTCAAATAAAAGGTTTTGAACAGATAACGGATTCAGTACCAGCCCTTTGGCCACTTGACCACATTCAATAAGGATAGAGTCAGCAAGGTTTTTAAGATTTAAAATCTTAGTCATAGTTCCCAAGGCCATTGTTAGACTTAATTCTTTAAACATTGAATGGTGAGGAGGGGCAGAAGATTATCATATAAAACCAAAATCTTATAATAAAACCAGTCTTGGAGCGAGACCATGCCCAGTTTGTCTCTAATAGAGGCTACTGGTAGCCCTAAAGGAAAGTTAAAAAGTTTTGTCCAAATACAGCCCAATTCATATCATAAGCCCGACTTTCTATTTCCAGGACATATAAAAGTGCTGGCACCACCATAGCACTGTAAAAGTCAAAGGTTTGGTAGAGAATCTACAATATTTCACTTTATTCTTTGATCTTTAATCTTTCCAGTGTTCGCTTTTTATTCGGAATTGTAAGGAACTCATGGTGGCAACAGTAAAGATGGACACAAGTGATCACAGTTCAAGGGTGTTTATTGAACCTTGTCATGGGTGGGATAAACACCTAATCTAAACCTAAGATAGCAGCAAGCTACAACCATCAAATAATATTAAGGCAGTCCTAGTGGCAGTGTGTCAAATAAAAAATGGCCTATACTAAGAAGCCTATTGCCAATCCTTACCACCAAGTTACAAAAGGGTCTGTGGTAATGTTCACCAGTAATTAAAGAAGTGTTCACAAAATGATTAGTCAGTATGGTTTGACTGGGGCCTCTCTTCCCCACATCTGAAGCACAGGACAAGGTGGGACTTCTGAGCACAGCACACTCCTGGGCCTCTCCAGCACGAGGTTCACTATTCTGTTCAACGATACAGGGGCCAAGTCTCTTTACTACAAAGTCTCTTGCCTTAGAAGGCCAGCTGGACCAAAACAACAAAAACAAATGTTCCTTTGGTGATTTTGCACCTTTGGGCGATTGCTCTTCGCCCCTTGGATCTCCCTCCACCGGGCTCGGATCCTTCTGGTAACATGGGCCTCCCTCCGTCGGGTTCACTATGGCCTTCTACTCTTAATATCAGCACAATGTTCTCTGGTGCATCATGCTTCAGCCCAATTTGCATGCATCCCTCAACTGGGTTCACATTTGCCAATTTAACAGTTCACTCTGTTTTCAAACAATGCAGGATTTACTTCCATTAGCTTTTCCCTTGGCATCCATCCCTCTGTCAGGTTCACACTTGCATTGATTCACGATTCTCTCATAAAGCGAGGGGGCGATTCCCTTCCCCCAGCTTTCTCTTGGCTATGGGTGAGAGACTTTCGTTTGAACAAGTGATTTGACGTGAACCTTGTAGGACCACTCTGACACCTTATGTCGCCCTCTCCTAGGGCCTTGTGAAACTTGTAGTTTAAATACAAACAAAAAAGGGCATATCAGAGTCCTTTGAATGAGCACCCCTGCAGCGCCGGACCACTCTGCAGCTGGCCCTTCTATGGGTTTTCCAAAGTTCAAACACACACAAGTTCATTGTTCATAGGTTTCTTGCCTTCACAAAATGTTGCCAATTGCAACTTTGGGCTCAACACAGTTCTGTTTGCCATCTGCTTTCTCCGACTCACCGACTGTGCTGAATCATTTGGCTTGTCTGGTCTCTGGAGTCAAGGACGGTACCACGGTAGCCAGCGTGCCACCCCACCTGTGTTATCAACGTTTGAGACCCCTATGTACCATTGACATCTGCCGCACCAGACATCAGCTTTACTTCCTGGTCTTGTGATTCCCTTTTTGGAGGCTTCGCGGGTCTGAGTAGAAAAGGACAAGGTGATTTTCTCCTTGTCCTTTCAGGATTCGCCGCTTTCCTCCTCCGCTTGAACTGCAGCTCGGGAATAGGTGTCGCCATGTGCGTTCAGCCTTGCGCCTAGTTTGCTGTAGTGCTCCACCTTTTATCCCTGTGGGGGTTGTCAGGTGTGTATGATTGTTGTCAACTGCCTGCCTCTGCCTGACCCTTGTGTTGGGACATGTCAGGTAAGGCTCTGGTGTTAGGCCATGGTCTGTCACGGTGTAAGAAAGTGTTTGTGTCAGAAAAGCGGGGTAGAACTTCTAAATATCCTACGCAATAGGATGGGGTAAAGGCTTTACAGGGAAGGTGGTACCGCGTCTCACCCGTCAGTATCCCCACTTCCACTCACCAAAGGCTCCTCACCCAAGTGATCCTCCCCCACTGGTCCACCCCCAGGAACTGGCTCCAATAGCGATGGCTGTGTCCTGGCCACCTGGGTGACAGATCTCCGGGGACCAGCGGGTGAGACACCTTCAGGTTTCTCACAGAATGGAATAGATATCCAACCCCAAATACGTAAACCCATGGGAAGGAACAAGCCCAGAGTTCCCCAGACTCCCTGAGTAGCTGTAAGGCTTTGTCAATGTTTACAGAGATGTATAATGTTCGATTTCCTTGAGTTAACAACCAAATCATTAGCCAAAGCATAATCCACGGTAGCTTTAAGGAGATGCTGCAGTCCCGGTTGGGTCAGGTCCACTAGGACCACATCATCTGCATAGGCCCTCTAGGTCACCTCTAGGGACAATTTTGGGACTTACAAAAGCAACCCTTTCCAGGTATTCTCCAATGTCTATCAAATAAAGGTTGAATAGACACAGGGACAACAACCATGGTGAAGGCCCCTATATGTATTAATGGGCCTAGTCAAGCTTCTGCACCCATCCAATTTTATCTGCACAACCATGTCTTTGTGCAAGCATCTAATTATCGCCAACAGCGATGAAGGTAAGCCCCACAAGCTTAGTGTTGACCACAGTCAAAAGCTTGTGAGAAATATATTAGGCCAACAAAAAGGGGCAAAGCCCCTTTTTCCCCATGGTTTGTCCCGCAGGGAATTTAACACTAAATCATTTAACATTGTGCTCATGTTCTTTCGTCTGTCTGATAGTTATGTAATAGGCCAGCCGCAGTGGCCCATGATTCAAGCTCCTTCAGTATCAATGCAGTGACAACTTTACTGTCCACATCAAGAAGGGCGAACAGCCTATAATTAACAGTTTTCGTTCGACCCCCCTTCTTTTAAACAGGAACTATCAAAGACTTCCAAGAGATCGGGGTATTTTTATTAACATTTGTGAACAGCAAAAATAACTAGGTTGGCCAATGATCAGATTACTTAGGCCATTGGGTCCAGCTGCTCTAGAGTGTGATGATGTTCTAATGCAATGTTCAATGCCAGACACAACTAAGGTACGCAAGGATCAAACAATCCAGAAATATTTTTGAGTATTTATTGTGATAATAAGGCAAGCACCAGTTAGAATGAATATACCCCACGGACACCACTCCGTCGACCTCCCTGCTCATTTAACTGCCTACTTCAACCATACCATTCTATACACATTGCATGGCCTCAAACCCAGCAACATTCCCTGCCTACCAAGCTGCCCACAGCTAACATCATACTACAATAACGCAATTCACACAGTTTGAGCACACCACATCTGAATTCAACGGACGCCCATAAATATCATTAACGTGGGTGGTCCAGGCATCCCCAGAGACTGGATTACTTTCTAGTACTACCTTGTTAGGCAGAAACCTGTGCAGTTCCCTCTGGGACCACTGCAAAAGATTTAGGACTACAGGTGTTTGGCAATAAACCCACTTGGTAGCAGTCTGTACCACACAGATTCACTTGGTAGCTGTGGCTGAGCAGTCAGACTTCCCTCAAGAAGAGTTAGGGAGTATAGAGAGTATTCACAATAGGTCAAGAGAACACAGTAGAACAAGTAAACACTGACCAGGGCTTGGTGTAAAAGAGATATAATTATTGATTTAAAACCAAATCTAGAAAAACACACAGGCACCAATAGTAAGCAATTCAAAAACACGGTCACTAAAAGATGTACACTCCCTTAAAAGAATATTAGACAAGTCTTAAGTAAAGCCCCACTTATTTTCAGACAGTGGTGAGCACTTAACATAGATGGCACTCTAATAATTCGTTTTAAAACGGGAGAGAAGAGCAGAGAATAAATTGAAACAGATACCAACACTTTTTCACAAACACACAAGAGAGAAAGGCAAAGTAGCACCGTGAATTCAGAGTCAATAGGCTGGATCCGCTTTAAGAGGATCAAAACAAAATGTGTCCAAGGTCACACGGTTGCAGTGCACAAAAGTCTTGTAACGGTTCAAAAAGGAGTTGGACCAAGGAAAGGGATCAGTTAGAGGGTCAAGGCGGCCAGCCCAGTCCAGAAGGTCAAGGAGTTATTATTACCTTGTTGCAATCTTTAGAAAGGGAGGCCTGGCAGACACGGTACCTTAAAGTGGTGAGAACGCTCCAGTGGGGGCAGTTGTTCCTGGCAGCGGGTGCAAGTTGGTGCTTCGTCCGGGGGAAGAAAGGATCTCGTGGTGGAGGAAGACAGGAGTCCGTTGCACTGCCAGGGAAGAAACTAGCCGCGGAGTTTCTCAGGTACAAGGAGCGGTCCGGTGATTCACGGTTCAGTGGTGAGTGGCTATCCGGCTGCCGAGGTGCTTGGCACGGGCAGTTCGACCACAAACCAGGCTGGGGTGCGAAGAAAGAAAGGTAAACTGGTTGTGCCCACCAGTCAGGGGAAGAAGCCTCTCCAGTCGGCAGATCTTCTCTGTCGGCGGGAAGTGGTGAGTCGGTTCTGCAGGGCTCCACCGGTGGTGTCGTCGTGGTAGGTCGGCTCAGCTTCTCCCTCGTCGGATTCTTAGGTCCTGTGGCGACTTCTGAAGTTCCAGTCCCCAAAGCCCTGCTTTTATGCAGAAAACCCCCTTTCACTCAGCCTAGCAGTCACTCAAACATGCTAAGTGGTTGGGCCAATCGCACAAGAGTGCGACTTGAGTTACCAAGGTAACTCGGTCCACGGTGCCTAAACCCTCTCTCACACCCCCTGTGGTACCCAGACAGAGTGGCACCACTTTTGGAGGCTTCTGTGGAGAAGCCCGCCAAAAAGTGGAACAAAGGGCTCGACCTGGGTTGGAGTCACAGAAGAGAACACAAACGCCATTTTAGAATCGAGTCTTGGCAAAAAATACCAACTGGAGAATTAATATTAATTAATTAAACCGGCGGTATGTTTGAGGCTATGAGAATTAAATAATTAAAAGGTGGTAGCCTCGAACAATGGGAAAATCCCAGTGGAGAATATTCGCGGTCGAATATAAAAAGTAGTTTCCACTGCCACCAGCCAAAACTCGATCAGGGGGGATGGAGACATGCCCCCTCGACTAACAGACCCCGGGGCAACCGAATTGCCCCGACCAGTACGTCCACAATGTGATGGTTTGTACTGGTTTCTGTTAATAATTTGGGACTAGTAAAGCCAATGGTGACTTTACATGCCCTGGGAGACAGTAGTCAGTCCCAGGGTATGGAGTCTATGGTGGGGTGTCACTATGACACCCCTGTGTTACTGCACGGCGGGTGCTGTGTAACACACATAGGAAAAACACATGAGACCCTATGGAGTAAAGGACCCCATAGCCCATAAAACACATTACCAATCAAAGGAATACCATTAGTCATGTCCAAGAGTGGGAGAAAAAGTCACTCTTGGCAGGAGGAAAAACAACAAACTCCAGAAATTCAGCAAAGCTGCTGTGGCACTCACAAGGTTAGGAAATTCAGCCTAAAGAGAGAATTCTCCCTAACATACCTGTGGAATGATTAAGTGATTTACTAGGGACCAAATGTTTCAATAATCACTTGCAGCAAACATCCTCAACATGATCTCCCTATTTCTATGGTCCAACATATAATCGGTGGGACCCAAGCCAATCTGAGTAAGATTGTTTAAGACTCTTCTGTCCCTTTGCAAAATCTTCACCATTTACACCCATTTTGCAAAGATTTGTAAGGTCTTTTCTCAGGGCTCCGCCCCCCCCCGTCCAAGGACCAGTGATTCAAAACAATGCCTAATCAGCCCCTGTCTAACAATCCTATTGCACCTTGACCTTTCTTTGCTCCAGAGAAAAGAGACAATTACCAAAGGTAAAAGTCTCCAATTTTTCCTCCAGGGGAGAATCCCCTAAAAAGCGCCAAATATGCGCATTTTAATTTGAGCCCCCCGCAGAAAACCTACAAACAGGATTACCCTGATGTGAGACAATTAGGTCACGGGCCTAAGAGGGCATGGTACCACTATAGCAAAAGAGAAACATGCAGTCAAAAGATTATGATCACTTTGAGATGCATTTTCAGTCTTAAATACAATACATTTTTCAAACATCTAAGGCGAAAGCACTATATAATCAATAACAGAGAATCTAGAACCACTTTTCAAAGTACTTCTCTGTAGCAAATCGCCCTCAATTGTACCATTAGAAATTTTCAAATCCCAGACATTGAAATGTACACCATTTGGCATCATGCTTAGAGCGGACGACTGGTCTAGAACTAACTGGGGAGCCTTGAAGGCATTGCAAATTAAAATCACCTACCATAATAGGATTATTCCTTCCATCCTGAATGATCATGAAATCACTGATCACAATCCATAGGGCTAACCAAAACTCCTCTATTTGCGAAGACGAGGGGTTAAGTTACATATTCCTAAGTATGAGAAGAGTCCCACCGGTACCCACCACTGAGGCTACATATTTCCAACAGTTTCACTTGGAACCCAGGAGTGGCATTCTACATGCTGGAGATTCTGTCTTCAAACATACATTCCATACTTGACATCACATTCCGTCTGACAACAACCACTCTTAATATATGCAACATATGCACAGATACAACACACCTTCTCTCTTTCCAAACACACAGACACAATACATTATGGCTAATACTTCTCAGGGGATGGATGTTAGCAATATTTAACTAAGTTGAAGAACTACTGGCCAAGTATGACTGACCTAGCAATGTGTATGGCTTCATGTAAACTGGATCTAGTTTGCCACTGCATTGCCAACTATTTTCCAAAATGGTGTGCATCAGCAATTTATTACCACTACTCATCCAGAGCTCCTGTGAACTTAAATCTTGTAGGTCAACAAACTATTTACTCCTTCAAAATAATTTGTATATTTATAAAACAATCTTATTTTTGATACCATGTGTTCTATAGTTTACTCAAAGCCCTGTCATATATAATTCTGATACACCTTCATCACCAGATCTTCCCCATTTCCCTCCAACACCAGACTGCTGTTTCCATTTTCTAATCCTTAACACCAGATTACAGAGGTTTCATTATAACTACACATCCAAAATCAATTATCAGCACCAATACAAACAAACCGTGTGCTGTAGAACATTGCAGAGTGTATGTACATTGTGGCATCAAGTTAGAGGTGCTTACCCTAAAGCTATGCACCAAAGCTGTAGCAAGACTTCTGCATACATACTCTGTAAAAGGGGAAGGCAGGGCGAATAGGATTCAATACTTGGGGGTGTACATTAAAGGATAAAAAGTATAATTTTACAAGGCTAACTATCTGGGCCTGTTCAGTGATGTCTTAGTATTACCTATGTGCTTATTTGAGAGGCTCCAGGCTTTGGTTCCTCAGGGCGAGCTTTGGGACTAGGGAAATAGGCATGAAGGGGTCATAGGCCTTGCGGGTCCAACACTGCCTAAATTGTAACTAGAGCTAAGAATGGCAGCAATGTCCCCAATCTACTGAGATATTGTTATGGCAAACAGTCCTGTATTCCTAGTGAATGGATCATCCAACCACCAATAGAAAACAGTACGATATTGAAAATAGCATTGCCGACATTTCACTCAGATATCTGATCAGGCATTGCAAGAACAGAACATTCCGTTTTTCAATGTGCCTGAATCTGGAGAAATTGTGTGTGGGACCAGCTCTCAATCATAGTTGATCTGATCAGATTCTGCTGTACCTGCAAGCCAATTTTGAGAAGCCCTAAATTAGATTTCTGTGGTCCCACCTTTGAACCATAAAAGAAACGCAGGTTCTAACTGATATTGATTTGATTATGAACTGTTGAAAACCCAAAATACTTGGTTTAAAAGGGGCATTTTCTCTCCCTGCTGACTACTGTAAAACTAGTCCAAAGTCCCCTTTTCATACTGTATCGACATCCCCAAATATAGGAGATGGGGCTACAGCCATTTGCATTGCAACATGTGCCTTCCCTTTTAAACTTAAAAGGGTGCAGCCATAGGACATAGTTCCATCACACAAGCCCACGTTGCACCACCAGTCCCCCTTTTCTAGATGTTGGCAATTAATGCATTAACTATTATTTTTAAAGGGGGCTGCAGGGAGGGCCGTTAGGAGGACAGAGGTTTGTAGTCTAGTAGTAAAGTAGTCACTATGATGTGTTGAGTAAACTTTTCTTACTCCTGCGACCAATCCCCTTTCCTCGATACTGTATAGGGACATCACAGCATAACACACCAGAGAGGACGTGTCACCACTAAATCAGGGAAATCGATTCTTCAACACTGCCTGTCCAAAAGCTGCATGCACTCAGGAACAAGCATCCATGCTTGCATCCAGTGTCTGCAAAATGCAGAAGCAGTGGACTAACTGGCCGGCTTACTGATAGCATCCCAAAAAGCCTCTGAAAAGCCTCACTATTGGGCTTTGCACCACTTGCGTGAGCATTGAGTCCCAGAGGGGACCCACACATCTGTGACTTGCAAGACACCGAAATATAAGACACGTCCACCTCACAAAAGAAGTCTTAGAAGCCCGACGACAACCAGTCGATGACTCTCTGAAAGATATGAAAAGACCTTAGGTCCTATGCAATTACTTAGTGTGAGCCAATAAAACTTTAGAGCGGACATGACATCCAAACAATGCTTGCAACTGAGCGGACAGAAGAAAGTGGATATGAATGAAAGGAAGACACTATCTGGGGGAAGAACAAGTTACTTTCTTACCTGGTAACGTTCTTTCGATGGGATGGTCCGACGACTTATTCAATGTCTATGACAGGTAATGTCCACAGCTGTGCTGCTTTGGAAAATCTTTGGCGTCTGCGTCCTGCGTCGATGACGTCGATGCGCCGGCCCCGAGGACCTCCTCTGATGGCCGACGTCACCCGATGTGATAAGAAGAACGCACGACGCCCATAGCCTAAGTTATAGTTTTTTCCCAGAACGTATGCCACCAGTTTTCTGCCAGTCAGAGACACAAGGCCTTGCGGAACGCAAGCTGCAATCGCAAAAGACATTCTGCAGCGGGGAAGGCAGGGAGGGAGCGATATGGAATACGTCGTCGGACCATCCCAACGAAAGAACGTTACCAGGTAAGAAAGTAACTTGTTCGAGGGGATTGGGTCCTCCGACGTATTCCATATCTATGACAGACTCCCAAAGCAGTACCAAGCAAGGAGGTGAGAAAGAATTTAAAATTACAAATTTAGCATGCCCAACCAAATTGCGGAATAGAGAACTGCCTTGCCAAAGGCCATATCTTGCCCTCTGATGGAATCAAGGGAATAGTGACGTACAAAAGTATATACTGAAGCCCAGGTGGCTGCATCACAGATGTGACGAATAGGAACTCCCCTCTGCAGGGCAGTAGATGCAGCCACTCTGGTAGAATGGGATCGCAAGCCAGCCGGAGGGTCCTTACCCGCCAAGCGGTAACACTCGGAGATAGCTAAAATAATCCAACGAGAAAGTCTGTTTCGTCACAGCTTGTCCCAAACGCTTTCTAGAGTAACCAATGAAAAGTTGATCGTCCACTCTGACCCGGGACGTGCGCGAAATATAAAAGCTCAACGCTCTCCGAGGATCAAGCCTATGGAGCCTCTCCTCTTCCTTACCAGGATGTGGAGGAGGATAAAACGCCGGAAGAACAACCTTCTGGCTCAAATGAAATTCCGAAACCACCTTCGGAAGAAAAGGACGAACTCTAAGGACAACCCTGTCCTTGTGAAACACAGTGAAGGGTGGCTTAACTGAAAGTGCCTGTAACTCACTCACTCTGCGAGCGGAAGTAACCGCAACCAAAAACACAGTTTTCAGGGTTAACAGCCTCAAGGGGCAAGAATGTAAATGCTCAAACGGAGCACCCATAAGAAACTTAAGAACAAGGTTCAAATCCCAACCTGGCACCAGAAAAGGTGACGGAGGGAACACATTAGTGAGCCCTTTCAGAAACTGCGAAATTAAAGGAATTTTAAAATAGGAACACTCTTCAGACGAGCGCCGCCAGGCAACCTTTAATGGTCCCCACTTGCAAGCCCCAATGGGCCAAAGAAAGCAAAAAAGACAGAACCATGGGAATGTCACATTCAAAAGGATCCACATTCTGAACTCTGCACCAGTCGCAGAACTTTCGGCAACAGTGCAGAGACTTTGTTGCTGGCCGCCTGGCCGAGAGCAACACCTCTATCACGTCTTCAGGGAGGTCCGAATCCTTATACCTCAACCTTTCAGAAGCCAAGCGTGACGATTGAAGGATCTGACCTCTGGATGGAGAACCTGACCCCCCTCACATGCGAGCAGATCATCTCGGTAGGGAAGACGACGTGGAAGGCAGATGGACAAGTCTAGAAGGTCCGGGTACCACGTCCTCCGGGCCCACGCCGGAGCAATGAGGATCATCCGGGAACCAAACCTCCGTAACCACCGCAGCACTTGCGGGATGACGGGGACTGGAGGAAACGCGTACAGCAGTGGGAACGACCACTCCACCACGAACACGTCTCCTAAGGCTCCTTTTGGAGGAAATTCCCGTGAGCAAAACCTTTCGCACTTCCGGTTGAAACTGGAGGCGAAGAGATCCACTTGAGGGGGTCCCCCCCAAAGGGCGAAGATCTCCAGGAGAATCTCCTGAGCCAGCTCCCACTTGTGAGAGATCGTGCTCTGCCTGCTCAGAGCGTCCGCCGTCTCGTTGTCGTCTCCGGCCAGATGAACCGCCAAGATCGAAACTTCCTGCTGGATGGCCCAGAACTCGAGCTGCATCGCCTCCCTGCACAGCGGAAGTGACCCTGCCCCCCGTTTTGGTTGAGGTAGTGCATGGCCACTGTGTTGTCCGTTAGAATCAGGACACTCTTTCCGTGCACAGTCGGCAGAAAAGCCTTCAGGGCTAGCCTGACGGCCCTCAGCTCCAACAGATTGATATGGAGTCTGGACTCCGATGGAGACCAACGACCGCTGACTGTCAACTCGTTGGCATGAGCTCCCCATCCCGTGAGGGATGCGCCCGTCACGATCGTCACCTCCGGCCAGGGCAGCCAAAATGGGGCCCCCTTCATCAGATTGCCTTTGACGGCCCACCACAGAAGGTCCCAGGCTACCGAGGGCGGCACCTGAACAGGGTCCGACAGCCTGCCGGAGGACTGAAACCACTGGAGCTTGAGTGCCCACTGCAAAGATCTCATCCGCAGACGGGCCTCTGGCACCAGAAGAATGCAGGATGCCATGAGGCCGAGCAGTCTCAAGAATTCGGACGCTGGGAGATTATGGGCAAGTTGAAACCTGTGCACCATCTGCTGAATGTGAAGAGCCCTCGCCTGAGGAGGAAAACACTGCCCCAGGGACGTGTCGAGCACTGCTCCGATGTACTGGAGCCGCTGCGTTGGTGTCAAATGGGACTTCTTTAAAATTGAGGGAGAAGCCCAGCCTGTGAAGGGAGTGGCAGGTGAAGGATAGATGATCCAGGATGGGAGAGCTTCCCCTGATCAACCAATCGTCCAGGAAGGGGTAGACGTGAATCCCCCCTTTCCTGAGATGCGCTTCCACCACCACCACCATGAGCTTGGTGAAAACCCTTGAGGCGGAGGTCAATCCTAACGGCAGGACCCGAAACTGAAAGTGCGAGTCGCCAACCGCGAACCTCAGGTACTTCTGGTGCTTGGGATGGATCGGCACATGGAAGCATCCTTGAGGTCGAGAGACACCAACCAGTGCTGAAGTTGACGGGCCTGGAGGACTTGAGAAAGAGTTACCATCTTGAACTTGTCCTTCCGGAGGAGCTTGTTCAAACCGTGCAAGTCCATGATGGGTCTCAATCCCCCGTTTTTCTTCGAAATCAAAAAATAAGGGGAATACCATCCCTTGTTCCTCTCCGCTACAGGCACCAGTTCTATGGCACCTTTCTCCAGCAGGGCTTGAATTTCCTGCGCAAGGAGCAGATCCGGACTCTTCAAAGAGAGGTTCCCTGGTGGATTGTCGTGAGGCCTCTGCCGAAAAGGAAGACAGTAGCCATGGGTTATGATCTCCAGAACCCACACATCTGAAGTAATGGCTTGCCACTCTACAAGATGCTGCGCCAGCCTTCCCCCAACTGGCGAACCATGGGACCTGGCTTCATGACTGAGTGGTAGCAGCTGCAGCGTTGCCTGAGGGCAAAGAGGCAACTGCCCGAGCGGCCTTGGCACCTCGAGTACCTTTGTTTCCACCTCTGGCACTTCTACGGTGGACTCTTTGACTGCTAGCTCCCCTCGCTTTACTGAAGGACGAGTAATAGCGAAAGGAACCTCCCCTCCATTGCTGTCCCCTAGGACGAAAAGGCGGAGGTTGGCGAACTGCAGCGCCCAATGACTTCGCTGCAGCTTTGGAGGTCTGCAACCTCTCAAGGCTCTCGTCAGCCTTGCTGCAAAAAAGGTGTTCACCGTCAAAAGGCATGTTGAGGAGCCGGGACTGCACATCAGGAGTGAACCCAGACTTCCGCAACCACGCAAACCTGCGCATTACGGTGCTCGCCGCCATGGACCGGCTGACACAATCCGCCAAGTCCAAACCAGACTGAACGGCCTCACACATAGCATCCTTGCCATCCTGAACCATAGCAAGGAAACCATCCCGTTCGTCCCCTTCGGGATTATGATCAGCCGCTAATGCAACACAGTTCCACAGTGTGTGTGTGAAACGAGACAAGGCACATATGGAGTTGGCCGCCTGAAGCGCCATACCCCCCGAAGAAAACACTTTCTTCGCCCAGCCGTCAAAACGTTTGTCGTCCCTATCCTAAGGGATGGTAGGATACGACGCCTGCTTTGCCGGGGCCGTAGCCGCCTGCACCACCAAACTCTCCGGGGTGGGGTGCCTAGACAAGTAGCAGGGGTCGCTACTGGCTGGACGGTATTTTCGCGACAAAGACTTGCCCACTGCCGGGAGACTCTCCGGAGCAGTCCAAGCCGCCGCCACCCTTCTCTGCAGAGCCATATGAAAAGGCAAAACCGGGTCAGTGGGTGGACCGAGATCAAGGATGTCCATGAGATCATCCTGAACGAACTCCCCTGGGGGAGCCGACCAACCCAAGTACTCGGTAACCCGAGACATAAGGCGCCGATATGAAGAATCGGCATGAGAGCCAGGCTCCGGCCTACAAAATTCCACCTCCGGAGAGGTGTCCAGTCCACTGGCATCATGCAGCGACTGCCGCAGGTCATCAAACTGGCTATGGCCCGAGATAAGGTCATCTGGAACCGTAACCGGAACCAGGCTGCCATCAGAGCCTTCATCACCCTCTGAAATGTACTCCAGGGGGGGAGAGGAAGACCTCTGTGGACCAAAGCAGTGCCGGACCTTAGCCATAGCCTTTCTAGGGGCAAACCCCATGCCATGGGGCCCCTCTGACACCACCGCCTCGAAAGGCGTCGAGGGCGCCGAACGAGTCAGCGCTGGCAGAAAAGGCATCGATGGCGCAGAACGAGTCAGCGCCGGCGTCAACAGAAAAGGCATTGACGTCGAGCGAATCGGCGTCGACGTCAGCTGCAGCGCCGCCAGCATCGGCGGCGTCGACAGTCCTCGAAGCCAGAGCTCCGAGCGTGTCTCTCGACAACCTAGGTGCTAACGGCGTCGACGACCCCCTCGTAGGCGGAGCCTCGAGAGAAATAGACGACCTCGGGGCCACAGGTGTCGACGTCTTCTTCGAAGACGGCACAGGATCACACGGTCTCGAGCGCGTCGAGGACCAGGACCTGGCACGGGCATGCGAGAACGGCTACCCTTGTCCGAGCGGGACCTCTCCCGCGAGCCGTGCCGACCACTCGAGCCCGAAGGCATACGACCGACCCCACTCGGAGGCGCGAACGGACCGGTGCCCTGCGATTCCAGAATCGCTAGCATCTGCTTCCCTAAGGAAGCCCATTCCTCCGGTGTCGCTTGCATGGAGGGATAAGCGACCCGCCGATGGGCGGAGTCCTCTGAAGAGGACAGGGAAGGCGAACTATGCTGGCGCTTCCTGGAATGCCTTGAAG
Source organism: Ambystoma mexicanum (assembly GCF_040938575.1). Lineage (NCBI taxonomy): Eukaryota > Metazoa > Chordata > Amphibia > Caudata > Ambystomatidae > Ambystoma > Ambystoma mexicanum. Next base: position 446,625,420 of record NC_090930.1, read on the forward strand.
AGGCGGAGGAGTGGCGAGACCGACTCCGGGAAGGAGACCCACTGGACTTCTGACGATGACCTGGAGAGTCGCCCCTCGAGTCATCCGTCGAAAGTCCTGCAGACCTCGACTTCCGGGGCTTAGACACCCGGCCTACCGACAGCTTCTTGCGTTCCTGCGAGGCCTTTGCCGTGAGCGACTGGCAATCGACACAGTCGTCTGTATCGTGGGCCCCCCCGAGGCACCAGAGGCAGGTGTTGTGCGAGTCCGTGACCGACATCTTGGACCCACAGTCCCCGCAGTTCTTGAAACCCGGACACGGTGTTGAAGACAAGAAATACATCGCCACAAACAGGTCTACACAACAAACCAAACAGGTTCAACGAACCGAGAATTGAAACAGCAAACTCCAACAAGTCGAGGCGTACCGAGATTCACGAAGCAAACACGTTCGCGGAAAAAACGGAACTGAGGCTATGGGCGTCGCGTGTCCTACTTATCACATCGGGTGACGTCGGCCGTCGGAGGAGGTCCTCGGGGACGGCGCATCAACGTCATCGACGCAGGACGCAGACGCCAAAGATTTTCCGAAGCAGCACAGCTGTGGACATTACCCGTCATAGATAAGGAATACGTCGGAGGACCCAATCCTCTCGAAACACCAGTTTGTCCTGAAATACTGTGAAGGGTTTGGAAGCTGAAAAAGCCTGGAGCTCACTGACCATTCTTGTAAAGGCGGACACCATTAGAGGTACAATACCTTGTAACAAGCTTCAAGTTCACACAAATGCTTATGGTCCATGGCTGCCAGTAAACATTAAAGTACCAGACATGACGGGGTCTCCCTACTAGGGGGAAACACCTTCCAAGAATGCACTCTCGGTGTATAGAACCTCTGCATGCTACTAAACAATAGTAAGCTGGAGAGAAAGAAAGATAATCTGGCTGTGTGTAAACTCCAGGAGTGGCTAGACATCCCTGCACAAACTGGCTTAAACCCCACTCTCCACAAAATAAGGTTTGAAGGACTGGATGTGGTCCAGCTGACAGGGAAGCAGGTTAATGACCCTTTGAACCAACCACTGACAGAAGTGCATGCTTACGTTTTTGCTCTTGTACTGACAGAGTAGAGTATTTCCTGGCCACTTGAAAAATCCTCATTTTCCAGTAACAGACAAGGGTGATTAAGGGGCAGTTCCTCAAGACCAGTGACAGAGGACAGGGATAATTAACCTAGAGCTTTACTGAGACAGGTACTGAGTTTTATAAAGCAATGCTATACACCAGAGAGTGCATCACAGCGCCATTACAAAACAACCAACATATCAAGACTGTCAAATCGCCCCAGAAACAAAAGGGAAATCTGAACATACAAAACTAAGAATTCAAGCTAAACAGTCACATTATAAGGTTCTTCCTAAAGATTAAGCAGCATTGTCACAAAGGTAAGCAGAAAGAGTTCCAAGATTCTAGATGCCATCACCAAAATGGTATTACGACCAAAAGTCATTTTATGAACCTTGGGAATAATTAAGGAGATCTAGGGCGAGATAGAAGAGGATCAGAGCTTGAAATACTAGTCTTGAGAAATGTCCTACAACCATACTCTTGCTGGCCAAAGTGGGGCAATAAGGATCTTCGTAGAAAGGCCTGAATTTGCAGAGCACTTTCTGGGGCAGTGGAGAGGGAGTGAAAGCATACAGCTAAGTACTGCTCAAATGGATCTGGAATGCTTCCCTCAGAGACCACTCTGCAAGGCCCATCAAAGACGCAAACATCATGCACTTGGCTCTGTAAGGAAAAAGATAGACCGAAGGGGTCCCCCAGAAAAGGAAGAATTTCTGAACCATACTGTGGTTGCACCCCCATTTAGGGTTCCTCACATTGATCCTGCTCAACCTGTCCATGTCAGTGTTGACCTTTTCCCAAAAATGGACAGCTATGAGAAAGATGAAATGCCTAAATGCCCACTCTCACATCTCTATACCCAGCCAGTATAGAACTGGAGACTTTATCATCCCTGTTGTTGAGAAAATATTGACATAGCACTGTCCGACCGGATCAGTACAACCCAGCCCTGAATCAGAGAGACAAAACATTTGAGCATTCTGAAAAGCACTTTGAGTCCCAGTAAGTTTATGTGATTGCTGAGGTACTTGTAACCTTGTGCAAGAAAAAATGATTGTCCAAACTCATAGGGAAGTACAAAGTCCTTTACTTAGGTTTCAGTACAAGGTGAACACAAGCGGTAAGTATAAAATACAAGGAAGGTGAGGGGAAACCTCCACCAGCACCCATTCATACAGGTCTCGGGCACCAATGACTCTGGGGAACACTCAGGCACTCATAGTACAACTTTCCATTCAGCAGCATTCCATAGAGCTCATGCATACAGGATCAGTACGGGAGTGAAAAACAAGATGCAACAGTACTCCTCAGACACAAGGCCATGGGCTAGCCTTTCTTCCAACATTTCTGCACAACCTTGCTGGAAAGAATGCACTGTGATCACTGAAGTTGAGCGAGAGCCTGGAGGGGAACCCTGCTTGCAGGTTTCGTGCATCACTCTAAAGTAGAGCCGGACATAGATTGGACTGCACAGGGATCCTGTCTGATTTACTTTCTCTCTCCTGAGATCAGGGTCCAAAACACTGCAGCCAGGATTCTAAGATTAAACAGAAGATACTGCATCACTCGAGCTCTGAAAAGCCTACATTGGCTACCATAAAAAACGTCAGATCAAAGCCCTCTGCATCGCCCACAAAGCCTTACACAGACAAGGAGCCGAATTCCTCCAAACCAAGATCAGCCACTAACAGCCAGAAAGGGAACTAAGATCAAGCAACAACCTACAAATGGGGACAAAAACAAAAAATGGAAATTCAAACACCACGCCCAAATAAATTAGAACATCACCTCCAGGAAATGACTCAAAACCTGGTTATTCAACAGACAATTACAAGCGCAAAGGGACATCAACAGCAAAGACGCAGTGGACCATAATAAACACTAAGGGACATGGTCACAGATAACAGCAGCAAAATCATAGAGGACCAGACCTCTGCTCTGCCCCACAGCCATGCCCTACAAATAGAATTATTATTTATTTATTTATTTTATTTTTTGTGCATTTGTAAGGCACTTCTACATCAAGTACATTGTATTTCAAAGCACCCAATGATCAACAAAGAGAAGGCCGGCCAATCAACAGACTGATTTAGGGGTAAGACCTATGTGCAAATTATACACCAAGGACAACTCAGACAAGTAAAGCATTAAAAAACCTAGGCATCACTGCAACTTGCCCACTCACACAACTTGGCCCGCCCGGTTGAGGACCACTTCCTCAATTATTGCAACACCAACTGCGTACCAATATCAGCAGCCGATCGCACAACAGGCCCACACCCAACTGCCATGAATAAGCCGGACGAGTAGCCAGGAACACAATAGGTATAACCAGTCCACTGCCACCAAACCCACAGGGGAAGTCAGGCCCGGAGAGGAGACGAGATTGGCCAACGGACCACAACCAAGAACATTGGTAGAAACAGTCGAGCGCTGAACAAAGACTCAAACCAGAGGTATCGCCAAACCGACCGATTTACTAACCCAGTCCCCCAACCCTTCCTGCTCCTCCAACATAACCAATGCCACTACACATGATTAGGAATAAACCACACTACACAAACACCGAAAATGAATCCAATGTTCGCACCCTACCAATCCTGAGACTCTGGAAACAACACTAGAGGGAACTCCATACACATAGCTCATAAATCCATCAACACTACACAAACGCACAACATTTTCATACACCGAACAGCCCTACAAGACTCTGGACCCTCATGGATACAACAAACCAATGCGCACAACCACAGACCCCACCCTAACATCACGAGACACGCATCCAACACAAGCAATAGCAAGCATCTGAGGAAAGCACAGCTCAACTGGATTTATACCTTCAGGGAATTTGATGGTGCTAAATGATTTGGCCTTGAACTGAGAGAAGAGAGAGCTATTAATTGATGGATCTCCTACTATGATTCAGAAATGTGGTCCCATCTATGAAAGCTTACATATAGGGGACTCAAAAATAGTTCCCTAAAAGAGGGTCAAGACGTTGGTCATCAGTCGACCAACAGCTTAATATGAAAGCTCACGTTGGGAGCTTGGTATCAGCCTCTGCTGATTATATTAAGCTTGTTTCTCACCTGCACCTTTTATCACTAAAACTAATGCAGAAACAATCGTGACATTAATTGTGGGGGCCAAGATAAGACTATTGCTGCAGCCTGCTTGCGGGTATTAACAAAACACATTGCAATAAACTGCAGGTTATCCAGAATGGGTTAGTGCATGTGGTTATGGGACTCGCCCGGAGACCATGTTTCAGTAGCTAGATGAGCTCTGCACTGGCTCCCTGTTGAGTCAAGCATCTGGTTCCAATGTAGACAGGGCAAAATGCCAGCCTACCTCCAGGATCTTCTAATAGATAAAACTCACAGGTGAATGCTCAGATCTAACAACCCGGAGCATCTGACGATTCCCAGGTACAGGACCATAAAGGCCTTAAAGGGAGCCTTTCATAACGCAGCCCCTAAGGCATGGAATGACCTGCAGTTCGAACTTAGGTGACTAAAGTCGACAGATCTTTTTAAGAAGACATTAAAAACTCTTCTTTTTGCCTGAATCTTCACACAAGTTTAGATCTGGTCACTACTTTCCTGCCTTATGTTCTTTTCTGTCTGTCTGTTGAGCCCATAAGCTCACAGGTCCATGGCATGCGCAATATAAATACGTAAAGTACAGAAATGAGCCCTACCCATGCGGATATAGCACACAAGGCCTCCTGAACCAACTCCCACACAAGACAAAGCTCACAGACGCCAGTTCCTCCTGGTTCTGTATCTATCCTATCCCCACTAACACACCCTGCCCTCTTCTCTTGAAGAGCCACGTGAGCGCCTGGAGATTGCCCGTGGGTGGTAGTGGTGAACGGTACAAATGTAACATCTTGACCCTGGCGAAGGTAACTGAAAGGATGGAAATAACTAACAGACCCAGTCATTTCTCATACCACAATGCCAAAGGCCTTAAACTGTCCAGGAAATGCCTGGCTGCTAATCTGATGTCTGCTGCTCTGTCCTGCCTGGGAATAACCCTGGATTGGACCGTGTCCCACCTATTAAAGTGACTACTTACAAGAGAACAAGCGCCGAATTTGGAATGTTGACTGTGAAATCACTGTTCAAACATCAGACTTGCACGAGACTGCAGAGAGCAGGTAAAACCCTCCAGTCGAAGTCCCTCACACGATCCAGTCTCCCAAATAGGGGAAGACATGCGTACAGTTGGACCTCTGAGCACCCACAACCACATTAATTATCATATTGAGACCAAAGAAGAGGAATGTGTACTTAAAATGGTAATCAACCATCGACAAATCTCAGAAATGTGAGGCACAGTCACCATATTGGAACTGAAAATGTGTGTCCTGCAGTTCCACAAAAGTGATCGAAGGTTTTGAATGAATCTGAACTATTGCCATTGTTCTGGGCAACCCTTCACACAACTGTTTCTTAGCCCGTCTGCGCCATTGCAAAAGGGGTCCAGCCATATGCAAATCAGTCAGGTATTGCTACCAATGTTAGCAGTCCAGCCCAAAATGCTAGGCCAAATCCCCCTCTGTACAGAAACAGAAGCAACCCCAGATAAGTTTCGGACTTGTTGGGCCTCTCCTCAGTGAGGTGCAGCTTGGTTCCCTATGGCACAGCGAGAAAGGGACCCACGTCTAGTCATACCCTCTCTCACATAGTGAGACAAATTATAACCACAAAAGTGATGGGGGGGGATCAAGCCTGATTTGCATATGGTCTTTCCTCTTTTGCAATGGCTTGGTAGGTGAAGAACAATGGTATGGAGGGTTTCCCAGAGCAATGCCGGAGGGTAAGACTCATTCTAAACCTTCCATTTATCACCTCTTGTTTTGCTGTCCTTCAGATTCAACAAAGATAACCAATTCACAACACAAAGGGACTGGAAAATGCAGGAATAGAAAGCTAGCCCACCTTTGGGCCCGAAGCGTACTACTGAGTAGCTTTGACAATTTGATAATTTCAAGAGGGGAGAATGTAGGAGAGGGAGCTGAAAACCACTGAAATGACAAAGATCCTAAGCTTCAAAAAATGTGACTTCAGCCGTTGCTGACTGGCGATTTGCAAACCTGGATGCTGATCAAATTGTTTCTAGGGGTTGGAGGCTAGTGAAGAGGATGGGGTGAGTATATCCCTTAGGAAGATGGCCTACTTGACATATGTTAGCCCATGTCAACACACAATGACGTCATGGCACACCTCAATGAATGTTTGTAAAACTGCTGTGGACAGAACACATTACACCTTGTTGCAAACCTGCCACGTTCTGTAAAGGGAGCTACAATGAACGCACACGTTTAGAGATTGCCACAACGTGTTGGGGGGGGAGGGGCTGTTGCGCGCAACGCTGATGGCCGCCTGAGAGGAGAGCTCCGGTCCGAAATTCATCCGTTTCAATAATTAATCCTTCTGGGGCCACCTACACGCCGGAAAAACACTTGCAAACGGCAGTGGAAGACCTGCAGCACCATCCAGGCAAATCTCAATTGTAATCGGACACCCATTCCTGAGATATCCCTCGGGGAACTCGCGCCATGGGAGCGGCGGGGACGGCCCCAGGTCGCGGCTCCACAGGAAAACGACAGCCCGGGGGCGTGATTTCGATTGCAGGCCGAGTGGGGGATGGGCCGTGCTACGTTTTTCGATATAGAAGAACCTGCCGAGACACTGCAAAGTCGGCCTGCGGCGAGCTCCGCAAACGCCCGGATACCAGCCCAGGCGTACATCTCCAGAGCAGACTAGGGGAATCCACGGAGGACTTTGATTCACCCGGCTGCATGCGCCGATCCGGTGGAGGTAAACCGCCGCAGCCGAAGTCTTTGTGACGACCCCCCGGGCTACGCAGTCCTCCGCACTGATCATTGGAGGGACACAGACCGACCCTCCATCTACACCCGAGACTGTCTGGGGGACAGCGGGCCGCGGCCTGGGCGGACCCTGCAGCGACCGCCGCAGCGACTATTTTTGCCGGTTGAAGCCCGCACAAGTCAGCCTGAGGTAGAAGCCTGTATTGCTGCCCCTCCATACAGCGATCCAATCATACCCGACGTATTAACAGTCATAGGACAGGTTGTGGGAAAACAGTTGGGTCCTGGAGCGACCTACCCGGGTAATGCCCTTAACAGACACATACTACCTGCCCCCAGCATTGCAGCCCTGGGGAAAACCCGGACAAGCAGCGGAATTTTACTGTGGCATTGAGGGGGTCGGTGGGACGGCCAGAAAGTGGGAATAGACAACCCATACGCCCAGGAAAAACTAACCTCCCATCCCGGGGCCCTGGAGGGCCAGTTTCCTGTTGGATCCGGCCTACACAACGACACTGCACTATAGTCACAGGTCAAGGACAAGGCGGATTGGTGGTACATAGCGACCCGTCTGGATCAACCACAAGTGGCAACACACACCTTTTAAGGAGGTCATACAAATCGTGTTGCTGCCCACAAGGTCCCCCAGACGCACCTGCAACGCAACAAGCTGGCTGGATACACGCTGACATTGCCGCTGGCACTGGACACTATCCTTAACATGTAGTTACACATCAGCCCTGGATTTTGGCAATAGACCTCAGGTTGGCACCCGTAGGGAAACATTGAAATACTGATTTCAACAGTTGGCAATACTTACATAAGTGGCTATAGCCCAACACACAGCTCGACCATTACAGTATAAGCCCCAACGCGACCCTGGCACCTCTATTTTACTGCGGCTGAGCCATACAAGCCCAACTCGGACGTCAGGAAAGATCACCTTCAACGAACACGAGAACACTGCATTCTACTCAAGACTGCTGGACAATAATATTATAGAGAGTGGAAGGACGTGGGAGGACACAAACCACTCGACTCACTATATGGGCTGCCACGATAAGAAAGGGACAGGCTCCAAGAAAACCGGCCCAATGGACTCCTTTGCCAGCTCCCAGCCGCATGGGTCCACCACACCACCTCTTAGACCGGTGGACAGCCTACCAGAACCCCCGATGGACGAGAGGGTGGACAGGTTGATGTCAATGGTCCAGAATGGCTTTCTTGCGGTAAACAGTAAACTGGACGCTATTGGGGCAACAATCAGTTCCTTGAAGGCAAGAATCGATAAAGAAAGCGCACGCAACACTGAGGCTGAAAACAGGATCAGCGCCAATGAGGACTCGATAATACAACACAGCCGGGACATCGCCCAGCTGAAGGGCGACCTGCAGAAAACCCTAAATAAATGCGAGGATCTTGAATCTCGGTCCAGAAGGAACAACATCCGTCTGGTCGGAGTGGCCGAAACCTTTGGCAGGGGATCCATGGAACGCCAAGTGGAAACCCTCTTGAAATCCCTTCTGGGCCCAGACTCCTTTTCAGATTATTTTCTCGTGGAACGTGCTCATCGTACCCTGGCACCTCCTCCCAGGCCTGGAGCACCACCCCGTACAATTATTGCCCGCCTCCTTAATTATAGAAACAGACGCTATCCTGAAGATCTCCAGGGAGAAAGGCTCCTTATTTTACGAGAACAACAGAATACACATATACCCTGATTTCTCGACAAATGTGCAAACATTAAGAAGGTCCTACGAGCCAGTTAAAAAACAGCTGAGACTACGTCAGATTCCCTATGCGCTCGTCTTCCCGGCCAAGATGAGGATCCAACACGGGGGCCGAGTGCATTTCTTCGAGAATCCTACGGAAGCCATGTCGTATGTTGAGGCCTCTATCCCACTTCCCCCTGGAGGCCGGGCAATAACCCAGAACTTGCCACCCCAGCCAGCTGACGAACCGGAGGACCACGCTGGCTGACGGGCCTTGGTCCACACTACACTGTCATAAAGTTAAGAAAACCTGCGGGCAGTGAGGTGGCCTCGACTACTGCATGTTTGAAGTAGGTCCGTGAGCCCCCCCCTTGGTAGACGGCCACGTAAGTACAGCTATCACCCCCAGGAGACTTCCTAAATTATGTTTCAGGGGATACATCATCGGGTTGAGGTTGATGATGCGGGTGGGGGTTGGTGGTGAAATCAAGAAAGGGTTCTTCCTGGCACTGTGCCAGGACTGTTTGGTGAAGTTACAATGTTAAAATCAGTGAGCTGCTTTATAGCAGGACACCCGCACTACTTGAGACAATGGCAATGCAACGGGCAAACGGTTATCCCGAGACACAACTATGACACAGGCTAACAGAGGCTTCAACATTAGGCTGCTCTCCTGGAATATTCGTGGGCTTAATAACCCGGTTAAAGGAAGGAAGATTGCAGCATATATTGTACGCCATAACCCCCATATCCTTTTCATACAGGAAACACATGCATTGGGGAATGTCAATACCAAATTCCTGCCACGGTGGGGCCCCCACAGATACTATACGCAATCTAGGGGAGTGCTGACACTCGTACATACCAAGCTATGCTTCAAATATCACTCCAGTAGGATAGACCCGCAAGGTAGATATGTACTGGTGTGGGGGGAGCTGGCAGGGCGCCAGATAATTCTGATCAATACATATGGACTCAACATAGATGACCCGGAATTTTACTGCACAATGTTGGATATGCTGTCTGCATCGGGGGAGGCACAAATAATTTGGGGTGGAGATTTTAACATGATACTTGATCTATCCCTAGACCGTTCCTCTGCCGCCCCTAGGGCCTCATCCAAAGCTGCACTGATCGTGAAACAGTTGATGGAACAGACTGACCTGATAGATGCACGACATACACTACACCCATATGAGAGGAAATTCACCTTCTATTCATCCGTCCATGACTCCCACTTGCGCATAGATTACTGGCTTATCAGCTCATCCCTAGCTGGAATTATTTCTAGCTGCGAAATACACCCCGCACTCTACCAGACCACTCACCGATAACACTTGACATAGGCCTCGATGATTCTCCACCTCCAGCTAGAAGATAGCGGATGCCCCCCACGATCCTTAGAGACCCCCATGTTTGTGAGGCCCTACATACTGAAATGGAGGAATTTCTGGAACTGAATGAGGGCTTGGTGAGCACCTACGCTACCCTGTGGGAGGCATTCAAAGTCTGGATTCGGGGAACAATACTGAACAAGTCCACTGGTATGCTGAAATCTGTGCGAAGGGAACTGAGTGTAGCCGAAGCCAAAATAGATTCACTACAAACGGAATATAGCGCCACACTAGATAAGGAAACCCTGTAGAAAATCCACATTACACTAAAGGAATTTAACGAACTGGCCAAGAGGGCAGTCCTATACATGGCTGCAAAGGCCCGCAGATAAGGGGAAAGCAATAAGGCGGGGAAATTTCTGGCCAATATGCTTAGAGCTAATACACATAACAATCCAATCGCCAGCATACAGACATCGGCCAGGGTAATGGTCAATAAAGAACAAGACATTAATTCCACCTTTGCTGACTTCTACTCCTCTTTATACTCCAATCACGATCTAAATACCAAAGAAGTCACATTCTGGTACTTAGATAACCTAGACCATCCTACATTAAACCCTGAGACACAAAACATACTGGACCAACCTATTTGTCGAACTTATAGCAGCTATTAAATCCTTATCCGGTGGTCTGGCCCCCGGTTCGGAGGGCCTGAATGCGGAATTCTATAAAGAGTTCCAGAGCGAGCTGGCCCCACTATTACTAAAAGTATGGGAAGAGGCTATGGAACGGGGTGTCCTCCCGGAGTCGATGTGCGAGGCAATCATCATGGTCCTTTTGAAACCCCGTAGACCAGCACAAGACATGGCTTTCCATAGACCCATTTCCCTGATAAACACTGATGCGAAGATTTTCGCTAAGGTACTAGCCACCAGACTCCTTCCGTATATGCCAGTCTTGGTCCATCCAGACCAAGCTGGCTTTATACCAAAAAGATCCACAGCCCTGAATTTGAGGCATCTATTTAATGCACAGATAGATCCGGAAGCAAAGGCGGCCGTAGTGGCCCTGAACGCTCAAAAAGCCTTTGACTCTCTGTCCTGGACATACCTCTTTCTGGTACTCGAGCGGTTTGGTCTCAGTCAATACTTTATTAAATGCGTGTAGCTATTGTACACCCAACCATCTGCCAAGGTTTTAATCAATAACACTTTATCCTCTACATTTCAGCTACACAGGGGGACCAAACAGGGCTGCCCCTTCTCACCTATCCTTTTTGCATCACCATAGAACCAATGGCGGAACACATCCGCCAGAACCACTCACATAGAGGTCTCAGGATGACGGGTCCCCCACAGATTATATCACTATACGCAGATGACACCCTATTATATGTCCGAGACCCACAGGAAAATGTGAAACACATCATGTCAGACATACATCAGTACTCGGGATACAAAATTAATGTCCCAAAGTCTGAGATATTTCCTTTGACCACTGATACAGGCGACTTATTCAGGATAACGGGGTTTAAACCCGCCCCTACGCAGGTACGCTATTTGGGAATCATGGTGGCTAGAGACAGACAAATGCTTTACACACATAACCACGGTGAACTGTTGCTGAACTTGACACCCAAGCTCCAGCTGTGGGCTAACCTTCCATTGTCCCTATATGGCCGAGTGGCACTACTCAAAATGGTGGTTCTCCCCAAACTCCTATATTACTTCAACAACATCCCGATCTGGACCAGTAAACCCTTTTTCACGAAACTCAAGTCGCTCGCCTCCTCTTATTTGGAACGGGAAGACGGCCAGGCTAGGGTGGGCCAAGATGGTGGAACCATATTCACAGGGCGGTATTGCTGCACCCGATTTCGAATTGTACTAAACTGCACAGGCACAATTTGCGAAGCACTGGTTCGAACCCGAGGACACAGCCCCGCATATACCCTTTGAAAAACACGCAGTCTGCCCCAATGACATACGCTCCATCATCCTTAACCCTACTTATGGGGACATCTACCCATTCAACCCGGTATATACAACCACACACACTTGGTCCAAGATCTATAGGAGGATCGGCCTGGAGACTCCCTACGACCCAGAGGTCCCCCTGTGGAATTTCTCTAGTATTTCCCCAACGTTTGACAAGGCCCTTCAGCAATCTTGGGACCCTAATAGGCTCTTCACAATGCGGGATATGTTCCCGGATGGCACGTTCCGTGAATTTACAGACTTCATTGATGCGGTGGGAGGAGGACAGCTTAAATGATTCCAGTTCCATTGTATGAGAGCCGCTTTTGCTGCTCGATGGCCAACATTCCCACTGGAACCTCAGACACACTAATGTATCAGAGCTGTAGTATCCACAGACGGCCATGGCAAAGGGGTCTTGATGCAATACTCTTTAGTGCAAACTCACACCCCGTCACGTAACACAATTAAAGAGAACTGGGAGCGGGACATGGGCATTCAAATAGATTACATCAGATGGGCCCGTTATTGCCAGCTTACCAAATCTGTCTCAATGAATTCTAAACTCCGATTGATCCAATTTAAAATCTTGAATCAATTACATTACACCCCTGCTCAACTAGTTAAGTTTGTAGAAAATTGTACGGGGTCATGTCCAAAATGTAATGCTCCCAGTGCTGGGCCATATATGTACTGGTCATGCCCCTTGATTTTGGAATTCTGGCGGGAGGTGGCGGGACTCCTTGAGGAAATAACAGCGATCCCGGTGACTGTCCCCCCGCGATATTGGCAAAGCGAAAGAGACCACTAGGCGATTATTTAACATATCATGCATAGTTGTCAAACGATGTATCCTTAAATGTTGGAAATCCACAGCTGCACCAACCCGTGCTGATTTCCTGAAAGACATATGTAAAGTAAATGATGATGAGGAACTCTTTGTACTGTCGATCCAGACACCCTGCCGCTCCCAGGACATATGGTCACTGCTTCGCCTCTACCTATGTAGTTTGATGCCTGACACAGATGTAACACCTATATCTTCACCTTAAATTGCGATGCTTGCCTGCCTATCTTATGTATACAAGTAACGGAATTAAGTTCAAATTATGCTGCAATGTTTATGTAAATGGTCTTGCTGTGAAGCTGCCCTCTTAATAAATAAAAGTTAAAAAAAAAAAGATTGCCACAACGTGTGGTGTAATTAACAGAAAGCAGCAAGACTATACCACCAGAAGATTTATCACTGGTATCCAGGCATTGTTTCGAATGCCATCGTTTTGAATAACAATGCATCAAAAAAATATTTTTTTTGTGTTGGTAAAGTTTTTCTTTTTTTACTAAAAGGGGTGTTAAGGGGTAAAAAAAAAATAAAAAAAACGGGTTGGGGGCCCCCCATTAAAAATATTTTTTAAAAAAATGCATTTTTTCAATGCATTTTGTTTCGAAACTTTGCCATTCGAAACAATCACTGGAACCAGATTTACTGTAAGCTTGCTGGAGGAAGTAGCCAAATTTCCTGTTACTGACTGGCCTTTGACCTAAATGTTAATTCAGACTTTTTTTTCTAACCGACTTCATCGAAAAAACTCATGTGCTATGGGTGAATCATATAACGTATGAATTCATAACTTCGAAAATCCCTTACTAGGCCAAAGGTTGTAGAATATGCCTTGCTAGCCATAAAAACAAGTTTAGTATTTAAAATGTAACAGTCACCATCTTTTATTCAGCTTATTTCTAGATATGCTAGGATGAGAGAACCAAGACAGGCATTTTTCATTTTGCAGGTGTTAAGGCCCATAGTGCCAATGCCACAGTGAGCGACAAGGGGCTGGGAAGAATGTGCAGTTCTTGACCACAGGGAAGAAGTGGTTAGCTTTGAATTTTCCCTTGATGCGAGTACAGATGGATTTTCTATGCTTTGCATTGAGTGTGTAGTGCAATGTGAAGGGCGATGAATGTACGCTTTTAAAATGGTTTTCGTTTTACTGACAAAATATGTATTGTGAACGTCGATAACTCCCAGGGAAGGGGCGGAGCAAGACTTGTGTTATGATGGTGCCATAAAGGCATACTGTGACAAATGATTATAAATGAAGGTAAACAATATGGGAGGAGTCTGGGAATATGTTGGAATACCAGAAGTGCCGGTGGCACTCCGAGTTCCAAAATCAAATTGCCCACTTTATTAGTTAAATCCCACAGCACCCAAGAGGGGAGTATCTCCCTCTGACAATGCGTTTCGCTCCACACAGGCATTTTCCAAGTCAATAAGACAAGATCAAACAGCACCATATATTAACCATGTAGTCCCTTCACCATTTCAATAACACATAAAATCTCAAGTTTGTGTCTGCAAATAGTCAGCCATATTAGAGTAGTAATCAACAATTTCATATAAAAACACAAACATCTGAGGACATGTTTAATTATAACGTGCTCTGCATAACCTGTTATACAAGGAATAGAAAAACACAATGTAATACTTGCTCAGTGTTTGTAAATGTATGTGCATTATGAAAATTACACACGTGAGATCTAAAAAAACAGGTGTCAATATAAAAGGCTCTGATAAATTACACTTTCTATATGCATATATTCACATGAAAATAGATATCAAAGACATCAGAGGATCTAAGTGCCAATGCGTAAAAGTGGTGGTTGTGAGGTACCAGAAGTAAGGCTCAGACACAAGGGTGGCATGTTTTTGGGTATAGGCTTTAATTGATCAAGAAAGGTTGGTGAAAAATGCCTCTCTATCCCTGAATCTAAGAGGAGTTTCCCTGCCTCAAAAGAACTGATGAAAACAGTCAGGATGTCCAAAGTAAAAAGTATGTCCCAGTCACATCCCCAAAACCTATTTCTGTCCCTCACTCTATAAACTAACAAAATGGTGCAAGGATGATCTTTCTCTAAAGAAAGTGTTCATCAAGCCAACATACATTTCCCCAGCCAGTCTGGCTTCAAAAGGACTCAAAAACAATGTTCAAGAAATAATGTTGCAATATTAAAGGGTTGCTCATTTTCCTCTAGACTTCAAAAGGGACAAGTCTTACGTTTCTTCTCATAAAACACAAATGATCTTCCAAGAAAAATCTTACAACACGTTTTCAGTCTTGGGTTTTAAACCGCTTTGGTTGCAGCGTTCTATTTTTGGCCGTGTGAGGAGTCGGAGTTACGAGACAGACACAAGGTTGATAGTTTACCCATTTACTTTTATTCAAATAATAAAAGGGGTTGGAAAAATGCCTTACTAACCTTAACTCTATGAGGGGATTCCCTGCCTCAACAAAACAAACTAATGAGACAGGCGTCAGTATGTCCAAATAATGGTCACCGTCCTTTGTCCAAAACCTAATCTCTCTCTCACACGCCGAGTTCTAAAAAATGGTTCAACAAGGGAAAAATAATGTGTCTTTCGGCTGTTCGGCTGCTTTCCTACAGCCTTTCTCAGTTCCTTTGTACAAAGTTCCAAATTACAAGTAAGATTTTCTCACTTGTTGGTCAGCTTACTTTGGGGGAGTGTCTTCCTTCCCTTAATGGGGATCAAATAATGTCAAGGGGGACAATCCCCTTCCCCTGCCTGGTCTTTCCTCAAGAATTCTAATTGTGAGCAAAACTACAAAAATAATGTCCTCACTGTCTCTGACAGACTTGGTATACTCTCCTGCCAAGTATAGCCAATTCTTTTATTCCCAGAATCACTGGGACGAGGAGGAGTGGAGATCCTTCCCTTGGTTAGTATAGGCTATTTTCTCCACTCTTAACTCATTTTCTATCATCCAGGACTCAGGTCCAGACTCAGGATTCCTCTTTCATAAAGATCTAGGCCCCACTTTCCCTTCTTCCTGGGCAGCCCACGTATCTACTTTCTTGCTGTGCTTCCATCAGCGAGGGGCACAATGCCTGTGTCGGCAGCATTCGTCTCCGGCCTGCAGTTTGCTTTCCTCTGGTTGTGGCAGCATTACCGGGGCCTTACCACTGCATGGCATTCACTCGCTCTCCCTCTTTCTCAGTATGGGACTGGCAAGCTTCTTCCACCGGTGTCTCGCAGGCTCCACCACATCTTCTGCATGGTCCCGCATTCAGGCAGTCGCTGTTCTGTGCTCCAGTGGCAGCGTCCGCTCACCGCATCTCCTGCCCTGACGCTCAGCACTGTGTAAAGGAGTCTCCTCCTCCAGGTGAGGACCCCTGTATTTATATAGTTTTCTCAGTAATGAGAAGTAACAGGCCTCTGAGGTTGAGTCAGAGGAGGGTTCAATAGTGGTATCAGTCAAATAAAACGGCTTTATTATCTTTACAGCTTTGGTGGTACCCGTACAGGCTGGGCATACAGATTATATAGGATTTCTTGCCCGATCCCGGGAGTCCTCGTTCCTCAAAGGGGGAGTAACTCCCAGTGAGGACCCACTTGTCAAAAACCCTAGGGAGCAGACTCACCTCCAATTTGTGGGATATATTTACCCACTCAGCTGTACTCCCTTCCATAATCAAGCTGCACTTCAGCAGAAGCAGCAAAATGGCTGCGTTGGCTCCGGTGAGCACCATTGCCTCACACCAAAACTGTGTTTTCAGCTACAAAAAGAATGCTGCACCATCTTGCCAAGCACATATTGGGCAGGAGGGAACAAGGGGGCAAACTGAGAAAGCCTGCCAGTGTGTTCTTCCATGTACAAAAGAAGGGGAGTGAAAGAAAAAGCAGCGCTGCTTTGCTGCAAGCCCAAAGATCCCATGGAAAAAGGGGAATACTGACATTTAAAAATGATGCCGCTTTGATGCTCTTTATCCTCTGTTCCTCATCACAATACTTTTATTAATGAGACCTTGTTATGCTTTTCCACCTTCAAATTGTGCTGCAGCAGGCATGAGCAGTATTCCTGATTCTAAGTGATCCGGCCCCGACTTAGTTTGCAGCAGCCAGAAAATTTGCATGAGAAAGGTGCGAACTGCCAAAAGTTTGTACCTTTCTCATGCGAACACACTTATATACTACGGGGGCTGCAGGGGTTTCCCCCGCAACACCTCGCTCACTATACTGCAATCTAGGGTCTGACCTTTTTTTCGGTCCGATCGTAGAAAAAAAAACATTCCTGAATGACAGGCTGTTCAGATCTGAAGAAATCAAAAGAAGCTTTATGGGAAACGCTTTATTTTTTGTCTACAAAATGTCAAGGATCAAAGCGTCAAAAAGGCCCTGGCTTTCTGGGCCTATGTCAATTTCAGTGCATCTGCGTTTTAACCCATTGCTGCATACCAGAAGCGAACTATGGCTACAAAACAATGTGGGAATTCAGATAGAAGAGAAAAATCGAATTTGCAAGGAAAATGTAGTCACCACACGTTTAAAATGTACTTTTTCCAAACTAAGAAACATACTTGTTTAAAGGTGTATGTTGGATAAGGCCCTGACCTTATCTAGCAATGTGAAAGGGTTTGTACTGTGAAACATACATGGGAGATCTTATTCAACAGGCTTTATTCTGATTTATAACAAAATAAATAAAATAAGGAATTAAATTGCACTGTTGCAATGGGGAAAATCAGCCCAAACAGGTTTCTGCTTGGGGAGGTGCCATCAACAGAAGGCCCCCACAGTAGATGCTAGAACACACAAGTGCTAATTGCTACCTTGGCAGACTTGGGTCTGGGCTAAGGCCTCTTACAATGGAACTTCTGGGACACCAATTTGTGAAGTGGAAGTGGCCATAAAACCTTCAATCAAACTGGGAAAACCCCATCCCCACTGGGCTGAAGTGACAGTTGGTGGTAGCTGAAGAGGAAAAAATGGTCCAGTGGTGGACAAAGGCCAGCCCATTTGTTTCAAAAGACTATTTTATTAAGACACTTTGATAATGGTTATTTTTGCAACAGAAATTTGCAGGAATGTAAAAAGATGACAGTTTTAATGTAATTTGGTGCGTTTTAATTTAAGAAGACGTTGTAGCCTTCACTGCCACATAGGGAACAGAAATGGCAGAGAAAGGGGTATTCTAAGGAATGTGTACATGATGCCAATGTAAAATTCAACACTGGCACGCCTAGTGATGATCCATACACACACACATGTAAAGTTTTAGAATTTTAAGCAAATATTTCACACTTAAAAAGACTAACAATTATTAGAAGGGCAAAACAATGCCTTACAAATTGAAGGGTTGGACGGGCATGTTCTGCATAAAATATGTAACCTGCTTATGTAATTTGTTAGGAGGCCCCGAACAGTACAAATGTGCCATTTATGGCAAAACTGAATTGCAGCTAAAGTAACTGTGGGAGGTTCTGGACATTGTAAAACTCACATCATAAATCTGACATCATGCCCTTGAAACCCAACAAGCTGGGAGGAAGGCGGTAACTATGTCCCTTGACCAATTCATTTGTTTAGAGGCGTGCGTAGCTAAGCCTGCCCTGCCGTATAATTATATGATGTCACCATGCTCTATAAAAAGGGTGGCTGACAAAACTCTGGACAGACTCTTTCCTGAAAGTCCTGCACCTGCGTTCCTGATCTTCTACATTCATCTTGCCAGATTCCTGATCCCACTGCAAAGCCAAAGAATAGCTGATTCCAGATCCCACTGCAAAGGCAAAGCATAGCTGATTCCAGACTCCACTGCAAGGCCAAAACATTGCTGACCATCCCAGCAAGGCCTCAATCCAGAGATCCCACTAAAAAAATCCCAATAACCACAGGGAAAAGCTCAGGTGTTCTTTTGGGAAGCATACTGAAACCAGACTGGCTTTTTGCCGACTAAATGCATGCACGCTGCAACCCTGCCATCCAGTTGTCCCGATTATCCAGTGACCAGACAGGGCCAGCTGTTCTGCTAGGAGAGTCTGCCGCTACCTGGTGACCCAAGCCCTGGAGTCCAGAACCCGGTTGACTGTTCCTAATCCCAAATTTAAGAGCGGACTGTGAGTATCCCCCATCACATAACACAGTCTACCCCATCTTGACTTTTGTCATTGTGCCACTCTCTAAGAAACCCTATCTAAACCCTGATACTTGTCTAGACTGTTTTAATTCTCTGTGCACCTTGTTCTGGTTTCCAAGTGTTAGTGCAACTCTTTTATTCACCTCACCTTGTAACTCATTAGTGATAGTTGGAGTAATTTTAATTACCACATAGGTCAGAACACGGCGGGAAAAAAGGCTGACGTTGCAAATCAATCTTTGAACGTACCGGGGCTTTCTTTACCAATATAGTCTAAATAATTTAGTTTAAGTAAAATTTGCCTTTCCTTTTTAAAACTGATTTTCTCTTTAACTGATCTATTTTCCTAAAAACTAATCTCATTCTACCTTCCAAATCTCTCTCAATTCTTCACCTATAGCCCTCATTTCACCTCTCTATATTGTCCCTGGGCTGTGCCTCTACCCTCCTGCCCAATAACCACCCAATAACCACATTCTAATTCAGTGTTTTGCACTCTTTTTTGAAAAAAAAGAGTTTACATTTAAAACTGCAAACTAAAAAAATGCAACTTTTCCACGTGTGAATTCGGCTGCACTGGGTTTTCAATGTCAATCTGTTTTGGGAACTGTATGCTTTTGCGATACCTTACTTTATGGTTGATAATGAGATAACTTCCCTAATACTGTGATAAAACAAATGTATACCATTATTTAAACACACACATAATTAATTAGTTGTGAAAATCCGAGTGCCATTTTAGGGCTTTGAAAAGGGTTTAAAATCATGCTGCCTCTTATTCTCGACTACCTGCTGCTTCTTTCTATCCACTCCGAAGTTGATAATTTGTGGGTTGAGGGAATATTGCAGGGGGGAAACCTTAACTTGGGTGCTATCTATCCTAATTCAAAAAGTGCTCCTATTCAATTGTGCTTTTGCTATGTCCTTGTAGAAGGTAAACCAAGTGTAGTTCAGTAGTTTTGATTGTAATTATCACTCAATTGGGGATTGCTGCCCAATATTAACATTTGGGCACATTTTTGCGAATTTTAAAATAAATAAATATTGTATTTTCACCAACCGGCCTGGTTCATGGTCCATTGTGACCTGGGGTATTTGTATAAGGAGGTCTGAGACAGGTCGTATATCGGCTCAATTTCAATTGAAATTAAAGAAAAAGCGTTCCTTTTGAGCGCCACATCCCAGGATAAAACCAAGTGTCCTAGTCCGGTGTGTGATGCCCAATCTGAATCCTTAACAGTAGCACCAAAGGGGGTAGATACATCACAGGTGGCAGTGTTGGGGGGAATGTGTGCAGGGGTACCCAGGCTGCACTAGAACTGACGTCCAGAAGAGAAACCCTTATCTAGATGGCACGAGTTGCAGCCTGACCCTTGTAGAAAGGATGTAAATGCACCGTGGTCTTCTCGCCAGGGCCATGGCTTTCGGCCTTTTGTGCATCTCAACGTGGTCTTAAGAGTGTCGCCTGGTATTCCACAAGATAAACTTTAAGTCCCGATTTGCTTGGTTTGGATATAATTTTGCCAGGTAGCATTCCCGTTTTGTATTCAATTTAAGCAAGTGTCTTGTTGACTCAGCAACTCCATCTTGGTGGCAGAATTGACATACCAAGTCCTTGGGGTTAATTAAGCAGTGTTGTGCATGAATTTCTTTGGTGTACAGTAGGTTCCAACTCACTTGCATGAAAATTCGCCTATGATGTTTATCGGCGAATTTGGCAAGGTATGGAGCAATCTCACCTCGTTTTTTGTGTTCATGAGTTATATGCAACATGGAAGAGAAACTGCAGGTTCTCTAAATTTTCAGTCCTATCAAAATCAAGTAATTTATATTTTACTTTATTTGGGTTTGAGACTAAAGTCTCAAAGTCTCTCTAAAGTCTCAATATTCAAATTAATTACAACATTGGGTATGCATGGATACGTGCAAATTCACACCGGATGACAACAGTATTTTCCTAAATAAGTAGAGCAAGTGCAAGTGCCCCACAACCCGTACATAAATGGAGGATAGGCTTAATTTGAATCCTATGGCCGGAAGTGGCATGCAGTTTGGAACTCCTAATACAGACCTCTACAACTTCGATTCCCAAACTTATAGCCATTTCAGAGTTGAATTATAGAACAGTTACTGGCCATAAATTAGTTGTGGAACTGCTTTAAGTAAATAAAAGTGTAATGCAGGTAGAATGGAATAGGATATAGCACGTTCTTTACATTGGCAATACCGGGGGTTGCAGATATCATATATCCCAGATATGTCATACGAGAGGATGGAATAATGCTTGTATCGTCCCATAGCAATGTTTGTAATTGCATTTTCTGGCTTCTTCATACGACCAGAATTCATGTTTTTTTTAATTTATCAATCTTAAGGCCATTATCCGAGGCAAACATTGAGAATGATTTTAATAGGTGTCTCAATCCGACACATGATTTGTCGAAGAGAAGAAAATTGGCTGCGTAAGTGAGCCAGGACAGATGTCGGAGACCCACCTTGGGGGCTATTAATGAACCAGGGGTTAAATATTCACCAGCATCAGACACGTATAGGTTAAATAAACATGCCGCTAGTGTACACCCTTGGCGAAGTCCAGACTCAGTTGGAATGCTTCATAACATGACCCCGTCTTTATTTAATCTCATCTTTACAGAGGAATTCGTATGGAGGCCCATAATAAGTTCCGAAAGGCTATTTGGGATCCTCCAACTCTTGAGCTTACCCCACAACCTTGCAATATCTACACGATCAAAGGCAGCAGAAAGGTTGATCAATGCCACCTAGGTACAGCAATCGGGGGTATCCCAAGTTGACTGTTGAATATGTAAGAATTAGGCCATTCATCGATGTGGAGTACCCTGTTTCGAAAACCAGTCTGGTATTTGGATATTCTGGCGCAGCCCAACTCTCCAGGTGTTGAAGGAGTATTGCAGAAAAGATCTTGCTATCAGTGTCGAGTAGCGAGATCTTTCTATAGTTGGATGGTTTGGATCTCAGACCATTTTTTAAAATTGGTGCAATATATGCTGTTTGACAAGAGATCGGAAAAGTCTTGGAAGATATTACTTTGGAATAAGATAGTCAGGACATTAGTCCAGTGCCTTGGTTCAGATTTAAAAATGGCATTTGATAACCTGTTGGGTCCTGCCGATCTAGAGAGTTTACTTATTTGTATGAGATTGTAGACATTATCCCTACTAATGTCAATGGCTGCGGAATCTAAAGGGATGCTCTGTTGCTTAGATGGCTCAGTGTATGGTTTAATAGAACCTGCTGCATATATGTGTAACGCTCACCTGATTCCCACGGAGGCGCAGGTCTGGCTTCGAGTGCTGATGCTTCTTCAATGGTGAAGCGCAGGACTCTGAAGATGGACAGGAAGGGCCCCTCTACTCTGGCTTCTCCGGCTCGCAGGAATATTCCCCTGTGCGTGAAAAGGGAGTATTACATACTGACTGCGTTATGCTCAAGCCTCCCACTCTCTTCCAACCCTCCACGATACCCTTCCACGATTCCCCGTGAAGTCTCACCTTAGGGTCAGGAAGGATGAGCTCTCCATCCTGCTTCTGATGCAGGGGCGCGTTGAAACCCAGTTACTTCACTGGATTGAGGATTATGGGAGTTCAGGTAAGCTTGACTATTCAGGTAAGGCTCTGTAAAAGTTCTGTTGCAAGTTCAAAAGTCCAAGCTTAATAATAATGTTCATTATCTTTTTCCCCTTAGGGGCCAGGGTTCGGAATGCCGGAGATATGGCGCCGACCCGAAGTGATACGTGCAGTTCCAGTAAATGACAGGTAAGTTCTGGATGAGCGCTCGGGTAATGTCTTTGCATTCGCTCATTCAATGTCTGTCTTTTTTCCCCATAGGGGCCGGGGTCCGGATGCCTGGAAGCGGCAAGACCCGAAATGAAATGGGAATGACCCAACAGGTAAGACTTAGAAGGAAACTGAGCTTTTCCTATTCCCTTCCTTCTCTCACCTTGTTCTTGTCTTTCTCTCTAGGTTCTGGGAAGTGGCTGTGGATCCGGATGATCGCTGCTGAAGATGGTGGCGTCCAGGAAAGGTGAGTGAAATGCAGCGCTGCAGCGATCGTAGCGAAATGCTTTTAAAATGATGTCTTCCTTTTCAGGATCGTCGGTGTGATGCCTCTGTGGTGCTGATTTAGCAGGTAAGGTCTTTTGTCTCCCTTTGCAGGTGACCCAGGATACTGACAGGCGTGGCTGAGGTCCAGATGCAGGAGCCGACACGGTGAGCGTCCAGCTGCGAGGAGCAGAACGCCGCGAAGCGTGAATTGCTGATCGGGTGTGGTTTAAATAGCTTTGGAAGAAGTTCCAAGTGTGTATCCTTCCTCCGATCAGGTATGTATCTTTCCCCGACCACACCCGGGTGGAAAGTAATCCCACAGGTAAAGTAGTTCCATTCAGGCCTCAAGAGGGCCTGGATGTGGCAGCATGGTCTGCATCAGGTAAGTGCACATTAAAACACTTGAACACATGTCTAGCTTCATGAGCCTGGCGCCTAAGGCGCCAGGACTGCGTCCAAAGGGCCCCAGCTTGGGCCCGCTGGCACTCCCCTGGGGGAAATGATGCCTGCCTCTGGGGTTGCTGGGTCGGACCTGGCTCCTTGGAGGTAAGCATCATGACAATATGTTTGAAAAATACTCTGCCCATGATGCTTTAGAGACTGCATTTATCTGTGCAGTACAGTACATGTAGACAAAGGCCATTTATTAGAGTCCAAAAAAGTCCACAATCCTTTTTAGACAGTGATTCAAGAAACAATTCTGCATCTCGCTGAAGTAATTCTGCACGCCGTTGTTTACAGAACTGTCTGTACTTTTGATTTACTAGTTTAACCAGGGTAATTTTTGAATCATTAAAAATGGATTGACACTTTGTCTCGTAATGTTCGTCTCATTAGGGATTTGGCTTGTGCCAGCTGAGGATCGTAAACATGAAGATGATTCCTATGTTTGGAACCAATGCCATAGGGCGAAGTGTACTTTGCTACCGAACTTAAAGAGTTAATGAAGCATTTATATTCGCAACATTAAATGTATGAAGCTTCCATTCATATGTAGTACTGATTATTGCTTCACGCAATAAACAAGCAGCTTTGTCTATATTCATAGCCGTGCAACGCACTGCATTGCCACATGAGCAGAGTTTTAGATAAGTGGGGTCCAGGGCTCCGCTGTCAAATATTGGAGTGGGGAGATACAAAGAGGCATGCAGCATGCAATGGTCACTCCAATCTGTCGGCGTTATGGAAAAATCCAAGAAATGTTCCATCAACACAGGGTTGCCAAAGATGTAGTCGATCATACTTTGATTAGAACTCCTAAACCACCTGTACTGAATCGAGTCCTCTTTTCTGAATTTATCATAAAGGGAATTTAGGTTCAAAGAGGAGAGAGTTGTACTCGATTCCAAATCTTTGCCTAATTGCTTAGCACAGATGTCAGATCTAAGGTTATCTAAGGTTTCGCCAGCTGTGACGGTAAAACATTTACTACTCAAGTGTCCAGCTAACAAAACACAGCGGACACCGTTTCAAGCCCTCCAGTCACATATGAGATCGACAATAGGCAAGAGGAAATCATCCAAATTTTTTTTTTTATTTTTTTTTTTTATTTGGTATAGCTGATAAAATCAACCTTTCAAATATATGAAAATACAATTGACAATATACAAATAATAATAATTCCATAACAAGTCATTAGTCATAAAAAATGTAAAATTATTTGATTATCTGAATTTTACAATGTGTATAACAAATTAGAAACATAAGTAAAAAGAGCTCATTCGATATTATTGTCATCATTAGATAAGATAGCATTTAAGAATTGTGTTATTGCAATTCTAATAGATAATTTTGTGCTCCTAAATAATCTGATCCAAATTTCATTTTCATCCATAGGGACATATGTACACAGTAAATTAGAAAAATAGGAATTTCTTATTAGTATTAAAGCTGGGCAGGTCACTAACAGGTGCAGTAAAGTTTCAGGAATGTCTGAATTTTCACAAAAACGACAGTAATTTAAATGTTTTGAAATCAGCCTTCTCCTTGCCATTATTTCTCGTGTCGGCAGAAAGTTAAACCTAAATCGCAGATATTGTTGTCTCGTATGTGGTGCTGGGAATTTAACTAAATAGTCTGCCATAATGCGCAGCTTCTTTTTTCCAAACCATTGTTCATTGAAATCTTTGTATGCGCAGCATTTAGCTGTATTGCATATCCAGTCATATTGGAACAGTTTTAACTTGGCTCGATTAGGGTTTGTGAGGAGTGTCTCGAGCGATATACTTGCATCTGCTAGGGCGTTTAACACGCAAGTTCGCCATCTAATTGGAAAGAGATCTTGGGAATTTGCAAGATAAAACGCTACTGTGCTTAAGATGTTATTTTTAGCCAACCCTAACAAACATTTCCTAAATAGAGCGCACATTTTCCATAATAATTGTGAAAATAGTGATACCAAACCCATTTCGAAACGAATCATGGGAAGTGGGGCACAATTCGGTAATTTTAAAACAGATCTCCAAAACCGTGCTTCACATGAGTCCCATATGTTGCTTCTGATAGAGAGTTTGGTATCAACTCCATATAATAAAATTGGAACTACTTTCGTTTGATAAAAAGTCATAATGTGAGTGTATGAGAACTTACCATAACGATACACAAGTATACTAGCCTGTGATTTCAACGTGTCAAGTTTTGAATTGAGGGTAACAACATAGGCTTTTTCACTTTGTGTGTTATAGATGGGCAAGCCTAGATATTTATAGTTTTCAACATTCATTAGGGTGACCTTATTTAGGTGCCATTTATATTTTTTCGCACATGGGATGTTAACTTTTTGACAAACAACTACTTGTGTTTTCTCTAGGTTAATTATAAGATTATTTTCTATTGAGTATGCATATAGCTTATCCAATAGATTCTGTAACCCTTTAGGGGTCTGGGATAAAAGGACTAAGTCGTCCGCATATAACAACCAAGCTATGCGTTGAAGGCCCAATTTTGGTGCATCACTGATTATGTTTGCAAATGATTCACCAAGATCAAGAATAAACAAGTTGAATAAAAAAGATGCCAAAATACAGCCTTGCTTAAGCCCTCGGCCAGTAAGAATTAATTTAGAAAGCAGGCCTTCCATGGTGAGACGAACTTGGATCGAGGTATTAGTATGAAGTTCTTTTATAATGGAAATTAAAGAGGGGGGACATGAGAAACGAATTAATTTTTGATAAAGCAGATGTCGGTCAATAGAGTCGAAAGCAACCCTGAAATCGATGAAGGCCAAATATAGCAGGTTAGTCCGGACTATGCACTGTGATTTCAACATATTTAGGATCATGATGTTTGGGGCTGTTCCCAAACCTGCCACAAAACCCGCTTGAAAGGGGTCTCTCGTTTTTTAATTAGAAGCCCAATTGTTTAGGTCCCGAAGTACAATACGATTGAAAATCTTGCCCGGGGCATCCAACAAGGCGATGGGTCTGTAACTAGCTGGGTCAGACCTATTTCCTTTTTTGTAAATTGGAAGAATAATTGAACGCTTCCATGAATCCGGGACTAATTGTGTCTGAATTATATTTGAAAACATATTGTATAATATCTCAGATCAAATTTCGGGATGTTGTTTTAACGTAAAATTCGAAAGCCCATCCGGACCCGGAGCTCGAGAAGCGCTTGCTTTATTTATGAAAAATAATATATCTTCTTTGTCAAAAGTTAAAGTAAAATGGTTTGTCAATTCTGGCAGGTTTTGTTTATTTATATTTGAACATGGCATGTATAAATTTGAAAAATGTGTAATCCATGCTTGTTCTGACACATTGTTAGATTGTTGAGTTATTTGGTGATTTGTGGTCGCCTTATTAATTATCGACCAAATTTGTGAAGTGTTCTTTCCTGCTATCATGTTTAGCATTTTGGAGCTGTCATTTTGATATAAAATGGCTCGATGTGATCTTAGCCAATTTTTATAATTTGTCTTTAGTTGAGAATTGACAATGGTTCTTAAATTGGACGGCAGTTTCAAAACTTGTCGTTTTTTCGCGCGAAATAGTCTTTTTGCAGCTTCCACTACCCTATCGAAAACATGCGTAGTACGAGTGCTAGGCAACATGCATTTTTTAGCTTTGTGTTGAAAGAGTAGCATTACTTTATGATAAGGCATTTGTATCTGGGAATGCATATTGGCTTCAGAGGTTATTCTGGCATAGAATTGGTTAAATCTTTTTAAAGAAGTGTCACTCCAGCATAGACGATTACCACCATAATTAACAGTTACAAAATCTAGGGTGTTATTAATCGCCTGGACGCTTATCGAATCAATTGTATTCCAATGCATAGAGAGGCAATTATGATCACTCAGGCTTGATGGAATTACTTCAAACTTATAAACTTGTGAAATGAAGGATTGACTTACATAAATGTAATCGATTATTGCTGAGGAGTTACCTCTATGCCACGTTGGCTGAGGGGGAATATCATCTGTAAGTGATCCATTTAACATTTGAAAGTTATGTGCTTCAATGAAGTGATTCCATAATCTCAATCTATTACAAAATTTGTGATGGTCAAAGTAATGCAGATTTAAGTCCCCTGTTATAATAATATATTTTATAGTGTTGTCAAGACTCACCAGTCGCATTAAAGAATTCATGTCTCTCATAAATATATGGTCGGAAATACCAGCAGGGTTCCAATACACGTTTATCAAGGCATATATTGATTTACCAATCTTAAGTTTTATCATCTGCTGGAAACAATTTGGAGATGACCAATCTTCAGAGTCAATGAGAGGATTTTGTTTAACAGCTATGAGAAGCCCTGACGACGGTCGTCCATGATTTGATTTATGGGCTAAATTTATGTGTATATTATAATTGTCCCAAGTTGGGACACTAGTGAGCCAGGTTTCTTGAAGCGTAGCTATATCAACGTCATCAAGGCTTGAATCAACAGTATTCAGTAAATGACGAAACCCTCTCGTGTTCCAACTGGTAAGAGAGACATGAGTTCGAGGCGTAGATGTAACTAGCTAGTGCTCAATATGGGTAAGCTGGCAATTGCAAGACTTTCTAAAGCCAACTGAGGATTCCTGGGTGGCAGCTTTCTCACTGTTCCTCTCATGGGTGTCATTTAGAGGCGAGGGTTTTGTCGTCGGAGTTTTAGATGAAAAATGACTGACTTCGACGACAAAACCTAAATCATATAGATGGTTTTTAGCTGACCATATGGTATTGACAACCACTCTAGAATTTATCCACAGTTTTACTGAAGTGAGAATTTGAGTATCTTCAAACTCCACCAACTGAATATCAGTTGAGTGTATATCTTCTAATTCAGGGATTTCAGCGAAGATGGTTAGAATGGAACTGCGATTTAGATCATATTGCACATTTGGGGGTTGACGACAAGCTATGATCAATGAATGCAATGCTGGTCGTTTGAGATCATTTTTGAATATTCTTTTGTTTTGTAAAAGAACAGGGTCAGACTTGGCTGGGATCGGTTCTGATAAGACTTGTTTGTCTAGAGAGTTTGCTATGGTTGTTTCGATTAATCGTTGTAGTTGTGGTCCCAATGCTGTTAAAAGATGTGTTTCTTGGAGCGCAATGTTGATACCGGGCATTGTTTTTTCCATTAATGGTGGATCGACTACGCATGTTTGATTAATTGCCTTAATGCAGTTAAGTCCAAGAGAATTCTGGGTTAAAAGTTGATTCTTAGCAGTCCCAATTTCAGCCTCACAAGCTTGACAAGGGTTTTCTAATCTTGGGATAGATGTTTCTTGACCATAGAGAGAGGAGTTGGTAGTTGGGTCATAGTGTCTAAAATATTTTTGTGCTGGTTGGGCTGACATATATGCGTCAACTGCACATCGAATCTCCTTTCTATGTTCTTCTAATGTCTGAGAGAATCCGTGTAAAAGAAGATTTTGGTTAATTTGCTTTTCAGATTTATTTTGTGTAGTCGGTAGAGTGTACTCTGAACTATCTACAGTGATAGCCAGGTTATCTAGATTGGATTTAACATGGTGTTTAGCAGCAATGGTGGTTTTTTCTCGATCGTTATTAGCATTATCTTGACGTGCTAAAGTTTGTAAATGGTATTTTTTGGAGATTGCTTTTGATGCCAATACCATACGTTTCTGCGGGATGATTATGGACTTGACCGATCGCTTTGCCATAGAAGTACAGCAATTTTTCGGACGGACCATGTTTTTTGGTTCCATCTTATCTGTCAAGGAGATTATGCTTTTGTCTGAATCAAGGATTGAGTGAGCATTAGAGACGACAGATTCTCTCTCATGAGCGAGTGATACTGAAATTGCATCTGGTCTTTGACTTGCGTTTACAACATATTCTTCATTTGAACCAAATAGAGGTAAAGTTTTAAATTTACCAGTGCCAAGTTTTATTTGTATCTCATGATCAAGTGTTGGAGACTGTTTTTGACCATGATGATTTTTTAGAAATATGGGGGCAATTGTCCGCGGGGCCTCTTTGATTTGATTGGCAGTAGGTAGAGATGGAAAAAAAATTTTTAAAGGATTTTTTCGAAGGAAAATTGGAGCTATTTTTAAAATCTTCTGTGGAGATGTTGTAGAGAGCCCTGTGGATTGTTCAGAGGTCACTTTGGTGGTTTGCGAACTTGTTGATGTCATCAATGTTGTTTTCTTTACCCTCTCCATTTCACTGGTAAGAACCACCTCTTGATTTTGTTTATTGATTGTAATACTGTTTTTGACATTTTTTTGAGAGGTGTGCTTTTTCTTGTATTTCATATTGATGCCTTGGTCTCGTAATCTTTTTTTCCTTCTTGCTTCTTTTTTTCTTTGTTTCTTTCCTCCTGATGATGAAGATTGTTGTGGACATAGGGTGTGCATCACACATTGCTCATCATTGATGGCGGCTGGAACAATTGTTATATGTGCATTTAGGATGTTCTCGTTTTCACACTCAATACTTACATTGGCCAGTCTTCGAAATTCATCGAGAATTGACTCAGACAAAGGAGTATCGTCTAAGGGCTGACATGTGTCATTATCAGTGGTTTGAGTGAGTGAAGACGGCACTTTGATTACAGAGTTTTGCATAAGATTAAAAAGCTCCTGGAGTGAATGTTTATTGGATTCTTCTAAAGTGTTTTTAAGAGCCATGGATCTCTGTATGGCAGAGAGATCCATTCCTTGTTTTGCTGATTCTACTTTAAGTTCTTGTATTTGATGCAAAAGATTGTTGTTGATGAGATTGCAGCAACCTACCATCGCACCATCTAAAATGGCAACTTCTTTGGTTAATTCGATAAGGGAGCCTGTTTGTGACTGAACTTCTCCCTTTAGTAGTTCAAAGACAGAGACTAAGGAATTTAGAACATAGCTAAGAGCATGTAGAGTATGTGCCGAAGGACCAGATGGACTTTGAAGAGGCTCGTCCTGCAAATTTAGAACTGCAGACGAGGTATGAAGCATTTGTAAGTTGTTATCTTGGTCAGAGGATAAAGAGTCTGAACTCCCATCAGAATTTGATAGATTTAACTTCTCTATGGGATGCATGATTGTATCAGAAATTGGTGATATTGATGCAGAAGTAGCCTTAATGGATGAAGATTCACCATGAATGATCACCGGGGCAGCTTCTTTGAGAATTGTTTTTCCACCGAAGTGGTCGTCAATTTTTTTCTGTATCTTTGATGTTGTAACAGTGAATTCAAGTCCCCTTTTCCAGTTTTCAGTTAGGGGAAGACAAGCTGCATGAGTTGTGTGTGCTCTATTAGGAGTTGAGGTAGGCGACTCTAAACGAGTATGGGCTGTGATTTGTGGAGGCACTACATTAGAGGAGGATGATGGCGCAATATCTAGTTGTGTGCTCGTTGGTATATCATCAAGTATCATGGTTGAAATGATAGGTTCTTCCCATTCAGGTGTCTTCAGATCATCTCCAATCAGATTGCTACGCAGTTTCATCACTTTTAAGTATGGAGTGGTTTTAAATGAAACTTTTAAAAATGAGCACCTTGTTGAATGATTTTAATTGAAGGTAGTTAATAATAAGGGCACTTACTTCTGCTAGCTCATCCGAGTCAAGGAGTTAAAATTTCACAGTTTATTCAAGTGTCGAGATACCTTGTTTCCAAGAGGTGAGAGGTGCAGCGGGTTTGACTCTATGCCGGGACTCAATGTCTATGCCTCTCAGAGCCAAACAGCAGCAAAACAGTCCTTGTAAAAGTAAGATTGCAACGCCCTTTACTCCGCACCGGGCTTAACGCCGCAAGGGTGAACGGGGCTGCTTTTTCAGCTGTGATCAAGTCACGTGATAGGTCACGTGACCGCCGATGGGCTCCGCCTCCTCCAGGAAGCGAGCGCGGGCTGAGAAGGCAAGAGTCCCCCTGGACTCGCAGTGCCAGCCGCTGATGATGCAGGTAAGAGGTGGTGTGTTGTCAGCTGGATACTAGGTTGAAAAGAACAAAAGTAGTCGAATCGATAGCACTGATTGAAGACTCAGAGAATAAAGGGAATTTAGGTTCAAAGAGGAGAGAGTTGTACTCGATTCCAAATCTTTGCCTAATTGCTTAGCACAGATGTCAGATCTAAGGTTATCTAAGGTTTCGCCAGCTGTGACGGTAAAACATTTACTACTCAAGTGTCCAGCTAACAAAACACAGCGGACACCGTTTCAAGCCCTCCAGTCACATATGAGATCGACAATAGGCAAGAGGAAATCATCCAAATTGCCCACTTCCGGATGCCAATAGATGTTCAGCAGTAGGACTCGTAGCTCATTAGTTGGGCACTCCAACTCTATTGCCAAGATACCATACGGTAGGTTAGCAATTTGACATGCTATTCAAGAGGCAGATTGTAAAGCAGTCAATAGTCCACAATGGGGCCTACCTTTCCCACTATATTTTGCGGGTTGACAAAAAATCTGGTACCCATCGAGAACAGGGTTGGAGATGAGCCAGGTCTCCTGTAATAGTATACACTCAGCAACCTGCACAACTTGTAGAACTGCCAAGTTTGTGTAGAGGTGCGAGTGCCCCCTGGTATTCCACAAGATAAACTTTAAGTCCCTATTTGCTTTATTAGCAGGGAGCTGGCAGTTTCAATGTTGAAACACCAAATTGCTGGTTAAAGTAGGCACGCGAATGGTGGTGGCTCTTTCCAGTCGTGTGCCCACATCTTGGTTTCCCTCCTTCTACCTTTTAAGATAAGTGGTGAAAGGATTGGTTAACTCTGGAATGGTGTCAACGTCTTCCTGTTCCACTCTATGTTGGGCCACAGGAAAAGCCCAGATTCAGGAGTGTAACTCTTTTAGCCAAAATTAAATCAAGCACCAATTTTGAACGGAGGTGAATGTGTACACTTGATTCATTGGTGCGAAGGAAATTAGGGATGAGAGAAGGTGCCAAACACACATACCATGTCCATTTCTGGAGTTCTCACTGAACGAAGGATAGGATCCAAGTATCCTGAAACTAAGAAGCAGAGTAGAGGATGTAAGTGATTTCAACCTGGCACTCCACCTAAGTCAATGCCTAGCGTGTGATGCACAGCTGGAACCCTTAATTATATATTTTGTCTATAAGTTCTTTTATTTCTGAATGATGTACCCTTATATCACGCCCCTCTCTTTGAATCCCCCCCGGTCTCACTGAACCAGGCTGTTTTGCAAAGTTAAAAGATTTATTGTATGAATTTGAACAAGATATATATCACACTTTTATGAATTTGAACAATATATATGACAATGCATTACTTACCGTAAAAGCATTTCTGATGGTTGTATCTGCTTAGATTCACATGCTGTGCATAGGTCCGACATCCAGTGGTCACTACGGAGTATTGCATTTTGTTTTTCGTAGTCGAAAAAGGGTACGTCGACAAGGCGTGTCTGTAACACTATCCCTATAGTGACGTGCGTTGTACCCACAATCCCTCACGCGTCGAGGTCCCTCTGTTTGTATTTTTCTGCCCTGAGGGAGCCTTCTAGACGTGAGTGAGTACAGAAGAGAGAGATATAAAAGGAAGTCTATGTTCCTTCCATCCGAGCAGGGAGGAATGGTGGGCGCATGTGAATCTAAGCAGATACAACCATCAGAAATGCTTTTACGGTAAGTAATGCATTGTCTTCTGATGTTTGTTAATCTGCTTAGAATCACATGCTGTGCATAGACTAGCGAGCAGTACCCGGAGTTGGCGGTGGGTTATGAGAAGGAACAGTAGAGAAAAGATGTCTTAATACTGCCTGTCCCACCTGGGAGTCAGATCTTGAGTGTGCATCTAGACAGTAGTGTTTTGTAAAGGTGTGCACAGAACTCCAGGTAGCCGCTTTGCAGATGGACTCAAGGGGAACATTTGCAATGAATGCTATGGATGCCCCAGTGCCTCGAGTGGAATGTGCTCTTGGCTTGAAGGGTAGTTCTCTCTTAGCAAGAGTGTAACAGAGAGTGATGCATTGTACAATCCATCTAGATATAGTGGACTTAGAGACTGCATCTCCTTCTCTTCCTGCTGCCACCGAGACAAAGAACTGATTAGTCTTTCTCAGTGATCTGGTTCTTTCCATGTAGAACATGACAGCTCTGCGTACATCTAGTGTATGCAGACTTTTTTCTCCCAAGTTGGAAGGGTTTTGAAAGAACGTTGGTAGTTCTATAGATTGGTTTACATGAAATATAGAGATGAATTTTGGTGCAAACCTTGGGTGTGTGCGAAGAACCACCTTATCCTTGTGAACTGATACGAAGGGGTCTAATACAGAAAGAGCCTGTAGTTCACTTACTCTCCTAATGGAGGTGATAGCTATTAGGAAAGCAGTCTTAAGAGTGAGGTATTTAAGAGTTGCCTTGTGCATGGGTTCGAAAGGAGTGCCCATGAGTCTAGAAAGTACCACGTTTAAGTCCCATCCGGGAGCTGGGCTAGCTATCAGGGGGTGTATTCTCTTTACCCCTTCCATGAAGGCCTTTATAACTGGTATCTTCCACCACGACACTTTAAGTTGGGAAGTGGTGTATGCAGAAAGTGCCGCTAGGTGGACTTTAATGGAATTAAACACTAGACCTGAATCCAGTAAATGGGTCAAGTACAGAATAATGTTAGTGGCAGAGCAGTCAACCGGGTTGATGTTTTTACTTCTACACCAGATGACAAATCTTTTCCACTTGCTAGAATAGCAGTGGCGAGTATTAGGTTTTCTGGCTTCCCTGAGGATGTCCATACATCTCTGAGGGAGATGTAAATGTCCAAATTCTATGATCTCAGGAGCCAGGCTGCTAAGTTCATGGTCTGAGGGCATGGATGCAGTGTCCTGCCCTTGTCTTGTGACAACATGTTGTACGGGCAAGGAAGTTTCATTGGGGGAGATAGGGACATCTCCATCAAGTGAGCGAACCATGGCTGCCGGGCCCACATTGGGGCCACCAGTATCATGGTCACCTGCTCTTGGTGCATCTTGTGCACCACCTTGTTGAGGAGGGGAGTCGGGGGGAAAGGCGTAAACAAATCTCCCTGACCATTGAATCAACAGACCGTTCCCCTTGGACTGGTTATGGGGGTACCTGGAGGCGTAACTTTGGCATTGTGAGTTCTCCAGGGTTGCGAACAGGTCTATTTCCGGGAAACCCCATTGCGTGAAGACGTTTAAGACGATGTCTTCTTGCAATTGCCATTCGTACTCTTTGGGTAGGGGGAAGTCTCTGCTGAGTTTGTCTGCTAGCAGATTGAGTTCCCCTGGTACATGTTGTGATAGTAGGAACATGTTGTGTTTGAGAGCCCACTTCCATATATTCTGGGACAGCTTGGACAGTCCTGGAGAGTGAGTGCCCCCTTGCTTGTTGAGATAGTACATGGCTGTGGTGCTGTCTGTGAGGACCATCACTGTCTTTCCTTGTAAGTGTTCCTGAAAGGCTTTCAGTGCTTTGAACACTGCTAATAGTTCCAGCAGGTTTATATGTTTGGATGCTAAGCTCGGAGTCCACACTCCGTGAGCAGTCTGATGGGATAGGTGAGCCCCCCATCCTGTAAGGGATGCGTCTGTGGTTAGAGTGGCTTCCACTGTGGGTGTGGCAAAAGTTTTCCCTAATAACAGGTTTTCCTTTGTCCACCACCGTAGCGAGAGAACCAAGGCCTGCGAGACCACCACTAGATCGTCCCATTGTCCGCTGGCCTGACACCACTGGCTGTAGAGCCACTCTTGCATTGGGCGCATGCGCAGGCGCGCGTTAGGTACCAAATAAATACATGACGCCATCATCCCTAGCATACGCATTGCTTTGCGTACCGTAACCTCTCGACCTGCCACATAATGGGGGATCTGAAACAGCATGTTTTGGACCCTCTCGTTGGAGGGGAAGACGAGGCCGTCCTTTGTTCGAATTAGAGCCCCTAGGAATTGTTTGATTTGGCTGGGGTCTAAGCTGGACTTCTTTTCGTTGATGGAGAAGCCCAGTTGGGACAAAAGGTCTACGGTCCTTTGGGTATTGGAGAAGCATGTTTCGTAAGAATCCCCTGTTATGAGCCAGTCGTCGAGGTACGGGTAAACCGGGATGGATAATCTGCGCAGGTGGGCCGCTGCCACTGCCAGTACTTTCGTGAATACCCTTGGTGCAGATGCTATCCCGAAGGGTAGTACTCTGAACTGGTAGTGTTTGTTCTCTATCTTGAACCGGAGGTATTTTCTGTGCGCTGGCAACATTAAAATATGAAAGTATGCATCTTTCATGTCTAGTGTTGTCATGTAATCCCCCTGTGATAACAGTGGGATTACATCCTGCAAGGTTACCATACGAAACTTTTGGGGTTTGACAAAATTGTTCGCTGGACGCAGATCTAATACAGGGCGCATGGTTAAATCCTTTTTGGGTACAAGGAAGTACACTGAATAAATACCTTCTGTTACCCGCGATAGGGGGACAGCCTCTATAGCTTCTTTTTTCAGTAGCTCTTCTACTTCTTGAAGAAGAATAGTGAGGTGTTCCGGTGTCATGCGCCGGTTCCGTGAGGGTCTGTATTTTGGGGAACCGTTGAATTCGATGCAGTATCCGTGGGCTATGGTGGATAATACCCAGCGGTCTGACGTTATTCCCTCCCATGCTGAAAGGAACGATGTTAGCCGGCCCCCGACCGGTGATGCATGGGAGGGGACCCGAATCTTTGGGTCATTTGTTGGTATTGGGCGTGGGGCCTTTTGGACTGGAGCCGCGCCCTCTTCCTTTGCCACGACGCTGGCCTCTTTGACTGAACTGGGTGCTTTGGTTAGAGGGCCAGTTGGTAGCAGAGTAAAATCGTTGTTGGCTTTGCTGCTGGCGTTGGCCACGAAAGGAGCGTCTATTGCCATAGCTGCGTCTGTTAGGTGGCCTAGAAATTTGGTCAAGAGTCTTGATGGTATCAAACTCCTTCTTCGCATGTTCTAGGGCCTCATCAACTGCTTTTCCAAACAGATGTGTTTGCTCTATGGGCTTATTTATTAGGGAAGCCTGGGTTTCTGGCTTAAATCCCGAATTGCGCAGCCAGACATGGCGTTTGAGAAGTATTCCCTCTGCTTCGCTGCGCAGCTTGCTCCACTGTGCATCTGCGTAGCTAGCTAATAGGGAATTGTTATTCGCAATCCTAGTTGAGAAGGCGGCGGAGGTCGTGATTCTCTTCCCAAGTGCATAGAGCTTCTTGCCCTCTTTGTCAGGTGGTGCCTCACTAGTAGATAGTGGTACCCCCGCTCTCTTTCTTGCGTTAGTAACTACCAGAGAGTCCGGAATAGAATGTCCCCTGATGTACAGAGGGTCCGAAGACGAAGGGCTGAAGAGCTTTTCTATCCGAGGGTTGACCCCTCTGACTAAGGCCGGATTGGAAAGGGAAGGAGTTATTCTTCTCTTTATAGAAGCCAGGAGTGGAATGGACTGACTGACCGGGGCTTTTTCTTTGATAACTTTTTCTACAAAGTCTATGTCCGGAAGAGTCTCCCCTGTGTCTCATGTTCTTCCTCTCCACCTAAACACTCCTCATCTTCCTGGAGGTATTGCTCCTCTTCGGTGAGGTCATATGCATCTGTAGAAGGGGGAAACAGCCTAGGAATCTTGACCCTAGGGTCATCCTGGGTCCATTCCCTTGGTCTTTTGGGTGTGGGTGGGTTTTGGCTACCCAAAGACCTCTCCATCTTTTCCATACAAGAATGGAGTCTTTCCATGGTCTCATGGGGAACCCCTGAATAGTCTAGAGGGGGGAAATCAGTGTTATCACCTTCAAAACACTTCGAACGCTCCCACAACGTCGACGAAAGGTT
The DNA here is from genome assembly GCF_040938575.1 of Ambystoma mexicanum. Classification (NCBI taxonomy): domain Eukaryota; kingdom Metazoa; phylum Chordata; class Amphibia; order Caudata; family Ambystomatidae; genus Ambystoma; species Ambystoma mexicanum. Next base: position 446,662,624 of record NC_090930.1, read on the forward strand.
TCCGTCGCCCCCAGAAAAGCCCTCCGGTAGTTCAGAAGTGCCTTTAGATGAATGGGGCAGTTCCTGGCTACTTTTGTGCTTTTTCGGCGTTTCTATTTCCTTGGGTGCGGTATTCGACGTCTGTTTCGTCGTCCGCTTACGTTTATCCTCGGAAACCATTCTCGCCAGACTCTCGACGACGAGTTCGTCAGTCGAGGGTTCTGGAGTCGGCGTTGCCTGCGCTGCGCGTTGTTTTTCGACGGCCGCTCTATGGAGCGTTACGTCGGATGTTTTTGAGGTAGCGCCCGTGTTAGATGAAAGCCCAATCGCTGGTCGCGGCTGCGTTTGCGGGTGGGGCTTGAGACCCTTGCGGTCTGAGGTCGACGCCGGAGTGCCCTGCATCCCCTTCGGCGCTGGTGGATCCTTCGTCCTCGACGAAGAAGAGCCGTGGGTTGTGTGCTTAGGCCTATGGGGTCTGTGTGCGTCCTTGTCGCCGGGGTGTTCATCCCCATAAGCAGGGCGTGAGCAGAGCCCGTCGGGGCCGGGGACGGATGTCGAGGAGCGCGAGCGCTCCTTCTGGGGGTTAATGACTTCCGTAACGGACGTCGAGTTATCACCCTCCTCGTCACTTTCTGTAACAGCGGCAGCGGGTGAGGAAACTGACTTCGACATAGCGTAGTCCGCCCACCTTTTAACTTTCCGTTCTTTAAGTGTTCTTGGTTTCAAGAGCTTACAGGCCGCACAGCTGTCCTCTTTATGATCGAGGGGCAAGCAACGATTACAGAGCTTGTGTTTGTCCTTCCAAGTGTATTTGCCCCTACAGCGTGGGCAAAACTTAAAAGGTGTCCTCTCCATAGCTGAGGCAATAAAAACTGGTGATAACAACCCCAAGGGAAAGATAGGGGAGAAAGAAAGACATTCTCGACGAGAAGAAAAAAGTTTGAACCCCCACTCTTCCTACTGTATGTTGGCCGGCGAGGCCTGGCCACGTGTTCGGCAGCGCCGAGGGATCTCCTCCGTCTCTTCCCCTCCGTCGAAAACTTGCACGGCGGAGAAACAGCTTCACAGCTAACGTCGAGGGGAGGGATCTTTACAATAAGTATATATTAAGGACCGAGGTCCGTAGTAATTGTTTTGCAATGTCTCTCTAGGAGCTCCGCGTAAGGCGACCATAAGCTGGGCGGAAAAAAACAATCTGAGGGACCTCGACGCGTGAGGGATTGTGGGTACAACGCACGTCACTATAGGGATAGTGTTACAGACACGCCTTGTCGACGTCCCCTTTTTCGACTACGAAAAACAAAATGCAATACTCCGCAGTGACCACTGGATGTCGGACCTATGCACAGCATGTGATTCTAAGCAGATTAACAAACATCAGAAATATATATATATATATATATCACACTATTAATATTTATACAATGATCACCATCGGGTGATATTACTATCAACAATCTCTTTAATCAGGATGAATATGGATAAGAAAACAATGCAGCATAGAATAATACTTGATATGGATAGGAAAACAAAGCAATGTCACTTGTTCCCCCCCCTGTACACTACTCAATCCCCCCTAATATGCAAGATGAAGAGATGAAGGAGAGAACGCAGGTTTCAGGAATAAACAATCTCAACCAATGCACTTTCAATCCCAGTATCCCACCCCCAGCAAGCAGAGAGAAACAGGAATGATTTCAAAACAGTACAAATGCTTTTGAATGTGGCTTGCAATGAATGGGAAAAAAACATCACTGGAAAATGGATTTAATTCTCTAAATTGGATTCAAAACTAGTGGGAGCCACTTTGTGTAGTTTCAGGTAAACACTAGCAATGATGATTGAATAACTAGCAGGTTGAAAACTGAATTCTGAGGTCGGATGCAAAGAATAGCTGTTTTACACATGATGAAATTGAGCCAAATGCAAATTCACGGCAAACTTTTCAGCGTGCGAGAAATGCGAATGCGGGAAAACTATAAGAGTTGGAATGCGTTTGAAAGCTGAGGATGTTAGCTTCAATTTGACACTTAAATTTCATTTCCAGCATGTACGGTATGGAAGTTAGAGGTTTTAGTCGAGGTCGATTTTTTTCAGAAAGAGTCAAGATTTTCAAATGAAAGATGCGCTTTTGAAATTACAAAGAGAAATTTCTGTACACTAGGAAGTCTATGAAGCCACAAGCTACACGACAGCACAGCGACCGATCCAGTGACGCCCCCAGATGGTTTCTACCTGCCGAGACGCTTGTCTTTCTTCAGCAAATATATTAGCGCAAAGATATTATCACTACAATTAACAAAGGACTACATGGGTAAGGGAAAGATTCAGAAAAGACAAAAGAGATTCTACAATGCAGTTCTGGATATGATAGAATGTTTTGGTTTGGATTACTTAAGGATAAAATATTGGCTATGGACAATTCTATGCTAGATACTCAACTATGGTTTGAAATAGGCCTGTCAAAGATCTGGTCAAAGGTTTTGGACTGGAATTCTGCTAGCCCACTGGACAGAATTCAGGCGCTTGGTTCTGCACGTAGCACGGCACTGCGGACACTGCACGGCCTTTGGTCTGGATCTGACGGGTTGGTTCTGGGTTGCAGCTATCAGGTTACAGCTCTGCTCTACTGGTTTGGATCTCTGGGTTCTAGCAAGAGTTCTTGGCAAGAAGCAGCAACAGCCCAGCCTGTCATGATCTCTGCTTCCAAAAGGTCAGGGTTTTCCCAACTCCCTTGGAAGCAGATCCATAACCCAGGTTCCGAGTGCCAACCAGTCCCAATTGGGACCTTTTGGACCCAGTCCTGGCGCCAGTGGCACCAGGCTCATAAATCTGCCCAGTCCCAGCGCTGGAAGCGCCGGGCTCATAATGCTTGGGTGGACTTACCTGCAGCAGACCATGCTGCTTACTTGCCTGCCAGTTGAGCCTCTGATCCTCTTCTGTTTGGAACTACTTTTCCTGTTGGGTGGGGCAGGAGCCACTCCCTAGGTTCAGAACACTGGAACTCTTCTGGAAAGCAGGAACTCTTTTCTTACCTAGGCGTGGCTGTGGAAGGAGACACCTAAGCACTACAGGAGGCTATTTAAACCACACCCGATGGATGAATCTTGCTTTGCGTTATTCTGCATCCTCTGCAGCAGAACGCTCATCGTGTCTTCTGCATCTGATCCTGGGCCTAAGGAAAAAGGCTTACCATCCTGAATCCAGTCTTCAGCAACACCTACAAAGACAAGAAAGAACAGGTTAGCATTACGGTCTTCAGTGACAGCGCTTCACTTACCTGGTCCATCGGCTGTCACCAACGCCTCGCGCTGCATTCCGGCATCTGAAAGACAAAAGCTTACCAACTCTTCGCACGCTCCGGAGGCCTTCGGCGCTGCATCCCGCATCTGAAAGACAAAACAAGGTGCGTTTAAAGACATTGGGGAACTTTAATACTCACGTGCCATTACTCCTTTCCACATCTAACCCAGTGGGTATTCCGGCACCCTGCAGCCGCTCCGAACTTGTACCTGCAAAATAAAAAGACAGTTAGAGCGCATCGTGAAGCAGACAACAAGCGCTTACTTACGTGCTTCCAGGCGCTTCTATTCATCACACGGGCTCCATCTTCAACTCACTTCAGCCCGTCATCCGCCATCGCCGGAACCCTGCAAAACAAGAGACATCATTACTAAAGACTTTTAAAGACATTAGAATTACTCGAAACTTACCGTTCGTGCAGTAAACGACGGACAGCAGTCCTCTGAAGTCAAGAGGCCTGCTCCCCTTATCCAGTGAAGAAACTGGTTACAGCACCCTGCCCCGAGGCAGATGGAGAGCACGGCGTTCACTTACCTAAGGTGAGAGCGTTAACCTTTGGGGGTTCTACAGGAGAAGAGAAAGGGAAGAAGAGAGAGACATTCAATAACTCAGTTCATTAATCCCATATTTTCTATCTGCAGACATCTTACCCTTCGAGTCAGACATACAGTGCACAGAGGTCCAGCCCAAAGAGCCAGCCGTGTGTTACACATCACCTTTGAAGATACGGTATACGCCCAGTCAAGACCGGCGCCTCTACGGGAATCAGGTGAGCGTTACACAGCCGGGCTTTTCAATTTTTGGTGTGCCCCTTGGAAGTCTGGGGTAAAATCAGGTTTCAAGATTTTAAAGGCCAAGCTGAGAAGGGTTCAGCTTTGGAATTGGGCCTTCTGCTTTCAGAATTCTGGAGTCTTGGATATGGATTCTTCTTGCAAAGTGTTTCGCCAGTAAATCAGTTGATGGGTGAATCTGTGCGTCTCTCTGGGTCCTAAGCGGTCTCTATTTATGTATTTCCCAAAGGGGTGGGTAGGCTGAATTATACTAGGCACACCCTCTAGGAATCCTATTGGTTAGAGTCGTTCCCCTCTCCTGATTTGAGAAGGAACACATGGTTTCATGATGTGGCATTTTACAATCCAGGGAGTACCTCTCCTTTTTTTCAGTACAGTCAATCTATTTTTCACATAAATCATATTTACAATATCACCAACTCGCTAATAATACATATTCACATCACAGATTTAGTAGAGCACATATCCGCCCGAGTCCCACTCAGTGAGAGCTTCGGTTCAAATTTAACAGTGTTTCGCGCTTTTGGTTGGGTACTCAGTGTCAGATTATCCACATTTTTCTCCATACATGCGCATGACATCTGGGCATAATCCTGTGAAGTTTCATATTTTTAGCATTATCACAATTGCTACAACATCAACATTTCCGTAGTCGTGCCTCTGAACATCGCAGAATAGTTTCAAACTGTGAGCAGAATTTTCATGTTAACCTCCAATTTACAGATTTTACAAATTTTGCACAGTTTTCTATGAGTCTTTTTCAAAAAGATATTTTCTACAGTTTCAGATACACAAATTTCTCTGGTCCCGCCCCAAGGGTTTGCTGGGCCTAGAGCAGTCCAGGGCTCTCTTCCTGCTGGCAGTTGGTTTCTGTTGACACCTGAATTTGCATTCCCTTTCAGTCCAGGAAGCCTATTGTCTCTTCCCAGAAAAGCAGAGCAACATCCACTCCTCCTTTCATTAACATATAAAGGATGGTGCCTGGGTAGAGAGCAAAAGGAAGGCACCCTTTGTTTGAGCAAACTGTGGAATGTTCTTTTGAAGTCCAGTGTGGCTGGCCTCAGTTCACTGTAAAACACTTTGTTCAAAATTGTCTTTTGCTAAAATAAACCTTAGATTTTCAACAAATATACACACATCTTAATTCCAGTCTTTTTAAAACCTAGAAATTGAATTGTAGCAACCTATATTGCTTTTGATGGCAAGTCTCTTCTTTTCCACAATTTGATCTCAATGTACAAGTTTAAACTACAGGTTAAGCAAGTGACAGCTTTGACACAGGCGAGCGGCGGTACCGCGCCCATATCTGACCAGTTTTTCCAGGCAAGCACCCTTTTGAATGGGGGTTTATTTTTGTGATGAAAGGTGCTTCTCCTGACATTGTGCTTATGGGGATTCCTTGAATAAGGTGATGGTGAACACCCCACAAGGATGTTGGATCTTCTCTGCTGTTTGGGGAACATGATTTTGCAATTTCAACAGAAAAACAGATTTTAAAGCACTTCTGGGTTTTCCTGGCAATGCAGCACTGCCTTTTCTGGTAATTCCATGTCAGTCTATGGGCAGCCCAATGACAGGTTTTGGCAGTGTGGTCTCCTGTTTTCCCACTGACATAGGCAAAATGGATTGCAGCCTATTTTTCCAGTTCCCTTGCGCACTTCTCAGAGATTTTTAGCGCACGTCGGGCTTTTTGGCGGCCATTCTGTTTCTGATGAAAGCAGCACACAGTGATGTTGCAGGGCAGAGCGTAGTGGGTCAGAACATCCCACAAGCAACCGCTGGTGACCGGCTGGAAGGTTTGGCACCCTGAGCCTGTTGCCGTCCCGTGGGACCCCTCTGCATCTGGTTGTCCCAGAAGGTCTGCAGAGACGCTTGGACCCATTGGAATAGTGGGACCAACTATTCTCGTCACCTTCATCAGAAACTGCAAGTAAGCCTTCTCGGAATTGTCCCTGGGTCAACAAGTGGGCTGACTAGCTTACGCAGGATCTTTGCTCTGTCACCGCCACCGTTTCGAGGAGGCCCTTGAAACTTGGTACCCCGTACGCTGTTTGTTCACAGCACTCTCACACCGAATTTCATACACTTGGTGTTCCCAAGTCTGGAGTAAATTGAGTGCGCCAAAACCGTACACACGGTTACCATGTCGCCCAGCCATGGTGATAAACTTCGCAAGTTCATTGCAGCTGTGGTCTTCTGTGCCCTGAAGCCTGCTACAGCAGAACTGGCCTGATCCATCCACCAGGAATGGAGAAATTGCCACTGTCCCATTTGGGAATCAACGCTGTATCTTCGTCGCTGAAAGCCGCAGAGCCAAGAGATTGCTGCATTTGAACCTGCAACCGAAGCGGCGCGACTGCCAAAGTTTGGTCCGGAGTGCGCCTGGGGTCGGTGAGTAATTGCAACCCTTACCGGTGGCCCCTAGCACATCAATCCATTTTTACGCACAAGTGGCCCCTAAGGGCCCCTCTCCTTTCCTCTGCTAGTGCGAACGAGCAAACTATTCCCGAACTCAAACCTGTTCTGCCCTGTTGGGGAGACCCTCCACGAATAGTGGGTACTTATTCTGCATCACCTCACCCACCTTCCTGAGCTGCTACAGACCCTTGAAGAGACCCCGTTTTGACCATCTGCATTACCGCGCGCGCCAGCATTGCAAGTACATTTGAGCAATAGGCTCCACTCTTCTTAGATATTGGACTGCCTTTCACTTAAACCAGAAAAATGTATATCCTCACCTTCCGCACTCACTGTCAAATGGAACCTGAAACCAGTTGTATAAAAAACACCTTACGGCTTGGTTAATTTGTAAGAAGTTGTAAGCAGGGTTGTTAACCTCACATGACTTACAAAAACAAGCTGTTGAGAAACATTGTTTTAACACACTTTGATATTGTGACAAAAAAGTATAAATTTGTTAACTTCACAAATATACGTACTCCAAAAAATTTGTATACCCTCATGTAACACACAAAATTGATTTCAGAGTCCTGAGCTGACTACTCCTAAAACTTACAATAACGTTATATAACACACAAAAGTAACTGGAAGTCATCATCTGACTCAATGACTACCATTTGCGAAGGTATTGTGAAATCACGTATTAAACTCAAAACAAAGGTTTACAAAAAGCCGCTGCCATCACTTGTTTCAACCCACTGGGGTCATCCACAGGGCGTAGAAATGTTATTGTTATTCTGGAACATGTAATGCCTAAATGACATGGTCATACACTATAGAGTATGTTAATGGTACATGCACAAAAATACATTCTATTACACATGCGTGTGAACATAGAGGAAGAAAGAAAAGAGGGAGGGGAAAGAAAGAAGGGAAAGGTTGTTTAGTAAAGGTTATATATGTCTACAGGTGAATCATTAAACTGAAATAAAGTCTCTTTGAAATTAAGAACTGTCTTGTAGTGTAAAATGATACAAATGCAAATACAACATAATATACATGCTAAATCATGTATCTGTCACTCATTTCGAAAGATAAGTCGAAAACATTCATGCTATGCATGCATTTTCTGTCAATGCAATAGAACAAAAATAATTTAATTGTAAATTGCGATGGATTGGAGGTAACGTTTGCAATTTCACCCAGACCACAGAGATCATTAACAGTCTTGACACAAAACCAAAGGTCAATACCTGCATAAATATGCTGAAGAATGCAGAATGTTAACGTAGAACTCAGAAAACGTCACTTTATATCCAAGTCTGACTTCTTGAATTAACTTAAGATTTCCTGAAAAGTGGATGGAATATAAAGTATATTTAAAGTACAAACCCTCGGATATATGTACGTATATATTCAAATATTATGTCTTTGATAGACTAGCATGTTTGTGCATAGAGGATACTTGAGGCAAGCACAGTATATACATTAGATATACGCAAATTATAATGTCTTACCTGCCAGATGGCAGAAGGAAGTTCAAATGGAATGCGATATGGTATGTGATTGATATGATGAACAATAAGGTTGTTTGCCTAAATTGGTATCGCTGGATTGAGACTGGACTGGTTTGTGATCATCTGTAAAGGTGATAGTGTGAAAGATGAGTGCATTGTGGACAGGTCCAGTAATCCTCAAAGGCTTGAGAGATGAACATTACCATGCCGCCGTGCGTATTCGTTGGAGGCTTGTGAAAATGGATAAATAAAAACTCACTGCGTTGTCGCTTGGTTTCGTCTGACTATTGTTTCCTGCTTAAATGCAGAGTGTGAGTGCCGCTCGGCTTTAGAGCAGGGGGCGCAGTCGCCTTCTGCCCGTGACTGATGTGTGAAACTGCTAAAGTCACGTGATTAGTCACATGATGTATACTGGTTGCCGTGGCAACCATATCGCGTGCATGAGGAAAAACAAGACACATTGCATGTGATTTCTTAGTGTTGCAAGTAAAAGACTGGGTCAAAGTCGGCCAATTTTATTAGGATTTGCTGGCAAGGTTGTTGGCGTTATAGCGGGTGATATTAGTTCAGGTAAATTGGCTACTGCCCATACCCATTGTTTTTTTAAATGGAATCCAAAACCGACCTGTGTCTGGGTGAAGTTCCAAAATTGTTATACTGGGATTCAATTTAACACCCAGAATCTGGTAAGTCAACAGAAATCACCTACCTGTGTATATTTGGATTTGTCTGTTGGAATAAAGACACAAAACCAAGGAGGGAATATAAATTTGAAATGCATCTATTGCCATATTGCATTCCCATCCACATTACTAGAAACCAAAACTCGGTTTCGTAAACCAATCATGCATGTGCTAGGTTTCATAAACCTTAATGGTGTAAAGTGGCATGCAAAACAGATGGACCTTGAGGAATCTCCTCAAACTTATCTTTCCAAATGAGTGACAGATACATGATTTAGCATGTATATTATGTTGTATTTGCATCATTTTACACTACAAGACAGTTCTTAATTTCAAAGAGACTTTATTGCAGTTTAATGATTCACCTGTAGACTTATATAACATGTACTAAACAACCTTTCCCTTCTTTCTTTCCCCTCCCTCTTTTCTTTCTTCCTCGATGTTCACATGCATGTGTAATAGAATCTATTTTTGTGCATGGACCATTAACATACTCTATAATGTATGACCATGTCATTTAGGCATTACATGTTCCAGACTAACAATAGTATTTCTACGCCCTGATGACAACACCAGTGGATAGAAACACGTGTTGGCGGCAGCTTTTTGTAAACCTGTGTTTGGAGTTTGTTAATACGTGGTTTCACAATACCTTTGCAAATGGTAGTCATTGAGTCAGTGTATGACTTCCAATTTCTTTTGTGTGTGTGTTATATGAGGTTATACAAAGTTTTTGGAGTACGTACGTTTGTGAAGTTAACAAATTTATACTTTTTTGTCACAATATCACATTGTGTTAAAACGAGGTTACTCAACAGCTTTTGTAAGTCATGCGAGGTTAACAAACCTGCTTACAACTTCTAACAAATTAACCAAGCCGTAGGGTGTTTTTGATAACTGGTTTCAGATTCCATTTGACAGTCAGCGTGGAATGTGAGGATATACATTTTTCTGGTTTAGGTTTCAAGGTGACCGTGAGAAGTCACCTGTTTTCCTCATTACTGCAGCACACTTTCCTATTGCTCGCTCATTTGTATTCACAAGTGGTTGCGCACATCCAGTATAAGGTTTCTCAACCAAAATTCTTACACGCCTTTCAGTTAGGACTGTGTTGGATGCAGAAGTGACTAAAGACTATTTGCACTGCCTGTTCACTTCCCCTTTTAGGTTGTGGACCCATTTCGTGCATTAACCCTTTAGACCCCATTGGTCTTGTATAGGATACATTACTCGGCGTAATCGTATTTCTGATGCTTGTATCTGCTTAGATTCACATGCTGTGCATAGGCCGACATCTAGTGGAAGCTGCGGAGTATTACAGTTTGTTTTTCGAAACTCGAAAATGGGCGTCGACACAGGGCGTGCCAGTAATACTATCCCTAGTGTGACGTCCACTTTACCCATGATCCCTCACGCGTGTATGACCCTCAGATTGTATTTTTTCTGACATGAGGTAGCATGAGGAGAAGCGCGAGTACAGATAATCCAAGCAGATAGATAGAAAGGTAAGACTACAAGCATGCGCCTTCTCTAAGAGGGGAGGAAGGGTGGGTCGCATGTGAATCTAAGCAGATACAAGCATCAGAAATATGATTACAGTGAGTAATGTATCCCTTCTGTGGCTTGTGGAATCTGCTTAGATCACATGCTGTGCATAGATTAGCAAGCATTACCTGAAGGAGGTGGGATGTGAGAAGGGTCATGAGCAAATAAATGTCTTAGAACCACTTGTCCCACTTGTGAATCTGTCTTGGGATGAGTGTCAATGCAGTAGTGCTGAGTAAAAGTGTGAATAGAGCTCCAAGTAGCTGCTTTGCAAATGGTGTCAAGGGGTACATTTGCAATGAAAGCCAGAGTGGCCTCAATGCCTCTTGTAGAGTGGGCCCTAGGCGTGAAAGGCAGAGTCTTTTCAGAAAGTGAGTAACACAGCTGGATACAGTTAATAATCCACTTACAGATGGCACCTTTAGAGACGCGATCCCCCTCTCTGCCCGTAGCTACGGAGACAAAGAGCTGATCTGTTTTCCTAAGCGGTCTGGTCTTGTTTACATAGTAGAGGACCGCCCTACACACATCTAGTGTGTGTAGTTTCACCTCAGCCGAGCTTTGTGGGTCTTGGAAGAAAGCCGGACGCTCGATGGACTGGTTCACGTGGAATTCCGAAATAAACTTAAGTGAGAACCTAGGGTGTGTGCGTAAAACCAGTTTATCTTTATGGACAGTAAAGAAGGGATCTTGCACTGACAGAGCCTGAATTTCACTGACTCTTCTTATAGATGTAATTGCTACTAAGAAGGCCGTTTTGTAAGTCAGGTGTTTGAGTGAGACTGCTCTTGTGCATGGGCTCGAAAGGGGGGCCCATCAGCTTAAATAGCACCACGTTAAGGTCCCATCCTGGTGGTGGGTTTGAAATAGGAGGGTGAAGTCTCTTTACTCCTTCCATGAAGGCTTTAACTACTGGTACTTTCCACCACGACACCTTGTTATAGGAAGTGGTGTATGCCGACAGGGCTGCCAGGTGTACCTTCAGTGAGTTAAAAACAAGTCCTGCATCCAGCAGGTGGAGCATGTATGTAACAATAGTGGAAGGAGTGCAATCAACTGGGTTGATTTGTTTATTCTGGCACCAGATAACAAATCTCTTCCATTTGTCAAAATAGCAGTGCCTCGTGTTTGGCTTCCTAGATTCTTTCAGGATGTCCATACACCTTTGTGGTAAATTGAGATGTCCGAACTCTATGACCTCAGGAGCCATGCTGCCAGGTTCATTGAGTTGGTTTGAGGATGCACTGTTTGACCCTGGTGCTGGGACAGTAGGTTGTACCAGGCCGGAAGTTTGATCGGTTCGCACACGGCTAATCTGCGCAAGTGTGGGAACTACGGTTGTCTCGCCCACATGGGAGCAACCAGGACGAGCGTCATCGACTCTGTTCATCTTGTTGACCACCTTCCTGATGAGGAGTTGGTGGAAAAGCATACACAAACATTCCTGACCAGTTCATCCACAGGGCGTTCCCCTGGGAGTCTGGTTGGGGGAACCTGGATGCAAATCCTGGACATTGTCTGTTTTTGCTTGTGGCAAATAGGTCTACCGTGGGGAAGCCCCACTGAGAGAAGATATCTTGTACGACTCCTCTATGTAGACACCATTCGTGTTCTTCTGGGAGGGGGGCTCTGCTTAGAGTATTCGCTAGAGAATTGAGATCCCCTGGAACATGTTGCGATGACAGGAAGATGTTCCATCTGAGTGCCCATTTCCAAATTACCTGGGCAAGCTTGGACAGATTTGGCGAACAAGTCCCTCCTTGCTTGTTCAGGTAAAACATGGCTGTAGTGCTGTCCGTCTGCATTTGCACTGACAGATTTGGCAGGTAGGGCTCGAATGCTTGAAACGCTATGAATACTGCTAGAAGCTCTAGCAGGTTGATGTGATTCTTGGCCACTGAGTGAGACCAGAGACCCTGACCTGTGTGGTGGAGATGGTGAGCTCCCCACCCTGTCAGGCATGCATCGGTTGCGACTACCGCCTGTATCTCGGGATCGTAAAAGGGTTTCCCCTTGGACAGATTTTCTCTTGTCCACCAGTTTAGGCTTTGTACAAGTGTTGGTGAAACGACCACTAGATCGTCCCACTGACCACTTGCCTGAGACCACTGTTTCGCCAACCATTCCAGGGGACCAGGTAAATGCATGACGCCATCATGCCCAGCAACCGCATTGCTTTGCGTACCGTTAACTGGCGACCGGACTGATATTGCGGAATTTGCAGAAGTATATTCCGTATTCTTTCCTCGGAAGGAAAGGTCCACCCCTTTTGAGTGTCTAGGATAGCTCCTAGTGAATGTTTGTTCTCCCCCGTGATGAGCCAGTCGTCCAGGTAAGGGTACACCGGGATTGCCTCCCTGCGTAGGTGTGCTGCCGCCACCGCCAGTACCTTGGTGAATACCCTTGGCGCCGAAGCTATCCAGAAAGGCAGTACCTTGAACTGGTAGTGCCGACTGTCCACCTTGAAGCGCAAGTACTTTCTGTGCGCTGGAAACATGGAAATATGAAAATAGCCATCTTTCATGTCCAATGTTGCCATGTAATCCCCCTTTTTTAGGAGGGGGATTAACTCTTGGAGAGTAGTCATGCAAAATGTTTGGGGCTTGACATACTTGTTTGCAGGCCGTAAGTCCAATACTGGGCGCATTTTCAAATCTTTTGTTGGCACAAGGAAGTAAGTTGAATAAATACCCTTGTTGACCTGGTGTCCCGGGACGAGTTCTATCGCGTCCTTTGCTAGCAGACTGACTATCTCCTCGAGGAGGATCTTCTGGTGTTCCAAAGAGTGTATTCTTTGTCGTGGAGGATGGTTCCGGGGACGCTCTAACAGTTCTATGCAGTACCCAGCGGATACTGTGGACAGCAACCATCTGTCTGATGAAGTGATTTCAACCTGGCACTCCACCTAAGTCAATGCCTAGCGTGTGATGCACAGCTGGAACCCTTAATTATATATTTTTGTCTATAAGTTCTTTTATTTCTGAATGATGTACCCTTATATCAGTTGGAAGTTGGAAATACGTCCTCCTGCTGGGGTTGCGTGAGAAGGGACCCTGAACGGAGAGTCAGTGTTTTGGTGGAGATGATGACAAGGGTGTTTCAGCCCTCTTATGGGTGTTAGTAACAACCAGGGAGTCCGGTTTCAGATGCCCCCTTATATACAGTGGGTCTGATTGGGCTGCCCTGAAAAGTTTCTCAATCCTGGGGTTCACTGCCCTGGTGAGGTTAGGATTTAAAAGTGAAGGGTCTATCCTTCTATGAATAGACTTAAGGATAGGGATGGCCTGAGCAACAGGCCTCCCTTCTCCCACTAACTTCTGCGAAGTCCCTCTCCTCTTGAGCACCCTGGGTGTCAATGTGGAAATGTTCTGCCGCTCGGGACAGAACTTCATTCAGGAGAGGTTGATTGTCGACAGGAGAGTCGTAATCGGGGGTTCTTTCTCTACCTGGGAATCTACTCGGTAGGTCTCCGGGTCTTCCTCTCCCTCTTCTTGGTCCTCATCATCCCCATAGTAGCCCGTACCAGTTTGCTCTTCCAACATGCCCAAATCTGGATCATCACAAAAGGATGTATCCCCTTGATATTGGGAGTAGGGCTGTATATAGTAGGGGTCGGAAGAAGGTGTTGGGGCTTCAAACCGGGACTTCTTACTTGGAGGTATTGGATCCTTAGAGCCTGAGGGTGCTGTCCCTTCGGGAGTATAGGAGAGAAAGTGTTCAGGGTTCTTTGTGTAAAAATCTGCCAATGAAGACATCCTTGACATAACCCAGTCTATATCATCACTAGACCATTCTCTAGAACTGGGAATGATCCTTTCTGGGGCTTTCTCCGCCTTATCCTGACTAGACTTACTGGTTTTAGCAGGTGTCCTTGGGATAACAGATGACTGGGACTTGTCTGTCTGTTTAAGAAGAGTGGGAATTTTTTTGAGGTGTGTGAGGAGGCTGAGACTGCTTCCTCCGTTTTCCCCCTCCCCCTGGGCGGAAGAGTGTTTTCCCTGTTTTTTCAGCCCTCCGGAGCATTCCGACGCCTGGCGTCGAGGTTCGGGGGTGGTGTCCCTATCTTTAGCATGTGGAGGTAGGGACTTGGGAGCCGCCGTTACGCGGTCTGCGGGCGCCGACTCCTGGAGTGCGGTCTGGGGGTGGAAGTCGGCTTCGTCTTCAGACGATCGAACTTCCGTTACACTGGGGAGCGAGGCACTCTTGGCAACAGTGGATGATTGCCTGGAGTCATGCAGCAATCTAGATCGAGAACGCCCAGAGGACACCAAATCGGACCGTTCTCTATATGCCTCTTTCCGAGAACTTGACGTGCGCGTCGAATCTCGGTTGGACTTCATGTGCTTTGTGTAAGTGCTGTGGGTAGCGCTTGTGTCGCCGAGGGTCTTCCCCATAGCCGCCCTGCCGGACGACCTTCCGAGGTCGGGGACTTGCGCTTGGCTGTCTCTTGACGCCGCGTTGCCCTCGCCGTCTGAAAGTACGGCATCGCTGAAGGCGCCCTCCGCTGCCATGGCCTCCTGATGCCTGGCGTGTTGGGCCCAACGCTTGATCGAACGGTCCTTAAGTGTTTTCGGTTTAAACCTACTACACGCGCTGCAGTTCGCCTCGGGGTGGTCCCTTGGCAAGCAGAGATTGCACGTGGCGTGCCTGTCGACCTAAGGGTACTTGCGGTTGCACTTGGGGCAGAATTGGAAAGGGGTACCCTCCATACGCACCTTGTGGCAGCGGGCTAGTAAGTGTAGGAATATATAAGAATGTACCTATATACCAAAAGAGTGTAGAGTATGTCCACCCCCCACTCTCCCTACTTGCAGGGCCGAGGCCAGAGGCCTTCCAAGGGCCGGGCCGAGGACACAATCCGTAATGCAGCTGTCAACGGTCTAATTCTTCTCTGGGCTGACGTCGAGTGTAGAAGTTCGGTGACTCGACGTTGGGGTGGAGAAATGGGTAAATATAACAATATTTTGCAAAAGTATGGCTAAGGCCAGGGAAATCCGCAAAATGCTTCCGACCAGTATTGTGGAAAAAAAACTGAGGGTCCTACACACGTGAGGGATCATGGGTACAGTGGACGTCACACTAGGGATAGTATTACTGGCACGCCCTGTGTCGACGCCCATTTTCGAGTTTCGAAAAAACAAACTAATACTCTGCAGCTTCCACTAGATGTCGGCATATGCACAGCATGTGATCCAAGCAGATTCCACAAGCCTCAGAAATATTTATACGATTGTGTTGGCTTAGAAGTATTACTGTGATTTTGTGTGTTGAAACTCAAAGGCCTTGAATAAATGTATTTGTATTTTTAATATATCTACACCTGCCTGGGAGTGATTTATAAATGTCATTTACCCTGTGTGCTCATTGAGGTCTTTCAGTCACCCACAAAGTCCTGACCGCCACCAATGCTACCCTGATTGGTCTGGCTTGTCCAGAAGGTTACCCTGTTCCAAGAAACTAGGCTGGCCTTCTGAACCTCTGCCCACCTGGTCAGAGTTCAGAAATCCGTCTTAAAAACCAGGGGACACTCGGGCCAACAAGGTTGCAAGTTAACAACTAACAAGATCTTTCCCAGGCTCGGAGAGGAAATGTAAAAACAAATAATTAATGCACCCTACCAGAGCCACCAAGGTTTTGCTGGAAGATCTTACTCTTAGAGGTCACCCTGCGAGACACACTGACTAATATAAAGACAGCGGTATCAACAGTGAAACGATGTTGCAAGGAAAAAAGCCAGGGGAACTAAGATAATTTGCATCACCAGTCACCCACACTGTGCAGATCGCAACTTATTTTCACAGATTGCAGTTTCACACACAAGTTGTTACTATCAAACACGTAGTCTATTACAAAGTCAGCAGCACTTTTAAGGGGGAATCATACTAACAGTACAAGCTTCATTTCTCGTCTCCGGGGAATCAGATTGTCTGGTAGAAAAATTCTGTAGTCGAGAGCATAGAAGGGACCAGGCGTGGTTCAAAGAGGGTGTTGCCCTTCACAGTCACCCGCACCGATAAAGCAACAGAGTGGTGTTTCTGGACACAGTTCCCAAACAGAAAGACGCCAATAATTGAACTTGTTTTGTACTCCAGACCACAGCGAGGCTCAAAGAGAGTATAAACTCTCTGCAGTCACCAACAATGGTTAGCAGAGGAGGCAGGTTTGCAAGGCACAAATCACTATTAAGTGAATGAGGGGACTGAATGGACTGTTCTATACAAGGCTGGGGAACACAGCGTGGCTCAAAGAAGATTAATTCCTCCACAGTCACCCACGATTTTCCGTAACAGCAAGTACTTAGTATTGACAAATCTAGACAGTTTGCAGCTGTTCTAATTCCAAGGTTATCAGCTGTTTAATTTAGGCAGAGTTGTATCACAGTTTAAGTAACAAATAACTTACTCTGGTTCCACGGAGCCGCTGTAGAGAGTTAGCTGTCACTTTATTAGATTTGCAAGTGAAACAAATAGAGCGAACAGTTTCACATTAGGAATTACTTGCAATAGCAGAAGCAGCACTCGTTAGACAAAGGTTGAATGGGAGGCAACACGGCCTCGCAATTGCCTTTGTCCGTGTCTGCTAACACAGAGTTTCAAATATAGAAATCACTCTATTGTTCACAATCTAGGCATCAGAAGTAGAACACAGCAAATCTTAAAAACAGAACGGTGTCGATAGTAGGAGCAGAAAAAATGAGTCGTACACTCCTTTGGGTGTTACAGATGTGCCAGACTGGACAAACGGCTCCCAGCTTGCACCGCTCACACAAGGGAACACAAAGGAACACTCCTGCAGCACTTTGTCTCACAAGTATGTTATGGAGAAGTATCACCACTTCGTAGGCAGGGAAGAAACACTGCAATCAATCCACACGGACTAGTAGGTATGCTGCACGTAGTTCAAAGCTCTCAAAGGAGCAGTCCTGCAGCACTCTGCCGGTTTCCAATATCAGGGGGGAATATCTTCCTTCCCTGATCATCTTTCTTAGTGCCCAAGAACAACAGGGGGAAATGCAAGAAGGAAGGGATTCCCTTTCCCACTGGTTTCCTTCTTAGTGTCCCACACCACCAGGGGGTATGATTCCCTTTCCCTGGTTTCTTTCTTAGGTTTTCTCAGGCATTGGTCCCAGATCCTAGTTGGCAGATCTGATTCTCTCCTTCAACAGGTACTGCGGGATAGTGCTTCCATTGCTTCTGGAAATACCTGGTTCACTATCCTGAGGGTGGCACGGTTCTCATTCCACACTCTTCCCAAGCCTCTGGGACTTCAGAAGTTACTCTAAGCTAGCTCGGTTAATGGTCTTGCCACTATGGGTCAGACGCAGAGTGCCCTGCTCAGCGTCCCGGTATGCTCTTCTACTTCCCGTCTAGTTCGGCCTCTCGCAGTTCTCCACCGGGGAGGGCTTGACTTCATGTTAAGTCCTTCTTCCCTTTTCATACCATGCTTATCAATATAATGTCCATATTGACTACTCTGCTCATGGTGGTTCAGCAGGGTGCTCTTCAGCACTCTGTGCTTCTTCTTCGTCTCAGTCAAAAAATGTTTGTACTCTACTGGGTTACTGGCGTTCTTCTTCGTCCCAGTTTTGTTAGAAGATTCACATGTGTATGACATGATATGATGATATGATACAGGATTTATAACGCGCCTATACACAAGTGTTTCAAGGCACGACAAGACAAGGGAGGGGGAACAGAGGGAAGACAGAACGATCTTACTAGGCCCGGTGTCATTCAGATCGCACAAGGGAAGGGGGAAGGAGGAAAAGTGCGGGGGGAAAGGGGGAGGGGACAGTGCAGTACATGGGATACATAGAATAAACAGAACAATAAACATTTTTTTTTAAATACGGCCAGCTGGTGGCAAGTGTAGTGCAGACATCAGGTGTCAAGTGCTGGGAGGGCGACTGTAGGGATACAGACAACAGTCCCCAAGTGCAGGGGTTGCCAGGGAGGCAGTGCAGGTAAGCAACTGGTGGGGGAGGTGACCTGGGCCCTAGATCAGAGGGTGGCCAGGTAACCAGTGCAGTTTCAGTCAGGAATTCAGCAGGGGAGAGGAGAGAAAGCAGACGCAAAGATGAAGGTTTTGAGGTGGTTCCGGAACCGGAGATGGTTCTCCTCAAGTTTCAGGGAGGCTGTTCCAGAGGGAGGCACCAGCCGAGGAAAGAGATCTACCACCAACTTGTTGCTTGGAGAAGCGACTGACCCTGAGGGAGTTGGAAACGGATGAGTGGAGAGCTCGAGAAGGAAGATATTTAGGGAGAGAGAGTTGAAGGTATTGAGGCCCCAGAAGGCCTTGTGGACAATGCAGAGGGTTTTGAACGTAATCCTTGCAGCCATTGGGAGCCAGTGCAGAGATTTCAGTCCTGGAGAGATACGATCCCTGGGCTTGAGGCCAAGGATAAGTCTTGCAGTCCAGTTCTGGATAAGTTGCAGAGACAGTGAGCTTCTGGGGGAAGGCGAGGAAAGGAAGAATACCTCTGAGGAGGTGCAGCTGGTAGTGTGACTTCTTTGTGACGTCAGAGATGTGAGGAGAGAAGGAGATTGAGGAATCGAAGATGACACCGAGGTTTTTTGCCTTGCAGGTGGGAGCAGGAAGAGGGCCAAGAGAGGCCGGCCAGAGAGCTGCAGGAAAGGAGGGAGCCAGTGTGCAGATGAGGAGAATCTCACTCTTACTGGTATTAAGGCAGAGGTCATTGGCAGCACACCATTCCTGTATAGCAAACAGTCAGAGATAAGGGAAGGAGAGGAGGAGGCCGAGCGTAGCCTGAAAATGAGCTGGGTGTCATCCACATAGCACTGAAAGTTGGGGAAGAGAGCGGGGATGCGATGGGCAAGGAGTGCCAGGTATTGGTTGAACCACCAACAGCTTCCGTGTGGAGATTAAGCTGGGAGATGGCCAGTTTCTCCAGGAGCTTACCCAGGAAGGGAATGATGGAGATTGAGCGATAGTTAGCAGGGCAGGTGGGGGTCGGCAGAGGGTTTAAGAAGAGGGTGCACAAGGGAGTGCTTCAGGGCGAAGACTCCAGTAGCGAAGGAGTGATTGCAGAAATCAGCCAGGGCGGGAACCAGGGAGTCGATGTGGTCCTTGATAGTTTTGGAGGAACAGGGGTGAACCGGTTTAGACAAGACTTTCATAGATCAGACTTTTCTAGAAACCTCGTCTGCAGAGAACAGGGGAAAGGCAGAGAAGGAGGGAGGAGAGGTGGCTGCAGAGGGGCTAGATGAAGAGCAGGGAGTAGAGGGAGGGAGGGGATAGGAGGAGAGAGCACAGAATGTCCTCAGTTTTAGAGATGAAGTGAGAAGCCAGTGCCGTGCAGAGGGCCTGGGAAGGGACAGGAGAGGTAGAGACTGCAGCAGGATTGGCCAGTTCCTTGCAGATTTTAAAGAGGTCAGCTGAGTTGTTAGATGCCGCAGACACGCGGGCTTGGATATGAGCTTTCTTTTTGGTTTGGACAGAGAGACGGTATTGCTTTTGGAGCAGGCGGCAGGCCAGTTTGGCAGAGGATGTACATGAAGCACGCCATTTCCTCTCGGCCACCCTACACTTGCGTTTTAGGGTGACGAGGTCTGAGTCGTACCATGAGCTGCACTTGGCCTTGGGCTTCAGGCGGCTTCTCATGATATGGGCAAGGATATCAAGAGTATCAGATATAGCAGAGTGGAGCATGGAGAGGGCTGTGTCAGGGTGAGAGTCAGCCAAACGGGGATTGGGGGGAGGGGTTAGAAGGTGGCGGCGAAAGCCTCAACTGATACGCGCTTCATGGGTCGGATGACCGAGAAGGTAGGTGGAAGTGCTGGAAGTGGCTTGGCCTGAGAGGTAGGGAGGGGTGAGGTGGGAGGAGAGGAGAAAGTGATCACTCCAGGCGAGAGGTGCGGAGAGAGGGACAGAGAGGGGAAGGTCTGAGGGGATAAGGACATCCAGAGTGTGCCCCGCAGAGTGAGTTGGGGCAGAGGGGAGAATAGTGAGTAAGAGAGAGTCGCAAAGGTCGCGAAAGAGTCCAGAGGGAGGACAGGAGGCATCCAGGTGGATGTTTAAGTCTCCAAGAATGAGGAGTTGAGTGGTTGAGGCCAAGCGTGGAGGAGAGGTCCGCCCACTCAGAAAGGAAGTTCTGACCAGGTGGCGATAGATAGTAGCTACAGTAAGGGAATGGCTACGGGAGAGAGAGCCTGCAGACGAGGCATTTAAAGGAGGAGTAGGCCTGCATAGGAGTGACAGAGGCAGGAATCCACTCGGGGAAGATCAGGGCTACACCCCCTCCAGGGCGGTTGGGCCTGGGCGCGGAGAGGATCTTGTAGCCGTCAGGTAGGAGCATGTCAAAGCTGGTGTCACGTTCTTCCAGGAGGCAGCAGATATTGGGTCACATTCTTCCGGGAGGCAGCAGATATCAGAGGAGTGTTTGACAGCAGAGCAAGAGTTTAGAGTGGCAATATGGAGAATGTTGCCAACCTTGAAGGACTTCCGGGGAGGGGTACAGATCAGAGGTACACCCTTCGGAGGTGTAGAAGGAGCCCGAGAGGAGGCAGAGAGGGAAGGTGAAGGCAAGGTAGTCAAGGAAAGGAGGGAGGGAACAGCAGGAGAAGAAAGGAAATTGATGAGGCGCGGGAAGAGTCTATCAAAGAGGTGAAGGTTGGCCTGAGGGCCTTGGAGCAAGACAGTCTCATTTAAGTAAACTGTAATGATGACCTTAGAGGAATGGAAGGAGGCCAGGAAAGCGTCCCAACAGGTGGCACCATTAATGGGAGAAGAGGAGAAAGAGAGCACAGAACACATATGAAGGGTCCATTGTTCTGGTGAAGGAACGACAAAGAGGATGTCAGTGAGAGTTTCCTTGGAGGAGGCACTGGTATAGGTGCCAGTGATAGGGAGGCCTGGGTTGGAGACCAGGATGTCCTTTTTAAACTTCTTCCTTCGAGACTTAATGAGGAGAGCAGGATAGTCAATAGAGAAGCAGTTAGAAAAGATAGGAGAGACAGAGAGCACCATAGAGTAGGTGGGAGAGGATGTGCAAATCTTCTACCCCCATTTCTAATGCTATTGTGCCAAATGTGATGGTACCTGTGTCTACCACCCCTGATAATGAGCCCCCATTGCAATACCTGCAATACAACCTGCCATCCCCAATTGTACTACTTATAATCCAAGTGCAACCATGCCCACTACCTCACCTACTCTTCCCATGGACCCCTTCCCAGCCTCCACAGAATCCCACCTTAAATGCGCCATGATCAAGGGTAGGATCCATCAACGCCCACGCTCTGGACATCCACGACCTCGTAACCACCCATGAACTCGATCTGCTCATGATCACGGAAAAATGGTTACATGAGGCTTCCAGCCCTGCACTCTCCCTCGCACTGCCCCCTGGCTACTCCATCACCAGACAAGATCGCCTCTCTACAGGTGGAGGTGTAGCAATCATTGCCAAAGACTGCCTCTCCATTAGAAAGGTAGAGAAAGTCATGCACAACAACAGTGACTACCTCCAAGTCAAAATCAACCTCTCTCCCCACTGCACTATTGCTATTTACATTGTCTATCGCCCTTCAGGCCCCACAGGAGACTTTCAAGCCTCCCTCGTCCACCTCCTCTCTGACAACCTTAAATTTGAAAGCCCTTCTCCTGGGGGACCTCAACCTAGGCCTCCTGGACAGCAAGGACTCAGCAGCCAAATCCCTTGATTCAGCCCTTAAGGCGCTAGGCTACAACACCACCATCTCTGGCCCCACCCACACCGTGGGCAGAACACTCGACTGGATCGCACAGCATAACTATCCACTCATCATCACTGGAAACACTCCCACCCCATGGTCTGACCACCATATCATCCCTTTTAGCATCCCCACTACCATATCATCACTTTTAGCATCCCCACTACCAGCTCCTCCACTCCCTCACCCCAACCCCTGCCACCCTGCCTCTCAAGAAACTCCCACCAGCTCACTAAGCAAAGGCTACTGCCCTTCCTCCAAGGCCCAGGTTTCAGACCACCTTTCCCCTCAGACCCAGATATCCTCGTATCAGCCTATGATGTTGCCATCAAAGCAGCTATCAATTCCATTACCCCACTCAAACACCGTAAATCCAAACCCACTTCAACTCCTGGTACACCCCGGACCTTCTCATACTCTACACCAAAAAAAGGCTGCACTTACACTCTGACAAAGACGAGATGATCTTTAAAGCCTGCTCCAACAAATACAAAAAGGCAATCACCCAAGCAAAGGCCAAATCTTTTGAATCCAGAATCTCTGAAGCCCAATCTAGCACAAAAGAAATCTTCGCCATCTTTAGGGAGCTAGAGACTCCCACTCCCGCCCCCCAGAATTACACCAAAGACAAAGCCTGGTGCGATGATATACAAACGGCCATGCAAACCAAATTGTGCTTTCTTCAAAACAAAATACTAGCTACTAAACAAGCTCTGCCTAACACTCGCATCTCTACCCCACCGACAAGCCTCGGACCCCCGCAAACCCTTCTCCTTCAAAGCCATATAGGAACAAGACATCAACCTAATGAGGAATATCAAATCCTCTAACTGCAAAGATGATGCCTGCCCAGCTACTATAATCAAGGACTGTACCGAAGCTCTAGCACCATTTCTGACTGCCTGTGTTAATGCCTCCTTTGCCACAGGTAAAGTCCCCACCTCCCTCAAGGAAGCCTGGGTCCACCCTCTCCTTAAAAAAAAGAAAAAAAAAAAAATCTACTCTCGATCCTACCTCCCCTAACAACTATAGACCCATCACCACTGTCCCATTCCTCCTCAAAATACTGGCTAAAGCAACCTACCTGCAGGTTCAACATGTCATTGAAGAGAATAAACTCCTAGGACTTCGCCAATTTTTCCACCCCAGACACGGGACCGAAAACACCCTACTTGATCTGAAAAACCAGATGGACGATGCCAGAGACTTGGGCAAACCAGCACTTCTCTTACTTCTTGACCTCTCCGCAGCATTCGATCTCGTAGATCATGACGTCCTCCGCCACCACCTCTCCTCCACTGCCAAGTTCTCACCTAATGCCAACAAGACGGAGCCATGCAAGTATTCTCTGACTTAGCCTCTGCCTCGCTCACCATCTTGCTCTGTGGTGTGCCCCAAGGCTCCTGCCTCTCCCCTACCCTCTACAACATCTTTACACAACCCCTCTTCCTCATCCTCGACGCTATGGGTATCTCCTACACTAACTACACCGACGATACTCAGATCCTCCTCACCCTCACTGGCAACTATGACACCGATTCCTTGACCCTCAACAATCTTTACAAGACCATCCAAGCCTGGATGGCAGACAATGGACTATGCCTCAACACGGACAAGACCAAGCTCCTCCTGGTAGGTTACCCCGACACTTTAAAACATTTAGACTCCCAATTCAGTCCCTTCACCATTGACACAATCAAAATAGCAGTCTCAAACTCCGTCAAAACTCAACCTATCCATGGACAGAAAAATTAACGCAATAGCCTGCGCCGCCGCATACCATGCTAAACTAAACAACGCAGTTAGGCCCTTCCTCTCCAAAGACAACTGCACAAACATAGCCAGAGCCATCACTGGCTCTAGGCTAGACTATTGCAATGTACTCTTTCTAGGTACCTCCACTAAAAACCTGGAGAGGCTACAAGTCATACAGAATAGTGCTCTCGGCGCAGCCCAAGGCATTGCTAAGAGAGAACATCTCTGAGGCCAGGAAACTGGCTCCTAATAAAGTAAAGAATCGTCTTCAAAGCTCTGACACTGACCCACAAGTGCATTCACCTCACTGCTCCTGATTACCTCTCACAAAGGATCCACCCAGTCTCCTCTACAAGAGCAACCAGATCAGCCTACACTAACATGCCCTGTGTGCCCCTAGTAAAAAGAGCCAGTAAAGGCAGATCCAGCTTCCCATCTCTCACACCTGCACACTGGAATGCCCTAACCTCCCACACTCTGAGGTGAGGCCTCCCTCATCGCTTTCCGTAAAGTTATGAAAACTATTCTCTTCACATGAGGCCCCTTCCTTCAGCCTTTAATACTAACCTCTGACCCATTGCATAAACTGTATTGATGGAACCTCTGCCCAAATTATTATTATTATTATTATTATTATTATTATTATTGAATAAGATATATTGATAGAATTATGTACTGATTTGTATTTTTGCACTAAATTTGTAATTCGCTCAACTACTGCTACCACTTTGGTAACCCTATAACTAAGCTCTTGCAAGTAACAGCACCTCAAAGCCTTTGGGCTGTTTGCACACAATATAAATATAATAAATAAGATGAGAGGTTGAATGGGGAAGCAGGAGAGGACATTGAGTAGGCAGAAGACAGCCAGAGGCAAGCAGATTGTACAATAGGACACGATGACAACACTCTAAGAAGGGAGAAAAACACAGAGTTGAGATTCCTGAATAGAGGGAGAAAGGCTTAGGTTTCACAAAGCAGTTCCAAATACTGAGGCAGTGCAAATTTTAAATATTGAAGTAATGCAATTTTAAATAGACAGGAGTAAAAGAAGAAACATTGACCAGGGTGATGACTGGCCACTGGCGTCCCCTGCGGACACCTGCAGACCCAACCAGGAGCCACCTAAGGGGAGGCGCCCTTTGTCTAGGGGCCCTTAGCCGTGGGGCTGCCGGGGAGGGGCTGCCCAGGAGGATCAGTTAAGTCCTTACTCTTCCTCATCTCAGTATAAGGAAGTAAGGTTTGATGACCTACCATACACATATAGATGGAGGTACGTGGGACTATGTTACCCTGCATAAAGGTTGTAAAGGGGAGGATGGATACCAGGTTCTCCCTAAGCAGTTTGTCCTGTGTCTCATAACGGGTCCCGCTCCCCATCTGATCCTCCCGTGATGTACCACCACCAGAGGGAATTTTGGACTGTGGCCGTACCTCTGTGGCCCCATGGGACGGGTCCCCTCTATAGGAGAAGGGACGACATCTAAGGATTCATCACACCTTCTCTGTGCCCTGTTCCACCAGCAGTCTTTATACAGCAAGGTGTGCTGGTGGCCATGACATTTGAGTCCTGCAGATATAAAAAGAAGGCCAATCTTGCAAATCTAAAACTTGGAGGATCTGAGCAAGGGTCATCATCATTAATCTGTCTGTTCAGCGGCACTTGCTTAAGTCTAGAATGTTCTGAAATCTCCGTCCTTCTTGGGAACAAGAACGTAGCAGGAATAATAGCCTTTCCCAGTTACCTCTAATGATTCAAGTACCACTGCTCATTTAAGTGCCAGCTGAGTAATTTAATGTATTAGAAATCTTTCTAGAGGAGGCATGGGAAGCAAAGAGGGGTTAGGGAGTTTCCTTTGCTGGATTGAAAAGCAGTAAGTCCTGGACTACAATTGAAAGGACCCGGCAGTCTGATGCTAGGACGCTGGGGCGGATTGATAAAACATGACGAGAATAGTAAGAATTCAACTTAATTTACTTACTAACAGGAGTGGACTGGTATAAATGCCTTTATGGCATTGAAGTGTATCTATAACATAACAGACTCCATCTATGGGAGTTCTATAACTAAGGTTCTCTATGCACAACAAAGTTTCATGGATATGGGCCAAAGCTGTTTCTTTGCTCAAAAACTGTCACAGGAATATAGAGCCCAGACGCTTCTTGACCAAAGTTACTCTTTGGTCAGACTATGTAAAATGTGGACCAAGAGGATAGTGCCTGGCACAAAAATGTCCCAATCCAGATTATTAGTGCCTTTCCCATTTACTATCTCCTACCTCCTCCTTTCTTATAAAGGAGAAATATCCATTCTCACTATCAATAAAGCTTTGCCCTCTCCCTAAGTGGTAGGTAAGGGTGCCCTTTTCACCCTTCATGGGACATTGCGCTCCTTGCACCATTAAGTGATAGGGTGCCCTTCCCAGTAAAAAGGAAGATGCATCCTTCTCTAGACCAAGTAATATGGTTCCCTTCACACCAGCAAGCAGTTCACAAAGTCTCAACAGGATAAAGGGAGCTCAGCTTCTGTAACATCCATCATCAACAGTTAAGTGTCACAGCCAGGAAGGCAAGTCTGTCCAGGCGTCGGAGGGTCTCAGACGTTCATACTTCCTGAAACTGGTCTTCCCCTTCAGAATCCCTTAGTTGCTGCTGCCTGTGACCACTCTGCTGCCGTGTCTGCTGTCCTTTCCCTCGCATAGTTTAGTACAAATAGGCCCCAATGATTCCTTCTCTTTTTCTTGGTCTTCACTTGCACATACTTCTGAGTTGTCTTCAGCTGGTTGTATGCTTAGTTATTTGCCCCTGCCATTGCAGATCTACGAGTCTGAGTGCCAAAACAATACCTGGCTGTCTTCATTACTTCAAGCAGTGGGCCTGGCTCCTTGTCAGCTCCACTTTGGACCGCTGTGTCGCTAAGCTTCAGCTCCATGTGGCCTGTGTGCTTTCCTTTAACTGTCTGTGGTACACTTACCTCATGCTATGCCTTCCGCCAGCCTTCTGGATTAAGACTATAGTCTTGTACGGCACATACAAATCTCTGGATTTGAGACTGGGGTACAGGTGCAGCCCTCCTGCAATCACCTTGTGATAGGATTTTCATTACACCGGGTGATGCTTTTCTCTTATACCATGTGGATTGTATTCTAATAACGGGGTTCAGTAACAAAGGTGATAAGAGTAATCTCTAAAATGATTACACTAATTCTCTGCTTTCAAAGGCCTTAATGCCAGATGAACCCCAGAGTTGTTCCAACCAACACCATTACCAAAGCTAATAGCACTGTGCCAATGTTCTGTACTTCTCTGGACCTGCATATAGGCACTAGAGATCAGTTACTATCCAGACAAGACAGGGATAACTTTCTTCATCGTTAAAGATTAATTAAAGTCAAGGTAGGGCCCTAACAAAGGGTGTGGGCCTCTGTAGCTTCCATTCTCTTTACCGCCTCCAAGTAGCTCCCTGTTCTGGCAACATTGCTGGGGTAGGCCACGCCTTGGGATAAAGGTAGCTGTCCGACTTTGTCACATAAGGCAGTGACAACACTTTGACCAACAAGATCCGTTCTTTGGCAGAGCAGCAGGTTCAGAAGCCAGTTTCGTAGAGGGGGATACAGGTTCAAACACCAACATCATGGCCACTCTGAAGGCTTCTCACTTCAACATAGTGGATGGGGAGGTTAGGAAAACACATTTTTCCACTTTCCTCAGTGAGCTGAGGTATAGCACAGTCCGACTTCAACCTTCAGTAGTGGGATCTCTGGTTCCTCATCCTTGAAGAAGAGTGTGTTTTGGTAAAGACAATGACTGCATAGCTGCTGGTTGCAGCACTACCACTTCATGTCACTCTTCCCCTCCCAACCAGAGTGCTTACATGGGACCTGGGGCTGTCTCCAGACGAGTTGCCAAAGATTTTTTACTTATGGCCATGAAAACCTTGGCTATGCACTTCGCTACTGTCTTGGGGTGCATACTGCAGCACAAATCCCACTCATCAACATTATGATTCTTTCCTCAGCACCAAATACAAGAGAGGTGCAGGTTAACAACTGACATTTGCCAGCTTCATTCTATTTACCGGGCTTAAAGCATGATTAGGAAGCAACATTTTTTCAAAGACTGTTCTGAAAAACATACTTTTAACTGCAGAAGAAAGGAACAACAGCTAGGAGTATATGTACTGATGACATTTACTGTGCAAACAAGCCAAGGGGCTCCACCTAGAGGCTATTAGAAAAGGGTTACAGTCTAGACTGCTTCTGAGGAGGATTTCAAAGATGAGGAATGTATCCATTAGAAATATTCATTTTGTGTTCACAGCTGAAGCAATTTGAAACAAAGAGACACAGACCACTCACATACACTTTGAGTAGGTATTCCATGAATAAGCTCTCTCTCTTTTTGGTACCAGAGAACACGAAACATAAGAAATACTCACGTTTTCTGTTTCAACTTTCCAGCATCAGAATCAAGTTGTTGGGGATGAAGTTTATCCTCATCATCTGACTGTGCTGCATCATTGCTGTAATAAACAAAGGTATGGTGTATTAGGTCCACAGAATAATATGAGGTTACTGGGAGTGGAGCGTAGTTCAGCGCTACCCACTTCCTGCCAATTAACTGCCACTGCCCATCTCACCTCAAGTCTCAAACAGAAACAGCTCATAATCCGCCATCCCAATCATCCTCAATAACGCTTCTACTGCATAATCTTTTATTTCTATAATATATTTTTCTCGCACAATATACAAATCAGTTATTTGTAAACACAGTGGTTGTTCCTTAAAAGAATTCCCAAATTAATTAGTATTTTGACAGGTTTTAATGCACTGCCGGTCTGAAAACGATCCTGGACCATTGTAACTGAATACTGTTTCGTGATGGATTTAAACATAGTAAATTGTCCAGTAAACTGTTGTTGTCCAAAGCTACCTGGGTTCACCCTACTGCCACCTGTTTAACAAACAAGGCAACTGCCACTCAAGGAAGTAGTTGGAAAGGGGTGATTCGTATGCAGATTATCACATGGGGAGTAAATCCACTGCCAAAATTTGTCCTGTCTCCACAATGCCCCAGGAATCCTCAGAGGGTCATAAAACCTCAGGGCTGCATCCTCTGCATGGAACCTGCACACTTAAAACCACCCCTGTCTTGAAGTGTCTTCTGGGTCAACCACTAATCCCTATTACCTCTATTGCAGAACCAGCAGTTTGTGGCTGCCCGGAGCTGTCGGGACCACCAGTTCTTATCTTTTGGCACAATGTCGCTTCAGTTGTTGACTTGCAGCTTGAAAGATTCCCTCCCCGTTGGTCAGTGTGGCGTGTCAGCCTTCCTGTGGCATAAAACTCTCAACAAGCATGCTTTGGACTTCTGTGGTAACAGTCAGGTAACACACCCAATCCTTCTGTACAAAAACCTAAGCTGTACAGTTACTGCAGTCTCAGACAATTCGGATCAGAATATCACACTAGAGCCCTTCCTGCATGATTGCCAAGCTTGCAACATATCCTAGACTGTATCGGCAAATCCACAGCAGTCTGCCCAACACTTTGTCTTTTTTTTTTAATTAAACTTTTTGGGGGAAAATAAGTATTCATTAGTATTTCCACAGGGGATGGTACATTTAATTTCAAAGAACCAACCAGGCCAGAGAGCAAAACAAGGAATAAAAATGAAATACTTCACGGGCATCTGGCCCGTTATTGATCTCAAGCATATGCGGCTTTCTGTGGAGGGGAACGCTTCCACTATTGTGCAATATCGCTTGATTGCCCTGTGGGTGTTAGAAAAACTATATCAACCAATAGTATCTAACCTTCTATCATTCCCCTTTCCCCCATTCCCCATCTACCCTCCCTCCGGTTCGGATGGATGGAACTGGGTTGTGAGGTGGAACAGCTTGGTGCCATTGTGACGTATCAGTGGCAAGATGGGATGGTGAGTGATGCAGGGAAGTGTCTTGGATGAAGCTTTGGTCGGCCATGTGGGGTGATCTCGCTAGGGTTGGAGGTGCTGTTTTCTGGGTTTGTCACATTTATGTGGCCTGTGTGCATCTGTGCCATTTGTGATACTTCAGGAAGGGTAGCCACGGTGCGTCTATGTTTGTGGGCCCCTGCTAGTCCTGCTGTCATGCTCTCCATCTCGTATATTTTGTGCTATAGCTACCCATTCTCGGTATGTCAGGAGGTGGTGTCTTTTCCAGTGGATGGCAATACATACTCTTGCCGCTAGCAGCAGATTCTGTTGCATCTGGGGCAGTGTGGTTTGTTCAGCCACCTGTTCCTCTATCCCAAACAGGACCAACAATGGTGACGGTTCTCCAGTGATCCCGTCCGTCTTCCTGATCCAGCACGTCTGTCCAGTACTGGCGCGTAGTAGGGCAATTCCACCACATGTGCCATTATGAACCAATTTTGTCTGCATTTCTGGCAGCACAGGGGGCTAAAGCTGGGGTATCTCTTGGAAAGCCTCTTTGGTGTCAGGTGCCACATGAAAAGGAGCCTACTGTTGTGCATCCTATACTGAATGGCAATCGAGGAGGACCATACTGCTCTGTAGATGGTTTGCCATACATCTGTGTCCTCTGGGAGGCTCAGATCTGCGGGCCATTGTTTCTGGGGGTTTGGCACCAAGATGTGAACCCGGGTTAACAATGCAGCATAGAGGGCTGAGATGAGGCCCTTGCAGTCCATATATGCATTGAGGACTTGTTCGAAATGGGTGAGCGGCGACTTAATTCGTGTGCCCAGCCCTGGTCCGTGAGTGCCCCTTTCAGTTGCCGGAATGTCAGTGTTGGGATGCCGGGAGTCCCTAGGGCCCCCTCGAGGTCAGCCTTTGGTATGAATGTGCTGTCCTTCCATGCTTGGCCTGTTCTGATGAAGCCTGCCTCGTAGTACGCTTGGAATCTGAGGCGTTGAGATCTTATCCCTACTGGGGGGTTCCCAGATACAGCTAAGAGGGGATGGCCAGGACGTGACCCATTTTGTTTCCCCAGAGGGTCTCCAAAGATCCGAGAGGACCGGTGGGATTTTATCCTTGCTGGTAGTCTCCTGCACGGGACCCAGAGCCATTCCCCTAGCGTTACTGGCGCAAGGATGCTATTTTCCATTGCAACCCATTGCTTTTCTCTGCTCTCCCAGTGGTGGTCCACCAGGACCCGGAGCTGGGCAGCGCTGTAGTATTCATAGAAGTCTGGTAAGCCTACCCCTACCTCCCCACTCCCACTTTGGGCAGGACCATGGTGCTGTATGCTATTCTGGGTCTCTTTCCAAGCCACGGGAAAGATAGGGCCGTCCTCTTTATTTCCTTGTGAAAGTGGCATGGCAGCGCCTAGAACAGGAACAGAAGCCTCGGCAAGACGTTCATCTTATCGTGTGGCGAGCCGCCCATGACAATGTCTGTTTTGACAATTTTTGCAGGCCATGCTTGATTTTGTTCCATAGAACGGGGTAGTTGGCATCGAACATGTCTTCATGGTTCAGGGTGATATGCACCCCAAGGTATTTTATGCTAGGGTGGTGGGATCAGATACCCTGGTTCGCGAGAGTGTTGAATGTGCTAGAGGAGAGCGGCTTCAGTGGTAGTGCCAGGGTTTGCCACACCCCTGTGATGACATTCAGGGTTTTGCGGGTGTTGTCTGCCCTCTGCCTTTCTCCGTTTAAGCCGACCTGGTTGGTGTGAATAAGCCTCAGCAAGATCAGGTTCAATGTGCCTGCCAGGACGCTGGCGTAGATCTTAGCATCTATGTTCATCAAGGAGATGGGCCTGTAGGACTCACATTCCGTTCTATCCTTGCCCCCTTCGAGAGCACCATGATTCGGGCCTAGGTGAATAATGCCGGAGTCTCGCCTCCATCCAGCACACTGTTGAACAGCTGAACTAGGAATGGAGGCGGCAGTAGGCCACAGTGCTTATAAAAAGCCAGCGTGTACCAGTCTTGTCCCGGGGCCTAGCCCGGTTTTAGTTTGGAGATGGCGTTGAGTATTTTCTTGGTGCTGATCGGGCATCTAAGGCTGATCTGTCTTCTGGGAGGAGTTCGGTGAGCTCCAACCCATGTAGGTATGACTGGGAGTCCCTCTCAGACCCTGAGCACTCTGCAGCATACAACCTGGTATACTATTCACCTAAGGACCATGCTATAGCCATGGGTTGGCTGTGCAGCTCACCACTCTCCCCTCTATAATTTTGAAGACCGCTCTTTCTGCCCTTTGGCCCCTTAGCAGGGCTGCCAACAGTGTGTGCACTTTGTCCCCCCTTTCATAGAATCTCCGTTTTATAAAGGGCAATTGCATGATTGCCTTTCCCCTCCAAATGCCCACCCAGTTCTCCTCTCAGCTCTCTGATCTCAGTGAGCTTTTCCTTGCCTCCCCCGTTCTGGCCCTGCAGCGCCCTCTGCCCTCTCCATGATTTTCTTTATTAACCTGTTTGAGCAAAGTTGTTTCTCTTTTCTTGGCCTTCCTATAGTGTGTCATTACATACCCAGCATGTCTCTAGGGGGGCTCAGGGCTCGATCTTTAGGGACAGGTCACATCTGTCATGGTCCGAACACCTGTATGTCTTTGTTTAGTATTGCGTGTTCCTGTGAGGCGTCGAGCAGGATATAGTCAATTCTAGTGAACGTGGCGTATGGGGGGGGGAAAGAATGTTTCTCCATGTGTCGATCAGAAGTGGTCGTTCAAGGGGGGTGCACGCATTTCCGACCTGGGCTGAGGGGGGAGACAGTACCGGGTCACAGGGAGGAATCTATTATCTGGTTGAGGTCGCTGCCACAGATAAGGCGGCCTGTTCTCCATGTATTAAGTAGCTCAAAGGCGGTGACGCAGAAATTAATCTGCCGTTGGTTAGGTGCTTAGATTGAGCACAGTGTGACAGCAGTGTTGCCTATATTCCCATTAACCACCAGCACTCTCCCCTCGAGGCCCCTTTTAATCTGTATTTCCAGTCCCAGGGACTTCCTGATCAACATTCCAACCCCTGCTTTTTCATTAAGCCATAGGCCCACAATGCGTTCCCCAGGTCCTGTCCCCGCAGAGTATATTCCGCCTCTGCTTTTAGTTGAGTCTCTTGTAGAAAGAGTATGTCCAGCCCAATGTTTTAAATTCCTGTAGAACCAGAGTGCTTCTGAGGAGAGCAACCCTTTTACATTCAGTGACCCCACCCTGATATTAATGTTACGCATGTCACGTTTTTTCTGTGACTCCCCTGCCTGCTCATTGTTTAAAGACCTCAGTACCGATCCCTGAACTCCTCCCCGGTACCCTCCCCTCATTGGCACCCTCACAAGCGATTGCTGCCCCATGATTCCATCCATACGCCAACTTTCCCTGTTCCCTCTCGCGCCCCGTTGCATAGATGGGTGGTAGAGCGAATCCCTTCTGATTGGAGGCGCCCAAAAACAAAAGTGAGGGCCAGCCTAGGGTGCACAAAGCCTGAAATTAGCTACTTCTAGGACCAGCGTCAGAGGGAGCAATTCTTGAGCCACTGGCAGGCTGTGGCCCGGCTGCGGTAGTCCGTGTGGTAATGTCCAGTAGATATGAACTGTGTCGGAGATGTGTGTTCATGGGGTGCTAAATCTGCGATATTTTCTTGAGCTAACCCGTCCTCTTTTGGGGCAGGTGTCTCGTATCCCCTTCTCTTTTCATTGTCATTGGTCTCTTCTGATATGTCCATTTCGTTTCCCTCTGCTTTCAGCTGCTTCAGAACCCCTTCTGCTTCCCTCCCGCATGGTGATCCTGTATTCTTCTCCATGGTGCTCGAAAGGCAGTGCGAACGGGAACCACTACCCTCCTTCCCTGAAGAACTGTGTCGTTAGTGGAGAGTTCCCTGGTGCGGGTCTTGCCGTGTATGGCCGCCGTGTGCTATCCTTAGTGCCTGGGCTGGTGCACCAGGGTGTGGAACACGGACTGAGAGCGTGCGCCTTGCGTGGTTAGGTCTTGGGTCAGTCTGGCCTTGCTCTGTGCAAAGTGAGGCTTCAGTGGAGATGTCCGCAGTGGCTGTCAGAGCCTAGGCTTGGGCTTCTTGGGGTCCAGCCGGTCCCAGTGGTTGTGTGATGGCAAGGTAATTGATTCACCAGTGCGGGTGTGGGGCAACATGTCTCCTGTGCCATTCTAAGGTGGATGCTTTGCCAGGTTTTAAAGGCTGTTTGCTGCCTCACCAGGACTGACTTAGCGTTGGACCCTTGCCCAGGGTTGGTGGTCCAGCTAAGTGTTGGGCCGCTTGGGGAGCCACAGCCCGGTGGCTGGTGTGCTGGGCCGGGTTCTGTCCCCAGGTGAGGGAGGTGTTTCAGGCAGTCTCGCCGCAGAGTCACTTTGCCCTGTTCCTTCTCCCCTTATTGTGGCACTGTTATGCTGGGGCAAGGGAGGACTGACCTGCAGGGCTGCTGAGTGTTGATGCAGGTCTCATCAGTCCTAGCTTGGGCTAGCCCCTGCTACTCCTTGAGTGCAGCATGGAGTGTCGCGCTGGCTGCAGCCTTCAATTTCCGTCTGGGTGAATACCAGAGCGGGAGCAGGCTGCTCTGCTTCTTGTTGCCTGTTCCCTCAGGGCGATTAGGTTAAAATTTGGCCAAAGGGCTTTGGACCAACTCTGATGCCGGTTCCTCCATTTTGGACCGGTATGCTCTGCTGGTTCCGCTCCTTTATTTGGATGTTTGCCAGGGGACAAGGGAGACGGTGGGTTTGGTGTCCATTCCGCCTGCACCCCCTGGTGGTCTCACAAATTAACCTTTTCCAACTTAAATAACCATTAAACACAAAAAGAAAAGTAATAAGAAGGAACGGTTTTTTAAAAAAAAAAATGTTTTTAAATAGCCGGACCTTTCAAAACATTTCACAAAATGTGATCACAAAGCATTCATTAAAACAAAATATATTATTATTCCATTTGTTGAGACAAAACCACATCATGGCAATACATCCTATCCTCAACCTGTTCAAGTTTCAAAAGCGTTAGGCAACCAGTTACTGCAACAGCTGTAGATGTTATAAGTCTGGCCAGACAATACTTCCAGACTAGATCCTCATCACCCATTGCAAATAACCCAGAGAACGTCTTTAGCATATTGATAGTTTATTTGTATAGCACCTATACAAATGTGTTTCAAAGCGGTTCAAGGCAAGGGAGGGAGCAAGGGAAAATACAATGACATTCTTACAAGGCCTTGAGACATTAAGAATGTGAAATTAACTATCGTACTAGGCCTGACAACATTTTGGAGCAATGATATGGACGGAAGGGAGGGAGGGGGATGTAAGAGATGAAACGGACGACGACTATCGTACTAGTAAAAAACAGGAGTTGCCTAAGCGTTTCACATTGACCAATCTCCTCACAGAACCTGCAGATATGGTAAGCGCTAGTCATGGCGGAATAGCCCGTGGCATAAGAGTGCCAGGGGAGGCAGATGGACAGAGGAATGCAGAGTGTGCAGGGGAAGAAAGTCCACACGGTACGTGCGAGCAACAGGATTGGAAGGGCCCAAGGGGTGTAGGTCCAGCAAGGCAAGTGCAGGGGGAGGGAGCCTGTAAGGGCAAGTGCAAGGCAGGTCAGGGGAGGGCAAGTGCAGGGATAGACTGGTCAAGGAGCCAGAGAATGGATGTCCACAAATACAGAGAATCCATCAATTAGACACTGCAGACCGACAGGTGTGCAGTCAAAAAGTAGGATGTCATCAGCATAGGTGATCCAGAGTTGTCTCAAGTTGTGCAATTTAGGTGTTATGTAGGCAACTGGGTTTAAAGAGTTGCCTATATCTGCCATATAGAGATTAAACCCTGCCCTACTCCACGAGATGTCGAAATATGGCATATGGCATGACAGGAGGCCTGAATGATTCAGACGGAGTTGTATTTGAATTTGCATACATACCAATTTTTAACCTTAGTAGACCTGCTAGAATTCCCCATGATATAAATTATGACGATAAAAGGTTGCGGTCCACTCCATCGAAAGCAGCTGCAAGAGCGATGGATGCAAAGAAGACTGAATCGTAGTTCCCTCTCCATGCAAGATGTTGTATGCACTGCAACATGAGACCGTTCAATGATGTGCCCATATGATGCCGGAACCCGATCTGCCACTTATTGATCCTGCCCATTTCGGATCCGCACAATTCAAGGTGCGATTGTAATATTGTAGCAAATACCTTGCAGTCGGCATCCAAAATGGCAATAGGTCTATTGTTGGTTGGGTCAGATCGGGCTCTCTTTTTATATATGGGCACAATGAGCGCCAACAACCAGGATTCAGAAAAGGATTAGGTTCTCTCTATCTTTTTGAAAAGAGGGGACAGAACCAAATAGCAGGGTTGAATTTAAACAGGAAATTGGATAGCCTAATGGGGCCAGATGCATGGAAGTAGTGATCATTTTAAGTACATCTATTACACTGCCGACTTCTAGGTCAAACAAGCTGCGGCTATCTTTAGAGGATGTTTCCAAACAGTAACTTGTCCATCCCCTTTGGGGATAAAAAGGTTCTGAAAGGGAGTCACCCAATCCCTTTAGAAGACTGTTAATTTGTTTGGTAGGCTGAGATGCATCTAGTTCATTGATCAGCTTCCAAAACACTTGTTTTTGTTACTTGTTGTTGAGTCCACAGAATAGCCTCAGCATCTTCCTGACTCCTCCTAGCTGTACTGTTACATGACCAGTTTCTGTAGGTCTGACTAATCCTCCCTGATCTTGGTCTCTTTAATCGCAAGGGACATACCAGAATAATTTCAAATCTGTCTAATTGATCTCCTCATGTCATGCTTCCTTGTAACAACTTCCTCACTATATACGTGAAGGTGAATTTTTTTTAGCTGATGTCTGGCCCAGATTCCCTGCAGACAAAATAGGACCCAGAAAGCATTCACAAATCCACCGAATGCATCCACCGTGAGAGAGTTGTTTTTACAAGCATCAGAGGACAAGTTCAGGTAATTCGCAAGACAATCATTCAACTTTGCTAGCATTCCAGGATATTGTATTGCCTGCTGAGTAAACAATTAAGGCCCAGGGACCATACTCGTCTGTATTTCCATTTGGAGGACAGATCACAAAATGGCCATCAGCATAGAGTGATCACTGAGGTTCATTGGTACTACCCTCAGTAGCACACATTGCTCAAACCACCATCGGCACACCACAATATAATCAATTGTACAGAACTTCCCACCATTGGACCAGGTTGGTCGATTGGAAAGGTCATCAAAGACTGTGCCATTCAATGGGCACATGCCTAAACTTACCAATCCCTTTGATATAATGATGTTCACCAGACTGATCCCCCTCCTTGCAAGAGTCAAATTGAACACTCAGTTTAAATAGCTTACTAAAATAACGTGACCACCCACATGTACCTCACTCCAGTCATTTATACATAGAGTAATTTGTTCAACATCTTCCAAGCCGCCAATGCCCATATGCCAATATACATTGAGGATTAGAATGTGAATTTGATCTCTTTCCCTAAACTGGACGTATGTTACCTGCACCCCATAACAGACTTCAATGAATCCCTATTACCGCTATTTCTTTAGTGCATTTCAGCAGAGTGAGTAAACCACCATATGGGTGGCCCACTAATCCCTGTTTTGCTGCCTGGAAAAGCACTACAAAACCATCAAAAGAGGGCGAAGACCTCAACCAGGCTTCAAGCAGACAAACTATCGTTTGAAATTTAAATTTCTCACTGACCGTAGGGTTAGTGAACAGGTGGACATGTCCATGCGTGTTCCATGACAAGAGCAAGAGTGGGTTGATCCTGCTTGTGCAAGAGACAAGGGAAGATCTTTATTCTCAATGTGTCGCACTCACCAGCTATGACCAACCGCTACCGTCTTCTGACGCTTTCATTCTTTGTCTGAGTGCCATGATTTCTTGCCCAATATCTAGATCACTCTCACTCGCTCTCAAGGTGGACACTGGAGCAGCAGCGCTCCCCTGATTACAAGAATTACCAACACCTTTTTCTTCTGGTCATATAATGATTCAAATCAAAACTAAGCGATTTCACATTTTCTCTTCGACGCAAGATTGTGTCAAAGACTATTTTTGAGTTAAGATAAAAAACTGAGCGATCTAAGATCTATAAAATCAACTTTCTGTAAATCACTTGTGGAGATACCCTCCAAACCTGGAATTTCATAGAGTAGTTGAAGAATGTTTGTATGATTTGATATCAAAGACTTATTGTCAGGCAGAATGCTCTCAATCAAAATCATAAACATATTTATATTTAGAATGAATGGATGATCATTGTAGGAAACTAGTCAACTGCTCTACTCCGCCAACATAATTGAGGAAGATTAGTAGCAGCCATGAACTTTGCATGATTGATTCCGTTTTCTCTACTTCACAGCATTAGTTCAGTGTCAGACACTTAAAGCTCCCCCCTCGAACACATAACACAGATCACCTGTATTCACTATGAATAGGACAAATGGCAGAATGCCATCTTTGTCCCCGTTTGGTATATCAGCCCACATTTAGCTATGCCAAGCAGAATAATTACCAAGAAGGAAAAATATACATGAACACATTTAGGAAAAAAATAATTCAAAGATCATGACCAATATGGAAAATGTCTACCAGTGAACTAGATTAAAGAAAAAAAAATAAATGGGGGGGGCATGTATGTATATTTCAGCTGAATTCAGAAAGCATGTTATACATGTTGCTACTACTGAACAGCCTGAGGAAAATTCCTTTCGTACCTTGCATATTCTTTAGTTCTTCGCATGATATGTAACGTCAGAGGGTTAATGCCTGTTGGTAGTTTTTCTTCTGCTAAACTCAAAGGTATTTCTTCTCCAGTGTCAAGGTTCTTTATCATTACACTAGCAAGAATCTCCTAGGATAAACATGAAGAAAATGTAATATTGTGCAGCAGTAATACGGTCTAACATCCATTTTATGAATTGAACTGTTAAATACAACATGATATAATTCCTACACTTGTAATCCACAAAAGCAATTTGACAAATAACCGGATGCAGGGATAAACATAACTTCACATCAACAGCTTCCAGGAGGCAAAATGGTGCCATACAAGCCTACCTATGTGTTTGAGAATGTGTAAAAGAAAGAGAATTCAAACACATCCAAAATACATTAAAAGAATAATGGATCATATGTAATTCACACAAATGTATAATATGCACCTCATGTGGAAGTTAGATTGGAGGCATGCTATGTCATTTCCCACTGTTCCCCAGTTAAATCCTGCTTCCAGGGTGATGTCTGGTACCCCAGTAGCTGCTTATGGCTCCTGCTCATCAAATGTTTATTTCGATCCCAAGGATAGGTTCCTAGTCAACAAATATATTGTGACACCATATAGCACAGTACACTACATACCGCTATTTGCTGTTTTGTACAGAAATGCATGCATAGGAAGCCCCTTCCGACTTGATAACATCTGAATCAACAAGTCTCTATTTGACGACATGGGCATTCTGGCACAATGTGCCAAAATGAGTTAACAAATGTTGAGCTTCTATGACCCTGACCTCATCTTTGTTCTCCACCATTAATCTAAGACTGGAACATTTGATAATATGGTTGTTCGTTGTGCATGTCTAGGAATCGAGCTCTATGCACCACCTTTGTGAGTAGGCCACTCAGACGAAGGAGATCATTTAAGCCTCTGTATCTGGTTTACAGGAGCAAAGTAGCATAAACTATGTAGGGAGTAATATCATCGCGCATGATGATGGCAGTACACCAGGAAGCTGCAGCAAAGCAACATTCGGACACTACTGTGGTAAGCAGGCCACAAAATGTGCACTTTCTACAAGAAAGTGATAATTCACTTAATGAAGCCTGGCTAGTAGCGTGCAGCTGGACATTTTTCACCCTGGTTTAAATGATTAAAATTGTTTACACATTGTATAATCCATGATCAAGGGCATATACTCAATCTGCTTTTACCACAGTCAATAATCCTTTGAGATTAACATGTGCTGCTTCAAAGAAACGTCTTAGTTTAAAACAAGTGAATGTTGTAGGCTTACCTAGACTTCCTTAACAAGGCAGTGGACTCATTTCTATTATGGTCCTTCAAAAGAAGTTTCTTGAAACAATAACATTTGATGCAGACTCAAAGGGCGTGAGACAATGTCTGAGGCTGCATGATCCCCCTTCCTGCCTTAATTGACAGGGTCATGCCAGATGCCTCAAGTTATCAAAAGGAGATCAATGGGCCAGCAGGATTCTAAACAGCCAGCAAATTATGCAAAAATAAGGAATACAAAGCAAGACTTCATGATAAAGACTGTGTATGGCCTTTAGATGATATCAGCAACCAAACATTCCATGTAGCTCTTCAGAACGACTAAAAGTATCTGTTCAGTATGGCTTCATGTCTATAAAAGTACTCTTACGTCCCGTCCCCTTTCCTCCATACTGTATGGGCGTCCCTCGCTAGGGACGGGAGACGGAACCTTTTTCACCAGAAAAAACCTTCACCTTTAAATTTAGAGGCACGCTGGGGCTCGGCCCTGGCAGCATGCGCTCCTTGATTCCACCCACCGTCGCCACTCCTCAGTCCCCTTTTCCGTGTCGATGGGAACAGGCCGATTTCACCAGCGCTCCTGTGTTTGGCTTCGGCCATGTAATACCACACGCTCTTCCACGGATAATTTGTCTCTCTTTTTGTCTTCTTTGTGTCAATCAGTGGTGCCACGCTCCACCCCGGTGTATGTTGACTTCAGCGCGCTTCAGCAGGTGTCCCGTCTGCAAGGGGCTCTTCCCTACATCAGATCCCCACGCTCTTTGCCTCTGCTGCCTTGTCCCCAACCATAGCTGGGAAGGTTGTACAGCGTGCAACGCACTTACTCCACATGCACTGAAGAACAGGCTAGCTAGGTGGAGAGCGCTCTTCGAAAGGTCGCCTCCAGAGGACTTAAAGGACTTTGTCAAACATCGATCAAGGCCCAAGGGAGGGCTGCTGTTCTCCATTGCACCCTGTAAGGGCGACTCCTTTCCAAGGAAACGCTCGAGTAGGAGGAACCTTTCTGCTTCTCGCACCAGCACACATACCAAGGCTAGTCCTGCTACAAGCCTTACGGCTGAGGGGTCATCCGATCCTTCCAGGTTCAGTGCTGAGGGACCGCAAGGTTCTTTTACCGGGTGTACACCCGAGGGGCAGCTCCCTAATATTGGCATAATGTCAGACAGGGTACCTGCACGCAGCACTACCAGCGACTCTGCCAAGGACAGCATGTCTTCCATGCCCTGAGATGCAGGGTAGGTCTCATTTTCGAATTACTAAGGATCAGTGCAAACTACTAAAAAGGTGTGGATTAAACACCTTATACAAATTTGATTTAAGGATCGGATTTTTGTTATTTGCTTTGGAAACTATATGACGAAAAGAAGTCATTTTTGTGGAAACTATCAAAAACAGAAATTAAGAATCTGTGTATGATTAATTGTGTGGAAAATATAAGGTGTGAAGAAAACACCGAACACAACATTATCTGTTGACTCTTAAAATATTGTGAAAAATAAAAGCAAAACTTCATAAATACCAATATCGACTTGGAAACTCTTTTCAAAAAAAGCAATTGGAGCTCATTTTGTTAAAAACTTGTCTAACTCACCTCTGAATCAATAATGGTTGGCGCATGCGAGTACATTTTTCCAAAACCTCCTTTTTTCATGCATTGCATCTGTGTGGCAGCCACACAGTCTTGGAGAAACACTCATGCAGAAAACCCAGCGCATCTATCTGAGATTATTCATTATATTTTTTCTGTTTCATAATATACATCAGCGGTCGCCAAGGGAGCAATTCTTTTTTAGGCTGCAAAGTTTTTTTGTTTAGGTCTCATGCTCCACCGCCAAGAGTTTTGGAGGGGGCTGGACCCAGTGAGCCAAGCACCACTACTTCGGCACGTGGCATGCAGCTCGACAAGATGGTCGCTTTTCCAATGCCGCTACTAGGAACAGAGCAGGCGGGAGAACGAGTTACAAGGTGGGACTGATGTCAACAAGGTACGTGGCCTGCAGTCTATCCATCAGCAGCGCAGGGCAGGTTTCAACCATGCCAGAGTGTGCTGCGGCCGCAGCAGCCACCTGCCACTCCATCAATATTACCAGCCACCTCTTCAGCCTCCGAAGACAGGTTCTTCGAAAGGTTCCTAGTGCTGATGTAAGCTCTCCAGATGGGGGCCATCCTTCGGGATGCTATCAGGGACATGATCCCTCCGGCCACTCCACCGGCACCCATAGTCATTTCTCCTATGGCTCCAGTGCCTCAGGTCCCCATGCTGCCCCAGCTGGCTCCCCTACCTCCCACAGTGCAGGCGGTTCCCCACCAGCCTCCGCACCATCCACCGGCTCTGGTTCCTACGCCACAGCCCACAGCACCCAGTACTCCTCCACCCGCACCGGATCAACCAGACCCCCTGGTGGACATAGAGGAGGAGGAGTACCCTGACACGCTGTCATCAGCCAAGGCTTTCCATGAACGGCTTGCAGGTTTGGCAGAATATTTAAGGCTTCCTCAACCAGAGGTTGAGCAACCGGAGGAAGGGGTCCTGGAAGAAGTCCTCACTCTAGGCCCCCCCGGAAAGAACGTGGATCCCAATGAGAAGGACATTGTTGCCTTAGCCAAGATGGGGTGGCTCAAGCCACACTCAGCCCAGCCTGTCAATCAGCCCCTTTCGATGCCAAGTATAGACAGATGCAGGGGAATACACTCTTGCTGTTGGCATACCCTCAACCACACTCTTGGGTGATCGCTGCAGCTTCCCTTTACTCAAAGCCTAAGTCGTCCTTGGCCAGCTTGTCCTCGGCGCGGCTGGGCAAGAAGGAGAAGATTTTGGAGGTGTACGGATGGAAGCTGAACTTCAACGCATCTCTACACCTGCATCAATCCAACGCGGATGCCATGCTGACAGCCATTACCCAGAGGCTTTGGTGGGAAATAGCCGACATCCTACCAGAACATCGGGTGCAGAGCCAAGCACGCTTCAAGGCGGGGCTGGAAGAGGCCAAACTGGTGGCGCAGGACATCATGGAGTCCACTGTGGCCCATATCGCCACCTCTGGCCGTGCCATATGCATCGCCAGGGACATGAGATGGACTGCCTGGCTTCGGGCTACTAAGTTTAACCCAGATGTCCAGGAACGCATATTGGACCTTCCATTCGAGGGTAGTGACCTCTTTCAATCCACCACTGATGAGGACTTAGGATAGATAAAGACTTTGCAGCTTGGGAACTGCTCTTCTTTTTATCTAACTAAGGCCACGCCCAAGGCGTACACCCAGTCGCATCAACGCTCCAATAAAGACAGGCGTTCGTCGGGTTCTGGGGCTTCCAAGAACAGAGGTTGAGACAGCCTGACCGCTCACTGAGTCAGCACCGGCGCAAACTAAGAGGGTGTGGGGGAGTTTCCAGTCCCCCTCCTCCACAAAAGCCTCGGAGGGAAAGAAGGCATGACGCGTCCCTTCGGGTCCACGTGTCTCCGGTGGGGGGGGGGGGGAGAAGGCTTGTCTTTCATACACTATTTTGGCGCTAGAACTTCGCAGACCCTTGGATACTTTACATAGTATCCACTGGGTACCGCCTACCGATTCCTCCCCTCCGGTCCCACAGATTGGGACAGCAACTCTGTTGGCGGAAATTCAGTCGCTCATTGAGAGCCAGGCAAGTGGACGAAGTCCAAGCCTCCCTTATATTCCAGGATTCTTGCCATCCAGAAGAAGAAACAGGCTGGCCTGAGTGTTGTGTTGGACCTCTCCACCGTCAACCTCTCCCTCCCTCTTCAGAAATTCAAGATGGTTACACCAGCACTCATTGCGGAGACACTGGACAAGAGAGACTGGATGTGCTCCCTGGATCTGAAGGACGCTTATCTACACCTCCCGGCAGCCCCATCACTCCTTCCTACGCTTCAGGATCATGGGCTGCCATTTCCAATAGAAGGTGCTACCCTTTGGCCTCAACTCAGTCCCCAAGGTATTTACCAGGCTCA
This sequence comes from Ambystoma mexicanum, assembly GCF_040938575.1. Taxonomy (NCBI): domain Eukaryota; kingdom Metazoa; phylum Chordata; class Amphibia; order Caudata; family Ambystomatidae; genus Ambystoma; species Ambystoma mexicanum. The sequence continues at coordinate 446,706,272 of NC_090930.1, forward strand.
TGAATGCAGTGGCAGCCCTCCTCAGTGCCCAGGGCCACCAAGTCTACCCGTACCTGGACGACTGGCTCGTTAGGGCGGGATCTCCAGAGGCGGTGCACCACACTTACTCCACACTTATGACCACACTCCACGTCCTGGGGTTTACGATCAACCTCAAGAAGTGTTAGCTGCAACCTACGCAGAGTCTGACCTTCCTGGGCCTCATCTGGGACACAAGCTCAGAGACTCTTTCCCTCGGAGGACAAGATCACAGCCCTCATGAGGGCCACTACTCACTTCCTTACCCAAGCAGTGACCTTGGCCTGGTGGTACCAACACTCACTTATTGGGCATCATGGCAGCGGTCCTACTGGCCGTAACCCACACGAGACTCAAGATGAGGAGATTACAGCTGAACTTTGCAGCCTCATGGAATCAGGAGAAGCGCTCCCAATCGAAGCCGGTCAGCATTCCTGCTTCTCTCCACTCGGACCTCACATGGTGGTCCAAGGACTGCAACCTGTGCAGGGGCAAACCCTTCTGGAATCGGGCCCGCAGGTCACCATCACCACAGATTCCTCCCTGGAAGCCTGGGGAGCCACTCTGGACAACAACAGTGTCCATGAAGTCTGGACCTGGAAGGAGCAGGGGTCTCATATCATCTGGCTGTAGCTGAAAGCCATCTGGCTAGCTCTCAAAGCTTTCCTTCCACTTATCGGTGGCAAGATTGTCCTCATAAAGACCGACAATTCCACCAGCATGTACTATGTTAACAAGCAGGGTGGTATCAGGTCCCCTCCACTATGCAGCCTAGCCATCAGCATGTAGGAATGGGCCCTGGAGAACGATATTTACCTCACGGCCGTCCACCTTCTGGGCGAGTCCAACTTGGAGGCGCACACGCTCAGCAGACTGGGAGCGGACAATTACAAGTGGCAATTGAACGACCAGGTGCTGCTGGAGATCTTCAACAAATGGGGGCATCCTCAAGTGGATATCTTTGCCTCCTGGGAAAACAAGAAGTGCCAGCAGTTTGTGTCCTGGTAGGGGCAGGGCCCCGGCTCCCTGGGCAATGCATTACAGATACAGTGGAACGGCATGACAGCGTATGCCTTCCTTCCTACACCCCTGGTCCACAGGGTGATCTGCAAGATAAATGAATCTTCTCAAATCAGCATCATTCTGATAGCTCCATGGTGGCCAGTGAGACCGTGCTTCTCCGAGCTTCTCAGCCTATCGGACAGGCCACCCATTCACCTACCGATGGGCCCAGCTCATCTTCTGGTGCAGTAGGGGGGGAAGGGTCATACACCCCGCTCCACACAAATTAGCCCTTGTAGCGTGGTTCCTGAGCAGGTCACGTTTAAGTATCCAAGCCTCTCTCAGGCTAACCTAGAAATCCTTCAGGGTGCACGCAGTACAAGAATAAACGGACTAGGTTCTGTCATTGAGCAGACTCCAAGGAGATTGACCCCCTTACATGCACTTTGGATGATGTACCTACATTTCCGGCACACCTTGCTCACTCCGGCATGCAGGTAGACACATGCTGCAACTATTTGACAGCCATAGGGGCCTACAGAAATTCGGAAGAAGAGGTCTTCTCCTCTTCAAACCTGGTGGTCAAGCGACATTTGACGAGCCTCACCAGACTCTACCCACCCATCAAAAAACCATACCCCATGTGGGATCTCAATATTGTGTTGGGCGCCTTGGCGCACAAACTGTTCGAGCCAATCGTGTCCACAGACATTAGGCTGGTCACTATTAAGACAGCTCTGTTGGTGGGCCTCACCTCTACTCGCAGGGTAAGCAAGATCCAGGCACTAGTTGCATCAGAACCCTATACTACCTATATTACCTTGCACAAGGATAAGGTGGTCTGAGGACGCACCCCGCGTTCCTACCAAGGTAGCGACCGATTTCCATCTAAACAGGAAGATAGTCTTACCTACATTTTTCGCCGACCCAAAGGATAAACTCAGAAGGTCTTGCACTGTCTGGATGTCAGACGCACTCTGAAATTCTATCTGAACAGGACAGAGCACTTGCGCAAGTCAGACGCCCTCTGTGTCACCTTTGGTGGGTCAAGGTCCGGTTATCAGGCTTTCAAGGCCTATTGCAAGGAGGCATATGAGGGGCAGCACTAGTCACTTCGATCTAACATGCACGCCCATGCTGTCAGAGCAAAGGCCACAGACATTGCCTTCCAGCATGTCCCGTGGCAAGTCATCAGCAGGGCAGCCACCTGGGCCTCCCCTTCGGCTTTCTGTAAGCACTACTGTGTGGACGCCACCTCTAGGTCAGACGCGGCATTCAGTCAGGTGGTTCAACTGAATCTGTTGCTTAAGGAGGGTCTCCTCTCCACCCTGGGGCTACAATCAGTTGTAATCGCCCATACAGTATGGAGGAAAGGAGACGAGACGTAAGAGTAATTCATAGTTACTCACCGTAGTGACTAACGTACTCTTAGTCCCCCTTCCTCCATACATCCCACCATCCTCCCCCCTAATACTGGTGTCATTAGGCAATGTTAAATATTGTCGATGCATTAATGGGTACTGAGGAGTTGCGCCAGTGGGTGGAGTCAAGGGAGCGCATGCTCCCAGAACCACACCCCCACGCGCCTCTAAATTTAAAGGGGAAGAAGGTTTTTTCTGGTGAAAAAGGTTACGTCTCCCGTCCCTAGTGAGGGACGCCCATACAGTATGGAGGACAAGGTACTATAGACAAAGAGTATGTTAGTCACTACGGTGAGTAACTATTAATGTATTCCGACTAAGGACAGCTACACAGATCTAGACAACCACTGTGCACCCGAGAATAATCTCCTTTGTGTCACCATCTGTCCATCTTCGGAACAATTTGCCCCAATCACCGCCAAACACCAAGTTGGCTGCATCACTCCCCCCGCACACCCCACCGGCCCCAAACCGCACAAACCTCTCATTCCACAGCATGGTTACCTAGTTATCCAGTGGCCAATGGCATTTAGGTCGTTTGTGTTCAGAGATTGCAGGGATGAAGGAGAGGAAGGAGAAGAATATCTTATCATCGACTAAATGCTAAGGAAAAAATGAGTTTGCAGAGGGAGGTGATGTATAAGAAGTGAGCCTAAGATTTATCCTTGAGATGCACCCATGAAAAGAGGTGTTGGGCAGAATTGCTCTAAACCCATAAGACGGAGAAAAAGAAGTTGCAGAGTAGGACAACTAGACTAGACTGAGGTCCTTGAAGCGAAAGAGGGAAAGAAATTGAAGGAGGAATGGATGATCCACAGTATCCAAGAAAGAGGCTAGGTCTAGAAAGTTAATAGAGCAGAGGTGAGGGTGATGGGCAGTGGTAAGAGAATTAGAAACATGGATGGGCCAGTCTCTGGAGTGTTACAAATGGAATCAAGATTTGAGGGGGAGGCAGGCAGGCGGGAGGTGATATCGAGAAGAAAGGTGAGAAAGATGGGAGGTAGAATGAGGGAAGGGTGGTAGAGACAGAAGGGTGACAAGGTGGACTACATTTTGTTGATTTTAGTGGAGAAGTAGACTAGAAAGTCATCAGCGTAGAGGATGAGGAAATTGAGTGGTTCTTGGAGGGGGAAGCATGTTTGCAAGGGTGCAAGTGGAAAGAGGAAACGGGATTAATGAAATTGGAGGATTAGGCTGTATTGAGGGATGTCCTGAGGGTTAGTGGGGGTCCTCGTAGGCACTGAGAAGACTGGGGTATTGGTATTTGTGCTGCAACATAATCAGAAACACACTGTTGTCGTATGTAGCTGGTTGGCTAGGGGGATCCATAGTTAAGCACCCATGTGAGTGTGGGGGGTGAAGGAGCAGGCAGGCTATTGATCACTGAAGAGGGTAGACAGTACAGAGGTGAATCTGATAAATTCAAGTCCAATGGAATGATCAAGTTTAGGAAAGAGCTTGGAGCGAGATGTTGACTTGGTCAAGGTAGGGCACCATGAGTGCAGCTTGGATTTATGTTTGACAATAGATGGGAGAGTCTTGGAGGAATAGAAATGGTGAAGTGAAAGAGTGGTCAGAGGAAAATGGGGTCAATTATGGAGAACAGGACACCAGGGTGGAAGACAGAATAGGACACTGAGCAAGTTCCTTTGGGCGTGGGTTGGAACGTTATGTAGGCTGCCTAGCGAATTGTCAGAGAGGAGCCAGGTTGGAGCTGTTGGGCCTTCGACATTTTGGAGCTGTTGAGGTCACCCCATTATGACAGTAGTGTCATAAGCTAGGAGAGTTGAGAGTAAGAGGTCAAGATCAGAGACGGAGTGGCTGTGGATTTTCCATGGGCTGTGGATAAGTGTTAGGACAGTTTTTCTGAAGTCCAACCAAGGGCTTAGTAAAACCATTCAACAGAGGCAGCACAAGACTACACTTTTAGTATAATGCTTACCACCCGAGTTCATGGTATCGTAGCCAGGGAAGCCAGGCTTACTTTAGGAGGGGGCGGGAGCTGTAGAATCAGTACAAATGAAATTGTAATACAAATGGTCCAAAGAAACACTACGTATTGCAAAAATAAAGAATTAATTTAAATACAAGTAGGCCCAGATAAATCTAGGGGTAAATAAGTACTATCACGCATTATATGTAATCACAATTATAAAAACACAACATGATGATTGAAGGCACACAGATCAAAGCATAACCCTTATTTGGAACACCTAGCAGTAGTTCTAGGGAAGTGAAACCTTTTCATACGCATTCAGTATAGGTCACACCTACTCTTGGGGAGTAAAAACCAATGCTTACTTTCATATTACATTCAGTAATTCCAGGGAAGTAGACCCTACCAGTTGTACCGTGACTCTCAGCAGCAAATCATATAATCAGACAACTGGACAGTATACTTTGTTTACTAGTGGAACACGTATTCTAGGTACAGTAAACACCTATAACTACTTTTGTGATAACACACAGTTATACTAGGTGAGAAAAATCTAAGGATTTAATATTCATTTACAGGTGCTTTTGAGATCAGTGAAACACAGATTGAGATAAGCAGTACATCTGGTAACTTATTTTTGGATGGCACACAGCCAACTCAAGATAAGTAAAACCCATATACTTTTTTAATCGCAAAAGGAAATCCAGGTTAGATCTTTCCCAGCTATACAAGTAACATTTGTATGACTTATAAGGGACAGTTAGAATCCAAAGACTCTTCTTGTGTCTGTCTAGAACAGCACAAGGAAAGCAAAACCCAATGTTACACATAACTGAAAGATGCGAAGTTATTCTAGTTCAGTAACAACCTGATGCAGACTTATTCTGGACATGCCAAGAACAAGTCAGGGGAAGAAAGACCCAGTTGGGGGGCACTCATACAATAATACTAGCAGGGATAATCTGTTGAAAAAAGCACATTGCTTTTGGGAAGAGGCTCAACCTAATCACAGGTGAGTAATATGCCTTCACATCTACTGTCTGCTAGTATGGCAAAACGGTTTCTAAGGAAAGAAAGATGTTAACCATACTTTTGAGAATAGTGCATCACACATCCAAGGTAATTAAGAACTTTTGTAACTGTTCACTCTTAGAGTTACAGTTACCAACCAACTCTTTTTCAAGTAAGTAACCTTAAAAAGTATTTCCCTTATTCTTGGAGCATGACTGTTCTCAGGGGCAGAAGGGGGGTGACTAGTGACCAACAGTGTCAGAATAGGTTCTTAAGTATCAAAAGTCAGAGTTCCTTGGGAAGACAGGGCAAACAGAGGAGTACTTTACTTCTAGAGTTAGAAGAGGGTCAGGGGCTTCACAGAAGACAACCTAGCAGGATTCTTGCAGTGGGACTGGGTGCACTGGATGAGAGGCCTCCCCATCACATAAAACACCCCACAACTACACAGGAATCACAAGAGACTTAAGGTAAGTACATACGCAAGTCACATTACCTCAGCATGAAGAGGATTCTGTAGCAGAAGGACTTCAGGATCTGCAGCCAAATACCCGGTCAGTGGATTCCTTGTGGTGACTGAAAACAAGACCTAAGAAGGCACTTTGCAGCAGGGATCAATGGATAAGGGTCTAGGCAAGGTTTTCCTCACAGCTGAATGTAGTTCTGCGGATTTGGTGCCTTTTCAAGGAGCACAGAAGAAGACAGAAAATCACAGTTGAATTCTCATCGTTACAAAAGGTCCAGCACTCTGGTGAGCGGACTTACTTTCTCAGACTCGATTTGTGTCTCTGGCGATACACCAGGATGCCCACGAAGTTTGAGTGAGATTTGGAATTCGGAAGACTGCACCGCTCAAGGTCCCAGGGTATTGGGGTTTTGCAGCCCTGCAAGGTCGCAGCAATGCGTGGGATGGCTCAAAATGCAGGCCTTCTTGGGTCTAGTGGGTCACACCAGGCTCTAAGTCAGGGTCATTGTTTTCGGAGTCCCCAGGTCGATTGGAAGGAAGGGCTACAGCAGGCGCTGGTTACACAGCAGGCTCTCCGGTCGCTGGAAATCGTCTCAGACGCTTTTCCTTCATCATCCTCTCCGGTTCCAGTGGTCAACTTGTCTTCAGCTTCCAGGTTCGGGGTATTTAACAGGAACTACAGCACAACCTCTGCATTCTCTCCCTGCATTTTACAACAAGGGGCGGTCTGGTTGTCCAATCAGGACAGCGAGCCGCCGCACTGTAATTTGGCCCCATTCAGGCAAGGAGGAAGACAAAGGGCTGTTGAGTTTTGGACTCCTCCCTCGCTTCCTGCCTTCACAGACAGACTAGAGCCTGGGAGGGGAGTTCAGGGGACTACCGCCGAAGTTAAAAATCGCACAAAGGAATTTCCCGCCCTGGATGTCAGGAGAAGGAACAAGAAAGGATAAGAAATACTAAAATGGCGAAAAAAGAAGAAAGGGACATTTTGGTAAAATGAGCACTCTTAGGTGCCTTTACTGCAGCTGTGAACACAGCCCACGGTAAAGGTGCACCAATGTAATAATAGGTATCACTGCCACCAGCCATTGTAGTTAAGCTTGTCCCTGTAACAGAATTGTTTGTGTGTGAAAGGGGATACATTGCATCTCCCCAGCACTCCACATAACGTGGGGTGTGATGGTTTCACAAAATACAATGAAAAAGGGATCCAAAGATCCTTTCTACCCTTGGGAACTGTAGTTCTCTCAAGGTTAATAAAAGAAAGTTAAAAAGGGGAGCCGCTAGGGCAACCCAGCAACAACAGGCACTTATTGCCAAAAAAGTTGTTAAAGAGGATAACTTTAAAAAGACAACATGGAGAGTCTAAAAAATGACAGCCATAAAAAGAGTAAAAGATTCTGAGTGTGGAAAAAGGTTTCCTCTCACTGAGGTATTATGGAAAATAACCTACCTGTAAAGCAAACCGTTCTGGGGTTGACACGGGTCAGGAAGATTTACCATTTATGTGAAAATCTTACTCAACACTGAGTATGACAAAAAGAGGTGGGAGCAATTTGTTGGACCGAGAAATGCTTGGAGAAGTTGGGAGTGAAATTAGAAAGGGGTAGGGGTGCCAATAATGTCTTACTGAACAGGCGAATCTGACGAGGCCGGGAAGGGGAACATCAGGGAGAAACAGAATAACCAGTCTCACCAGTTAGGAGGGCATTTCCATGATGAGAAGAACAATGGCAGCCCGTAACTGCACTAGAAAGCCAAAGGAGGAAGGAGAATAGAGAGGGAGAGGCCGTCCCATGCCACGCCAGCAACCACGGCGCAGGCCGTCCCACTCCAGGAATCCAACCCAGAGCACCAGCAAAGAACAGAGAAGGCAGAGTCAGGACGCCTCTGCAAAGGCCCGCACAGGACAGTGAAGTGGCCCTTGCCCCAAGGGTGGCCCAGGAAGGGGAGGAGCCGTTCAGGGACAGAAAAGATGCTGCAGCCTTCTAGAGAGAGATACGGGGGTATGGTATGAAATTACAGAATCTTACCCTTAAGGCGCTGGGTCCCAGAACTGCCTAGACAGGGAGTGGAAAGAGAGGGCAGGGATGTCTGAACCAATCACAAGAGGAGGGGGGGTGGGGGGGGGAATTCAAGGGTCTAGACGTCAGCACTGTCAGTTTTGTTGTTACAGGATGCCAAAGAAGAGGAAACCCAGGAAGTATGCACATGGGAATATTAAGGGAGAAGGTTGCGTCCTGAGGAGACCCAAGAGGCCCAGGCTCAGGGTGAGGCCACGGAAACCAAAGATAACTCCTATTTGACTCAGGCCTGAAAGAGAGTCCCTGGAGGACAATAAAAGCAGAAGCAGCGTCTTATAGAAGGCAAGAAACGGAAAACAGACGAAACAATATTGTACATCTGAAATTGTTCGGTGGAATAATGTTTTACCAACAGCTCTGACTGTTTTCCTTCTACCTACCTTTCACAGAGACCAACACCACAGCCTTTTTTGGAGTGACAAGGTCAGTGAGAAAAGAAAGGCAAGGTTGGTGTAAAAGGTCTCCAGGCGGGCGATGTCCTGGGCAGGAATCCAGATTTCAAAAATGACCATCACTGGGAGTTTAGGGTAATGGGAGCCATAGCAAGTTGAGAGAAAGGAGTTTAATTTTGAAGAGGGATCGGGCATTCCAGATACCAGGGGTGATGTCAATAAGGAGAGGGCAGAGTTAGCAGTGGTAGTGGGTGTAGTGGATGAAGGCAAGCAGGTAGGGTAAATGAGGTTGGAGTGGGTGACAGTAATTATCAAGCAGGGACATCAGCCATTGGGTCTAAACGTTTAACTTAAGTGTTTACCAGCTTTCACATCCTAGGTTTGAGTCATACAATACCTCGTCTGTTAGCTCCCGACCAGAGTTGGACCTCGGTCGCAGTGGTCCAAGCACTCCACTTGGCAGAGATGTTTGGCCATCCGCTGCCTTCCCATTTTCCTGAAATATATAGATAAAAGCACAGAACAAATATATAAGTACACTATGTGGAAACCAAATGACAGTTGCACTAAGCGGGGAACAGGGATTTAAAAAAACATTACTTTCTGCATTACAGCTTTATATAAGCTGACAGCGTTCCTTAAAAGAAAACATCTATCAAGAAAGACATTGGTCATCTGGAAATAAAGCCCTGAGAAGATGTAAATAGTTGTATTATTCAAAACAAAAGTATACTTGGTGCAATAGGGTTTATCTTGACTTTAGATGCATCACTTGCATTCTTCCTGAATTTGCCAGGTTTTCAGTAATTGCAAAGTCTAAGATATTTTAAGTACTGCTTTTTAAAATGTTTTTATTCATCAAGTTGGGTATTTTGGTTTTAAATTCCTGTGATTCCACAGAAAAAATGACGTGGGAAGTGTTTTCTGTACAGAGGAGCGACTACCAAAGGAAAGATACGAGTATGCAATAAGTGACCACTCTCACCCATGAACTCGTGATATGACAAGAAGCTGAAGTGGATGTGAGAGTGGGAGTAGCCAGCCGCCTGTTCTGATTCAGAGCATGTACTGTTAAACAACACCTGCGATCGGAGAAACCAAATAGTAGTAGCACCTAAAATACTGCCATATGCTTCAGGGTAATCACTTACTGGAGCGCCACTGTCTCTGCTCCTCCAGTGTGGTGTCCAGAGGAATGCCTGAGATCACCTCGCCTGCAGGCAACAGACTTCGCAAGAATCATGACTTCTGCTGCAGAGGTGGCTCGGGCTCAGTGGCACAATGGCCCCCTCCCTGAAGACTGCTAATGTACACAGTCCTCTTGGGGGCAAGGAGGGGATGAAGTGGGAGAAAACTACAGTGGGAGGCTGGAACGTCAAAGTGGACAAGTGTAGCACTACTTCGGTCACCTAGTCATGGGCACTGGTTGCTTTTCTCTGCTCGAGGAAGAATGTGTTAAGCATGGACCATGCTACCTACCATTTTGTTTCCCTGCCCAGTACGGCTCTGCTCCGCATAAGTAAAGTTTAGAGGGCTTACAGGGGGATCAAGCCATAGGCATAGGCATAGACTCCGCAATCACTGGTCTCCTTTCTGTCGCCTACGACACAGGAGGCGCACGTTTCCCTGGTTTACGTGCAAATGTTGGGAGATCCCGGAAGTTCAGTCCGCCATGTCTTCCAGCTAGCCCTCTCCCCAGATCGTTGGATTGATATAATTTGGTTACTCTTAAGTTTTCAGCATTTACATAACTTTAACCCACAAATAAGAAGCTGGCAGACTAAGAAGCTAACTTCAGCGTGCGAATAAGAAGCTGGCCAAATAAGAAGATAAGTCCAGTGCCTTTGCGGCAAGGGTCTTTGTGACTAAGGCACCCCTTTATCTCAATGTCCCTCTTCTCTTGAAGCCCACTCAATCATACCTCTGCAAAGCAAAGGCAGCCATCTTATTCACCCTGTAGAGCATTTGCTGAATTTCTAACACCACCACAGCAATTTCACTTAATTTTTTCCATTTTTAAAAGGTAGACAAAACTTTGTATTAAATTCTCACGTGCATTTTTCAATTTTAACGTATTACCAAGACATATTTACTTTGCCTTTTCCTTTTTTAATTGAGCACCAATATTTGTAAGTTTACGATTCAAAGAAACTGTTTCATCATCGCTCAACTCCTACATATAGAAGGAGATTTCCTTGCAAGAATTCAAGATCGCTAAACTGCAACTTACCAATTGGCACTAAAGTGGACTCAAATTCTGGACACTCCTGAAGTTAAAGAAACCATGCAATCCATTAGCAGAAAATACTATGGACAACTTTTTCAACCCTCATAAAAAGAGGATACATTCACTGATGTCCCAGAGTAATTACATTAGAATGGGATCCAGACTAGTATGTCCTCCTTTCCCACTAATATTTGCATTATGCCAAGAACCCCTATGCTCAATGTATAAGATATAACCCTGGCACTGAAGGTGTATTACACCACAAACTAGATGACATGCTGATGAAAACCCCAGTCACAAACCTTCCTAATATAATGTTTACATTGGAGGAGTTCCAAGATATCCCTGGATAGAAGAATACAATAACTACACTCAATGGCATTACACATTTCTGCATATAAAAACAGTCCACCACCTACAATTGGAGCACCCTTTTAAATGGACCCCAATAAACTCAAATATCTAGGTCTCATCATTCTCTTTATCCCCATAGTATTCCTGGTTTTATCCATCCCTAAAGATAAGCAGCATATTAGACAATTTTACTCCCTAAAATAGGCAAATACTCCCAAAAATAAAAATGGGGAGTAAAAATACTCACAACAAACATAGGAAACTGATACATAGGTGCCTCTCCCCTCGCTTTCTTCCACACATCTGCATGGATATTTTTGGACCAGTAGTACACACAGTGCCAGAGGGAGACACTACTATTATTACTGCCTGATCTGAAGTAAACATGCATCCTATACATGTGCAATAAATATTAATTACAAAACATTTCTGTTTTACAGATAAATAATTTTTACTTGCTTATTAAATACTCACTTTTTACAACATAAAAGAACAAGTTACTTACCAACTGGTAACGTTCTTTCGATTGGATCTTCCTACAATGTATTCCTCATCTTTGATGTATTCCATCCAGCTTCAGCTGCTTCGGAAAAAAAAACTTTCGGCAGAGGGCGCCGTGCGTCGATGTCGAGTGGATGGTCCCTCGAAGGCCTCCGTCGAGGGGGACGTCATCGGGTGTATAAGTAGCACGCGCGGCGCCCGTTCGCCTCTGTTCTGTTTTTCCCCCTTTCATTATCGATTTTCCACTGTGCAGACTGTGCCGGTAGACCGATATTTTACCTTTGCGAGAGTTGGAGTGGCAACAGCCCGGAAGAAATCTACAGAGGGGTAGGTTGGGAGGGCGGTGAGGAATACGCTGTAGGAACATCCAATCGAAAGAACGTTACCAGTTGGTAAGTAACTTGTTCTTCGAGTGGATTGTGTCCTCCAACGTATTCCTCATCTTTGATAGACTCCCAAAGCAGTAAGGATAATTCTTATGGAGGAGGGATTAGATTTTTTCAATATCTTCAGATGGCTGAGTATAGGACTGCTCTACCAAAATTTAGCTCCTTAGATTGGGAAGCATCTATGTTGTAGAATTTTGAAAAAGTATGCAGCGATGACCAAGTCCCTGCTTCACAAATGGACCTTATAGGAACACCTCTTTGCAGGGCTGTAGACGAAGCGATGCCCCTGGTGGAATGAGCCCTTAAACCTTCTGGTGGGTCTTTTCCTGCCAGCCTGTAGCATTCCGAAATGCAAAGCACAATCCAGCGCGATATTGTCTGTTTTGTTACTGATTGACCCAATCTTTTTCCTGTGTAGCCAATAAACAGTTGGCTGTCCAATCTAAGCCTAGAAAGCCTAGAGATATAAAAGCTTAAAGCTCTTTTTGGATCCAGCCTGTGTAATCTTTCCTCCTCCTTACTAGGATGGGGTGGAGGATAGAATGCATGTGTAACAATTTTTTGATTTAAATGAAACTCAGATACCACTTTTGGTAAAAATGAGGGTTTAACCTTCAACACAACTCTGTCCTTATGGAACACAGTATAGGGTGGCCCAGAAGACAGTGCCTGCAATTCGCTCACTCTTCTTGCAGATGTTAAAGCAACTAGGAAAGCAGTTTTCCATGTTAGTAATCTTAATGGGCACGTGTACAAAGGCTCAAAAGCAGCACACAAAAATTTTAGGACCAAATTGAGATCTCACATCGGTACTTGAAATGGGTGAGGAGGAAACACATTAGTGAGTCCTTTTAAGAATTGTACTATCAAAGGAATTTTGAAGTAGGAGCATTCTTCCGACGAGCACTTGAAGATGGAAAGCGCTGCAAGATAACCTTTAATGGTTCCAACATTCAGACCTCTAGGTGCTAGGGTCAGAAGAAAGGATAGTACTTCCGGAATAGAACATAGAAAAGGATCGACATTCTTTTCTCTGCACCAGTTGCAAAACTTTTTCCAACGGTATAGAGACTTTGTTGCTGGTCTTCTTGCCAAAATCAACACCTCCATAACGTCATCTGGAAGGTTCCAATCCCTGTATCTCAGCCTTTCAGATACGAAGCATGAGGGTTGAGCATTTTGACCTCTGGATGGAGAACCTGACCCTCCATTTGAGAGAGAAGGTTCTCTTTGAGGAAGATGTACTATAGGACAGATGGACATGTCTAGAAGGTCCGGGTACCACGTTCTCCTGGCCCAATCCGGAGCAATTAGGATCATGCGGCTCCCGAAGCATCTCAGTCTCCTGATGACCTGAGGAATGACGGGAATCGGAGGGAACGCATACAATAGTGGGAAATTCCACTCCACCACAAACGCGTCCCCCAGGGCTCCTCTCGGGGGAAATTCCTTTGAGCAATACCTTTCTCACTTTCGGTTGATACCGGTCGCAAATGGGTCTACCTGAGGGGTTCCCCAAAGGGCGAAGATCTCTAGAATGACTTCCTGAGCCAGTTCCCATTCGTGGGACACTGTGCTCTGCCTCCTCAGAGCATCTGCCGTCATATTCTCTTCCCCGGCTAGGCGAACTGCCGTTAAAGAGATTCCTTCTTGAATTGCCCAATACCAGAGTTGCATTGCCTCTCTGCACAGAGGTAGTGACCCTACACTTCCTCTTTTGTTTAGATAATGCATGGCCACTGTGTTGTCAGTCATTATCAGGACATTCTTCCCTCTGACAGATGTCAGGAAAGCCTTCAGCGCTAGTCTGATTGCTCTCAGCTCCAGAAGGTTGATGTGTAGTTTGGACTCCGATGGAGACCAACGACCGTTGATTGTCAGATCGTTGGCATGAGCTCCCCACCACTTAGTGAGGCGTCCGTCACTACTGTGATCTCCGGCCATGGTTGCCAAAAGAGTTCTCCTTTCAGAATATTCTCTGAACAAGTGCACCATAGAAGATCCTGACGAACCATGTTCGGAATCTGGAGAAGATCCGTCATTCAACCTGAGAACTGGGACCATTGAGTCTTTAGAGCCCATTGAAGGGATCTCATTCTCAGGCATGCCTCTGGCACCAGAAAGATGCAGGATGCCATGAGGCCGAGCAACCTTAAGAAGTCGTAAGCCTGAAGATTTTGGGCGTTTTGGAATTTGGAAACCATCTGAAGAATGTCTTGAGCCCTTGACGTGGGAGGCGAGCTCTTTCCCAGGGATGTGTCTAACACAGCTCCTATATATTGGAGCCGTTGCAAAGGTGTCATTTGTGACTTCTTGAAATTGAGAGAGAAGCCCAGACTGTGGAAGAAATGGCAGGTGACTTTCAGGTGATCCAGTGCCTGTTCGGCAGATCGTGCTCTGATCAACCAATCGTCCAGATAGGGGTAGACATGAATCCCCCCCTCTCCTGAGGTGTGCTGCCACTACTACCATCAATTTGGTGAAGACCCTTGGGGCGGAGGTCAATCCGAATGGTAGGACTCGAAACTGATAATGTGAGTCGCCAACCACGAACCTCAGGTATTTTCTGTGCTTGAGATGAATCGGCACATGAAAATAAGCATCCTGGAGGTCCAATGACACCAACCAGTCCTGAAGTTGAAGGGCCTGAAGGATCTGAGAAAGAGTGACCATCTTGAACTTGTCCTTCCTGAGGAACTTGTTCAAGTTTCTTAAGTCCAGGATGGGTCTCAGTCCTCCGTCCTTTTTGGGGATCAAAAAATACGGGGAGTACCATCCCATGTTCCTCTCCGCTGCAGGTACCGGTTCTGTAGCACCTTTCTCCAGCAGGGTTAGAACTTGCTGCTGTAGGAGCGGGTCGGAAAACTTCAAAGGGTGTCTCCCTGGTGGATTGCTTTGAGGTTGCGTTAGAAAAGGAAGGCAGTAACCTTGGGCTATTATTTCTAGAGCCCAAACATCTGAAGTAATGGCTCGCCATTCTTGCAGATGCTGCGACAGCCTGCCTCCTACAGGTGTTTTGTGATGCAAGTCCTCAAAGTGGTTTTGTGGCTGTTGCTGCAGCCGCTGATGGCAAAGAGGCTGTAGCTGGAGCGCTGGCTTTGCACGTTTTGCTCGTCCACTGCAAGTGGCCTTTCTTTGGCCCCTTTGACTGGCCATTCCTCTCGTTCTTCCATATGAGGAGTAGTAACGATAGGATCATCTCCTCCAAGATTGACTTGTCGCACGAAAGGGCTGAGGTTGCCCGATAGCAGCTCCCAACGACTTGGCAGCTGCCTTTGAGGTCTGCAACCTCTCAAGGCTCTCGTCAGCCTTGCTGACAAAAAGATGAGACCCGACAAAGGACATGTTCAGAAGACGGTTCTGTACGTCTGGTGCAAAAGCCGACTTCCGTAACCATGCAAATCTACGCATTACTGTGCTAGTGGCCATGGACCTGCTCACACCATCAACAGTGTCCAAACCAGATTCAAGGAATTCCTGCATAGCTTCCTTTCCATCTCTAACAATGGGTAGGAAACCTTCCCTTTCTTCCCCTTCTAGTATGTGCTCCGCCGCCATTGCAATGCACTCCCAAAGAGTGTACGACAACTTTGCCAAGGCACAAGTGGAGTTGGCTGATTTTAATGCCATGCTCCCAGCTGAAAATACCTTCCGTGCCCAGCCATCCACACACTTATTGTCCCTGTCTGGAGGGATAGATGGGTACACAAGTTTGTTAGAAGCTGTGGCTGCCTGTATGACCAAACCTTCGGGAGTGGGATGCTTAGACAGATAGCCGTGGTCGCTACTGGCAGGGTGGTATTTTGAAGTAAGGGATTCATTCACTGGAGGAATAGAATCCGGCGTCTCCCAATTTTTGGCCACCCTATTTTGTAAGGCCACATGGAAAGATAGAATTGGGTCTTCAGTAGGACCATGGTCCAGTATGTCTGTAAGATCATCTTGGACAAATTGGGCTGTAGGCCTGCCCCAGCCCAAATAATCTACTACCTTAGTCATTAACTGACGGTATGATGGATTGGCATGTTCACCTGGCTCTGGTCTACCAAATTCATTTTCTGGGGACGTATCAATACCACTTGCATTGTGCAATGATTCAACAAATCCTTCATCCTGCTTTCCTCTGAAATCAGGCATTCAGGAACATTTGGAGTACAAAATTCAAGCCCAAAAGGTACATTTTCCTCATCAGATCTTTCTTGTTCCTCAAAAATTGAGGTCAGGGATTTGAAAAACTCCTTCCTAGGCAGAGGCTTGAAAACCTTCTCTGGAGGAGGTAGAGGAGGAGTGCTAATGGGTCCTGAATACAACATAGGTGTTTTAGCCTTTTCTTTCTCTCTTCCTAGCTGATCTTGTTGAGCTGGAAGTTTCGGCGTCGAGGGCTTCGGCATCGACGTCGATAAAGGCATCGATAACGATGCAGTACCCGACTTCAACGGCATCAGTGTCATGATCTCTGCTTCCAAAAGGTCAGGGTTTTCCCAACTCCCTTGGAAGCAGATCCATAACCCAGGTTCCGAGTGCCAACCAGTCCCAATTGGGACCTTTTGGACCCAGTCCTGGCGCCAGTGGCACCAGGCTCATAAATATGCCCAGTCCCAGCACTGGAAGCGCCGGGCTCATAATGCTTGGGTGGACTTACCTTCAGCAGACCATGCTGCTTACTTGCCTGCCAGTTGAGCCTCTGATCCTCTTCTGTTTGGAACTACTTTTCCTGTTGGGTGGGGCTGGAGCCACTCCCTAGATTCAGAACACTGGAACTCTTCTGGAAGGCAGGAACTCTTTTCTTACCAGGAACTCTTTTCTTACTTAGGCGTGGCTGTGGAAGGAGACACCTAAGCACTACAGGAGGCTATTTAAACCACACCCGGTGGATGAATCTTGCTTTGCATTATTCTGCAACCTCTGCAGCAGAACGCTCATCGTGTCTTCTGCATCCGGTCCTGGGCCTAAGGAAAAAGGCTTACCATCCTGAATCCAGTCTTCAGCAACACCTATAAAGACAAGAAAGAACAGGTTAGCATTCCGGCATCTGAAAGGCAAAGGCTTACCATCCTGAATCCAGTCTTCAGCAACACCTATAAAGACAAGAAAGAACAGGTTAGCATTCCGGCATCTGAAAGGCAAAGGCTTACCTACTCTTCGCACGCTCCGGAGGCCTTCGGCGCTGCATCCCGCATCTGTAAGACAAAACAAGGTGCGTTTAAAGACATTGGGGAACTTTAATACTCACGTGCCATTACTCCTTTCCACATATAATCCAGTGGGTATTCCGGCACCCTGCAGCCGCTCCGAACTCGTACCTGCAAAATAAAAAGACAGTTAGAGCGCATAGTGAAGCAGGCAACAAGCGCTTACTTACGTGCTTCCAGGCGCTTCTATTCATCACACAGGCTCCATCTTCAACTCACTTCAGCCCGTCATCCGCCATCGCCGGAACCCTGCAAAACAAGAGACATCATTACTAAAGACTTTAAAGACATTTGAATGACTCGAAACTTACCGTTCGTGCAGTAAACGACGGACAGCAGTCCTCTGAAGTCAAGAGGCCTGCGCTACCTATCCAGTGAAGAAACTGGTTACAGCACCCTGCCCCGAGGCAGATGGAGAGCTCGGCATTCACTTACCTAAGGTGAGAGCGTTAACCTTTGGGGGTCTACAGGAGAGGAGAAGAGGAAAGAGATAGGGACACCCCAATAACCCCAGTTCATTAACCCCATATTTTCTATCTGCAGACATCTTACTCTACACGTCAGGCATACAGTGCACAGAGGTCCAGCCCAAAGAGCCAACCGGGTGCTACACATCACCTTTGAAGATACGGTAGTCGCCCAGTCAAGAACGGCGCCTCTGCGAGAATCAGGTGAGCGTTACAGAATGCAAAGCCTACCGCAAAACTCTCGCCCAGGCGCTATGGAAACCTCGGATACTGACCCCCTAGCCCGGTTACTTGGGGAACTAAGGGCAGAAGTGCATGCAGCTCGTCAGGAAACGAATGCTCTAAGAAGGGAACTAATTATTTCCAAGGAGAGAACAGACAATCTTGCTAGACAAGTGCTACAGTCACAAGCCGGACAGACCCCGTTACCCGCATCAGGGGCAAATCTTCCTTCAACATCCTCTATGAATTCAGTGCAGATCAACCTACCTGGGAATGTACCTCTGGCTCCGCCCGAACGATTTTCTGGTGACCCAAAGAGGTTTGCAGTATTTATCAATCAGTGCCGGTTGCACTTCTTATGCCGGCCAGCAGCCTTTCCAACTGATCAAGCAAAAGTAGCTTTTGTACTTTCGTACCTTAGTGGCAATGCGGCAGACTGGTCGATCCCTCTAGTTAATCAAGATGATCCGGTTCTCCATGATTTTCAAGCCTTTCAGCTTAGTATGGAAAAACTGTTCGCAAGACATTCACAGGGGCAGGCCTTGGACAATGAGCTTCTTTCGTTGCGACAGGGTAATCAAGACCTTTTGGCTTATATTGCATCTTTCAATAGACTAATAGTG
Source organism: Ambystoma mexicanum (assembly GCF_040938575.1). Lineage (NCBI taxonomy): Eukaryota > Metazoa > Chordata > Amphibia > Caudata > Ambystomatidae > Ambystoma > Ambystoma mexicanum. Next base: position 446,724,577 of record NC_090930.1, read on the forward strand.
GAAACTCAATGGCCTGAGGACAAAAGGATTACGCTGTTTTATAGAGGTCTATGTGGAGAGCTCAAAGACGTTTTAGCCCAAGTAGTGAATCCCCCACAAGACTGTTCGGATTATATAGACTTGGTCGTTCAAATAGATCACAGGCTGCAGAACAGGAAGGCCGATCGTTCCAAGTTTGATGCTCGAGTATTTTCCAAACCGCCAACTCCTTCCAAAGGAGTAGACTCCGGGGAACCCATGCAAATAGGGGGTTTGAAAGGTCCTCTAACACAAAGGGAGCGGGAAAGGAGGAGACAGTTGCAATTATGCCTATATTGCGGAAACTCAGGGCACTTTCTTGGAGACTGTCCGGTGAAACCTGCCAAGAAGGCAGTAGGAGCTGCAGTTACCAAAGTTACAAACTCTGAGCAGGGAAACGACCTCGCCCGACAAGAATAGAGGTCCTCTTGCCGAGCGTGAAAACCAGTTCCGTGACCTCGCATTTCGTGATACCTATGGTCCTCATTAGCCCTGATAATCCGGATCGATTACATGCAATTGAAGCTTACGTCGACAGCGGTGCCATCGGCAATAATGTGGATCATGAAATGGTTTTGAGGATGAATCTAACTCTTTGTCCCAAGGCTGTAAAGGACGTCATTACTACGGTGGATGGTACGGAGATAGCCTCCGGGCCAGTAACGCATACCACTCAAGAGGTGACGCTAGTAAGTCAAGATGGACACCATGAGAAGATCGTGTTCGATGTGATCAAGGCCCCTCAGTTTCAGATTATTCTAGGAATACCTTGGTTAGAGAAACACAATCCTCTGATCGATTGGCGAGCAAGAACGGTCCAGTTTCCAGAATGTGTCTCTACTTGTCACCCTCCACCTGGTGTTGCACTGGCCGCAATTTCTTCAGAGACTCCCCAGTTACCTCCCGAATACCTAGAATACCAAGATGTTTTCCGGAAGGATCAGGCTAACTCTCTACCTCCTCATAGGTCTTATGACTGCCAGATAGACCTGATACCTGGATCTACTCCTCCTTGTAGTAGAATTTATGCCCTCACCGAGCCTGAGAACCTTCACCTTCGACAATACCTGGATCAATACCTGGCAAATGGGTTTATTCGTCCTTCCAAGTCCCCTGCTTCTTCAGCTTTGTTCTTCGTTCCAAAAAAGGAAGGAGACCTTAGAACTTGTATCGATTATCGCTCCCTGAACCAGATCACCGTTAAGAATAGATATCCGTTACCTTTGATCCCTGAACTCCTGGACCAAGTCAGAAAAGCATGCATATATACAAAGCTGGATCTTAGAGGAGCTTACCACTTGGTACGAGTAAAAGAGGGCGATGAATGGAAGACGGCCCTTCCGCACCAAGTATGGGCTATTTGAATATCAGGTCATGCCCTTCGGACTTTGCAATGCCCCGGCCGCCTTTCAATATTTTATGAACGATGTCCTCAGAGAGCTCATAGATGTATGTGTTGTTGTTTACATTGACGACATCCTCGTTTATTCTTCATCGGAATCTGAACATCGGAAACACGTGAAAATGGTCCTCGAAAGATTGCGTCAACACAAACTTTTCGCTAAGTTGGAAAAATGTGTTTTCAACGTGACTGAAGTTGAATTCTTGGGATTCATATTATCACCTGGCGGAGTGCGTATGGATTCAAAGAAGGTCGATGCAGTTCTCAAATGGCCATCACCATCCTCCGTAAAAGGTGTGCAAAGCATGTTAGGCTTCGCTAACTTTTACCGCAGGTTTATCCCCGAATTCTCTCGAATAGTCCAGCCCATCACTGCCTTGTTAAAGAAAAACAAACGTTTTGAATGGTCTACCGAGGCGGAACAAGCTTTCCAGGATTTGAAGACTAAATTTATCTCTGCACCAATCTTAAAACACCCTTGCCCCGAACTCCCCTACATCGTGGAAACTGATGCTTCAAGCCTTGCCATGGGGGCAGTTCTATCACAAAAGGACCCGGTAACCAATCAGTTGCATCCCGTGGCATTTTGGTCCCGCAAATTCTCGCCTCCTGAAATCAATTACACGATTACTGACAAGGAACTTCTGGCTATCAAGTCTGCCTTTAAGGCTTGGCGGCATTATCTGCTGGGGGCCGGACACACCGTTACTGTGATTACGGATCACCGAAACCTGCAATATTTGAAGACCGCAAAAGCCCAATCCTCTAGACAACTCCGTTGGGCATTATTCTTTGCCGAGTTTGACTTCATAATTACCTATCGACCTGGTACAAAGAACTGTAAAGCCGATGCCCTTTCTCGGATGGGAGTGGAAGAACACTTGGTCAACCCTAAACCTGTACCAATCATTCCCGAACAAAGAATTCTGGGTGTAATCGCCACAGAATCCATAGAGGAAGTTAAGGATAAAGCCAGGCAACTTGTAACTCCAGCAGACATACAGAATTGGCATCTGCAGGGAAAGGACTTTGCAGTAAAGGACAACTTATTGTATTTCCAAGAACGATTATACCTACCCAGCACAGATTTACAGAAAAAAGTAATCTCTTGTTATCACGACTCTTTAATGGAAGGTCATCCCGGTATGGCCAAGACCTCAGAAAAGATCAAGCGCTACTTCTGGTGGCCGTCTTGGAAAAAAGATATCAGAGACTTTATAATGTCCTGTGGAGTATGCGCCCAAAACAAGAGTCAAAAGGAAAGACCAGCAGGCCTCTTACGCCCTATTGACATCCCACCTCGCCCTTGGCATACGCTTTCTATGGACTTCATCACCGATCTACCTCCATGCTCCGGATACAATACGATTCTAGTAATCGTGGACTTATTCTCCAAGATGGCGCATTTCATTCCGCTCAAAGGCTTGCCAACAGCAGCAACTCTGGCCCGAGAATTTCTCGAAAACATCGTCCGACTGCACGGTTTTCCTTCGGTTCTAATTTCGGATCGAGGTAGTCAATTTATTTCTCATTTTTGGCGAAGTTGCTGTCGGTCGGCTCAAATTGATGTGAGACTATCGACCAGTCACCACCCTCAGACCGACGGACAAACCGAGAGGACCAATCAAACTCTGGAACAGTATTTACGCTGCATGCTGCAACAAACTGAAAAAACTTGGAAAGATATCCTTTGGATAGCCGAGTATGCCTACAATAACTCTGTCCATTCGGGAACTGGGAAAACCCCGTTTTTTCTTTTGTACGGCAGTCACCCTCGAACCTCGGAGTTGGATCCCCTCCAAGATCTTGAAACACCAGCAGTAGACTACCTGCACTCTACAATCACCCAAGCCTTTAAGGAAGCTGTTTCTCACCTTCAAAGGGCTAAAGAACAATACAAGAAAGGAGCAGATCAACATCGGAAGGAAGCCCCTCACTATCAAGTAGGGGATCAAGTCTGGTTATCCACCAAATATCTATCTCTAAAAGGGCCACGCACATTCAACCCAAGATACCTTGGTCCCTATTCCATCACTACCATAGTAAACCCAGTAGCGGTCAAGTTGGACTTGCCCCCGCAAATGAAGATACATCCGGTCTTCCACGTCTCTCTATTAAAACCCGTGCAACCTCAAACCCGACTAACCAAATCTCCAAAACCTATCCTAGTGGATGGAGAACTCGAGTTTGAAGTCAAAAGCATTCTGGACTCCAAGATCTCCAAATCTAAACTATTCTACCTAATTGACTGGAAAGGCTACGGCCCCCAAGAGAGATCCTGGGAACCTGCTGAATATGTCCACGCTCCTCGCCTAATCAAAAGATTTCACCGAACATTTCCTGACAAGCCAAAACCCCCGGAGAAGCCCGGTTTGGGAGGGGCCTTGAGGGGGGGTACTGTCATGATCTCTGCTTCCAAAAGGTCAGGGTTTTCCCAACTCCCTTGGAAGCAGATCCATAACCCAGGTTCCGAGTGCCAACCAGTCCCAATTGGGACCTTTTGGACCCAGTCCTGGCGCCAGTGGCACCAGGCTCATAAATATGCCCAGTCCCAGCGCTGGAAGCGCCGGGCTCATAATGCTTGGGTGGACTTACCTTCAGCAGACCATGCTGCTTACTTGCCTGCCAGTTGAGCCTCTGATCCTCTTCTGTTTGGAACTACTTTTCCTGTTGGGTGGGGCTGGAGCCACTCCCTAGATTCAGAACACTGGAACTCTTCTGGAAGGCAGGAACTCTTTTCTTACCAGGAACTCTTTTCTTACTTAGGCGTGGCTGTGGAAGGAGACACCTAAGCACTACAGGAGGCTATTTAAACCACACCCGGTGGATGAATCTTGCTTTGCATTATTCTGCAACCTCTGCAGCAGAACGCTCATCGTGTCTTCTGCATCCGGTCCTGGGCCTAAGGAAAAAGGCTTACCATCCTGAATCCAGTCTTCAGCAACACCTATAAAGACAAGAAATAACAGGTTAGCATTCCGGCATCTGAAAGGCAAAGGCTTACCATCCTGAATCCAGTCTTCAGTAACACCTATAAAGACAAGAAAGAACAGGTTAGCATTCCGGCATCTGAAAGGCAAAGGCTTACCTACTCTTCGCACGCTCCGGAGGCCTTCGGCGCTGCATCCCGCATCTGTAAGACAAAACAAGGTGCGTTTAAAGACATTGGGGAACTTTAATACTCACGTGCCATTACTCCTTTCCACATATAATCCAGTGGGTATTCTGGCACCCTGCAGCCGCTCCGAACTCGTACCTGCAAAATAAAAAGACAGTTAGAGCGCATAGTGAAGCAGGCAACAAGCGCTTACTTACGTGCTTCCAGGCGCTTCTATTCATCACACGGGCTCCATCTTCAACTCACTTCAGCCCGTCATCCGCCATCGCCGGAACCCTGCAAAACAAGAGACATCATTACTAAAGACTTTAAAGACATTTGAATGACTCGAAACTTACCGTTCGTGCAGTAAACGACGGACAGCAGTCCTCTGAAGTCAAGAGGCCTGCGCTACCTATCCAGTGAAGAAACTGGTTACAGCACCCTGCCCCGAGGCAGATGGAGAGCTCGGCATTCACTTACCTAAGGTGAGAGCGTTAACCTTTGGGGGTCTACAGGAGAGGAGAAGAGGAAAGAGATAGGGACACCCCAATAACCCCAGTTCATTAACCCCATATTTTCTATCTGCAGACATCTTACTCTACACGTCAGGCATACAGTGCACAGAGGTCCAGCCCAAAGAGCCAACCGGGTGCTACACATCACCTTTGAAGATACAGTAGTCGCCCAGTCAAGACCGGCGCCTCTGCGAGAATCAGGTGAGCGTTACAATCAGCTTCGAGGGCATCGAGGCACTCTTCGAAGACTTGCCCTTCGAGGTATGTACAACATCGGTGACTTCAAGCGGTCGACTCGACTGATCTTTTTCACTCTATCCTTCCTCCTTCGATCACCCGGGATCAAGGGAGCGCGAGTGTCGGAGCGATAACGCTCCCGGCCGGCTTCTGAAGAAGGCGTGGACCGAGGTTTCGCTTTCTCGAACACCTCCATCATTTTTACTCTAAATGCTTCCCATTCTTCGGATGATGAATGTTTTGTGGGACATTTCATCCTTTTTGGGGATTCGTCTGAAGACGAAGTGGAGGGGGACTTGTGGCGTTGTTTCTTCAATTTTTTCGTCGAAGACGAGTGATGGGAATCGCTTTGGGACCTGGACCGATGCCTTTCGCGTCGAGGATATTTCTCCTCACAGGACTTCGACTCGACGCTAGAAGCTTTTTGGTCGGACTTATGACCTACCTGCAGTTTTCCCTCCTCTCTGGCAAGGCTTTCCCCGTCATCGCCTGACACTTCATACAGGCCTCCATGTCGTGGCCTTCTCCAAGGCACCATAAGCACTCTCGGTGCGGATCGGTAATCGACATTTTTGAGCCGCACGATTTGCATTTTTTGAAACCCGATTTCAGGGTCGTGGTCGGCATCGATGACGAAGACATATTTCGTTATTTATTCTTTCTTCACAGAACTCGAGGCGCGGCGAATCTCCGAAGCAACGTACACTGTGGAAAAATTTAACTGAGGCCAACGTGCGCCGCACGTGCTACTTATACACCCGATGACGTCACCCTCAACGGAGGCCTTCGAGGGACCATCGACTCGACGACATTGACGTATGGCGCCCTCTGCCGAAATGTTTTTTCCGAAGCAGCTGAAACTGGATGGAATACATCAAAGATGAGGAATACGTTGGAGGACACAATCCACTCAAAATCATTTTACTCCCCAAACAATAGAGAGTAACATACTCCCACTTCAAAATCTTATCTGGAGCACTCAAATTTGTCACTTTTCCCCAGAGGGGAGCCACCCCCTGCAAGGATAGGGAGGTGAGCCCGCACTGCAAAAGCATCCCTAGAGGTTTGGGCAAGCAGGACCTCACTCGGAGGGACTCCTCTTTGTGGGACATGGACTCCCTTTTCAAGAAGACCGCCTGGAACAGACCACTGTGCCAGCCTACATAAATCTGGAAGACTGTCATTACTGCTGACTTAATGCCATCGAACAATGACACTTGTTTTTTCCTCAAGGTAATGGTGATTTTCATTTTAAGGACGCTGTTGATGAAGAACACAACCCTTTTTACTGTGCTGACTTATTTAAACTGCGAAAGAATTGAACAGAAAGTGATTTCCTACACAGGTAAGAGACCTAGTCCCATGCAGAGACACACCTCTATGGAAGACACATTGTGGAGAGGCAGAGCCATGCCAGACCGCATAGCCAGCAGTGATATGAACAGCAAGCTGTATGCTAGCCAAATGCTGGAAGGTTGGCGTCTCATACGACCAAGCAACCCAGGTCGAAGGAAGATGCGAAGATGGGGAAGCCTTGGTTTCCTCGGGTGGCGCGACCCCAGCGACAAAACGCTAGGCCGGGCAGCTAGACTTGTTGCTGAAACCAAATCACCAGGGAAAATACTAATCCTCGACCTTCATATCCTACGGACATCAAATGTCAAGGAAAGCAGTACGAGGCAAGCAAACGCTCCCATTGAGTACCGTCGATACTGTGGGAGAGGAAAGTATGAACACTTTTGAATTGAGAGAATCTACAAAGTCTTTGGAGCCTGAGAATCCTGAACAAACAAGTGCCCGGTATGTAGCTGGGGAAGCAAAGTATGAATACTTTGAAATGAGAGAACACACATGGATACGAGCCAGACAGGGCTTGAACAAGGAAGTGCTCAATGTGAAGGAGAATACGAGAAACACAGAAACCTTGCATACAGGTTGAAAGAACCGCCAAGGGTCTGGGAGCCAGAAAAACCTGAATGGGCAAGCGTCCTTGTGAAACTTTATATCCAAGTTGGAAAAGTCAACAAGGTTGTGAAAGCCTGAAGTTGAGTAGGGAAGGGGCCCTATATGAACCAAGTTGGATTGAATATAAACTCTGTACTTCCAAGTCGGGGGAAACCAACTAGCTTATGTGAATCTAAGATACCAAAAGGGGCAAGAACCATGTGTAAACCAGAGCGAACTGAAGACAACTTTGCATCCAAGCCAGGGAAGCTGGCGAGGTTACGGGAACCTGAGTAACAAAAATTAGCAAACATCCTAAACAAAGCTAATATGTTTATGTTTGTTTATTTATATTGCACCTTAGACCCATGGGCAAACGGGTGCAAACATACAATAAAATGCACAACAAAAAACAAGGACAAAAGCGAAGGTCTGGCGCTAAAATATCACCAATAGAAAAAGCATAACGAGCTGTGTAAGATCCAAAAAATAGAAAGCTGGATAAAAGCAGAGATTAAACAAGCTTAACATTTACATTTTTTTAAATGAACAGGAAAAAATAGAAACCAGAGAGAAATAGGGTAGGCCAGGAAGCACCCATAAAATCCATGAAAATTGATAGGGCATTAGGTAAAATAAAACGTCTTAATTATAGAAGAGGAGTGCAATCTTATATGAGGGGGCATTTCATTCCAGAGGGAGGGTGCAATGAAATCAAAGCACCATTTACCAGACCTCTCAAGCTTTTTGCAGGGCAAGGTAAGCATATTACTCTGGTGAGATCTCATCAAGTGAGTATGTTGTTTAATGTACAGCCTCTGTTTGAGAAATGCTGGAATGTTTCCAAATTGACATTTATGGGTAATAGTAAAGACCTCGAAATGTAATAGCTCTTTAACCAGTAACCAGTGCAACGCTCTGCGAGCAAAGGTAATATGTGCTCTTTGATTAAGACTGGCCACAATCCTCACAGTGCTATTCTGCAAGACTTGAAGTTTAGCAATATTGCTCTGTGAAGTACCCACAAGAAGGCTGCAACAGTAATCTATTTTTGCACCAATTATTGTATGAACAAGCGTGGCACAATAGCAGAAATGAAAGGCCAAATACGACAGAGCAACTATAAATAATATGCAGATGATGAAATCAATGCTTTAACCTGATCTTGAGTCAAGTACACTCACAGGGCCTGATTCATGGACGTGTTTTATAATGGCGCAATCCCATAGGAAAATGTTCCATGAATCAGGCCCAGTGTTTTAATCTTTGGGAGGATAGTGATAGTACAGCCTGTAATACTGAAATTCTTATACCTAAGAGGTAACTTGGAGAGCCTGTGGTGTGTACCAACCAAATGGCGTTGTCTTGGCATCATTAAGAGCAAGCCCATTATATGCCTTACAACTTTGAATCAGATCAAAAATGACATTCAGTCTGGCAGAATCTGATTCATAGTCACCCGAGAGTTGTAGCAATATTTGAATATTGTCTATAATAAGTGTACAAACTGTCCTTTTCATCCACTAAATCAAATAATGGTTTTATTAAGATATTAAAGAGAGGTAGTGACAAGCAGGAGCCCTGCAGAACCCCACACAAGCTCAGCGGCAGCAGCCATGACAGACTTGGGAAAAATCCAATCAGCTGCCATCTTGGAGAAGAAGGCAGTAGACTGGACTCTGTTGAATAGAATATTAAAATCAACAAGATCAAAAGCAGCCAACAGATCCAGTAAAAGCTAAAGAGATACATGGCCACTATCCATAATTTGGGACATGCTTGCCTTGAGATCCAGGAAAGCATATTGAATGGCATGATATGCTCTGAAGACAGATTGTCTGGATCCCAAGAGTTCATGCTCATCCTGATGAGCCTGTATCTGTAAATAAGCGAAATGATCCAGAATCTTCATGAGTAAAAGGCACACTCATAATAGGTTGATAATTAGTGGAACTATTTGGACCGAGTGATGACTGTTTTTCTTAACAGCGGGGTGATCCATGCTCGTTTGATACACACAGGGACAGAAGCAGACATAAAAGAAGCATTAACATTTTTAGTGAACAAACAAGAAAGAATCAGCGCCTAGGTCTTTATGACCTTGGAAGGACAAGGGTCTCCAGGGCTATTGGCAGTCTTTAGGAACTGTATCACAGTCCGAACGTCTGACTCAGAAACCTTCCCAGAGGAAACGAGGTGTTGCAGGGGTGGAATGTAAAGAACTAGCCAAAGGGGCAGAAACACGTGACTGCTTAAGGGAGATGGTTTTAAGAGAAGACACCTTGTCAAGGATAGCTTGCTGTACGTTAGCAGACCAGACCTGATTCCTAACTGTAGATTCCTCTGGTTCAATATTGGGCTGCTCGAGCTCTCTCAATAGTTTAAAAAGTTCATTCAAGCTAAATCCATCAAGACTAATGCGCAAATCATAGTGTTCTTTCTTAGCTTGAATAATAGAATTCTTATACTGTCTGGCTAATGAAGGATAAAGATCTTAATCAGAAGCGAGAGAAGACTTTTTCCAAAGGCTATAAGCTTTATTTGGGCACTCAAGCCCTGATTAAACTAGGACTGCAAAGTAGTTTCTACAATAATGAATTTATAAACTCTAGATGGGGCAATACTATCAAGGGCCATGGATAAATTCTGGCGGTAACCTGCCGCCATAGTCAGGAGAAGAGAGAGAAGTTGACACATTATCAAAGGACTCCAAAAAGGGTGCAAGAGAAAATTGAGTAATCTTATGCACACAATGTTTCACCATGGAAACCGTCTACAGGAAAACTTGCGGTTTTAAGTATGGGACAGGAAGAGTGACATACAAAAATGAATGGACCCAGGGACAAGTAGGAACCTCTGGATTTCCAAATGAAATACGTGAGGTACAGAACCAGTCCATAATATGGCACTCCATATGAGTAGGATCAAAAATGACCTGCCCAAATCCAAGATACAGGCAAGCCTGATTACCAAATGTGGCCATACAGTCCTGAATGTCAATGAACCAAACATTTAAATCACCAACAACGATATTAGAAGTTTGTTTCACAAATGAGCGAAGCAGTGACAGAAATTTTCTTCATAGGTGGGTATATTATAAGGTGGTCTGTAAAGTAAGAGAAAACTATTAGTACAGGGTTTAAGCAAAATGTTAACAAGTACCAATTCCACCGTCCGGTGCTTCAATAATAACGATGGATTTGAAAAGATTTGCAAAAAACAGCAATGCCCCCACTAGCATCAGTGGATGTGCTCATATTAATGATATGATATCCAACAGACACGGCGAGTGCCAGATCTGGGCCAGATGTGTCTGATAGCCAAGTCTCAGATATAAAGGCAATATCAATGTCATTGTCCTCTATATGATCCGAGACCTCAATTACATGTTTAACCAGAGAGTGCATATTGAGCAGGACGCAAGAAAATACTTGCATAAGCGACTCAGGGGGTGGGATACCCCAGGATTTCCTGATGTGACCATCATTGTCCACATTGACAAACAAACATGTGAGCTCAAATTCAGAGAGCAACTCAGGAGGTGGACTGTAATTCCTAGAAGGATTACCATTTTCATAAATTGATATGCCAGTAGGCAATTGTGTAAACTCATTACAAAACGTGTTTACGTAAGGCAGACTGGAAAGCAAGGATCCGTCGATACTAGCAGAAACAGCTAAGTTTCAAGTACTCAAAATTTAGTTTACAATCACTATGGTAGCCAGAGACCATTAGGGATGAGCAATGGATCGTTCTGCTCTGAGCTGATAGTAGTGATACAAGGTATAGTAAAACCATCATCAGCGTCCCTAGGCTGATGTGGCCCTTCAGAATTAAGTCAATCGTTTTTTGAAGCAGTTCGTGTCAGACAACATAGGAGAGGCTGCTGCGTTTGATAAACGTGCCAAATCCAGATATTTTAGTAAGATGGCTTTACGACGTAAACTTTGCGAAGCAGAAAGATGTTCCATAAAGCCCCAGAGAATACACAATTAACATACACGCAAAGCAAGGGGATAGCAAAAAAAGAAGCGCACCTGATCAACCTAATACAAACATTGCTAAGCACAAACCAGTCCCTGAGAAATCATGGGAAGTGTTCCAAGAAACAGAAAAGACATTCTGCACACGAAATCCAGGAGCAGATTTCCCATAATGCCACAAGAATTGGGGGAGTCAGACAGCCAGACACCTGTACCCACAACACTTGGTAAAGAAGCAACTGGATTGAAGAACCATTCTTTATCAACTAAGGTCTAAAGGCAAGACCGCATTTGTTTTGAACTATTTGTTTGAACATTTAAAGACTTGCTGTCAAGTGCCAGGCAGAAGTCTAACCCTGAGGCTGTGTCCCGGTCTCAACATTTCTGTTTTGTTTCTAAACTGGTAGGACCAGTTAGAAGGTTGGATTTGGACAATCGACTTTAATTTTGATTGGGACCCTTAGTTATGGTTCTGTCTGTTTTTCTTATGTTGTAACTAAGTGATGCGCCCGGTTGCCCCTGGGCCTGGTGCGCTATACAAATAAAATAAATTAGTTTTGGTTTAAAAGGCCAGACACTTCCCTCATAGAAATAGGGTGAGATAGGCACTTTCTGTTTAAATAAAGAATTGTTGAACTTGTTATCCGGTACGCCACAATCCATTTCCTAAATATTTATACATGTTTCAAGCTATCCCCATTATGCATCTATAGGCTTGAACAAACATCAGTAAGAGATCTCAGTTCGCATTTATACTAATGAAGTCACCAAAATCACTAAAACTGATGATTCACTTCACTAACAAGAGGAGTGATGGAAATGACACCACTCGGAGTCGGTAAGTAGTGTTAAATGTGATCCTTTAATTGCCAGCAGGTCGGCACAGCTGTCCTCACCTCCATCTCCCCCAGTCACTCTAAACCGTCCACCCACCCATTTTCTACATTCTGGTTCCACACTCGCGGACAATGTGTGGGCTACATTGACCCACTGAACAGAATTTCTCCAAAACCAAGCTGCGCTTCAACAGAAACAGCGAAATGGTTGCGCTGGTTCCAGTGAGCACCATGGCCTCAAAACTGCATTGTGCAGCAACAAAAAGATGCCTGCACCATCTTGCCAAGCACATAGTGGGCAGGATGGATCAAGGGGACAGACTAAGGGAGCTTGCCAGTGTGTTCGTACAAATACTTAAGATACTTAAGAAACAGAGTGAAAAAGCACTGCTGTTTTGCTGCCAGACCAAAGCCCCCGTTAAAAAGGAAACTTTTTCACTGTTCTGACGCTATTTCCATCTGTTCTTCCTTAAACCACTGTGATTAATAAGGCACTGCCATGCACATTCATATCCCCATTGTGCTTCAGAAAAACCAAGCATGACCCCTGAATGACAGGCGCTGTTCAGCTAAATCTGTACCAGCAGGACGGGGAACCCTCAGATGAACATGGCATCTTAGAACCCCACAAACCAAGGGTCCGGTACCCCAGAACAATGACTGGGAGAGAACACTGACAACTCACCGGTTCCAGAGGAGGAGGCACAGGGGAGGGGAGGTGTAAAGCCCTAGCGGAACCTTCGTTCCTTACTCGTGGAACCAGAACCAAAATCTCCTGCCCCCCAAAACCTGCAACCCAACGAACAGAGGTTGGGTAGGAGAAATTAAGAACTCAAAAGGGCCCATTTTGTGGAGGAGGTTAATGTCCTCCAATTTGAAGGATAAGAATCCTTAGAGGACTCTGGGGAAAAATCTTCTCCTTCAGGGACGGGGGAACTCCTCCGAAAGATAAATGGGTCCCAAGAGATCTAAATGAAGACTGGGTGGGTGTGGGGACTGAGTCAGAATCGCCCATCCTTGAACCCCAGAATGAGCATCCAGGAAACCCAATAGTAACAGAGGGATCCCAAACCTCACAAACCAGTTATGTTGACTGCCTCCAAAAGGGGGGGGGGGCAGCCCAGAATCAGAAAAAGGGGAGCCCAAAACGCCCCAAATATCTGAATGTAAAATTTTTCTTTCAGATCCCCAAGCTCCAACACAGAATTATGCCCACACTACCCCTGTATCAGAGTCAAAAATAAGGAAATTGACCACCCAGCTCGCCCAAAATGCACATTACCTTTGCCCATTGCAGGAGAAAGAGGGTAGATTTTATGCCCCGGTCCAAGTGCAAGAGCAATGTACATTTTCAGCGCTGGTGGACCCTGGATCCCAAGCCACTCTTCTGTCAAAAAGGGCCTTTGAGGAGCTAAATTCAAGATGGGAGGGGAGAAATAACAGATCCCTCTCATCCCTCTTCCCAGAAAACTCCAGAACTTAAGATGGAAATGAAATTCCTGTTGAGGGGACTGCGGATTTGGAAATAAAAATTGGGCGACACAAAAAGAAACACCCGGTCATAGTCGTGACTCCAGAGGGCACACGCTGTCTACTAGGAAATGACATCCTGCGTAGGTTGACCCCCCTAATAGACTGTCTGAACAAGGTCCTCTGGACTCAGACTAACAGGCCAATAAAATTGAAACAGTGTGTCAACCATGTTAGTTTAAATGGCACATGCCACATGGTTGAACAAAAACCTGATCATTTTGAGTTTCATTTCCAGAACAATCAAATACCGGACGTGACAGTAATTGCTGTAGGACAACAAACTGGTGATGGGAACTCCCCTCCATTCCTGAAAATCAACCTTCCTTTCAGTTTCAAGTGGCATTCCACACTGGAAGGAAATACTTTGAAATTCTGTACCAATTCTCAATCTGAAAATCCCAATTCCATAGTACAAAGTGACGAGAAATCAGCTCAAAGTTTAGCAGATATTCAGAGAGAGCAGTTATTCATCCCTATTCAGTTAAATGAGGGGAAGGAATCTGTTCTCGCCTGAGTGTGCGTGAACAACGGTAAGAGCTTCATCAGCAAAGCCATGTTCCGAAAGCTTCCAAAAGAGCCAGCCATTCCCACATTTAAATTGATCAATAAGTGTGAAATGTGCCTGGAACTCCCAATTCCAAACATCTCCTGTCTAGCACGGGTGTGCTCAAAATTTCTATAGGAAACAAAAGCATTGCACATAATTGTTGGGTCGTGCAAGATGTCCCTGTGGCATTCCATTTAGGCAGTGACATTCTCAATCGGTTTGCCATTAATTTGGACCTGATCAATTACAAAGCCTGGTTCCCGACTCGGGGGTAAGCCCATAGACTGATTCAGGAAAAGCATTTCGGTCAGCCCAAATGCTGCTGTATGCAGTTGAAGTTCAAATTGGAGAAGAGGTCACCATCCTTGGACGACAACTATTCAACTTGAATTAAAAATTAAAAGAGGACAGAAACTGCAAAATCCTGACGCATATGTACACCTCAATGCCCATCTCCAACAGCAGGGGTTGGGGTTAAACCAACACCATTAGTCAATATAGAACACAACACCATTCCAATATCGATGGATAACAGCGACCTTAGGAGTATCACTCTGGGCGCAGGCACCATTATTGGAATGGCGGTTGATGACCGACATTTTTCCATGGATCTAGGTAATGAACTGATAGGACCAATCTCCAATGATTGCTTTGACAGTGATAGTGATGACTTGCTACCAGACAGGATCTTCACCCAGCAAGGGGGGGGAATTTCCTGGTCTACTCTTCCTGCCCTGAGGAAGCGGTAACCTGTGACGACAGGCAGGATGAGGTGATCTTCCAGGTCCAACATGACAGTCTCTCCTACCTGAAACCCTCTGTCTAGGTCAATAATCTAAGCAGGGACCTCTCCACCCAGCTGGAGGAGACCGCTGAGATAGCAAAACCGGAAGTCTTTCCAGGCTTCAGGCAAATGGTTGACGAGCGGGTCAACCTAGATGAAGCCTGAGAGACTCCGGAGCAAAAGCAAAAGTTGAAGCATGTGTTCTTAGATTTTCAAGATCTCTTTGCAGTGAACTCGTATGACTGTGGTGGCACCAAAATCCATACAACAATTCCCACGGACCCTGGAATGACTCCAGTGTTTGTGAAGCAATACTGCTTGCCTCTCGCATCCATGGAGTCCCTGACGGAAATAATAAAAAAACTTGAGTCCTGTGGGATAATTCGTCCAGTCCACAGCACCTTTAATAATCCAGTGCTGGGGATTTTAAAACCAAACGGCCAGTGGAGAGACTGTGCTGACCTGAGGGAGCTGAATAAACTGGTCCACATGTCCCGATGGCCTCTCCCCTACATCGACCAGGGGCTGGCCCAGATCCAGGGGTCAAAGGTATACACTGCCATTGACCTGACCAATGGGTACTGCACATTGCCTGTCAGTAGGGAGGACCAATACAAGCTGGCCTTTACCTTCGGTGGGCAGCAGTACACATGGACCCCGGACTCCCTTCGGATACATCAACTCCGGCAAGTAATTCAACATCTTCCTAAATAAAGCCATGCCGACTTGGGGGAAAGGGGTAACCTTGTCTATGTGGATGATGTCTTGATAAAAAGCTCAACTGTGGAGGAACACATAGCTTAAATCTGTTATGTTCTGACACAGTTGAGAGTTGCCGGAGCAAAACTATCCTGCCAAAAGGCGCAGTGGTGCAGAACCTGTGTCAACTTCTTGAGCATGAAATAACTCCTGAGGCTATCTGTCCCCAGGAGAAGAAAGTGGAAGCACTCCTAAAACTGAAAGACCCCACAACTCTGCGTGAGCTAAGAAGCCTTCTTGGACTGACTAATTACAGTAGAAAGTTCATTGAGGATTACGCAGAGATCACAAGACCCCTGATCCATCTGTTGAGGGGGGGGGTCAAGTGGGAGTGGGGTCCAGAACAAGCAGAGGCAGTAAAGCAACTCAAAACAAGCCTCTCACGTGTGCCTTGTCTAGCTTACCCTGTCGGAAACCAGGAGTTCTTCTTGGAGACAGGGTTCTCGAATATATGCTTGACAGCAGCATTATATCAAAAGCATGACAAGGTCAATAAAGTCATTGCCTATGCAAGCAAGACTTTATCCTCCGTGGATTCCAGGGGGAACACATCATAGTGGAGACACCATAGGAGCCTTTGCAAAACCTCCAAAGTGACAGAATACGGGCCGGAAATGTGAGTAATTCCAGAATGCAAGGCTTTCCAGTAGAGGTCAGATCCGGCCAACACAAGAAGAGTCTCCTCGCGCAAGGTCTGGCTGACTTGCATGATTGTGCCAGAGAAAACTGTCTTGAGGACGAAAGCTTTAAAACCCAGGACAACGTGGAGGCATACCTGAATTCCCTGCACAAAGTCTATGAAGAAGACAAGTGTGAGGGAATGCCCACAGTTTGTGGACGGGTGCTCCTACCATGTTGATAACGGGGAAAAGGAACTGGTGGCCGGCGTTAGGAATGCCTGGGTAAATGATGCCCTGCAACCCTCCGCTGGATACAAAATCGGTCCCCGCAGTAGTCAGGTGGCGGAGTTGATAGCAGTTCATCAGGCCATCCTCACTGCCATCCAACACCAACTCCACGAACTGGTCATAATCACTGACTCAGATTATGTCTGGAACGGGTTCGTGGAGCACCTGGTTAATTGGAAAACCAGATGCATGCTAGGTGAGAACATCAAACCGTTTAAACATGGCAAGCTAATCCAAAATATTGATCTGGTCTGCTCTAGTGGGATGACCATCTATTGTAAAACGATCAAGGGTTATTCCAGAATAGAGGGGCCAGACGGGTGGCGCTGTGGAGCAGCCCAAAATGGCTGATTAGCCTCTGAGCTCCGTGTGGCTCTGGCATTCATCCGCCTGCATCTGCGTTCACCGTTGCCTTACATACTCTTCCCACAGCTGGACAGTTGCCCCTCTGCGTCAGGCTGTACCTGGCAAAATTTCGTCTTGATTTGGTAACTGGAGGCCCATCTGCGAGCCACCTTCGTTGGAGGCCTAACTCACTGAAGCTGCGGCGTGTGCCCGGCCCCCACCTCCTTCCCCTCGAGTTCCGGCGCACTTGGAGGGCAGTGGAGCGAGAAACGTGCCGCCTGACTGCACCGCTTCTCCCCCCAGGTGCCCAGCAGAGTTATCCACGGCCCGACTGGGGAGCAGGGCCTGGGTCCTTGGACACAGCGGCCCCCCCTGGGATGCGCCGCTGCACATATACTCGGCTGCCGGAGCCGTCGCTGGAGCATGCCCCAGCCACCATCCCTGCACCCGGGGCTGGAGCTCGCCCCCCCCCCCTTCGGGCCACGTGTGGCGGCCGGGCTGGAGCTCGGCTGCGTTGAGACTTGGGAGTTTTGAACGGGCGCGGAGAAAAGCGCTGATAAGGTGAGGAGCGGAGGGGGACAAGCTCCGTAGAAATCATGGCGCTCATGGCACCCGCTCACCTCAACGCCCTGCCTACCTGATCCAGGCCATAATCCCTGGCAGACACGTTCCGGAGGGCGGGTTGCGCGGATTTCTCCTGTTGCAATCTGTCTCGCCGGCATCCCCCGCCAAGGAAGCAAGAACTGCACCATAATAGCACTTTCCCTGCAGCCCAATATCCTCAGTCTGGAGGCCCTGTGAGCGCTGGGTGCCTGGCCAATGTTCTGCCTCTGACCTGCAGTGATTGGGCCTCTATTGGAGTGTGTACTGTCGGGCTGATCCCACTTGTCCGTATAGGGGCGTGCCCCCACCAACACAATTACTCTACTTACCCGATATCTGCTGACCTCAGTGGGCTGGCGCCCTCCATTTTATGTCCCCGGGGAGGTCCCCATGATCTTAATCCGCCTGCGGCCACCCACCTGCATTCCTGTTGCTGCATTGCCACCTACTGCCCAGGGCCCCCCCCAGTCCTCTGGCCATTACCCTCCTCCAGTGACTGCACCCCTAGCCCTCGCCGCACCTGGGGCCGAACCAGAAATGCCAAATAAATCCAGAGGGAGTCATGGATAGATTCACCAAAGCTGTGCCGAGGGGAGAGGTGGGTCATGCGTCGTCCTTGCAAGAGGAGCCGTATGGGGATCACCACCCCAGTGCAACGTCCCCTGACCTGACTACACTCATGGAATCTATGGCCAAACATTTTGCTTCCTTTCACGAGAAGCTGGGTGACATCAAGGATGAAGACAAAAGAAAAAAAAAAAAGCTGGGTTTAAGGTTACAGCTGGTCTGTTGGGCGACTCTTTAGATGCAAAAGTATCCAAAATGTAAACAGGGATCAATAACCCCTCTATTGCTGATATTCAAGGATCTGTCGCAAATCACTGGACCGACGGTAAGCCACAAAGAAACTCGTCAAACATAGTAAAAAAATATGGAAAAGCATAAAAGAAGATCCAGGACATTGCGCCTTATTTAAAGTGATTGTAAATGTATTTTAATATTTTTTCTCAAAAAAGTTGCCCTTATAATATTACACGTGTTTCGGCCTCTGCCGGCCTTTTTCAAATTAGGGCTAATATGTTGAACTGATAGAAAGCATATACACAACAATGTATTACATCATACATATTCAAGGTGGAAGTAAATCAAGAAACAATTAATGCATTGCAAGAAAAAAACCATAATACGAAAGTATCATTGAAATTGAGTAGATAAATCAAAATATTCAATAATGAGTTCAAAAAAAGAATAATTACACAGAGAAAGGTGGAAAAGTGGGGAGGGGAGACATACAAACAAAATGGGAGACAAAAGACAAATGTTATATTAGTCACAGTCATTAACTATTTGCTGTGTGTAGTAAAAGAACCACGGCTACTTCAGGCCAAAACGTACCCACAATGGGGCTCACTGACTTCTTATTCACGAAAAATGTATTGGGTCGAATCCCATTGTTATCTGCTCCATTACCAAGAAAAGAATATACAATTGTCTTTCAGTTCCAAATTCATCTATGCGCGTGTCATACATCATGCACTGTAGTGCAAGCGCAGTATACTTCTCCATTATATAGTATTTTCTTTTCCGTTATAACATGATAAAGTTAACAGTCTACAAGTTAGTATTTATCTTGTAAAGTTAGCAAATCCACATTTCAAAAGCAATCCTCATGTGTGTCGCTAATGTGCTAAAGCAACAGACGCCACTTACTTGACAAGGCAAGTAGTCACTCGCGTCGGCTTCACTGTTCTACACGGCCGCCATCTTGGGACTAATTTATTTGTTCCCATGGATACCCGACGCCGTGTGTGCCCCTTCGCCCTGTTGCTTGGCAACGTGCGCAAGAAGTTCTAAATCTAATGAGTTTGGTTACCTTAGTCTGCATTTGCTTTTGTTGTGAACACCGTATGTGCGGCTCCGCCCTGTTGCTTGGCAACATGCACACGAGGCGAATGTCTACATTTACTCATTAACCAACTAGTGGATTATGAATCCAAACGTGTCCTTCAATGGCTATTTTAGTCAAACCATTTATGCAAGATCAAGACTAAACGCTATTTCATTGTTACAGAAATGCCTTAAAGGTGTATACTCACCAAAATCGTGCATACACATGTTCGATGAAAGCGGATTAACTAATTACTATCTATTCAAGAACAATAAAGGAGTCAGTTGTCAATGTATAAGCACATTGATAATTACTAAGGCTCAACTCAATGTTGGCTTACAATTCGAAAAAAGGATAACATTACAGCTGTAAGTAATGCAATATCGCCTGGACAATAATAGATAAAACAGCATTCTCAGCATTTCCATCAATTATAACAGAATAGGTAATATAGTATACATTTGAGTAATTATAAAAATGATGCCATTTCAGTATCCAGGTTTAAACCAAGAACAGTTGTGTTAAAGAAACTAATGATTTCAGCTTCTGTTTGGCGTAGTGCCCGGACTCGATCCCCTCCCTTCTTATTCAGAGTAACGTGCTTCAAGCCAATAAATTTTATGTCAGACGTATCTAACTGGTGATTCTTTTGCCAATAGACTGCCAGGGGTAGGGTGGGATCTTGACTCCCAATTTTAGTCAAGTGTTCCCGAATTCTGGTTCTAAGTTCTCTTTTGGTACTACCTATATACAATTTTGTACAAGTACATCTAATCGCATAGACCACATATTTTGATCTGCAATTAATTGAGTGTTAATTGAGTGTTTAATCACCAGGCGCAGCGCTTAGACTCCTGACCCACTGCGCGACACTCGACATTGTTGATGCATGGAGGGCACTACATCCCCAAAAGTTCACTTACTATTCATCAGTGCACGACAGCTCCTCCAGGATCGATCTGTTCCTATTATCCGGCCCTATGCTGGGCAGGGTTGTGGAAACATGTATAATTGTGCGCATACTGTCTGACCACTCACCCATTTTGATGTCCCTAGACCTGGGGATACCGGCTCTCACCATCAACACATGGCGATTCAAATCGGCCGCTCCACAGGACATTGTGTTCAGGGCAGACATCCTTGCTGATATTCAGTTCTACTTTGAACGCAATTTGCTACAGTCCACCACCTTGGGAGTCCACCGGGATGCCTTCAAAGCCTTCATTAGGGGTGCGTCCATCGCTAGGGAATCGGGAGTCCTCAAAACCAAAAGAGCCGCCCTGTCCCGCACTGAAGCTAAACTTCGGTACTTGGAGCGAGCCCACCCAGCCTCCATTGACCCTGGTGTCCTCTCAGATCAGTGAGGAGCTTAAGATCTTCAATGAGCAGGCCAATAGGGAGGTCCAGTATTTCAGCCGCCCACAGGCTGCACGGAAATACAGCGAGGGTGACAGACCGGGCAAGATGCTGGCCGCTTTAGCGAGGGGGGAGTGGGGCCAATCCCAGATTACCTGCGTTAAGGACAGCCAGGGGACGATACAGTGGTCCGACCAGCATATCCTTGAGGTCTTCACAGGCTTTTCTTCTGAACTATACTCTCAGCCCCCCGAACACACTGACTCTCAGATGCGGGAGTTCCTGGAACAGATTCCCACCAGCATCGTCTCCCCAGCGACGAGAGACCGATTAGATTCCCCCATTACATTGGATGAAATAGTGGAGGCTATCTCGAGTCTCCCAAAAGGAAAGGGGCGGGCCCCGACGGGCTAACGGCGGAATTTTATCAGGAGCATGTGGCTATACTGGCCCCCGAACTGCTCGGGGTGTGGAATGAGTCGCTCCAGTTGGGATCCCTTCCTCCGACACTACGCAAGGCCGTTATCACAGTCCTGCTCAAGCCTGGTAAACCGAGCGATTACTGTGGATCATACCGGCCCCTTTCACTCATGAACTTGGACACAAAAATCTTTGCCAAGGTGATCGCCAATCGCTTCCTACCTGTAATGCCATACATGGTACACGAGGACCAGTCGGGTTTCGTGCCTGGGAGATCCACGTCACATAATATCAGGAGGCTTCTTAACGTTATGGCGCAGACCTATCAAGATGTGAGTGCAGTTGCGGTCACGCTGGATGCCCAGAAAGCCTTTGACATGGTGTCCTGGCAGTACATGTGGTTGGTCCTGGAGACCATGGGCGTTGGTCCCAGGATGATTGCCTACATTAGACTGCTTTACACCTCCCCGGTTGCCAGGGTCCGTGTCAATTCTCAAACGTCCGACTTGTTCCCTTTTTTCAGAGGCACCCGCCAGGAATGCCCGTTCTCAGCGATCCTGTTCGCCCCTGGCCATTGAGCCTATGGCGGACTTTGTAAGGGAGCACCACTCACAAAGGGTTACGACTACAGGGCACCTCTGAGATTATCTCACTCTAAGCAGATGACGTACTGCTATTCGTCAGAGACCCAGACGTCCATCTTGACCCTATTCTGCACGTCATCACACGTATTGGCACATACTCTGGCTTCACTATCAATTATACCAAAGCCAAACTTTTCCCCCTAACATGCTCCACGGTCCAACCAGCCACGGAGTACCCGCTCCGTTGGTCCCCTGATGGGATTAGATATCTGGGAATTCAGGTGTCGCTAACCAAAGACACCCTTTTAGCTAATAATTACCTGGCAGTGGCAAAACTGGTGGAAACCAAGATGGCGCGCTGGCGCTCTCTCCCGTTGTCACTAGCGGGGCGATTATCACTGGTTAAAATGATATTGCTCCCCAAACTGTTATACACATTCACGATTGTTCCCATATGGCCCGGCAAGAAGTACTTTGCTGATTTACACAAACTGCGCGCGCAGTTCTTGTGGCATTCTGGAGCAGTGCACAAAAAATGGTTGGACATGACTCTTCCATACGAGAAAGGTGGGTTCACGGCTCCTGACCTGATGCGGTACTGGATTGCTTCGCAGGCACAATTTGCCACCTATTGGCCTGGAGGCGGATGTTCGCTGCAGGCATGGAAGAACACCCATATTATAAGTGGCTCCCCGCCTGGCGGTTCCCCGGGTTGAAACCCACAAACGACATAGCCCTGGTACGACACTGGCAGACCCTGGGATACTTGGCCCTAACTAACTTCTACCCAGACGGGCTATTCATAACACCACAGACTTGGAAACTGGGCCACTCGGGGTCACCGATGGAGCTGCTACAATACTACAGACTCTGCGCGGCATTCCGAGACACGTGGTCTGAGTTTCCCAGCGAACCCCCTGACTCCCCTGGGATCTCCTACATTGCCAACTCAGGTGGGGCCCGAGGGGTGGTATCATCATTATACAAACTCCTTATCACGACTGCCACACCGCGGCTCTCCAGGGCGAGGGACGATTGGGCTTCCGAGCTGGAGGTGGAACTCACGGACCAACTATGGGGGAAAATGTGCTCCCACACTAATAGGGTCTCTCTGAATTTTCGATATCGCACCATCCAGTATAAACTACTGAACAGGCAATACTATACCCCGCAAAGGCTCTCCAGGTTTGTCCGCTCCGACCCACGGCCCCGTCCTCGCTGTGGTGCGGAGGATGCGGGCCACTTACACATGTTCTGGGACTGCCCTAGGCTAGCTCCATTCTGGGATGAGATCCTGAAAACTCTGTCAGAAATCTGCGATTCTACTATTGAGCCCGACCCGCTGGGGGTACTATTTGGGGCATGGGGGGGATGAGGGAGCCAGAGGGGCGGATAAACCTTTAAATGTGTGCTGTATAATTGCCAAAAAGTGTGGGTTTTTTTCAAAAAGCTTTTTTTTTTATTATTTTGTTAAAGTGACAAACATAAAATGAGACGAAACATACAGCTTCCAGTAAGCCATCGGAATTAAGGTAACATTGAAGCATCGTTCAGTCAACAGGTAAAACAATAGAACTAGAGTTCAAAGGAAACCATGGGGGGGGAGAGGGGAGACACAGGAGCATCAGTATTCACATTAAGCTGTCGTGGGCGTCTTTTTGCTGCATATCTTAGGAACGGGGGCTGACCCCTAGGACATGATTCGGGTGGTGACAAGGAAGTCGGCCGATTATCAGTGTTGGAGTTCGGTGTGGTCTCGGGGGTGTGCTTTCATTTCGCCTCCGCTGGGGGACCTTAGTCGAGCTTCTCCATCCAGCGCAAGGTTGGGGGCTGTCTCGCCACTCCCGTGAATTGCTGCATGTAATCTAGGAATGGGGCCCAGACTTGGTGGAATTTACTTCTATTGTCGAAGCGCACTGCAGTGATTTTTTCTTCTGCCATTATCTCCCAGCATTTGGTCCACCACATTGGGATGGAAGGGCCCTCAGGATGTTTCCAGAGCCTGGCGATTGATATTTTTGCTGCTGTTAAAAGTTGCGAACAGAGGTCTGCTAGGCGGCCGGTTCGGGGGAATCGGCCTTTGCCTGTTGCTCCCAGCAGTATTACTCCAGGGTCCCATGAGGTCTGTGATTAGTTTGATTTGGTCAAGGACCTCCCGCCAGAATTGAGCTGCTTTAGAATAGCGTACCTTTGATGGAGCAGCCAATCCAGCAGTGCGACGGGATTAAGGGGTTGCATTTGTTGAGGACCTCAGGGGTTCAGTACCATCTGTAACACACCTTATAGGCTCCTTCCTTGTAGGTTACGCATTTGGAGCTCTTGTGCGCGTGGGACCAGATGTAGTTCCATTCCTCCGGATCAATCTCTCTACCGATGTCCTCTTCCCACTTTAACATGTAGGGTTCCTTCTTGTTCGGGTCTGTTCTGTCCAGGAGCCTATACAGGGTAGCCACCTTGCCTTTGGGAGGGGTGGCAGTGAGGGTTTTCTCTAGGGCCGATAGTTCTCTGCTTCCGCTTAGTTTGACTCCTTCGTTTGACAGCCAGTGCCTCAGCTGTGCGTATCGGAACCTTTCAGTTTCACGGACTAGGAATTTGGTTTTGCAGGCTTCAAAGTTCACAAGGCTGCCGTTTTCGAAGAAGTCCGCGATGACATGCAGTCCTCCTGCTTTCCATTTGCCAAAGCTGTTCGGGGAGATGCCTGGGAAGAAATCCGGGTTGTTCCAGATTGGCGTGAGCGGGCCTATCGTAGTTCTGCGGTTCCATTGGCGGGCTGCCTTCCTCCAGCTTGCCACTGTGTTTTTTGTTGCCGTTAGTGGTTCCTTGTTGAAAGAGTAGGTGGGGCTTCTTATGTGGGGTAGGCCTTCTATTGGCGTCAGACACCAGCTGTCCTCCAGTGTCAGCCAGCGAGGTCGTGGGTCCTGTAGTTTCCACGCAAAGGCGTGGCAGAGCTGGGCCGCCAGGCAGTACCTGCCAACATCTGGGACCCCTAGGCCACCTAATGCTGTGCTTCGGAGCATGATGCGCTTTGGTATACGTGGCTTCTTCCCTTCCCAGACGAATTTTAAAAGGTCCAATTGTAATTTGTGGATAACTTTCTTGTGGACCGTTACTGGGAGGGCCAGGCAGTGGTATAATAGTCTTGGGATTAAATTCATTTTGACGGCAGTGATCCTGCCGAACTAAGACATTTCCTGAGTTCGCCATCTGGTCAGGTCCCTTCGAAAATCTGCCGTCTTTGGACTTTATTTGGGCAATAGATTGCTGCTAGGGTGATGGGGAGGTCAACGAGTAGGCCTTTCAGCAGCAAATAGCGGCCTTCCGGATCCCTTTCGATTATGATCTGAGTCAGTGGGAAGTCGCGGCTGAGGAAGATGCGTTTTGGGTAACAGAGAAAAGATATTCGATTTTCGTCGGCCGCCACCCAGTGTGTTTCCTGCAAACAGACGATGTCCGCAGATAGTTGTGAGAGTTTCCTTTCCACTGATTTCCTCTTGCCAGGTGCGTTTAGGCCTTGTACATTCCAAGTCACCATAGTGATTTCCCTATCCGGTGTAGCCATGAGGGTCGGATATGGGTTTCACCAGGGGAAGCCCCTTTGTTGCAGCTTGTGTCACATGACGTAACTTGGTTATTAGGGGCTCCCGCTCCCTCTGAAGGGGCTTCCTGACTCCACAACTCCACCCCCTCTTTAAACAAAAACTTGGTCTTGCGGTCCAGCCTTCGACCAACGGGGCCTATGACCGGGCCAATGCAGCCACCTAGGAAGACTACGCCTCTTATGTTTCTGACGTAGTGAGAGATGTACCCAATAGAGTGAAGACTGAGTTCAATTGGGTTAAAGATCCAGTCCAGTGCTTCTCCAAGATTGACCTTGTGTGATTTTGAGTTATCCTGTGGCACCACCTATCGGTTGCTCATTTTTTTACTCTTAGGGGGAGGCCCACGTCCTCTGTGGCGTCTCTCGACTCGGGACCAAGGGTTTAAGGGTTTCCGTCTGGCAGCTCTGGGGTCAGGTGCAGCTTTGTTGGACTCCTCGTCGCCGGCTTCAGGGTTCATGAAATTTTCTGCTTCCTTAGGGGAGGAGATCAGTTGTGGTTTGCCCTTCCAGGTGAAGGTCAAGGCTGTGGGGAAGCCCCACCGGTATGTTATGTTGTGTTGTTCTTGCTGAGCCATTCTGCCATTGGTTTTAGGGCTTTCCGTTTCGCCAGGGTTGAGGACGCTAGGTCCTGGTACAGGGAGATCAAAGCATCTCTAAATTGGATCCGAGCTGAGCTTCTGGCTTCACGCATTATCTCCTCGACTCGGAAGAAGTGCACACGGGCCAGGACGTCCGGGGGAGAGTTCGAGTTTTGTCTTGCCTGGGTCCTATGCAGTCGAGCTCCAGGGGGGCTTCGTCGGGGAGAGTTATGATGAAGCTGAACAGGTCTTTTATGTAGTGGCCCAGGTCATCGTCGGGGACCGAAGTGGGGATCCCCCTCAGGCGGATGTTGTTGCGCCTCGACCTGTTTTCCGCATCCTCCTGCTTGGCTTCGAGAGCTTCACACCTGGCTTCCAGGGCCGCGATTCTGTCCGAACTGACCCCAATATCGAAATTTTGCTCGCAGACAGTGGTTTCTATTTCAGCCATCGTCACCTCAATTTCACCTACTCTTTTGTCAAGGGATGAGATTTTGCTTTTAACTTCGTCCGTCCCCCTTTGGTATTCCTTGGTGATAGCTGCGAGGAGGTCCTGAAGATCTGCTTTTGCGACTGCTTGCGTCGACGGCATCTGGGCCAGTTCCAGGGGGGAACCTGCGGCTGCGCTTTCGGTGCGCTCCCCTTTTTTGGATTTCTCTGCCATTGGCGTGGTTAGAGCTGCAATGTCCGTTTGCTTGGGTGGCTTGGGGTTCCTTGACATAGTGGTGCACGGCATGGGCTCTGGATCGGTGGGATCCCAGAAGGCGCTGGATTGCGTTTCAGGTGGCTTATCGCCTCCTTGTGGGATGCTTGCTGTGGGGAAGGTCAATCGGGGTTATCTGAAGACAGGGTGGCTCCCTCGGGGAGCTTGGTTGTCGACATGCTCCGGGGTCCGCTGGCCTGACGCGTCTATGGCTGCAGATTTGTATGGGCCCCGAGGGATGCTGGCTCGCGGAGTGCTCAGGCGGGCTGATCCCAGTTCTGGCACAACTGCAACTCTCCTGTAGGTGAAGTGGCTACCCCGAGGGTTCCCGCTTGGGCCGCACCTGGGTTCGGATTGCTTACCCCAGCCCCCCCAACAGGGCAAATTTCCAACTGTCCGCCTGTGTTTACCCCTCCCAGCAGGGCAGGTGCCGCCTTACCTTCGTCCCGCCGGGGGCTCAAGCGCTGCCGAGGTTCATGAGTAGTGTATTGCGTCAGACGCGGGGGAGATTTCACAGCGCCTAATATGAGAGGTACGGTGGGGCAGGTGGAAGATAGGCTCTGGGGCAGCCGGGTTGGTCCTTTGGGTTGGGTATGGGTGCCAGAGTGTCAGCAGGTGCAGTTGCTCGTGGGTAAGCTGAAGGGTAGGGCTGGCGGGCAGGAGGCCAGGACTGTTCTTCCTGCTGGCTTCAGTTCCGTGGGTGGGATGCAACCGGGCTGCGCCCCTGAAGATTCTGCAGCGGTGGGTCCAAAGGGGGGCAGCTCCCGCCTTGGGAATTGTTGCAGCGCTCTGGTGGGGGGGGGGCTGGAGTTATGGAGAGGCTCGCCAACTCAGCCCCACGCCACTGGTCGTCCTCTCCCTCCGCTCAGCGCCCCGAGTTCCAGGGCCGCCCAGATTCTGGAATGCGCTGCGGGCCCTCGGCTGCTGTGACTCTGACTGGCGACACCGCCCGGCGGGAACTCCCGATGCGCCGGATGCCGGGGCAGGGTGCGCTGAGGCGGGCTGCCTTGGTTTTTTCACCCAGCCTAGTGCAGCCACTGTGGCTCTCGTAGGGCTGATGGGGGCGATGCTGGACACGGGTGCTCCAAAGCGGCTGGAGCTGGGCTGCCACTGGTCATCCTGTCCTCCCACTCAGCGCCTCAAGGTGATAGCAAGCCGGGCCGCTGTGATTCTGACTGGCGGTGCTGCTCGGCGGGAATTCCCGACGCGCTTGTTGCCGGGGGAGCAGGGTGCGCTGCGGTGGGCTGCCTTGGTCTCTTCACCTCCCCTGCTCTGCTGTTGTGGCTCTTGTAGGGCTGCTGGAAGGGGTGGTTCTGGGCACGGGTATTCCGGAGCGGCCGTAAGGAGGTGCACGGCAATCCGTGGCCCCGACAGGGGACTGCCTACCCGGGATGCCCAGGGACCGAAATCGCCGTCGGCGGGGCCGCAGATGATTGCCGGATCACTGGAATCGGCGGCCCGGAGGCTCGTTGCTTGTTCCCGGAGACACCCGGCTCCCGGGGGTGCATTCCTCCGCCGGCTGGAGCAGGGCTACGCAACGTTGGCGGCCATCTTGCTGTTGGGGGCAGTTACTCCCTCGCGCCTCGCCGCCGGGTCGAGTAGATCTCGGAGTCCACTATACGTGGGGGCTCACAAATCGAGCCAGATATACCTCTCCCCTTCTGCAGCAGGGTGCTACATTTTCCATTTAGATGGGTGCGCTCTCACTGGGACATTATCGGCGGCTGCGTGGCTTCGGTCGGGCGCTCCTACAGAGCCTGTCCGTCCGCCATGGCTCCAAGCCACACCCACAAAAAGTGTGTTTTACAGAACTGGTGTTTTCCGCTCCTCCTGCCTTCCGGAAATGGCTGAACCTATTAACTTGGTCTTGGAACTGTGAGGAGGAATATATTAGTACCCTCCCGGCCCGGTCACGGCCTAAAAACATTTGGACTGCCTTTAACAGTTATCTTAATGGCCTTGATGCCCACTCTTCGGCTGACAACTCACCATAATTAATATTGTTCTATACCTCAGCACCAATTGCTCTGAGTTGCTATACTCCTGCGTGACTATTTCTCACTATTCATATGTGTCACTGTATTTTGTTGTTTACCCAGATTGTCATTTCATAACTGCCTTGATGTATGTGCATGCCACTTGCCTCTGCCAACAAAAACAAAAGTAAAAAAAAAAATAGAGGGGCCAGACAAAATGTGAACCAACCTAGCTGATCCGCTGGCCAAAACCAGAGCCATCCAGGGGGATCTCCTCGAGTTCATATCCCTGTGGGGGGAAATCCAGGTCACTGCAATCACTAGGTCCCAGACAAATGCTCAACATGAACTCTCAACTGCCCAGTGGAGTAAGGAGACCCCAGATGCTGATTTAATCATGGCACAACAAAGGGATTCGATTATTGGTAAATTTTATCAACACATTGAGGACCCTGAGAACTTTCCCCTGATGGATACCAAATACATTGGGAAAGAAGACCTCAGGGTGTTAATGAAATGTCCAAAAATGTTCAGAGTCCAGATGGTTTGTTTGGTAAGGAGATCCATATCTGGCTGTGACCAGTGGGTGGTCCCTACCTCATTCCGAAGCCTGATGCTAAGTCACGCCCATGACGCAGCCACAGCCGGCCATCAAGGTTTTCACACTACTTTAGAAATCTTGTGAGAGGTTGCATACTGGCCACACATGGGGCAGAACTTGGACCAATACCTGAAGGGGTGTCTTGTGTGTGCAAAATGTCAGCCAACATAACTTACACACCGAGCTCCCCTCCAGAAGAGGGGGATGACACTGCCTTGGTCAGATTTACAAGTAGATTTCATCGGGCCCGTGATTCGATCCTCTAGGGGGAACAAGTACATGTTAACCGTAACATGATGGTTTACCAAATGGGGGGAATGTCTCCTGGCCCCAAATTGCAAGGCAGAAACAGCAGCTGCCCTGATGATCAATGACATCTTCTCGCATGTTGGCCTACCCCAAAGGATTGAGTCAGACCGAGGTAGTCACTTCACCAGCGAAGTGATGACAAAGATGTGGGAGATACTTGGGGTAAAAAGGAAACTTCACATTGCATACCATCGGTCCTCTAGTGGTGTAGTTAAGAGGTACAATAAAAGCATTATGAGCATTCTTAAAAAGTTTGTGGCAGACTCTGGGCCAAGTTGGGACATCCGATTACTGCTTGTTCTGATGGCCACCAGTTCTACACCTTCTTCTGCAACTAAGATGTCTCCATTTGAGCTGATGACTGGACGAAGGATGGTGTTACCTCAGCATTTGCTCTATAGAACACAGGAGCAGACACTGAAATGCCTCCACAACTCATGAGTATGTGGAGAATCTAAAAAAAACACCTTCAACATGCTTTTGCGTACGCTCAGCGGAATCTGGAAAGATCTGCAGAGGGTATGAAGACTCAATATGATCAAAAACAACCAAAAAGGAATACCAAGAAGGAGAGAGGGTCTACTTGTACAATTTCCAAAGGAACCAGACCAAAGAGCGCACATTTTAGCCCAGTTGGCGCAGTCCTTTTGAAATTGTAGATAAAATTTCACCTGTCGCCTACAGAATCCGCATCCGCAAAAGAAGAATTGACAGAAGAGAAATGGGTCCATATTAATCAGCTAAAGAGTTGTCCTTCTAGGTACACTTTGCAGCAAATTGAAGAGCAAAGAGGGAATCAAATGGGGGAGACATCTGAAGCATGAGAATAAGAAAAAGAAGAATCAGAAGGGGACGAGGGATTTATAAATATTATTATGTAATAGGGAGAATATTTCTTCACTATCCATTGTCAGTATTGAATGCATGCGTGTCCCACTTCTGTCAACCCTATTGGAAGGCAGTTAGTGGGAAAATGAAGTAACCAGTTCTGATTTATTTAATAGATTCCTACTGGTTGCACCTATTCAAAGACCAAGAGGGTATTCCCCGGCGACTTGGAAGGGAGAAATCAAAGAAAAACTGGGAGTGTCGCTCAAACCATAAAGGGAGATCAAAGAGGAAGCTGGGAGTGTCGTTGCACACTCCAGCGAGAGACAGCAAGAGTATCAGGACGTTCCGCTCTCTGATGGAAGAAGGACTCCTAACCGATGAAGCCCACCTTGCCCTACTCTCCCTCGTCAAGGATCTCAGAAGAGTCGCAGGGGTTTGGGGGGGGAAATCTATGGGCTACATTGATCCACTGAGCAGAATTTCTACGAAACCAAACTGCGCTTCAACAGAAACAGCGAAAGGTTTGCGCTGGTTCCAGTGAGCACCATGGCCTCAAAACTGCGTTGTGCAGCAACAAAAAGATGCCTGCACCATCTTGCCAAGCACATAGTGGGCAGGATGGAACAAGAGGAAACACTAAGGGAGCTTGCCAGTGTGTTCGTACATATACACAAGAAACAGAGTGAAAAAGCAGCGCTGTTTTGCTGCCAGACCAAAGTCTTTATTAAAAAGGAAACTTTTTCACCTTTAAAAAATGCTGTTCTGAGGCTATTTCCATCTGTTCTTTCTAAAACCACTGTGATTAACAATGCCCTGCCATGCACATTCATATCCCCATTGTGCTTCAGCAAATGACAGGCTTTGTTCAGCCAAATCTGAAAGAAAAAAAAAGACTCAATAAACTTCACTTTCTGCCGTGCACAGGAAACGCTTTATTTTGTGCTACAAAGTGTCAAAGGAATGAACCCTGCAAAAGAAATCATAGCACTGTGCACATGTCAATTCCAGAAGACCTTTGCCTTGTACAGACTGTTGTGTACAAGGAAATAACTAAGGCTGCAGAACAGTGTGGCAATCTGATGGAGATGGAAAACCGAATTTAAAAAGAAAAAAAGAATGGCAGCTTTTCACCACACATGTAAAAATGGGCTATGCAGACCAAAGGAGAAAAATGCCAGTTTAAAAAGTAAACTGTTGAATGAAAGCCGGCCATTACCCAGCAATGTGAAGGGGGGGTGTTGCTGGTGAAAATACACACATGAGCTATTTTATTCAGTAGGCTTGTTGTAATTCAGGACCAAATAAAAGAAAATAAAGTTTTGAAACTGCCTTGGCTAGATTTGCAAGCTTTGAAAAACAGGTTATTTTAGTTGGCAGAGCTAAAGCTTCCCGCAAGGAAGGGGACCACCATAAACTCTCAGCAGATACTAACACCCCAGTGATATGATTAAGTTGGATAGAATCTAGTCTAGGCCGAACCCACTGACAATGAAACTCTCAGGACAAGGAAGTGTGAAGAGGGGAAGGGGCAATACACCTTCAATCAAGCTGTAACTCCCACATTGCTCTAGAGCAAATGACAGTTGATGGCAGCTGAATAAAGAAAAATATGGTCCAGTGACAAAGGACTGCCATTTGCTTCCAAAGACTATTTATGATTAAAAATGTAAAGACGCATCTCTGCAGCAAGACTTTGTAAAAATGTAAGATTTTCGCAGTTTAAAAGTGATTTATGGGCTTTCATTGAAGACATGGTAGAATTCACTGACCCAGTGGGAATAGAAATGGCAAAGAATCAGGTATTACAGGTAAAGTATCTGTGATGCCAATGTAAATTTTCATACTTACATCCCTTATGTTAATCCACACATGTGTATAAAGTTAAGGAATGTTAGGCCAAATCGTTCATACTCAAAATTAACCAACGTATTACGAGGGCGAAACAATGTCTCACGGATTGCAGAGTTGGAGTTCTATGCTCTACACAAAATATGTAACCGGTGTATAAAACTTGCTAAGAGATTTCAATTGTATAAACGTACCGTTTGTGGTAAAAATCGGATTTTGGCTAAAGTAATTGTGGGAGGTTTTGGACATTGTAAAACTTGCATCATAATCTGACATCATTCCCTTGAAATCCAACCAGTTTAGAGCAAGGCGGGAACTAGCACCCCTGACCAATCCAGTAGTTTAGAGGTGTGCTTAGCTAAACCTGCGCAGCCATATACTTTGGTGATGTCACTATGCATTATAACCTGACCACACACTACACACACTCTTCCTGAAGTTCCTGCGCTGCAATCCTGATCCGCACCATCCAGATTCCAGACCCCACCACAATAGCAAGGAATTGCTGACCCTACTCCAGAGTCCACTGCAAAACCCAAGCATTAATTATCCTATCCCAGCAAGACCTCAATTCTGAAATCCCACTAAAATTCCCAAAATAACCAAAGAGGAAAGCTGTGGTATTCTTTTGTGAAGCATCCTGAACCAACCTGGCTTGCTGCCCACTAACTGCTGCCCTGTAACTGCAACCAGAGATACCTGTGCCATCCAGTGACTAGAATTACCACCCGGTTACCCGACCTGCCCAGCTGTCCTTTGCCAGGTGCACTGCCGTGTAGTGACCAGAACCATTGACGGTCTAAAATCCCAAACTAAATGTGGACTGTAAGTATAATCCTTAACCCATAGAAACCCATAACCTATCTTGTCTTGCCTTTGT
The DNA here is from genome assembly GCF_040938575.1 of Ambystoma mexicanum. Lineage (NCBI taxonomy): Eukaryota > Metazoa > Chordata > Amphibia > Caudata > Ambystomatidae > Ambystoma > Ambystoma mexicanum. The sequence continues at coordinate 446,757,663 of NC_090930.1, forward strand.
TTATATCCCACTCTCTAAACCATCCTATCCTTATCCTGATAACTCTTTAAAAACTGTTAGAATTATCTGTGCACCCTACCCGTGACTTTCTAAAGTGCTAGTGCCATCTCTTAAATTTTGTCTTGTGGTAATCCTAAACCATTAGTCATATTTCAAGTGACGGACTGGTTTCCACCAGGGTTTGGCCCTGCGGTGACAGGGTTGAATTTGCAAATCAACCTTGGCTCTTACTGTGTCCATCTTTGGTGGTCTAGCCTGAATACTCTAGTTTAAAGTAAAACTGTTCTCGTCACAACTGATTTCCTTTCCTGTTTCACAGCTTCCTTTTGCTCAAAGCGCTCCTTTTTATATCTTGCATAACTCATCCAGTTTCATAGCTAGAAACATATTTTCAACTCAGTATTTCACCCGTTTTTATTAAAAACTGTTTGGGTAATTTAAAATGGGAATAAAGAAAAAACAACTTTTACACGTGTCATTTGGCTGCAACATATTTTCCATTTTCCATTCGTTTTCGAATTATATGCTCTTGGTAATCCATTGCTTGTGATTGTTAGTGTCTATGCATTGTTGCTTTAGTGAGAAATTGTATTTACCTTAATGTTTTAACCGCACATTATTTGTCCATTTCCGAGTGTCATTTCATAACATTGCAAGGGGTTTAAAATCCATTTTCCACTCTTATTTGGTGAGGGAAGGTCGGATTTTGATTCCGTTTACTGCCTCTTATTCCTGATTACCTGTTGTGACTTTCTAACCATTCAGATTTCAATTATTTGGGGGTTGAGTGAACACTGCAGGGGGAAATCCTAACTTGGGTGCTATCTTTCCTAAATCAAAAAGTGCTCCTATTCCCTGGTGTTTTGTATATGTTCCACTAGGTTAAACCAACCACATTGCTTACATCCGCATTGTAATTATCACCCCATTGGTGATTGCTGCCCCATATTAAACATTGTATGATTTCTTTTGAATTTTAAAATAAATAAATAAAAGTTGCATTTTACCAACTAGCCCAGTTCGTGGTCCATTGTGACCCGGGGTATTTGAAAAGGGGGTGTGATACGAGTTGTGTACCATCTCAAATTGAATCTGCATAAAATAAGGAGAAAAGCATCTCAGTTGTGCGCTACATACTAGGCCGAGAACAAAGTGCGTGTCACCTGATTGAAATCCTTAACAAACTAAATGCACATTAAAACAAGGAGGTTTAGCCCTTCCTAACCTTATGCTTTACTGACATGCAATGAACCTGAGCACCTCCCTACACTGGCACAATTCATCACAATTGATGGGGTGGGTAGGTTTGGAACATTCATTTATGGACATTGTGCTGTATAAAATGCGCTGGCTTCCTCCCCATGCCAGAACAGGTCTTTCAAATGCTGTCAAAGCTCCCAAAAATCTATTTTCATACAGGGACAAGACATACAAGCGGTTTAATCTTTCCTCATTTCCGTCCCTGCGAGTAAACCAGGCCCAAATTTCAGGCCGCAGCACAGGGGTCCTTTTTAGGTTAAGTCAACTATATTCTGCTGGTACTTCCCTAGATTCTATAAATTGAAAAATAGTTGCTACAAGTTTAGCATTGGATATGTCAAACAGATCAGGTACATCCGATTGTGCTGGTCTTTGCCACATTTTTCACAACTTTAAAAAAAAAAAATTATGGGGTTGGACACGCCCCTACTCGCTATACGGCCCCCAAACTTCACACTACCCCAATAATTTAAAATGTACCCCCACAGCACCCCCCTAAAAGAATGCTGCAAAAAAGTGGCAAAACGTTTGTTTCAGCAAATGCAGTCAAACTGTCTCAATCAGATGGGTAGATACGAAAATGTGAAGATTTGTGACAATAACAAATAGGTACAATTTCGATCCTTTATCAACTTCTAGATACAATAACTTCCTCCTCATCATCATTCATATGTGTTTGAATGGTAAAAATACCATCTTATACAAATAGAGAGATCCTCATATGATAATATATGGGCTAGGGCCACAAGGTCTTCTACAAGCACCGAAATATGGTAAACCACATATAAACTTTGTTTCAGACAAACAAATGACTTACCCCTGCTAATGATCTTTCTGATGGATGTTCTCTCCCACATATTCCTCATCTTTAATATATCTGATATCCTGCTAGCAGCTTTGGAAACATTTCACAGCAGAGGGTGTGGTGTGCGGTTGACCAAATGTCCCTTGGCGGTTTCCATCCCACTCACGACCATGGTGTCGACACTGGTATAAATAGCACGCACCGCGCCCGTTGCCTTAGTTCACGTTTTTCCCCTCTTTATGCACAGATGACTCAGACGTCTCAAAGGACAGCAAAAACCCAGACGTTTAAAGAGGAAGTATGAAAAGAATTTAAATTCACCCAAAGACAGAGGGGTAGGATGGGAGGGCGATGAGCAATACATGGGAGGAACATCCATCAGAAAGAACATTACTAGGGGTAAGTAATTTGTTCTTCTAATGGATTGTGTCCTCCCACGTATTCCTCATCTTTGATAGACTCCCATAACAGACGTACAAGGAGGTGGGAAAAGTAGATTTTGCTTCCGATTGATGCTGTGTAAAACAGTTTTTCCAAACTTTTCCTCATGCCCAGATAGAGAATCCAGACAGTAATGCTTGGTAAAGGTATGCAGTAAAGATCAAGGTCCAGCACTGCAAGTATCAGCACCTGTACCCCCCTCTGAATAGACGAAGTAGCCACACCTACTTGAGTGTGCCCTCAAACCACCAGGGACATCCTTGCCCATCAGATTGTAGCATTCGTTAATACATAAGACAATCCATCGGGAAAGGGTCTGTTTCATAATGGCTGGCGCAGCCTATGACCAGTATATCCAAAGAGCTGGTCATCCTGTCTAATCTTAGCAACTCTGTTGATGTGAAAACTCAACGCCCTTTTAGGGTCCAAACAGTGAAGCCTCTGTTCATCCTTGGAAGGATGCGGAGCCGGATAAAAAAAAAGGTATGTAGTACAATCTTTTGTGGTAGGTGAAATTCAGACATCACCATAGGGAGAAATGATGGACCTTCTCCTTATAAAAGTAAGTAAACAGTGGTTTACTAAACTTACACTGTGAGCAGAAATGATGGATGTCAAAAAGACAGTCTTGAGAGTCAACATCCTTAAAGGACACGAATGGAGAGGCTTGTATTGAGCTCCCATCAAGAATTGTAAAACTAAATTAAGATCCCAAACTGGGACAATAAAAGGAGCAGGTGGTAAAATGTTTGTCAGCCCCTTCAGAAATTGGATGAAAGGGGTACTTTAAAATAGGAGCTCTGTTCTGGCGAGCGCTTAAAGATGGATAAGGCCGCCAGATGGCCCTTCACAGTGGTAACCTGCAGCCCTTGATGGGCCAAATGAATTAAGAACGATAACACCAAAAGGTATATCACAAGAAAAAGGGTCAATGTCATTAACTCTACACCAGTTGCAAAACTTGTTCCAATGGCAGCGGTACAGAGATTTAGTTGCTGTCCTTCTGGCTGAAAGCAACACTTAACCTCTCAGAAACCAGGTGTGAAGGTTCAGATTTCTGATTTTTGGATGGAGAATGCAACCTCCTTTCTGAGGGCGCAGGTCTGGTATTTGCAGAAGGCGAATCAGAGGACAGATGGACATGTAGAAGGTGCAGTACCAAGTCCTCCTGGCCCAATCCATTACGAATAGGATAACAGAATCCCCTATATTCCTTAACATCCTAATGACATGAGGAATGAAGGGACTGAGGGAACGCGTACAGGAGTGGAAAGTCCCAATCCACCGCATAGGCGTCCCCCAGAGCTCCTCTAAGGAAATTCTCTGGAGCAGAACAGGGCGCACTTCCTTTTGATACTGGACACAAACAGATCCACTTGAGGGGTTCCCCAAAGGGTGAAAATTTCCATAAGGGCTTTCTGAACCAACTCCCACTCATGAGAGACAGCGCTCTGCCTCCTCAGAGTGTCTGCCGGCGTGTTCTCTTCCCCGACTAGGTGAACAGCTGAGAATGAGAATCCTTATTGCAGTGCCAAAACGAGAGCTGAATTGCCTCTCTGTACAGTGGAAGGGACATAAACCTCATGTTTAGGTGCTGCTGGCCACTGTGTTTTTCGTCATTATCAGGACGTTCATTCTCCACACAGAGGGCAGAAAGGCTATCAGTGCTAGTCGGATTGCCCTCAGCTCTAAAATGTTTATTTGTAGTTTGGACTAAGCCAACGACTGTGGACTGTCAGCTCGTTTGCATGAGCTCCCCAACCTGTTCTCTCCAACAATTGTTGCCTAAAGGGTTCTCTCTTCCCCACATTCTCCTTGTAGGCCCACCAGAGAACGTTGATGTATCCTGCCTCCTGCAGGATCTACCCTGGGCCAGTAACAAGGAGCAGGAACCAGGCTGACCCAGGTATGTATAAAAGGAACACTTTATTGTCTTAGTTACAGGTTCAGATCAGAAAGTAGGAGAGATAAGATCATTAGCTTCTACCCTGGTTCCCTGCCCAGCTCTAAGTCATCAACCGTCTTCCATGGAATTCCCAGGTGCCCCAGCACTCCAAGCTCCACCAGCATTCCAACACATCTCTTGCACTCACTCAGACATCATTCATAACATATAGGATACTACACACGTCCTGTGCAGCCTTGATCGGAACCAGGAGAAGGTCCGTCATGCTGCCGTAGAACTAACCATTGGATCTGAAGGCCCGCTGAAGGGACCTCATCCTCAGACGGGCCTCTGGCACCAGGGAAAGGCAGGATACCATCAAGCCGAGCAACCTCAGAAAATCTAAGGCCGGTAGAGATTGAGCATTTTGAAATGTCATGACAATCTGCAGAATATGTTTAGCCCTCACCTCGGGTGGCAAAGCTTTCCCAAGAAAGCATCCAGGACGGCTGCAATAAACTGCAGCTTTTGGGAAGGTATCATGTGGAAATTCTTGAACTTGAGAGAGAAGCCTAGACTGTGCAGGGAGTGGCAAGTGATTCCGAGATGTTCTAGAACCCGTTTGGGATAACAAGCACCTATCAACCAATTGTCTAGGTAGGGGTAGATGTGTATCCCTCCCCGCCTTAGACTTGTCGCTGCTACTGCCACCAATTTGGTGAAGACCTCAATGTGGAGGTTAGCCCAAAAGGCAGAGATTGAAAGTGAGAACTGCCAATGGTGAACCTTAGGTACTTTTTGTGCTTGTGATGTATGGGCACATGAAAGTAAGCATCCTGAAGATCGAGTGGCACCATCCAATCCTGCAACTGAGGGGCCTGAAGGATTTCCGAAAGAGTTACCATTTTGTAAATTGTCCTTCCTGGGGAACTTGTTCAAGCATCTAAAGTCCAAAATGGGTTCCAGTCCCCCGTCCTTTTTGGGACTGAGCAAGTACGAGGCGTTCCATCCCTGGTTTCTCTCTGCTACAGGTACTCTTTCTATTGCACCTTTCTCTAACAGGGTGAGAATCTCCTGCAAAAGGAGCAGATACAGAACCCGAAGGCGTTGCCTGCTCGGTGGACAATCTGGAGGCCTTTTAATGAATGGGAGGCAATAACCATGGGCTATTGTTTGCAGTGCCCAATGATCAGAAGTAATGCTTTGCTATTCTTCCAAATGCTGTGTCAATCTGCCCCTGGCTACTGTCCTGTGAACCAAGGCCTCAGATTTCGAAGCTGTGGTCGATGCAGATGGCAAAGAGGTTGCAGCTGCCTGGGAAGTCTTACCTCCACGTCCTCGTACACTGAGGAAACCTTCTCTGTCCCCTTATACACCTCTGTCCTTTTGTCCTTCCAACCTAAGAAAAGTATTGAAAGGACTGGCCCCTCCAATTCTGAGAGGTTGTGTGTCCCGGCTGCGGTTGACGAATCGATGCACTCCATGGTTTTACTGCTGCCTTGGAGGACTGTAGCTTCTCTAAGCATCGGCCTTGGAGCCAAATAGTTAGGAGCTATCAAAGGGCTTATCAAGAAGTCTTGACTGGACGTCTGGGTCAAATCCTGATCTGCGGATCGAAGCAAACATTTGTGAAACAGTACTCATGGCCATTGCCCGACTAACACTATCATCCGAGTCCAAGCCAGATGGTAAAGACTGGCAAATGGCATCTTTGCCATCCTTGAAGATGTTAAGGAAAACTTCCCATTCCTCACCTTCAGGAACGTGCTCTGCGGCCACTGCAGCCACCTCCCACAAAGTAAACATGTACTTTGCTAATGTGGCATTAATGGACTTCAAAGCCATACAACTTGCCGAGAACACCCTTTTTCCTAGGGCGTCAGACCTCTTGTCATCCCTATCCAGCAGGATAAGGTAGGCAGCTGCTCGCGAGGTGGATGTGGCTGCCTGAACCACCAGACTTTCCAGAGTAAGATGTTTTGGCAAAAAAGCTGGATCCACAGCAGAAGGTCTGTACTTTTTTGTGAAGTCCTTATTGACAGCCGGAGTAGTGTCCTGTTTCTTCCATCCAGGACTTCAGGGCTATATGGAAATGTAGGATAGGATCTTTTGCAGGGCCTCCATCGAAGAGGTCAGTGAGGTCATCATGCTCAAATGCAGCGATAAGTCTTCCCCAGCCCAGGTATTCTGTCACTTTACCCATGACAGGCCTATTCGAAGCATCTGCATGTGCAGATGGACCTGGGGTGGCAAAATCAACCTCAGACAAGGTATCTAACCCACTAGCATCCTTCAATGAGTCTACAAGGTTCTGTAACCTGGACTACTCAGAAACCAAATCTTCAGGCACATTAGGAGTTCAAACTTCCAGCCCAAACAGATGAGTATCATCCTCTTCCTCAACAATTGAGCTCATGGACTAAAGTCCTTCTTGGCTAGAGCTATATAACTCTTCGACAGATTTGTCGATGGTTTTGACTTATAAGAACCCTGCGTCGAGTGACCTGACAATATCACTCTAGGGTGAAGAGGGTAGAGGCTTAGTCTTCGATATGTCACAAACCTTAGAGACTCTCAATGCTTCGAGGAAGCTGTGCGTTCTTGCCAGGGCTCAAAAGTGCATAAGCAGCAGCTTCAACCAACACCAAGTCATCCTTACGAGTCGCAATATGGTCCAAAGCTTTCTTCGGTTAATTTGAAGGGGTGATTGAAGCTGCTTTCTCAAACATTCACCATTTGGAGGCAAAACTCCTTTTTATGTCGACTTACCAGGGAAACTTGCCTGTTTTCTATGAGCGAAAAAAATGAGCGATATCGATGACTCCTTTTCTTCGACTCTTATGGGAGGGCAACGATGATGAGTGCCATTAACCACTTCTTGACTGGAACCCTTTGAATGCTTCAAGTAATTGGAGTGCTTTTTCTCACACCGAGGTGAAATATCCCTCGATCTTCTCTTCTCAGATGACCTTTTCTTGGACAGTTTGGTAGAAGAAGATTTTGATGTAGGGCCAACCCAGGGCGAGCTCCCCCTTCATCTCCTTCAAAGCCTTAACGGTCATTGACTGATATGAGCCAGAATCATCGACCTTGTGGCTGATTCCAAGACACCAAAGGCATATACAATGCGGATCAGTGATGGATATCTTCAACCCGCAGTCGGTACACCTTTTAAACCCAGTCTTTGGAGCAGTTTTGTAGGCTAAAAACAGTCGAAAAATCACTGTGGTGATTCTGAACCATTCGAAGTGTGCTGTGCATGCGGAAAAACAGAACTCGCACAACGGGCGCGTTGCGTGCTATTTAGAACAGTGTCAAAGTCATGGTCGCAAGCGGGATGGAAGCCGCTGAGACACATTTGGTCGACGACACACTGCGCACTCTGCTATGAAAGGATTCCGAAGTTGGGGAATACGTGGAAGGACACAATCCATTAGAAGGTATATTAGACCACAGAACACAAAATCTATCCCACTCCGCTTTTATTTTGTTGGAGATGCCTTCTAGCTAGAAGGTCTTTTCTTCTCAATGTGGTGTATGATGAATCTGAGGATGTTGTCCCTTCTCATTCGGCAGGGTGGTGCATCCACAGTACAATAGTCCCACTGGGGATGGTACACCAAGGAAGGACAACAAGGGGAAGGAATCACCCTATGGTATTGTGGTCAATCATCACCAGAGAACCCGGTATAACACTCAACCCATTCTTCAACCTTAAATCCTCCCCCCCCCCCCCCTCTCTAGATAGAGCTAACATATTTTCTTGCAAAGTCATATAAACCAACAAAAGTGACAAGACTTAAAGACCAAAAGTTACAAAGTGTTTTAAATATAATGTGGATACTGGTACTGTGAAGAAGAGTATCACTGGGAGGCTGAGGATCACTCTGGAGAAGCAGAGTGAGCAGGCTAGCTTGTATCTACAAGTGATTGGTCCGAAGAAGTCGACGTATCCTACATGGGAGTCCCAAATCTTATCAGCTGGGCAGCCGACAAGAGATCAGTCAACCAAGGATCAACAGCAGGAGCCATGCAGGAAGGTATCCAACACAAGCTGCCAGGGAAGCCACAGCGAGTAGAATGCTCGCTTTGACATCTGTGCAGAGCCTGCTCACGCAGGTTCGAATCCCGGCAGGGCCAAACTTAGCCTTTCATCCTTCGGAGGTCGATAAATGAGCACCACACACCGTTGGTAATAAGCAGTGCTGAGATGCCTGAGGGGTCGTAGCACTATACAAATGCCAAATTATTATTAATTATTATTTTTAGAGGGACGCAGCTGCCCGAGCACTGCAGACACCTGTAAGAAGGAAGGAAACACATACGCGTGCTGTCTGGGAGGTGTGGGAGGCCCAGGGAAGCAACAGAAAGCTGGCAGTAGAGGGAAGTAAAGGGTCTGACACCCTGAGTGACTTGTATACTTGGCAGGAGAGTGAACCAAGCGCATACAACGAAGCAGTGCAAATCTGGGACCAGCACCCAAAGAAGAGAACGAGAAGCAGAGGGTCTGGGAATTTGAGTGACATGCATACTTGGCAGGAAAGTGAACCAAACGTACACCGAGAAGTCTGGGATCTGCACACCTAAATAAGAGATTAAAAACAAAGGGGTCTGGGAGTCCAAGATGGCCGCGTAGAGTGGAGGTCTTTGTTCCCCACGTTCCCGCCTGGCCTGCACCTGCCTGCCTGCCTGCCCTACGTGTAGCCCTCCCGGGCATTTGGATTAGGCGGTGGGGGATCCGTGGAGCAGGGAACGGCATCAGATCCGGTGGTCAGCCCCTGGAGGAAGAGAGGCCGGTGGCGCTGGGGCGTCAGCGGTCGAGCGGCCCAAGGCCGAAGCCGCGTATCCCGAGTGAAGTGGAGGGAGAGTCTGCAGCGCTTGTGGCGGGCCTGGAGGGCTCCGGCCGGGGACTCAGAGTGGCTGCCATCCCCCTGGCCCCCCCTGCTCCCGGTCGGCTTGCGGAGGAGAGGACAGGCGGCCCACCGCGCTTGCAGCGAATGAGGCAGGCTCCGGGCGAGGGCGCGCTGTGAAGCCGCGGCCCCGTCCGAGGCTCGGGGAGACGGAGATGCAACTGCTTCTGTCTGCAGAGGAACGGCGGATGAGAGGTGATCCCGGAAGATGCAAGAAAGGTGGACAATTTGCTGGAGACCTTGGCGGTAGCCACGCAAAACCTCGAGTTACAAGCGGAAGATCTAGAGAACAGGTCTAGAAGGGCGAACATTAGAGTCAAATTGCTGCCAGAAGATGTTCAAGATCTGTCATGACCGCAGCCTCCAAGGAGTCAGGTTTAGCCCAACTGCCTCGGAAGCTGGGTCACAACTTCATTTTCAGGCACCCATCGGCTCCCATAGGGGCCTTATGGACCTTGTCCTGGCGCCAGTGGCGCCAGGCTCATAAGGGGACCCAGTCCCGGCACAGGACGTGCCGGGCTCATGATGTAAGGAATGGTGCTTGGGTGGACCTACCGGCTGCAGACCATGCTGCTCACTCACCTGCAGGATGAAATCCTCATCCATCCATGGCTGGAACTACTTTACCTTCTGGGTGTGGCCAGCACCACTCCCTGGGACTGGATACTGGAACTATTCTGGAAGCTGGGACTTCTTACCTGGGCGAGGCTGCTGTGGAAGGAGACACCTAAGCACTCCAGTAGGACTATTTAAACCACGCCCGATCAGAGCAACGTGCTTCGCGTTATTCTGCAATAGCAGCAGGACGCTCACCGTGCCAGCTCCAGAGAATCTTCAACTTCTGCATCTAGGGAAGAGAAATCCGTAATCTTACCTTCTGAAATACCATCTTCGTCTTCTGCAGCATCTGAGAAGGGAAAAGAACACCAGGTTTGCACGAGATAAAAACCAGCGCAGCACTTACCCAATCCATCGGTGCATCTCAAGCCACGGGCTGCAGCTTTCCATTTTTCGGCATCCTGTGGAAGCAAGGACATTGGTTAGTAACCATCGTGAAACTTTCCCTACCTGCGCTGCATTCTTCTCGCCTCCGCCAACGCTGCTACTCGCATCTGCAAAACAAAAGGACATCATTAAGAAATACAAAACTCCATCCATACGCACGTGTTTTGGGCAGCTCTCATCTTTCTCACTCCTTGGCGCATTCCTCGACATCTATTTTTCTACCCAGCTGCTTCTGCAACCTGAAAAAGGAAAAGAGACATTAACAAGTGCTTTAAACTTCGAATTGACATTTTCTACTTACTTGCCTGCAATACCTTCGCCATTCCATCGCTCTCCGGACCTCCATATTCAAGCAACCGCCGTTCGTGCTGCTAACGACGGCCTAGCTCCAAATCTTCATCCTCTGCAACCAAGAGGCTGGACAATTAAACAGTGAAGTAACTGGCTTCGGCGCCCCTGCACAGACGCAGGATGGAGAGCTCCGCTTTCACCTATATAAGGTGAGCACATTTAGCCTACGAACTACTTGGGGAGTACCAGGAAGGGGAGTCAGCTTGCCCAGTCAGGCTTATATATCCTATTAACCCCTTGCTCTCCTAATTGCAGACACCTCACCCTTCAGATCAAGATCTCAGTGAGGAGAGGGCCTTTCCAGGGTGGCATTCGAGGCCTGCGCGTGACCCTAGAAGACTCCGAGAACCCCCAGCCCAGACCTGCGCCTCCGAGGGATTCAGGTGAGCGTTACAGAACGCGAAGCCTACCGCAATATTCCCAACCAGGCGCAATGGAAACCTCGGACACAGATCAACTGGCTCAATTGCTTGGGGAACTAAGGGCAGAAGTACACGCATCTCGCCAAGAAACAAACGCTTTACGAAGGGAGTTGATCATTGCCAAGGAACGGACTGATGATCTGGCCAGACAGTTGCTACAGGCTCAAGCGGGACAGACGCCACTGCCTCCCTATGGAGGGGGCGGCACTCCTACAACCTCAAGTAATCCGGTGCAAATTAATCTGCCAGGGAATGTGCCTTTGGCCCCGCCCGAACGTTTTTCCGGTGATCCAAAGCGATATGCAGTATTCATCAATCAATGCCGCTTGCACTTTCTGTGTAGACCCGCTGCATTCCCAACGGACCAAGCCAAGGTAGCGTTTGTACTTTCCTATCTTAGCGGTAGTGCTGCAGACTGGTCCATTCCTCTCGTGACACAGGATGACCCGCTCCTCTATAACTTTCAAGACTTTCAGACCAGTATGGAAAAGTTGTTCGCAAGACATTCGCAGGGGCAGGCCTTGGACAATGAACTCCTGTCACTCAGACAAGGTAATCAGGATCTCCTGGCTTACATAGCGTCCTTTAATAGACTGGTGGTTGAGACCAGGTGGCCTGAAGATAAGAGAATCACGCTCTTCTACAGAGGTCTATGTGGGGAACTTAAAGACGTTTTAGCTCAGGTGGTGAATCCGCCGCAAGACTGTACAGATTATATCGACCTAGTGGTCCAATTAGATCATCGGCTACAGAACAGGAAGACCGATCGATCCAGATTTGAAACCCGGGTACTTTCAAGACCTTAGAGCTCCGCTAAAGGGAATGACTCCGTGGAACCAATGCAAATAGGAGTAGTAAAAGGACCATTAACCCAAAAAGAACGGGAAAGAAGAAGGCAATTACAGCTGTGCCTATACTGTGGGAATTCTGGACATTTCCTTCGTGATTGCTCAGTGAAACCGGTCAAGAAGACCGTAGGAGCTTCTGATAAAACTGCTGAGAAACTGGAATCGGGAAACGACCTCGCCGGACAAGCGTAGAGGTCCGCTTGCCGAGCGTTAGAACCAGTTCCTTGACCTCGCATTTGGTAATGCCTATGGTCCTCATATGTCCCAATAGACCAGATCGCATGCATGCTATCAAAGTATACATTGATAGCGGAGCAATCGGTAATTATGTGGACCACGACTTGGCTACCAGGATGGATCTTCCCCTACGTCCCAAGATGGTAAAGGACGTAATCACTACAGTGGATGGTACTGAAATAGCTTCCGGACCAGTTTCTCATACCACCATGGAGGTAACGTTATGTCAAGGCGGACATCGGGAGAAGATCTTGTTTGATGTAATCAAGGCCCCGAAGTTTCAGGTGATTCTGGGAATGCCTTGGTTGGAAAAGCACAATCCTCAGATAAACTGGCGAGCCAAGGTGATTCGGTTTCAGAATGCGCTTCAACCTGTTATCCTCAGCCCGAAATCAAGCTAGCAGCCATCACTTCCGAGGACCCCCGATTACCTCTGGAATACCAAGAGTTCAGCGACGTCTTTCAGAAAGACCAAGCCAACACCCTGCCTCCACATCGGTCATACGACTGCCAGATAGACCTGATACCTGGGTCCACCCCTCCGTGCAGTAGAATATATGCCCTCACTGAACCAGAAAACCTCCATCTCAGGCAATACTTGGACCAGTACTTGGCTAACGGATTCATCCGCCCCTCAAAGTCCCCGGCTTCCTCAGCTTTGTTCTTCGTCCCGAAAAAGGAAGGTGACCTAAGAACGTGTATCGATTATCGCGCCCTGAACCAGATTACAGTCAAAAACCGATACCCGTTGCCCTCGATTCCTGAATTATTGGACCAGGTAAAAGGCGCCTGCATATACACAAAGTTAGACCTCAGAGGAGCTTACCATTTGGTACGCATTAAGGAGGGCGACGAATGGAAGACGGCCTTTCGCACTAAATATGGATTATTTGAGTATCAAGTAATGCCCTTCGGACTATGTAACGCACCGGCCGCTTTCCAGTTTTTCATGAATGATGTCCTCAGAGAACTTATTGATGTGTGCGTAGTCGTTTATATTGACGACATCCTGGTATACTCAGCCTCAGAATCTGATCATCGTAGACACGTCACAGCGGTTTTACAGAGACTTCGCCAACACTGCTTGTTTGCTAAACTGGAGAAGTGCACCTTTCACGCAAAGGAAGTGGAATTTTTAGGGTTCATCTTATCACCCAACGGAGTTCATATGGACTCAAGAAAAGTGGATGCTATCACCAAATGGCCTTCCCCAACTTCCGTGAAAGGTGTGCAGAGCATGCTGGGCTTCGCTAATTTTTACCGAAGGTTCATTCCTGAATTCTCTCGGGTAGTCCAACCTATCACGGCTCTTCTGAAAAAGAATAAAAAATTCGAGTGGACTCCAGAAGCCGAACAAGCCTTCCAAGAATTAAAAGCCAAACTTATCTCTGCTCCAGTCTTAAGGCATCCCCGTCCAGAACTTCCCTACATCGTCGAGACAGACGCTTCCAGTCTTGCAATGGGGGCGGTACTGTCACAAAGAGACCCCGAAACGCACCAGTTACACCCTGTAGCCTTTTGGTCTCGCAAATTTTCGGCTCCTGAAATCAACTACACATTTACGGACAAAGAACTCTTGGCAATTAAGTCCGCCTTTAAGGCCTGGCGGCATTATCTTTTGGGAGCCCGGCACACAGTAACTGTAATCACGGATCACCGTAACCTCCAGTACCTGAAGTCAGCTAAAGCTCAATCTTCGAGGCAACTACGCTGGGCTTTATTCTTCGCAGAATTCGATTTTGTAATCACATTTCGACCAGGCGTTAGGAACGGAAAAGCAGACGCCCTTTCCCGGATAGGGGTAGACGAACTTACAGCTAATCCGGAGCCGGTGCCAATAATTCCTGAACAAAAGATACTAGGAGTAATCAACACATCATCCCTCGAAGAGATTAAAGCAAGGGTCAATCAACTCATAACTCCCGAAGATTCATCGAATTGGCAATTGAAAGGAAAGGATTTTACAATAGATCAGAACCTATTGTATTTCCAAGGAAGACTATTCTTACCCTGCGCTGACTTACAAAAACAGGTCATCACCTGCTACCATGATTCTCTAATGGAAGGACATCCTGGAGTTGCCAAAACCTCAGAGAAAATTAAAAGGCATTTTTGGTGGCCATCTTGGAGGAAAGATGTTAAGGAGTTTGTAGCTTCTTGTGGTATCTGCGCACAAAACAAGAGTCAGAAGGAAAAACCAGCAGGATTATTACGTCCAATAGACATTCCACCAGGCCCTTGGCACACGCTCTCGATGGATTTTATCACGGATTTACCCCCTTGCTCCGGATACAACACAATTCTAGTGATCGTGGACCTTTTTTCAAAAATGGCTCATTTTATCCCACTGAAGGGTTTACCTACAGCTTCCATTCTAGCCCGAGAATTTCTTGAAAACATTGTCCGGTTGCACGGTTTCCCTGCAGTACTAATCTCTGACCGAGGGAGCCAATTCATTTCCCATTTTTGGCGGAGTTGTTGTCGTTTAGCACAGATTGATGTACGACTTTCCACCAGCCATCATCCTCAAACCGATGGGCAGACAGAGAACTAACCAAACTCTAGAACAATATCTGCGCTGCATGTTGCATCAATCCGAGGGTACTTGGAAGGATGTCCTTTGGATTGCTGAATACGCTTACAATAATTCAATCCATTCTGGGACGGGAAAAACCCCTTTTTTCCTGCTGTATGGAAGTCATCCTCGAACCTCAAATCTGGACCCACCTCAAGCTCTCGGAACACCTGCTGTTGACCATCTGCATTCGACGATAACTCAAGCATTTAAAGAAGCCACAGGTCATCTTCAACGAGCTAAAGAATCATACAAAAAAGGAGCAGACCAACATCGAAAAGAGGCTCCTCAATATCAAAAAGGAAATCAAGTCTGGCTGTCCACTAAACATTTATCTTTAAAAGGGCCACGCACCTTCAACCCAAGATATTTAGGACCCTACTCGATCACGGCCGTGATTAACCCAGTGGCTGTCAAACTAGAATTACCTACTCGAATGAAGATACATCCTGTCTTCCATGTTTCTCTCCTGAAACCTGTGCAACCCGGAACCCGTTTGACTAAACCTCCTGAGCCAATCCAAGTTGACGGAGAATCCGAATTTGAAATTCGAGACATCTTGGACTCCAAAATTTCCAAATCAAAACTATACTACCTGATTGATTGGAAGGGATATGGACCCCAGGAGAGATCTTGGGAACCCTCAGAATATGTACATGCACCTCGTTTAGTCCGAAAATTTCATCGGGCTTTTCCCAACAAGCCAAAACCTCCGGAAAAGACAAGCTTGGGAGGGGCCTTGAGGGGGGGTACTGTCATGACCGCAGCCTCCAAAGAGTCAGGTTTAGCCCAACTGCCTCGGAAGCTGGGTCACAACTTCATTTTCAGGCACCCATCGGCTCCCATAGGGGCCTTATGGACCTTGTCCTGGCGCCAGTGGCGCCAGGCTCATAAGGGCACCCAGTCCCGGCACAGGACGTGCCGGGCTCATGATGTAAGGAATGGTGCTTGGGTGGACCTACCGGCTGCAGACCATGCTGCTCACTCACCTGCAGGATGAAATCCTCATCCATCCATGGCTGGAACTACTTTACCTTCTGGGTGTGGCCAGCACCACTCCCTGGGACTGGATACTGGAACTATTCTGGAAGCTGGGACTTCTTACCTGGGTGAGGCTGCTGTGGAAGGAGACACCTAAGCACTCCAGTAGGACTATTTAAACCACGCCCGATCAGAGCAACGTGCTTCGCGTTATTCTGCAATAGCAGCAGGACGCTCACCGTGTCAGCTCCAGAGAATCTTCAACTTCTGCATCTAGGGAAGAGAAATCCGTAATCTTACCTTCTGAAATACCATCTTCGTCTTCTGCAGCATCTGAGAAGGGAAAAGAACACCAGGTTTGCAAGAGATAAAAACCAGCGCAGCACTTACCCAATCCATCGGTGCATCTCAAGCCACGGGCTGCAGCTTTCCATTTTTCGGCACCCTGTGGAAGCAAGGACATTGGTTAGTAACCATCGTGAAACTTTCCCTACCTGCGCTGCATTCTTCTCGCCTCCGCCGACGCTGCTACTCGCATCTGCAAAACAAAAGGACATCATTAAGAAATACAAAACTCCACCCATACGCATGTGTTTTGGGCAGCTCTCATCTTTCTCACTCCTCGGCGCATTCCTCGACATCTATTTTTCTACCCAGCTGCTTCTGCAACCTGAAAAAGGAAAAGAGACATTAACAAGTGCTTTAAACTTCGAATTGACATTTTCTACTTACTTGCCTGCAATACCTTCGCCATTCCATCGCTCTCCGGACCTCCATATTCAAGCAACCGCCGTTCGTGCTGCTAACGACGGCCTAGCTCCAAATCTTCATCCTCTGCAACCAAGAGGCTGGACAATTAACCAGTGAAGTAACTGGCTTCGGCGCCCCTGCACAGACGCAGGATGGAGAGCTCCGCTTTCACCTATATAAGGTGAGCACATTTAGCCTACGAACTACTTGGGGAGTACCAGGAAGGGGAGTCAGCTTGCCCAGTCAGGCTTATATATCCTATTAACCCCTTGCTCTCCTAATTGCAGACACCTCACCCTTCAGATCAAGATCTCAGTGAGGAGAGGGCCTTTCCAGGGTGGCATTCGAGGCCTGCGCGTGACCCTAGAAGACTCCGAGAACCCCCAGCCCAGACCTGCGCCTCCGAGGGATTCAGGTGAGCGTTACAAGATCAGGAGCTGGCCCCGGTGCTAAAAGGAATATTTGTGGATCTGCTAAACTCAGGCACCGACTCAGAGATACAGTTTGACAGGATCCACAGAGTGGGACCGTGGAGGCTGGAGCCGGGATCCAGACCGCGAGATGTGCTGGTGGCCTTCCACAACTATCCGGTCAAGGAGAGGATCATGGAGAAGGTGAGAAGGGCCGCTCAAATTACTTACAATGGTCAGGAGATCTCGCTATATCAGGACCTAGCAAAGATTACACTAATCAAAAGGAGACGGATGGGTCCAGTCCTGTCCTTCCTTAGATCTCAACAAATTCGCTACAGGTGGGCCCATCCCTTCGGCTTGTCGTTCATTTGGCAAGGTTCTCACCATAAGATCACGACCTGCAATCAGGGGATGGCCCTGCTGGGCCTCGAGGAACAGACCTCGTCCCCAATGACGGTAGCGGTGGCGCAGTCACCGCGTCGCAAGCCATGGGAATGGTCCGCTATCAAGAATAGGCAAGGAAGGAAGAGACCTACGGATGCAGCTCCAAGGAATTCGACCGGCATTGGAGCTCAGGACTGTGTCTCAGGCCAGGGTAGCCCTCCGGCTGCCACTTAGGAGGTTCAATGGCAAGGAGACGTCTCAGATTGAAGCCCGGGGAGGGCACTAATGAAAGTTGCTCTGTTGATGTTGGGCAGTTCTTTAGTGGCGTAAGTTTTTTGATCCAAGGTTCAGGCCGACACCGATTGGGAGGCCGCTCACTGCACATAATAAGTGGGGAAGGGCTTGGAGGCCCCATATGAAAAAGGCCCATGGGTACCCCAGTTGCTCTAAAGTTTCTTTCTCTAAATGTGAACGGCCTCAATTCTCAGGTGAAGAGGGGGAAGGTGGAGAGGTTTCTTAGGCGAGAACAGCCCCTGATAGTCGCAATGCAAGAGACCCATGTCCACACTAAGGATGCCCACAGGATTAGATTCCGGGGATACTCCCGAGTGGTACAAGCTACCCAAGCAAGCAAAAGGGGGGGGGGGGGTGTTTTAATCGCTGTGCGCGACGGGTCGGTACTGGCCATTAGGGATATGCAGAAGGATAACCAGGGACGGTACCCAGCGGTGTTACTTGAGGGCAAGGGGGAGTTCTTCACGGTAGCCACCATTTACGCTTCCAACCATGCGCAAGACCCCTTCATTCAAAATTCTTCACCCGTTTAGGGAAGTTCGCACAAGCTCTTGATGGGGGACTTTAACATTGCTTGGGACCCTTCCATGGACAGGAGTTCCTCAACATGGGTGAATCAGGGGGGGACCGTCAGGTGATCTTGTAAAGAAAATGCGGGATTTGGCTCTGGTTGATGCTTGGAGAGAACTCTATGGGCAGGCTGACGGTTAAACCTTTTACTCCCATACTCATAGGTCTCAATCGCGGATAGATTATATTTGGATCTCGAAACCTCTATTGGGCAGGGCGACAGCAATGGAGGTGGGGGCGATCGCCCTTGGGGATCACACACCGCTCACTTTGTTTCTGGCTAAACCCAGGGGACCCCCAGTCATTTGGAAATGGAGATACCCAGTCCCATTGTTCAGGGATCAGGTCTTGGTCAGGGAAATAGAGCAGGAATTACGGGACTATATTGGTCACAATAAGTGGGAGGACACGACCCCTCAGACTTGGTGGGACGCCCTTAAGGCCACAATCGGGGGCAGGATCATAGCACTCAAGGTCAGAAGGGAACGTAAACTAAGGCTGGAGGAACAACAGTTGGAAGCCAGACTGAAGGAGGTCATGACCCGGATGGGGTCTAGGATGTCAGCAGCCGTCAAAAAGGAATACATGGCAGTGAGAGGCCAGCTGAACAGTCCTACAGACTAGAGCGGCCGAGCACAATCTCCTCAGGTTGCAACAAAGCTGACCGATTGCTGGCCAGAATGTTGCGTAAGGAGGCAGGTGACAAAACGATACTAAAAATAAAGGGTGAGGGAGGGGGCCTGCTCACATCGACCTCCGATATCGAGGGGGCATTCACCAACTTCTATGCTGCCCTTTATAGCTCAAGTTACCCCGATGCCGCAGACCAGGATGCATATTTGCAAGATAGTGGCATTCAACATGTTTCGCGGGACGATAGGGATGCGCTGGAAGTTGAGATCTCTATGGATGAAGTAAGGAGAGTTATTAATAACCTTCCGCCTAATAAAGCCTCAGGCCCTTATGGCTTTGTCTCAGAGTTTTAAAAAACCCATAAAGAAGTGTTAATTCCTATCTTAACCAAATTGTTTAACTGTATGGGGTCCTCGAGGCACCTCCCTGATTCCATGAATGAAGCCAAAGTCCTCTTAATACACAAACAGGGCAAGGACCCGACTGATTGGGCATCCTACCGCCCAATCGCGTTAATGAACGTGGACGCCAAGATCTACGCTAAAGTGTTGGCCAACCGTCTCGAGACCATCCTCCCTAAAGGGATCAATCGGGTTTTATAAAAGGTCAACAAACATCAGACAACATCAAAAGACTGGCTCACCTAATCGAAAAGGCTCAAAAGGGGAATATCCCAGCCCTTCTTTTGGCGATTGACGCCGAGAAGGCTTTTGATCAGGTTGAGTGGGGTTTCCTTTTTGCGGTTCTAGGGGGAATGGGATTTGGCCCGAGCTTTATCTCACGGGTAAGGGCATACTACCAAAATCCAGTTATACGACTGGCAATAAATGGCCAAGTTTCCGCCCCAATACGGGTGGGAAGGGGCACCAAGCAGGGCTGTCCGATGTCACCGCTCCTTTACACCCTCCACCTGGAACCGTTCTTGGAGACGGTGCGTGCAGCCGAGGATATTGAGGGAATCCCGTTTGGGGGCGAGGTCCACAAGATCGCAGCTTTTGCTGACGATATGATCCTGCCACTGACTCACCCGATCACCTCATTGCAGGCAGTGGCAAGAGAACTGACTAGATTTGGCCAAGTT
This sequence comes from Ambystoma mexicanum, assembly GCF_040938575.1. NCBI lineage: Eukaryota > Metazoa > Chordata > Amphibia > Caudata > Ambystomatidae > Ambystoma > Ambystoma mexicanum. The sequence continues at coordinate 446,777,508 of NC_090930.1, forward strand.
GCTGGCCTTAAGATCAATGCCCATAAATCTGAGGCCCTTCCTCTCACGCTGTCACCCGCCGCAACTCGGGACCTCAAGAAGGCCTACAATTACAGATGGGTTGATTCCTCGCTGAGGTATCTGGGAATCTATCTGACCAAGTCTGTGGAGCAATTATATGTAGCAAATTACCCTCCGCTCCTTCAGAAGGTCAAATCGAAGCTGGTGGACTGGGGTCTCCTGGAGATCTCGTGGTTGGGTAGGATCAACACTTTAAAGATGGCAATCCTTCCTCTGCTCCTCTATCACTTCTCAGTCTTACCGGTTAGTGTCCCAACTTCTTTTTTTCCAGGGGCCTGCAAAGAATAGTTACCCGGTTCGTATGGAACCTAAAGCGCCTGAGGGTGGCGGCATCCATTATGAAAGCGGTGCCAGATCAAGGGGGAGTGGGGCAGCCGGACTTTCGAGTGTTTTACTTAGCAGCTCGGATCAGGGTGATTAGAGATTGGCAAAGGAATGACAGGAGCAAGGTCTGGAGGCCAATGGACAGGGCGGTAGTTGGAAAGGACCTGGAAGGGGTTTTGTGGATGCCGAAGCGGGACAGGCCAGCCAGAATGTATTGTAGCGCAATAACAGCAATGAGAGGGGATGCCTGGGACCAAGCCATCGAGAGAGCTCAAATCACCCCCGTCCCCTCTCTGTTCTCGCCCGTGCATGGGAATCCGCAATTCACTCCAGCGGACAAACAATCCTAATTTTGATCCATGGTTCCTTGGAGGCTGCAGGATGCTACGGGATATGCTAGTGGGGGGACAAGTGAAGAACTTTGAGCAGTGTAAGAAGGATTTCGGTGTTGGGGAGAATCAGAGGTTTTCTTATCTCCAGATCAGAAATTTGTTCTCCCATCCATCTGTAAGGATGGCGGGCTCTCGTCCACTTACCCTGTTTGAGAGGTATCTCGACACCGATGCAGGAGACAGGGGGGTGCTCTCTTCCATTTACAAAAATATAAAACGGGTGGAAGCTATATATTCTAGGACCTACATGTCCAAATGGGCGCAGGATCTAGGCTCGGGTATAGAGGAACAGGAATGGGTCAAGCTGTGGTTCCAAATCCCGAAACTTGCTAGATCTATTCAACTCCGCGAGATCTGGTTGAAGCTGCTACTGAGGTGGCATCTAACCCCTCTCAGGTTAAATAAAATATACCCCACAGTGTCAGTTTATTGCTGGAGGGAGTGTGATGCAGTGGGCTCCTGGGCTCACATTTGGTGGGAGTGCCCAAAACTTGATCCCTTCTGGTCACTAGATCAGCGAGCGATCGTCCAGGTGTTGGGTGTCCAGCAGGGCCACGGTGGGGGGAGGGATCTATTGGGCTTCAATGCATTGTTGACAACCTTGCCCACCAGGGCAGACCGTAAACTGTATATGATAATGATGTTGTCGGCTGCCTTGGTCCTGGCCAGGAAGTGGAAGTCAAAGGACCCTCCACAGGAACACGAGTGGGTTGCGAAGTTGTGGGCGCTGGTGGCAATGGAATGGTTTACCTACTCAATCCAGGGGTTTCACATGAGGTTCATTTCGGACTGGTCCAACCTGTTGTCATTTCTAAAGGCGGGAGCCCGCCGTGCCTGGTGCCCCAAGGCTATGGAACTACTGGGTATTGTTCGCCCTCAAGACGAATCTGACCTGTAAGGTCTTATATACTGTTGCTTTTCTAGGTTTTGTTTTATGTTGTTTGGACCTCGTTTGGTCTCTCTGGCTTAAAACTTTACCTGGGCTACTGGACTGTATTGATGAGAAAAATGTATTCAACTTATCATTTGAATTTGAGCTGTCGGCGAACCTGGAGGATCTGAGGGGGGGGGAGGAAGAGGAGGGGGGGAGGCGGGTGTCAAAGGGGAGTTTACCAATTGCTTCGTGTTACTTTGAAAATTGTTAATAAAAACTTATTGGAAAAAAAAAAACAAAGGAGTCTGGAACCCTGAATGCAAGTAAAGGAATGCCGGAAGAATGTTATGTGCCGGAGGAGAGTGAACCAAACAGATACAACACATAATTGTGGGTCCGGGACCCGCACCCATTTGAGAGAAAGAGGGTCAGGGACCCTGTGAAAGACTGTTCATGAGAAAACACTGGCTCAGGCGAAGAGTGGACCAAGTCATGAAAAGTATTGCGAGCCTGGGAGTTGCACCCATATGAGTGGATGGAAGCAAAAGGGTAAAGAACCCTGGAACTGACAAATGGGAATCCTACGCTTTATAGCAAGCCGTGCCATATGAATAGGACAAAGGAACACTACACAAGATGCATTACCTTGTGAATTACTCCGTGAATAATTATCTTAGAGAAAAGGAGCTCAGGAGCCCTAAAAGGAATGAGCATAAGACAAGAAGTAGTTTAGGGAAAAGGAGCATAACCCTAGCATTGGAAACTTGCATTCTTTTGGAACATTATTTTTCATCACTTTATTACCCAAGAGACTTACATTTTCTGTTATTTGAAACCCACAAAGACCAAACTGACAGGATATAAGAACTGTGAAGCCAAGAAACAGTTCCTAGTGAGTTATCCAACAACCTACGGAAGACGTAGTTTAGGGGAAAGGAGCACAAACCTAGATTTGAAATCCTGCATTTTGGAACATTGTTTTGAATCATTTATTACCAGCGAAACTGGGAACTTTACGGTTGTTTGGAACTCAAAGAACACATTTTCCTTTGGGAAGAGGAGATCATCCTTGCACAGTTATCGTGTTACTGACAGAGGTAGGGTTTTGGGACATGACTGCAACAGACTTCTTTATTTCTGACTTTCTGACAATTTCACTTGTTTCCTTTGAGGTACGGAAACCCCTCTTAGCCCTAGGTATAGAGAGGCGTTTTTCCAAACCTCTTTTTATTAATGAAAGTCTATACCCAAAAACATGCCACCATTGTGTCCGAGCCTAACTACTGCACCCTTAAATGTGTGAATGTTATATATCTGAACCTTTTTAGAAAGATATTCTTTATCACATCAAGTCGATTTCTAAATTCAAACCGTTCTTTGTTCCATTAATTGTGGTGTTAGGGATGTCACCCAAGAAGAGAGATCAACTAAATAGAGCGACTTCAAAATCAGCAGATGGTGTCTAGTGGCAGCAGGACTCACTGTAGCCGAACATTGAAAAACTGGAAGATCTCCCCTATTATCAAAATGGTGGAAAAGAATACAGACTGATTTAGCTATGTATAAACATTCTACCCTGGCACATTACTGAAATTTCAAAAGGTTTGATGCCCATTTGATGAATTTGTAGCTCTAAACGATAATCAAAACATACATTTTAAACCACAGGACATGAAATACTTTTCATTGTACTCATTTTGTAAAGGACTTTGTTTCTTTTGATGCACTTTTGGATAGAAGAGCTTGATACATAAGGATTTGTAATATTCTTCTGTGAGATAATTTAGCTAGCAACAGAACTGGATTCAAGAGATTGTATTCTAACCCTTAAGCACTGATAGTATTATTTTATTTTGTATTGCTGCATTGTCCATCACTATACCCCCATACATCTCGGCTAGACTGACCAGAAAATCCTCTACTCACAACACCAGAGCCTCTAACCACTCCCTACTTGAAACTCCCAGATTTAGACTAACTAAAGCAGGTGGAGCAAGCTTCCCTGTTAGAGCTGCCTGTGCCTGGAATGCACTCCCTATGGCATTGAGAGCTAATCTACCCTACTCTAGATTCAGATGTAATGTGAAAAGTTGGCTCTGGAATAACGACAACGAACTTACTGAACCCGGTTCTATCATTGCGCATAACCACTTTGATTCTTCCAACACCAGACCAATGAGAGGGATTCACATTTTGTATCTCATGTATATTTGTATATTTGTATATTTGTATAGTATATATGTTAATAACTCACATAATGCATCTTCTGTATGTATGCAACCTAAGCCTAGTATTCTTGTAACTGCTGCGCCCGGCTACCCCTGGGTTTGGAGCGCATTATCAAATAATTAACTAAACTACTGTGCCATTATAAAACTTGGAATAAAAGTCTTCTCAAATAGCATTTTCTGCCACAAAAGAAAAAAAGAGCACAGTCTTACTGTTATACTACGGGCCATTTTTACTGCTTAGCATTATGCCAATTGAGTAAGCAATTACTGTACCAATGGTCATATCGACAAGGATTGAATGTGAAAGGGAGAGGAAATGGAGACTTCTGGATCCTTCATTCAAATGTTAAGACCAAGGAACTATTCACCCACATAGGTTTGTTTTCTCGATGCTGGGGGAGGTTCCATTGGCTTGCTATGAAAATGTTGAGTAGGTTAATAATGTTATCATTGCTGAAATGAAATTGGTTCCTCTCTCTGGAATTATGTGGAATAAGTATGGAAACTTTTGCATATCCTTAATATAGTGTTGTTGAAACCATGATTTTATTATTTAACAGGACTAAATGTGTTTGCAAAATGGTAAATGTACTCTGTCAAAAAGTGGATATTTCTGGCAGTCAACACGAGCAGCAACAGTACTATTGTCTGTGCATCTGCCTTACAGAAAGGCCTCAGGATATCTCATTTCAGGTTTAACGTTAAACAAACATGTCAGCTTGTTGGTCAATCTAACAAACAGCACCAAGAAGTATCTAACCCTTTCTTCATCCTCACACTTACAAATGTGTACAATTCTAGTATTGCCCTGCTCTCTCAGCTGGTCTATTGTAATGTTGCATTGCAGGAATCTCAAAAGTAAAGTGGCTCATAACCACTCACATGGTTCTTGGTATTTATGCATCATAATTGCAGAAGAGACTTGGCAAACTTTAACCAATCAACAAAGTCAAAATACACCAACCTAACAGAAAAACTCTTCAGCAACAAAAATGCACACCACACACACACACGCACATCTACCTCTGAAGACAATCTTAAATAGTTTCCTCAAGTTATCTACACGTTCCCTCATGTTCCTATGCTTGTATTTGTGAATATGATACCCCAACACTCACGTAAATTTACATAGAACACAACCATCTTGTCATGAAAAAAAGACTAGGGAACATTAGTAGACATTTTACTCTTCCAGCTCCACCACGTAGCACTGGTACCAAATGAAACAAATCCCTTAATGCGTCCAGCTTTAATGCACATTGGTTTGGAGAGAATTACTTTACCACAAGCCCTAAAATAGGATTTGAAACTAGAGTGCACGGTCTTTGTGGTCTAGTCCTTTCTTTCTGGCGTTCTCCCTTTCCCCACCCACCCCTTAGCAATTGACTAAGGCAGTCGGGTGTCCCTTTCCTTTTGTCTTTGTAGCATTCTCTCACTGCTTCCCAGCCTGCCTTCTTCCACCCACTTTCATCCATTCCCTGACCCTCTCCCCACTCCCCCTGCATGCCCATTTGGTTCTCATTGGTCTGTGTTCCCCTCACCCCACGTGGCCAGCACAGATGAGGCCCTACAGGTCAGTCTTGCCCAGGGAGAGGCCAGAGGCAAAGGGCAGCTCCCAAAACTGTCTGCAGCAACCTTCAGGTAAGAGACAACTTTACTATTCTTCCCCTCTGATTTACATAACAAATGCATTACTGTTAACGCCAGCATTTGACCAACAGCACTCATCTGTATAGAAACTATTTGAATGCAAATGCATATGTAGAGTGTAACCACTGTACTAAAACTAAATTCATACTTCGAGCATAGCTAATGTCTTGGAGTTAGGCGCATCCAATCCTTTTGTATTGAATTTAGATGAATTTTGAGGGTAGCCAATGTATTGAATTTAGATGAATTTTGAGGGAAGCTAATGCATTAAACTTAGCTGAACAAGATACAACTGTCCACATACCCACTAGCAACTCTCAAATATTCTACATACTCACCTGAAAACAAAGAACAAAATAAGCCACACCTCTACCGCAGCAAAACATAAAACAACAAACTGCAGACACCACACAACACTAAACAAGAAACTAAGCCAGCTACACGCAAATCTCGCCACACACACACACACACACACACACACACCACAAGCACCACCGAACGACTACCAACTAAAAACAAACCAGCACAGTGTCACTTTTTCTGAACTGAAGCTACCAACAGCACAACAAAGCTCACTTCCGTTTTGCCCTCCCAATCCCACTAACAAAGCCCTCCTAGCCCTTCTTCCTTTTCAGATCCGCCAGGGTGCAAAGAGACCACAAACGTGGCAGCAGTGTGCGGTATAAGCCCCAATAACAAAACATAAGGCAACATGTTCGGTGCTTTATAAAACCCATAAACTAAGTGCCCAAATATTTACCATTTTCAAGCGTAGCAAACGATGACCTAGAGCATCTCCACTTGCAGTCTATATTACAATGACCCTCTCCCCCATACTGTTGGATCATCAGTGTATGCCAGAAATGGGCATAACAATAGGAGACTACACGTCAGCTTAGCTGTTTAGACAGAAAGCATTATCCTACACAATACAACGCTGAGCAACATTTTTCATTGAACAACCATTTTTTAAGCATAAAATCTGAATCCCATCATATAGAATTCCCAAATAGTGTACCTACAAACAACTAATTTGATTGGGTAAAAAAACTGCTAACAAAATGGAGATTATTTGCAGTGCATTTTTGATGAAAATGGGAGGACTTACCTGAGCTGTAACAATTTTAACTCCACTTGTAGCACTTGCTAGGTCCAATGAAGGTGAGGAATCTTTGGTCAGTCCTTCGCTGGCAATATTTGGAGACAATAGACCACCGGATGTAAAACTATCCCTGGTAACTGAAAATAAATGCCATATGTTAGATAAATAATCTCAAAGCATAGTGTACAGGAAAATGAAAGTTAAGATCATACACTAAAGGATTAGAACCACAATTAAATAAATATATACATATATACTATAAGGCAGTGGTCGCCACCCTATAGAGTTGAGTCAAACTTCCATAGGAACCCCTCAAAATTCTATTATGATATGGCATTTATAACGCGCGTATACACAAGTCTTTCAAGGCGCAAAAATAACTTGATTCGAGTAACAGATTTGACGGAAATTTCAAAAGTGATTAAGGACTCAAGGGACCCCCTAGACTGCAAGCTTTTGTAAAGATTATTAAAATATAAAAAAAGTTCTTAATAAGACAAAAAATATTTTTTTCAAATTCCCATTCATTTTCTCCATAGACAAACCAGGTCAATTTTTGCCAAAGCGCACAGCCTAAAATGCTAGTCGAATTTGAACCAGGTCCGAAACAACTTGGGCACGAAGCATTGATTCGTGATCCATGCGTGGTTTGGAGCTATTCCGTGCAGTAGTTATATAAAGATTCGATGGAGAAAGAGGTGCCCCCTTCTCAAAAATAGATAGCTTCATCTCAGAGATTTACCCAATACTGGGAGTTTTTCAATATTAAACAGCAGCCATCTTGTTTTTCTCTCGATCCGAGAGATAGCCACGGCTATAGCAGAGGATATGGGAAAATGAAACGCAGGAAAATAGCCATCTGCAGGTCAGAAACATGCAAATGCCATCATGGTGGGGGTGGCTAGAGGACACCAAGTGTAAGTTGGGAGTTGGAGGGGGTCTCGGGACTGAGTTTGCAACCCAAAGCTTTCTGTAGCCTTGAATAGTCGACATCTCAAAGCAAACTGCTTCACAGAAACAGCACGTGTTGTGGGTGAAGGGAGAGGGCAGGGGAGGTGAGGAGGCCATCTGGGGAGTGTGGGGAGCTGGCACAGAGGAGGGGGGTACTTGGTGAGGGCATGGGGGGCAGGAAAGCATGCTTTTCTTTTTTGCCCCTTTTTCCTATATTCACAGCTGTATTCTGGGCTATAGACTACGGGTAGCTGCAGGTAAGAGTAGTTCTGTGCATGCGGTAACAGTTTAAAAAACAAAAATAAAGATATTTTGACAGCTATAGTGACGTTGGGGGTGAAAAATCACTAGCCATAGCCTCCAGGCCTCCCTCCATAGAGTAACCAGGACAGACGCGGTTTAGCTTCAAAGTGAGGAACGGGCCAACCTCCTCAGGCCATGTTGCTCGATTAATGAGCCAATGTTACAAGACCACTTAGAGAAATGGGCCAACCCTTACCTTGCTTTAAAGCTAAGAAGGGTTGTTCCCGCTTTGAACCTGAGCAGGGTCAGTCCCAGTTACTGCATGGATGGCCTACCAAATTGACATCTGAATTGTTTTGTGCTTTTTTTTTTTTTTAAATCATGCTACTGTCAGTCCTTGAAAGTTTTGCAATCAGAGACAATGTTTTTCCTTTTGGTGAATTGCATTCTGGAATTTGTAGTATCCCAGTCAATAATTTAAAGAAAATCGATATTTTTACAGTAACAGTGGGTTTCCCATCCCTGCAGCAACTGGGACGAATCATGCTTAGCTTCAAAGAGGAAATGGGTCAGCCCCGTAAGGACATGTTGCCTAATAAATGAGTCCACCTTACAAGACCACTTCGAGAAACATGGCCTAATGGGGCTGGATCCTTCCTCGCTTTCAAACTAAGAAGGGTGAGTCCCGGTCAATGTATGGATGGGGGACGGTCCACAGTCCCGAATGCTGTGTGTTTTCTTAGGTTTTAAAAATCTTATAACACGACATCCGCATACTTTTTTTTAATCCGTGCTTGTGTGTGTCCTTGAAAGGGTTCCATACCAAGACAATTTTTTTGCTTTTTGCTGAATTGCATTTTGGTATTTGTAGTCTCAAAGTCAAGATTGGGGGAATAATGCCACAATTGTACACTTTTTGCACAGTTCGATAAGGATTTATATATTTGAGCGACACCATAGTATGTGTACTTTTCAAGTTAACATTATATAGTACAGTATTGTTGAAAACCATATATGGGGGTGAGGAGGGGAAATGATGAGGGAAAGTAAGTCATGATTATTTGCCCACGATGTGGCAAGAGAGTTTGCAATCCTGGAACCGGTGCCGTTATTTTCCCCTGATTGTGGGTGCTTTTTAGGGGACCAGTAAAGGGCACATGTAGGTGGACAGCGTAACTTTTTTCCAGAGGGCGGCCGCACGCCCATGTTTTTTTTTTTTTGAGGTTGGCAAGCTTTCAAGTATTTGGCTACCAGGATTTTATTCAGGTTGCCATGTTCCCAGTGCAGATGCTTATCCACAAGACCACAAGCACTTTTTTTGCACTGGGATTTTGTTTACCAGGGAATATTAAAGAGATTGCTGGGTTTAAAAGGTGAGCACCTTTTACACTTTGTGAACATATTTATTGGAACATTTCCTCTCAGGTAATTTTTCTGGCCATTACTTTTTTAAAATGTCCAATGCTATTTTGTCTTGCACACTTTCTTATAAGGGGAAGGTCAAATGAACTACATTTGTATATTTAACTTTAAGATATATGTTCACTTACTATGCGTATATTCATGGATGCCAGCATTTGATTTTCGCTATGGGTGCAGAAAGTACCTGGGCATGTGCTATTCTTGCAACCGGTCATTTTTTCCCCGTTTCCGTGCTGCTTAAATGTGGTTAGTTGGGGGTCGTGCGATATATCACAACAGTCACCAGGAGAGCAGCCATAAAACAAGGGGCTTGGTGCACGCTGCTTAACCAAAGTGTGTGGTCAATGGCAAATGTATTTTTTTTATTAGAAAAAATTCTTATACCATCGCGCCACATGCCCGTAGGCCTCAGGGGGTGCACTTAATCAACAAAACAAACGAGGGGACAAAGAGAGCGAAGAACGCTGTGAGAAGAGAAACCAGTGGCAGAAACTCATGGTCAATGCGGGAAATACTCATAGTAGAGGGAAGATCTAATCAGGTGGCAGGTTGAAGAGAAACATTTTTAGCTCCTTCTTAAACCTAGACGGCGTCTCAGAAGCTCGAAGGTTGAGAGGTAGCAAATTCCAGAGGTTGGTTCCTCGAGTATTGAAACGGCGCCCACCAGCCTTCACCAACCTAAATGTGGGTTGAGCCAGTTTAAGAAGGTGTTGGGATCTAAGAGAGCAGGTAGAGACATATGGTTGAAGACGCACTAAGATACTCGGGCGCCGTGAACGTCATACATTTGTGTGTTAAGGTTAGAATTTTGTGTCCGATTCTAAGTATAACTGGCAACCAGTGTAAGGCCTACCTGGCCGCGGTAATGTGGGTACGTGTGGCCAGACCAGTGACTGCCCGCACTGCCCCATTCTGTGTGACCTGTAGGACGTTTATTATAGAGTGCGCGCAGCCACAGCTAGATCTGGCACAAGAGTAAGGAAAGGTCGGATGTTACACAGAAGCTTATTAATCATACCACAAGAGGATCTAATAAGGGCCATATGATGATTCATGGACAATTCAGCATCCAAGACCACACTGAGGGTCTTAACCCTCTTGACCACTGGAATCGACATGCCCAGGATTAAGAAATTCTTATACTCTGCGCGGAACGACTTCAGCTGAGAGCTGCAGGCGACAATTAGAAGCTCCGTTTTGCTTGCATTCTGGGCCAAGGAATTGGCCGCTATCCAAAGATGAATGGACTTGTAGATAGTGTGAAGATTAGCTGAGTCCTCAAGAGAGTTTTACAAATCACCAGAGTATCATCCACGTAATTTGCAACCTGGACGCCCAGGCAAGCCAATAGTTACAAAAATGGGATCATGTAGACGTTGAACAATGTAGGAGAAATACATGATCCCTAAGGGATACCACAGGTGACAGGAGTAGGTTCTGAAGAGATATCACCTATATTTACCCTTTAATTCCTAAGGCCAAAAAGAGGAGATCCAACTAGCGGCTTTAGGGGAACACCCATCCATTGACTGGAGTCTATCCTCCAAGAGAGTGGTCAACAAGATCGAACGCCGAGGATAAATCCAACAGCATAAGAACCGATAATTGCCCTTGGTCCATATTCTGTAGCCAATTTGCCTCGAGGTCGAGCATAGCTGTTTCAGTACCATAACCCCTCCTAAAGCCGGACTGGTGGGGCAACAGAATGTTATTACCCTCCACAAAGTTCTGAAATTGCAAATGTGCAACCGTGTCCAAGATTTAACATAAATGGCACGTTAGTAATAGGGCGCTAATTGTCTCGGACAAATGGGTCCAAGGACTCTTTTTGGGGGGCTGAGGGGGAGTAACCCAAGCCTCCTTGAAAACGAGTGGAACACTACCCTCTGCAAATGAACGGTTAATACACTTGGTGACCCACAAACCAAGAATCTGACAGCGCATTGCCTAAAAACATTGCGAGTTCTCAAAGCCTGCAATCTTTTATACATAACAATACCACTGTCAAAAGAGGACAAAATCAGTGTGTGATTGATGAACGTCTTTGAGCGATGGGTTGTAAGTGTTTCAAAATATAGAGTGGCCGTGCACACCCACCATGACCAAAGGCCATGGCTAGTGATCTGGTAGCATTTTAAAATGGACAGTGGACCATGACCGAAGACATTGCTAGTGGTCTGGAGACTTTCTAAAGATCTATGGAATAAAAAAGAACTGAAATTCAAGGAAAAACCTTTAGTTGCAGGGATGTGAAGGTGGGAACTAAACGCAAAAAAAAGAAAAATTCAGCTAAACCCACCTTAACTTCGTGCCCCCTGTTGCGCAGCCTATGACCACTTTGATGACATCACAGGTGACAACACTAATTACATTGTATATAACTGATTACATCAATAATGGAATTAGACATAACATTTATGGGGGGGGCGCTGTTGCGCACTGAGAAAATGGCCGCTTAAACCCAAAGCTCCCGCATCACCTTTACATCCTGCGCTTGTAGATCTGCTCATAGGCTGGCTGGTGGGCTGTAATCCGTTGTGCCGGTTGCAGTTGGGCTCATATACGGATGGTGAAAATGTGAGCCCTCCACAGTGCTGCACTGCCGAGTTCTGCCCTCGCGAAGTTTCGCCGACACGGGCGGTGTTGCCGGGCTGACGTGCGGCTCCAGGGGAGCTAACCCGACAGTTGTGGTTGCTGAGTGCTGCGGGCCCGAGCTATCACTCTCGCGCCTGATTCTGCAATCCTTCAGGGAGGACGTCGTAGGGGGCCCGGAGCTGCGCTGGATGGTCTGGCTGTGTATCGGTTCCCAGCCTCGAACCATCGCTGTGTGGCTGTCCTCTTTCCCTCGCCCTGGAGGTTCGCGGCTCCCGCCGGTGCAGGATCCTGACAACGCCGGACCCGTCGGACCAAGTAAGCTGCTGCCGGGGGTGGGAGGACGAGACACGGTGCCCCGGCTGGGTCACGAGGGCTGCTTCCTCGTGGTGCTGAATGTCCCCGGCAGACGTGGTACCCCTTCTACGCCATTTACTCCCCTGATAACCCTTCCTGGCTTAACGGCTCTAGTCGGCTATATCACGCACATGGACCGATGTGCTCACGCTCCTGACTGCTGACTTGGTGTGCTGCGGTCGGTGCACGGCTGCCGTGTTGCTGATTTCTGGAAACCCTACAGACATCCACTATCAACTGGATTTTAGCAACTGGGAGTGTTTCTGGATTCGTTCGTTCATTTGGTGAGGCGGCATCTGGTACTGGGCTCCAGGGTATCACTCGAGACCTCCTGATCTGGGGTTGCGAGCCTCCTAATCTCTACCTGCCCCCTTGGACCTACAGTCGCTTTGTCGGATGGACTGAAATGCACCCTGTGTTTTGCCAAGTGTAGATCCGTTTTGGCCGGGACGATGACTCACCCCCGAACTGCTATTGCTACGCGGCCATTCTGGTTTCGCTCTGACGTCTGTGCCGGACCTCTGGGTGCCATTATACTGGTTGTGTTGCTGGGTACACTGGACATCATATGTGGGAGGCTACAGTCCATCCTGATCTCACAGTCCTGCGGAGGCAGCTTGCCTCGCTTAGTTGAGATCCCCTTGTGCCCGCGCCCGGGAGTTGGGGCCTCGACCCCACGGAGATCCTGTGACAGATCCACTATACGCAAAAGATTCGATATAAACATGGGAGAGCCGAGCAAATCAAACAGAGCCTCCAAGACCCCTGGTGGCAAGAAGAAAGGCCCTATGGACACATTCACCAACGCGGCTAGCCACGGTGTGACGGTGAGCACGCAGCCGGACGAGGGAGAACAGGGCGAACAGGATGTGTTGGACAGGGAGGATAAACTGGCCACGCTAGTTCAGAACGGATTCCTGGCGGTGAATAGCAAGCTGGATGAGATAGTTGCCACCATCGGCTACTTGAGGGCCAGAATCGATAAGGAAAGTGCACGTGTCACTGAGGCTGAAGGCAGGATAAGCGTGAATGAAGATACTATTGGGCACCACAGCCGACATATATCCTACATCAAAGACACGATGAGCAAACTGCAAAGTAAGTGTGAGGACCTTCAATCCAGGTCCAGAAGAAACAATGTCCGCGTGAGGGTTAAAATTTTGTCATGGAATGTAAGGGGACTGAATAATCGTTTGAAGGCCAAGAAGGTGGGAAATTACATTGTCAGGCACGGTGCCCAAATTGTTATGCTTCAGGAAACGCATACTGTTGGTACCGATAATGAGTGCATAATGCCTGGTTGGGGCAAGTCCAGGTTCTGTACTAACTACTCATCCCAGTCCAGGGGTGTCGCTACGCTCATACACCCGAATCTTGGGACTCCAGCTTGATGGCCATAAACTAGACCCCCACGGTAGGTATGTTCTTGTTTGGGGCTTGATTGCAGGACAGCGGATGTTGCTGGTCAACACATATGGGACGAACATTGATGACCCTGCCTTTTATGCAGAGGAATACCAATTGATCGCTGCTTTCGATATCCCCACTATAGTTTGGGGAGGAGAGTTCAATATTGCTATGGACCCTGTACTTGATAGATCCAGCACAATTATTAGAGCTCCAAGTAGGGCTGTTCTCACTGTTCGAAGTGTCCTTTCTCAGCTCTTCCTCGAAGATGCCTGGCGAGTGCTGCACCCGAATGCGAGGGGTTACACGTACTATTCGTCGGTACATGATTCCGAGTCCCGAATCGATTATTGGTTTGTCTCCCTTGCTGTGATTGCTGTAACGAAATCATGTGAAATACTGTCCCGCACACTGTCTGACCACTCCCCGATAACATTTGAGGTCACATTTCACAATTGCCCTAAACCCCCTAGAAGGTGGAGGATGCCCGAGGGGTTACTGAGGGACCCCGGGGTGGTGGAGGGGTTGCACACTGAAATCACGGAGTTCCTTGAAATTAACATCGACTCAGTCGATAGATGTTCCACGGTATGGGAATCCTTCAAGGGCTGGGTCAGAGGCACGTTGTCTAAATCTGTAGGTCTTCTAAAAGGAGTCAGGGCTGAACTGTCCCAAACTGAAGGCGAACTGAAAATATTGGAGGACGCTTATGCGCACACACTTGATAAGGCCATATTAACCGGACATACAGCAACATCTCGGGGAATTCGGCAATCTAGCCTCTAGGGAAGTGCAGTACATGGCGGCCCCGATCCGAGCCCGTAGGTATGGCGAGGGCAACAAGGCAGGAAAGACACTATCCAATCTACTGAAACAGAACAGACACCCTAATCGAATGACTAGCATACAGACGCCCAGCGGCGCGGTTTTACTGAATGAGAACGAGATACATGCTGAGTTTGCTGGGTTTTACGAACGATTGTACAGTAATAGAGACACTAAATCAGCTACGGAGATCAGGACATACCTGGAGGGACTGACTATGCCGAAACTCCATGAGGAGACCCGCCTTGCACTGGACCAACCTCTCACTACAGATGAGATTGCTGAGGCGATTAAAGACTTAACATCCAATAAAGCTCCAGGGTTAGATGGCCTGGGTGCAGAGTTCTACAAGGAGTTCAGTGCGTAGCTTGTTCCATTGTTATTGCGGGTCTGGGAGGAATCCCTCGAGTGTAACATATTGCCCCGTCCATGAGAGAGGCGTTAATAACTGTTCTCCCTAAGCCACGCCGCCCGACCCAGGATATGTCGTCCTATAGGCCGCTCTCTCTTATTAATACAGATGCCAAAATATTTGCCAAAGTACTGGCCAATAGGCTTTTACAGGCAGTCCCCACACTTGTTCACCCTGACCAGAATGGGTTTATCCCCGCTAGATCTACTGCACTTAACCTTCGTAGGCTCTTTGGCATAATGGCCCAAATTGACCCGGGCAGAAACGCGGTGGCCGTATCATTCTGTGTCTTGGGCCTACTTGCTAGCAGTACTGGGGTCATTCGGGGTAGGCCCGAACTTCATTAGGTACATGAAATTGCTTTATACGGAACCCGGGGCCCGGGTACTGACCAATCAGTCAATCTTGGATATGTTTCTATTGGGGAGGGGCACTAGGCAGGGCTGCCCATTTTCGCCCATACTGTTTGCCTCGACAATAGAACCAATGGAAATGGCGGTCAGGCTTCGACATTCCAACAGGGGCATTAACCTGAAAGGGGCCACCCAGCTAATATCCCTATACGCGGACGACATGCTCATATATCCGTGAACCGGAAAACAACCTAGCACCTATAATGTTGGAGATTCAAGATTTTACTGCACACTCTGGCTACTCCATAAACAAAGATAAGTCAGAGGTTTTCCCTCTTACACTCGCAACTGGCTGCCCCAGCTCTCTGGGCGGGCTGAAGTGGTCCGATGAGTCCATCAGATATTTGAGGATACTTGTTTCGCATGGGAAAAACAGGTTTTATACTGACAATCATGATGCCACGCTGCAGGCCTTGAAGACTAAATTGTTATTACGGGACCGCCTTCCGATATCACTACATGGTAGGATAGCAGTCCTTAAAATGATAGTTCTACCCAAATTATTGTACCTATTTGTGAACATACCGATTTGGCCGGGAAGACCCATCTTTAATAAACTTAGGTCAATGGCTACGACCTTTCTATGGCATGGGCAGGCTCCAAGAATAGGGTGGAGAAAGATAACTGAACCATACTCTTCGGGTGGCCTAGCGGCACCTGACTTTGAACTGTATTGTGTGTCCCAAACCCAATTCTCTAAATATTGGTATTCCAGGGATAGGGGCCCACCTCATGTGGATGTAGAAGAGCTCCCTACCTCCCCCACGAACATAGTCTAATTTTTGACGCACACTATAGGGATACATGCGACTTTAACCCGGTAAGCTGTACGATTGGGGCCTGTAGGGCAATATTTAAAAAACTGGGAGTGTCGACCCCGTACAATCCAGAGGTTTCCCTCTGAAACTACCCTGGTATCCCACCGACACACAATGTCAGCCTACGTTCAGCCTGGGACCCCAATGATGAGATGCGACTGGTAGATATGTTTATCGAAGGGAAGTTCGCGACCCTGCAGCCGATAACTGGGGCGTTTGGCAGGGGCCTGCTTAGGGTGCTGCAATACTATCCTATGAGATCGGCATTCCAGAAGTGCTGGGCGTCTTTCCTCGATGAACCCCCTACACACCCTTGCGTGCAGATGATAACGGCCGGAGACAGTTTGAGGGTATCCAGTCTGTATGCTATAATACAAGCGCACTCACCCACGGCTAATTTGAACAAAGACAAATGGGAAAAGGATCTCCAGATCCCTATAGACGATAAGACTTGGGACAGGTACTGCTCTCTCATCAAGAAGGTTTCCCTGAACGCTGGGTTACGCTTAATCCAGTTTAAAATTCTCAACACTATTACTATTACACTATACCCCGGCCAAAATAGCCACGTTTGTTTCAGATAGTCCGGGTAAATGCCCCAAATGCAAAGCGGATTACGCAGGCTCGTTCCACATGTACTGGAGCTGCCCGGCGGTGGCTGGGTTCTGGAGGGAGGTGGCAGATATACTTGAAGAAATAACACAAATCCCCCCCGATATTAACCCCATAGAAATATTTATTCGGAGATATAGGAAAGTGCTCTGAAAATATCAGAAGGCTGTTCAATGTCACGTGTGCAGTGGCCAAAAAATGTATTCTACAACAATGGAAAAATCCGGCGCCACCCACTGTGAAGCAGTTCCTCCCGGGAACTGGTTTATGTAAATGAGTCTGAAGAACAGTTTGTCCTCACCCGCCCATCGGTGAGCAGGCCTAAGGATATTTGGGGACCCCTCAGAATGTTTGTGTGATAGGATTTCTGATGACGATGGAGATGTGTAGACTCACCACCTCGGGAAGGTGTATGATATATGTACTGATTTTTTACCTTGTCACGTTGATTTCAATCTGCACGATGAAGCTGTAACTGTGTTTTGTGTTTTCTGGACATTAATAAAAAAAGATTAAAAAAAAAAAAAAGACATGACATTTATGTTAGGTCATGAAAAGTTTGATTATCTCAATAAAAATGTAGGCTGTATACTTGGCCATGACAAAGGCTGGAGATGCTGGCCAGCACCAAAGGCCATAACCTGGGGTCGGTTAGTGTTAGAAAATACCAATGTGCATGGTTATAAGCCATGCCTAGTAGCCCATCACGGTTTAAAAATATACAGTGGGCAACGTTGAAAGCTGTAGTCAGTGGTCGTAGCTACAGGCCATAGCTAGTTCCCATTAATATATTAGAACATACAGTCTGCACAGCCAAAGACCGTGGCGACTGGCTACTATTATGTTGGAAGATCATGGCTATTGGCTGGCTATTGTATATAATATACAGTGGGCATGGCTGGAGTGTTGTACAATACACTGTGGGCACGCGCAGAAGGCCATTGCTTACTGCATTTTATTATTTTAAAATATACAATGGACATGGCCAACAAACGTACAAACTGCTCAAGGTCGAAGGAATGGCATGTCGCCCATTCATATGTTAGAATATATGGTGGGCACAGCCATAGATTGCCGCCACTGTCCAGTATTGTGCTAAAGTCCATGGCTAGTGCCTGATCAGTGTATATAATA
Source organism: Ambystoma mexicanum (assembly GCF_040938575.1). Taxonomy (NCBI): domain Eukaryota; kingdom Metazoa; phylum Chordata; class Amphibia; order Caudata; family Ambystomatidae; genus Ambystoma; species Ambystoma mexicanum. Next base: position 446,795,327 of record NC_090930.1, read on the forward strand.
TACAGTGGACATGGGTGACAGCTGTATCCACTGGTAAAGGCCAAAAGCTATGGTTGGTAGCCTGTTAGTGTTTTAAAATATTCAGTTCACATGGGTGAAGGTTGTGACCACCGTCCATAGGTGAAGGCCATGATTAGTAACCATTCATGAGTTAAAATATATTGGTCCATGCACACTGACCACGGCTGAAGGCCATACTTAATGGAAGTTACTGTTGTAATGTAATTAGTGATGTCAGAGAGGTGATCTGTGATGTCATCATTATAGCTAGGAGGGATTGTAATACCTCAAGAATTAATGAAACAACATGCAGGAATGATGTATGTTGAAAGTTTTTCATAGTGGTAGGGCACTTTGTTAGAATCATTGTGGTCATAGGCAGTGCAACATGGGGTGCGTAGATAAGGAGGCTTTAGCTGAATTTCAGGGATTTTGTTGTGTTAAGTTCTCGCTTAAAGTCCTTGTAACTACCTTTTTGTCTTTAAAAAATAAAATATATATATAATTTTTCATAAACAAACTGTTCTAGGACGACACCACAAAGTGTACCTTGTGCAACAGCACTCATCTAACAGTAACATCACTAAAATCCAACAATAGGAAGCAAACTATAATTTCAATACAACCAGTTAGAGAAACCATTTTTTCAGGAAAGAGTTCCACTGACTGTTTGAAAATAATTTCTTCAAAAGCACGTAGAGAAAAATATGTAAGGTCACTTGATGAAACTGGTTATGTCTCCAACTACCTTCAAACATGACACTGTGGAAGACTCAAAGTCTGATCAATGCAGAGCCAATGACATGCTCTGCGTCCTTGAGCACTTTGCACAGAAGCACACGCCTAGAGTTTGGTTAAGTAAAATAAATACATTTTAAAAAAGAAACCATTTATAGAAGCCACCAGTTGTTTCAAAGGCTGAGCCATCACTCTCCCACCAAAAAAGGGGGCAAAAGTTCCTTCCTCTATTTATCTGGAGGAATGGCACCTCTCAATGAAAGGAAACAGCAATTTGCCCCAAGGCAGAGTGAAGGAAGGGTGTGAGACGGTGAAGTCCCTTGCTTTTGAAAACCCTGGGCCTTGGCCTGCAAAGGAGCAGCCATTTACATGATATATGATATGATAGGTTATTTATAATGTGCTTAATACCCAGAGGTTTCTAATCGCGGACCCGGGGATCGAACCTGTGTTGCTCCGCGTCATCTTGCTTCCAAGGCGAGCATGTAGCCCCTGGGCTATCCTCCCAAGACAAAGTTGAAATCAGTCAACCTCAAGAGCCGCAGAAGACTTCAAACATAGAAAAGTGGGGCCTGGAGAAGAGCAAGAGGAGAAAGGAGGGAAGGGGTGCAGGGAGGGGAAGGGGGTACGGGGAAGAGGGGAGGGCATGCATTTGTCTGACACTACCTTTGCGCTGCCATTTCTGCTGGGTTGCATAATTGTTTGGGGTGCCTACCGATGACATGTTTGCTTTCTGCATGCACTGGGCTATGTTATCTTTGCCCTATCTGGCATATACGAGATACTGATGACCAGGGTGGGTAAGGAGGTGCTGCAACTGAGACATGATTGGGAGGAGGAGGTGGGAGAACCCTTGCTAGACTGACAATGGGACGGAGTTCAAAGGTACCACAAGAAGGTGTCCCGCAACGCTCCAGCAGATAAGCTATATGTCATCCATAGGGCATATATGACCCCCAGTAGGATGGCCAGGTTTGGGAACCCAGTGATACAAAAGTGCCCACGGTGTGGGGAGGCGGAGGCTGGGCTGATACATATGTTCTGGGCTTGCCCGGAGGTGGATAGATTCTGGACAGAGATTAAGCTTCGCTTAGCAGAGCAGGGGATTGTATTGGAGGTGGAGTCAGTATGGGCATGTATGCTGGGGGTGTTCGCCAGACCACGCAACCTGAAGCACATTAGTAAAATGAAAGACCTGGCCTAAATCCTGGCCAAACGAAGAATTGCAATGTGCTGGAAGGCTGCCCAGCGACCCAGAATAGAGGTGTGGTGGGCAGACCTCCTGAAATGGGCAAATGCAGAAACAACAGTTTGGTATGAAGCAATCAGCAGAGGAGGGGAGGAAGAAGTGGGACCCCTGACAGAATGGAGGCAACTGGTGACCACAATGGCAGGTACCCCCCAGGAGGGCCTCAGTGAGGATAATACTAAGGAGGCGAGTGAGTAAAATGAGATACGGTGGCGGGCGGCACAGAAATAGGGGCTCGAGTTAAAGGGGTGGGGGGGGCACCGCAATGTTTGATGTATGAACATAATGTAGCAGACTTGCATGCAAATGTCCTCAAAGTTGTAATGTTTGGTGTGTTTGTAATAAAATAAATAAAATTAAAAAAATAAAAATGTTATCTTTGCCCTGCCCTGTTTTGAAGTGCTACACTCAGTTAGGTTTTTTTATGCTACATTGTGCAATGCTGTACCATGTCATGTTTTAAGCTGTAGAAACAAGTTGTGTAATGTTTTGTTCTGCTGTGATCAATGCGTTCTTTTCACAAAGCTAAATGCACATTAACTAAAATCTGCCTGGGTGCTACTGTGCATACTCATTCACTCCTTTCGGGAGCAGGGGGCAAAACATTTCAGTTTCCTTTTATAATACTATACTATTACAATGTTTTACTTTAATTGACTAATTTTCAAGTGCCTTTGAAGAAACTAAGACAGCAGGTAGCAAGCCCCTAAACAGCACCAAAGAAATAACTAGAAGGGTAGACATAAAACTAATCTGTTAACTAGATCATAAACTCCTGTGTTGGCCCAACATTCGCAAGATGCCCTCATGCAGGACCCAGTAACTGCAGACCAGGGTGAGAAGGATAGTCAAAGGCAGAATTATGTAAAAGAAACCTTATTTCGCCAAAAAGTACACAGCCAGATAAGCACTACAAAGTGGTCTAGCACAAACATTGTAAAGGATGTAGGTGTATAGAGTCATCAGGGTCCCAATCCTAAATCCTTGTAACATAACATCTTCAATGATATCACACTAGTTTCCAAAGATACAAAATGTTGCAATTGGCACAAAGTGTATACGGGGGTGGTCGGTCAAAAAACCGAAAACAAAATATCCAATCACCAAAATCCCGAATCCAAAATCTCGAAAAACAAAAATCTCGAATTATTTATTTATTTATTTATTTATTTATATGTATTTGTGGGTTCAGGTAAGTATAAAAAAAGGGTAAAATTAAAAAAAAGAAAAAGGGGGGTTGGGGGGGAACCCCCCCATTTCGCAATAAAAACGTATTAAAAAAAAAAATTCGAGATTTTGGTTTTCGATATTTTGGATTCAAGATTTTTGTTTTCGATATTTTGTAATTCGGTTTTTTCACTATAAACCGTATACGGGACCAGCTTGTGTTTGAAAAATAATGCATGCACACTGCAAGGCATAAAATAAGCAGTGTCACATAGTAATTTGCTATGCAATTCTGTAGGTTTGCTAATTAAATTGGCACTTGTGTAGCAAACCTAGCTATTTAAGTTACCCTGTTCAATGAAAGCACAGATCGCCCTGCATTCCTCTTGCCTTCAAGGCTCCCCCACCTTCTTTTCTCGGTTCACTGCAAGTTCAAAAGGGCTAATGGTGAGAGAGTGCAGCAGTCTCCCTCACCCTTATGTGCCAAAGGCCTGTGAGGGTATGCAACCAAGATTTTCTTTTTCAAATATTTGCAAACCAGAAGTAAACAGATGATACCTTTATTAAGCTAACCATATCCTGTCTGCCAAATATAAGTATGTGTTAACTTTATTTCTTTTTAAATGCAGTCATTCAATTCCATTTCTAAAAATGTAATTTGTTACACAATGCATGATTACAGTATTGCTATTGTAAAACACTGCATAGTCTCCAGGCTTTACAGTAAAGTGTAGCGAAGAGAGGGTCTCAGGAATGCCCTTCCTCGTACCCATGAACATGACGGGCCGGAGTAGAGTACACTCGAAATCACTCATTTTTCGGACAATCCCCCAGTGCACCACTGCTCACATATATCCAGAGAGATATCCTCCCCCTCAGACAGCCATTCCAACCATAACCAGTGCATATGCTGCAGGATCCAGGGAATCAGACAGATCACAGACGGTAAGTAAAAAAATAAAAAACACTGTGCTGACGTCACTAGTGACGCCACGAAATAGCAGCATTAGTCACAAAGAATGCTCGCAGCCCTGCACCGCATTACACAAACACACTTGCATACACGAAGAACACGCTTACACAGTTCTGTAGATAGAGGACAGATACATATACATACTGTCAAAGCTTTCATTATTTTTCTCATTAGCCAAATACTGTAACGTAGAAACTCAAGGCAACAAGAGAATCTGAGCAAGCTTGCAGACGCTTATGGCAATTAACACTATGGGACTTCAGGAGTATATATGGAGCCTGGTAGGACCACCTATGACTAATCTGTAGAATACATAGCACAGCACGAGCATGTAGAAATCACATAAGTGCAGCCCGAGTTCACAGCCGATGTCAGAGATAAACAGCCACATTCCAAACTTCAGACAAGGGATCAGCTGCAAAAAAACAGAATAAATCCTCATAAATGCAGACCCAAAGAGCTCAATTTTGTGGTGCACAACCATATGATGCGGCCGAACTAGACAATGGGCTTTCACCCCTGGTGGGAGGACGAGCTGGTCTCAGCAACCCAGATGGTAAGTGAAACAAATGTTGCAACAGGGAGTGCACTCTCATTAAACAAAGGTGGTCTACTACCAGATACAATTAAGACACAGTAATTTCACATAACATTGAAGAGGTGCACAGAGGACTGATAAACTGGGTCCCAGGCCTGGTGAGACCAGATCCAGCCAATCAAGAGAAAGAAATCCAAGGGTGGATAGCAAAGGGAAAGGGCCAATGGTAAGTCTACGACCCTGCAACAATGTAATAGATAGTTTCTTGGTGATGGGGCAGGTTACCAGCTGACATGTGAGGCCAGTAGAATAACCTCTATATGGGATAGCTATGTGTGTTACTACTCTCAGCACCCAATCAATAGTGGGGATAGGTTTTTGGGGAAGGGCCCAGGTGATGACATGGTATTAAAACTGGGAAGCGCACCTTGGAAAAATTAATAGTTAATCACTGTAGTGACTAACATACTCTTAGTCCATAGTCCCCTTTCCTCCAAACCGTATGGGCGTCCCTCACTAGGGCAGGGAGACAGAACCTTTTCCACCTGAAAAAACATTCCCCTTCAAATTTAGAGGCGCGGCCATGGGCACATGCGCTCGCCTGACTCCGCCCACCAGTGCAACTCAGTCCCCATTGACGTGTTGACAATAATTAACATTGCCTAATGACCCCATTATTATTAGTGGGGAGGATGGTGGGAACGTATGGAGGAAAGGGGACTAAGAGTACGTTAGTCACTACGGTGAGCAAATATTACTTTTACGTCCCATCCCCTTTCCTGCATACTCTGAGGGATTACAACTGAATGTAGCCCTAGGGTGGCAAGGAGACCCTCTAAGCCGCGGCTGACCTAGAGGCGGCGTCCAAGCAGTATTGCGTACAGAAAGCCCAGGGGGTGGCCCAGGATGACCTGCCACGGGACATGCCGTTGGAATGCGATGGCCATGGCCTTGGCTCCGAAAGTGCAAGACCCTCTGAGGTTCGTCCTTGGGGTCGGCAAAGAAAGTGGGTAAGACTATCTCCTCATTAAGATGGAAAGGAGGTTACCTTGGGCAGGAACGAAGGGTGTGTTCATAGGACCACCTTGTCCTTGTGAAAGGTAGTGTAGGGTTCTGATACCACCAGAGCCTGTATCTCATTGGCATTGCGAGCCGAGGTGAGGCCCATCAGCAAAGCTGTCTTAATGGTGACCATCCTGATGTCCGCAGACGCCATTGGCTCGAATGGTTTGTGCGCAAAGACGCCCAACACTACATTGAGGTCCCACACGGGGTGTGGTTTCTTTATGGGCTGGTAGAGTCTGTGGAGGCCCGCCAAATGTCGCTTGACCACCGGGATGGAGGAAGAGAATACGCCCTCCTCCGAATTCCTGTAAGCCCCTATGGCTGCCAAATAGGTGCAGCATGTGTCAACCTGCATGCCAGAATGGGCAAGGTGTGCCAAAAATTAAAGTACGTCATCCAAAGTACACTGGGGTCGATCCCCTTAGAGTCGGCCCAATGGCAGAATCTAGACCATTTGCTCTTGTATTGGGTTCTAGTAGCCTTGCTTCTGGCACCCTGAATGATCTCTAGGTTAGCCTGAGACAGGCTCAAATGCTCCAGCATGACCTGCTCAGGTACCACGCAGCGAGGGCTAGCTTGTGCGGGGCGGACTACTATGCCCGCCTGCTGTGCCAGGAGATGCCCTGGGCCCAGCGAAAGGTGAATGGGTGGTCTGTACGATAGGCTGAGAAGCTTGGAGAACCATGGTCTCGCCGGCCACCATGGAGCTATCAGAATGATGCTGAGGTGACAAGACTCTTTGATCTTGCAGATTACCCTGTGGACCAGGGGTGTGGGTGGGAATGCATATGCTGTTCCATTGTATGTATCAGGAACGTGTCGCCCAGGGATCCAGGGCCTTGCCCCTGCCACGAAGTGAACTGCTGCCATTTCCTGTTGTCCCAGGAAACAAACGGATCCACCTGGGGTGCCCCCATCTGAGGAATATCTCCTTCAGTACTAGGTTGTTCAATTGCTTCTCGTAATTGTCCACTCCCAGTCTGCTGAGCCGTCCGCTTCCAGGTTGGACGCCCCCCGGAGCTGGACTGCCATGAGGTAGATATTCCCACAAGATGATCGCTAGGTTGCACAGAGGAGGGGACCTGGTACCCCACTGCTTGCTGACATAGTAAATGCTGGTGGAGTTGTCCTTCTGGATAAGTACTGCCTTGCCCCCAATGAGAGGAAGAAAGGCCTTGAGGACCAGCCAGATTGCCTTCTGCTCCAGCCAATTAATGTGGGACTCCTGCCGAGTCCAGACTCTGTGCCAGCCCAAGGTGGCACCCCAGGCATCCAGGGAAGAGTCCGTAATAATGGTGATCTGAGGGGTAGGCTGCCGGAAGGGCTTGCCCGTCCGCAGGTTGCAGTCCGCAGACCACTAAGTGAGGTCTGGGTGGAGAAACAGAGGAATGTTGACTTGCTCCGCTTGGGAGCCCTTCTCCTGATTCCATGAGACTGCAAAGTGCAGCTGCAACCTCCTCATCCCGAGTCTTGTGTGGGGTACGGCTAGTAGGACTGCTGCCATTATACCCAACAAGTGTGGTACCACCAGGCCTAGGTCACTGCCCTGGAGAGGAAGTGAGCAGTGGCTCTCTTGATGGCCCTCACTTTGTCCTCTGTGATAAATACCCTCTCGGAACTCGTGTCCCAGATGAGTCCCAGGAAGGTCAGGCTCTGTGTAGGCTGTAGCTGAGACTTCTTGATATTGAACCGCAAGTGGTGGAGTGTGCATCAGTGTGGAGGAGGTATGGTGAACCACCTTCGGGGGATGTGGCCCGGACGAGGCAGTCGTCCAGGTAAGGGTAGATGTGGTGGCCTAGGGCACTGAGGAGGGCTGACTTGAGGCCAAAGGGTAGCACCTTGCATTGGAAATGGCAGCCCATGATCCTGAACAGCAGTAAGGACCGATGAGGCTGCCAAATCGGGATGTGTAGATGAGTGCTGGCATAACCATCTTGAATTTCTGCAGAGGAAGAGAGATGTTGAGGGTGGAAAGGTCCAACCCAACTCTCAGGCCAGCCTGGTTCTTCTTCTATATGGTGAAAATCCTGAAATAGAAGCCAACCCTCACTGGGAGGCTGGGACTTCTTTCACTGACTGGCTCTCAACGAGCAAATGGATCTCTGCCAACACAGTTGCTGTCCCAATCTGTGGGAGAGGAGGAGAGGAGAGGAAGGGACCAGTAGGCGATACCCCACACAGACTATGGATAGGATTCAGTGGTCCGAAAAGGTTCTGGTGCAAAAATTGCACTTGAAAGGCAAGCCTGTTCTCCCCCACCCCCACCAGATACACGTGGACCCGAAGGGACGCGTCGTGCCTTCTTTCCCTCCGAGGCTGTTGCGGAGGAGGGGGACTGGAAAAAGCCCTTTCCCCTGTCCCCTCTTGTTTCCACCGGTGCTGCCTTGGAGAATGGTCAGGCTGTCTGGACCTCTGTTCTTGGAAGCCCCGGAACCCGGCAAACGCCCGCCCCTTATCGGCGCATTGATGTGACTGGGTGTAATGCCTTGGGCATTGCCTTAGTGAGAATAGAGACTTAGCGGTTTGCAAGCTGCTGTTCTTTTTTATCTAATTCCTCATCCGTGGTGGAGTGAAAGAGGTCACTACCCTCGAAGGGGAGGTACAATATGTGTTAATGGACATCAGGATTAAACTTAGTAGGCCGGAGCCAGGCCGTCCTCATGGATGTGGCGATGCAGATGGCCCAGCAAGAGGTATCGATGTGGGTCAGGTGGCCTCCATGATGTCCTGCTTCTCCTAGGCACGCCTTAAAGCGCGCTTGGTTCTGGGACGGACGTTCTGGGAGGAAGTCTGCAATCTCACGCCAAAGCCTTCGGTTAGCAGATGCCAGCGTGGCAACAGCGTTGGATTGACGGAGGTGCAAGGAGGCGTTGGAGTACAGCTTTTTCCCATATGCCTCCAAGATCTTTTCTTCCTTGCCTAGCAGCGTCAAAGATGAGGTGGCTGAGGATGACTGAGGCTTAGGATAGAGTGACGTCACCGCAGCGATCACCGAGGAGTGTGGCTGAGGATGAGCCGGAAGCAACAGTGTATCCCCCTCCATCTGCCTGTACTTGGCGTTGAGGCGCCGACTGAAAGGCTGGCCCGAGAGCGGCTTGAGCCACCCCTTTTTGGCTAGGGCAACAACGTCTTTCTGCATCAGGATCCCCGTTCTAGTAGGGTGTATTTGGGTGAGGACTTCTGCCAAGACCCCCTCCTCGGGCTGTTTGACATCGGGCTGTGGAAGGCCCAAATATTCTGCCAGACCTGCAAGGCGTTCATGGCAGGCTCTAGCAGAGGACAGCGTGTTGGGGTCCTCCTCCTCATCTTTATCCACACAAGTGTCTGGATGATCCGGAGGTGGAGGTGGAGGTGGAGTACTGGGTGCCTTGGGTTGTGGTGTGGAAACCAGAGCCAGAGGCTGCTGTGGAGGCTGGTGCGAAACCACCTCAACTGTGGGAGGCAGGGGAACCAGAATCGAAGCAGCCGGTATGGGCAGCAGCGGCTGCACTGGGGCGTGAGGCGCCAGAGCCATATGAGGAATGACTATGGGCGCTGGTGGAGTGACCGGAGGGAGCACGTCCCCGATAGCATCCCGAAGGATGGCGCCCATTTGAGGGGTCCTCATCAGCGATAGGATGTAGGAGGACCAAGTACCTGATTGAAAAGAAAAGATAAAAGAAATATCCAGGGAAGGGCGTGTGGTATTACATGGCCGTAGCCAAACCCAGGAACGTGGGTGAAATCGGCATGTCCCTGTCGACACAGAAAAGGAGACTGGGGAGTGGCGCTGGTGGGCGTAGTCACGTGAGCGCACGCTCCCAGGGCCGCGCCCCCACGCGCCTCTAAATTTAAAGGGGAAGTAGGTTTTTTGTAGTGAAAAAAGTTCCATCTTCCGTCACTAGCGAGGGACGCCCATACAATCTGGAGGAAAGGGGATGGGACGTAAGAGTATTAAGATGTACTGGAGAATCTTGATGGACTTTTATGATCCCTGTTGGTTTTTTTGTAATAAACTAAAGTTCTAACTTGCCGTTAGTTGAGTCCTCCGTTCATTCTGGTGAAAGGGTTGTTGGGCCCTTGGGAGTCAGACTAATCCTGTGACGACCTCAGGCATACCTGGTAATTGCACCATCAGTAGGTCAGAGTATTTAAATCTCATAGTGTCAACTACATTTCATTTTGTTGGGGAAGATGCATCAGATTGACACGTGGACACTTCTGAAAATGTACATGATCAAAAGGCAAATGCTTTAGATGGCATAACTAGTTCTGTAACCTGTTAGTTGCATGCAGTTTGCAACTGGTGCTCAACTCACAAGCTGATCCCGTACTCCTTGACATTCTGTCTCATCTCCCTGTTGCTTTGTACAAGCTGCCCGGAAAGAGAGATGGCCGTTAACTATAATATTCCACCTAGTTTGCCCAGTTCTCTGCTTGCTACATCATACACTCTTCTTAGTCTCTTACTTTTGTTCCTATTACATAATGAACAGACAAAACGGACTAGATGTTCACGCATAGCAGTGATCAATAGTTGCATCCAGTCTGTACATCTATAGATCTACTGCACTACCATCACGGTAGTTAGCCTCCAGAGCCAGCTTTGCTCTAGGATGATTACATTATATATTAGCGCCTGCAGTATAGAGAGCTGGCCAAACTGTTTTCGGAGCCTTTTTTTATCATATCTATTTGTGTTAATTCATGCAGCTGACCTTTTACAGACACTCATCCAGGGCTCGCAAAATATTTACACTCACTCACATTGAGTAGATTTTAAGAAGGGCCAGTACCATTTGCAGGGGGTGTTTGAAACTAGTATTTAAACTTTGTTTTGTTTGCAGTAAATGTCAAATACGTGTTTTACTGTGCAGGGCTGCCCACTGCATGGCAGCAGTGTGCCAAACAAAAGTGGGACTGTGATGACGTGCACCATTTTACAGTAAACACATTTAAATTTGTTGTCATCCATTGGCATGGGTCTAATGCATTTCTCTTCGGTCGAGTGGGTAAACCAAGTTACTCGACCTGCAGGTCTAGTGGGATTTTATAGAACTTGCAAGGTCTGACTTATCTCACTAATGTCTTACTTCAGTGGTATACAAAACTTCTGCATTGTTCATTTGTATGGTACAAGTAACTTCTGGTGGTGTTAAAAATATTAGTACAACATTGCTAATCAAATGGGTCTATTGTCCAATCAAGAAAAGTTTAATAACTCTGCTAATCAATTTTGAAAAACTAATGTATGCCTTGCACTGCACAGAGCAATATGTACATCACCCAAGTGTGCGCAAGTGCAGGTTGCAAGAAATAGCACTGCAAATGCTTGATTGCCAACACGTATACACCATACCCGAAGCAAAAAGACTTCTGGTAGCTAGTCATCGTAACTGCTACTGAAATAAGGATTTTAACTGGGTCCTAAAAGAGAACAAAAAGTTAAGAGGGGTATCGGGGGGGGGAGGGGAAGAGTCTTTTCAAGGTTAAAGCAGATGATGGGACTGCAAAACTGTGCCCCGTTTTAGACTAGTGCTTAAAAGGGGGGACCTCTCAAAGCAATTGGTTCATGCTTCTTGGTGCCCGTGAAGTAGTATATCTTAAAAGCTTGGAGGAGAGGGACGGCAAGGCTGGACTGTGGAGGCTCTTATATGCTAGACACGCTAGTTTAAATCTTACCCTATCCTGAACCTTCAGCAATTGGAGAGAGATAGTCTATATTGTGAAACATGATCTCATTTATAATGGTTAAAGATAACAAGTCCATATTCTGTACCCACTTTTTACATTTTTTGTGTATATTGGTTTCATACAATCAAACTTTTCACAATTGCCAAAACACAGTGCAAAGTTGAGAGAAATAGCATCTTATACAATCTAAAAATAACTCACAGTAACAATGTTCCAAATCCAGAACTTATTTCTCATACGTAAGAGTATAAAATTCATCATTGTGAAGTCAAAACAATGCTAAATTCATATATAGATCAAAAGCTACACCAAATGACATTTACTTCTCAAGTGATGGTATCAAAAATATTATTTAAAAACCTACAGACCGCTAATATCAGAATCGTTGTCACCTGAAATCAACCTATTCCAAAGGGTTTCCCCTGTATACACAATTAGACCAACATAGTATTTACACCCAGGTCTGCAAATGCAGTACATTAAATTGTAACTCGTTTGAATGGTTTCGGTGGTTTACTTATCACTGCACCATTGACAAGTGATTTGGTCTTTGGTGGTCCCCAATACTCTAATGTAGGCAGTTGATTAAATGTAAACCTCATGTACTCCTTTTCTTGGCAGGGAAATAAATATACTTTGATAAATTTGATATTTTCCTAATAACTTTATACAAGGAAAAGGATTGTATACTGTCAATGGTTGTGCACCAATCCCTTTCAAGAAGCCTTCTCTTGGACTTAGTAAGGTTTGCAATCAACTCACTGATATCACCATCTATATGATCCAACACCATCAAGCTTATAATCTATTTTCTAGCAATACATATTTCTAGTCAAGTCCTGGAGTAAACTGGAAGGGGGCGGAGGGGCCTTGCATTATTGCAATAAAGAGCAAGATTTTTCCAAACTACCAGAGATTGGAGAGAAACTAGACCCAATTAATGGCGGATAATGCAATTTGGTACACAAGGACCCTTTTCCATGTTATACCCTCTAGAGTTTTCAGGAAAGATCCCAGGTCAGAGACAATGACCTCTAGGCCATAAAGTAGAGGCAGAACAATTTTAGCAAAATAAAACTTAAGACGCAGGATGCTAGAACATTTTAAATGTGCAGTCAATGGAAGCATTCTTGTTCTCAGATTCTCCTGTACACTTTGTAAAGAGGAGTTTTGGTGTATAAAGAAAAACATATTTCGGGGATTTCATTTGCTCCAATTTTTTATCACCTTTCTTGTCATTCATTTAGGTGATCGTATGTTTGAGAAAATTAAAATCTTAGATTTTGCTTCACTAACCAACACATTATCAATTGCATACAATGAAAATATGGAAAAAACTTCCTTTGTATACCTATAGGAATTGGGTCGAATAAGTCATCAGCAAAGGCCAACCAATGCTGGTCAAGCACATCCCATCTAACTAGAAGTGCATTAGTGGAAGACCAAGATTTTCTATATCCAATGCAAACATTAAATAAGAGAGCAAGAATACATCCCTGCTTCAGACCTAATTGGACGAGATTCATAGCCATCAGTACTTAGTCTTATCACAATTTCTGTGTCTTTACGTAGAACAATTAGGTGAAACAAGGTTTCAGGTAAACCCCAAGTACGTCATTTGGTCAGGTCCAGACTTCCAATATAAATGGATGACAAGTGTGGACTTTTGGCCCATGCATTTAGGTTTGCCAATATTGTTCCGCTCAGGGTCGTACCCAATTGTTTTTGAAAACCAACGTGGTATTTTGAGAGTAGATTGAATTTAGAAACCATACTGTCCAATTCCCACAATATCAGGGATGCAAAGACCTTGCTCGGAGCATCTAGAATGGCTTTGGGACAGTAATTGGATGGATTTGTCCTGTCTACCTTATTGAAAATTGGTATATTAGATGCATGCTCTGAGGCACGCTGTTAATGCTGGTCCACCACTCCCATAAACAACTGATGTATTATTGATGGTCAAAGTTCAGGGTTGTATTTTAGAGTTATTGGAGCCAAATTGTCAGGGCCTGGAGCTTTTGAAGATTCATTTTAGTGATTTCTTCATGTATACTTGAAAACAATACTGTCCAATCAAACCGTCAATTACTAACTCGGAATAATTCCGCTTTCAGGCTTGTAGTTCGGTTTCTATCCAACTGATATAGCCTTTTTTCGTGTACTAAAAAACAGAGGGTCACTACTGTAAAGTTTTGCCAAATGTCTAATAGTGGCCCTTTTCTGTTTCTTGGCTTGCGCAATCTTTTGTCATTAAGTGTATGTCTGTGTGCAAAGATTTTCCATTTACTCAAGTCTGGAAAATATTTCAAAAACTGCATCGCTGTAGCAATTTATATCTACTTTGGAGTTATAGCTTAAAGCATATTCCCCTAAAATATCAGTACATTGTTCAATGAGTATATTTCCATTTTACCTTCCTCCTCCCATCATAAACGACAAGGATAAACGTTAAGGAGTCATGCACATTTTAAGGAATATAGGAGGAGTGATATTTAAGCTGGTAAGAGATGGTCACATGATCCCCCAAAATCAATACATATGTGCGAACAATTAGACAAGAGATTCTTAGACAAAAATACACAATCTATCCAGGAGTATGACATTACCTTTTTCCAAGTCACTACCTTGGAGAAGCGAGGATCTACAGTCGGTACCAGTAAAGATAATTCCCAAGAAGCCATAAAATTAGACCATAAAGCAGCTCGTTTTTAGACATTACATTCGTAACAGGAGAATCATATGATGAATGCATGTTGGTCCCTAATAAATAATCTGCACACTGGGAATTGAAATCTTCCACAATAGCAATATTATTTTGATGTCCTTACCCCAGCCATAGAGCTAGAACTTAATTGATGTGTTGGTGCATAAGGGTGATACTATCTTTTGCAGGGTTTGAATACACATTCATCAGTAACACTTAATGAACAAATGTGTCATGACAAGAAACTAGGCTCACCGCCACCAGAGTTGTCAATAGTCACCACCAATTTAGATTGAAGATTTAATTTTAAAACTATGGCTACACCCCCAAGGAGACGTCCCCTAATAACCCTACTGGCGGGGGTGGAATATGTTGTATACCCTTCCATATCCAGAGGTTTAGTTAGCATAGTTTCTTGTAACAATTATATTTCGATTTTCAAAGCTTCAAACATTTTCAAATAATTTCAACCGATTAATAAAACCACAACAATTCCAAGAAATAACGTTCAGAGTATCAGTGATCATTTTGGGACTTGAGATCAGTAAGCCCCATTTTTGTCTGCCAAATCCCAGGCCAACCAAGACCAATCCTCTTGTGTATTAGTTAAGATTGGATGTGTGGTGGCATCACCTTTTATTTTTAGTGTATTAGTTATAGCCATGTCTCTAATGGGTCTTGGAGTAATAACTGAAGACTTAGAAATATAATCTCCTGGAATATTTGAAATAAATTGTTTTAGTTGATGAATATTTGTAAAATTCAGAAGATCTATTACCATAGGCCTAATATCGTCGACATGTTCCCATATCAAGCATGGAATGATTTTTTAAAAATAAAAGATTAGCTGCCCCTTTCTGGTGGGTCGACCCAATCAATTTCTCCAGAATGTATTAATCTTATTGCTGAAATCGATGAGAAAATGTGCAATAACGTTGAACGATTTAAACAAATTGAATCATTAATAGATCTTACATTTTCAAATCCCATAATTCTGAAATTAAAAGAAAGAATGGCCATTGGTAATGCATGTGTAGAGTGAACAGACAGAAGACATATTAGGAACTATAGAGTTGGTATCTATGGTCAGGCCTGTATTTTTGGTACCCGTAGGAGCTGCAATCATAGTAAATGCTGTAGGGCTGTTTCTTTCAATCACAGTTAGGTCTGCCAATCTTTTCGCCTTGTGGCCCATTATTGTTATCAAGAGCCACGGCTGTTCAGACAGTGGCTGAGTCTTCAGTCAGGTGATATTCAGCTTCTATCTCGCCGGTACAATGTTCTATTTTTATGCTCTGAAAATAAATTATTATTTTCCCTTTGGATTTTTTCTCTTTACATTAGAGAGAGTTTTGGTAATAGTACCCTTTGGTTGAGTTGTTCATAGGCTTATTATCCGCTTGTGCACTGAGATCTAGGACTTCTGGTTCAAGTGGGAGTGATCTGAGGAATTTCCTCGATTTCTGCCTATTAAGCCTAATATGTGGCAGATTTTTTTCTAAGTTTTTATTTCTTTGGTTTAATTGTTAGAGAGAATTTTGCAGAATAGGAGAATCAACCGCTTCAGGGTACTCTTTTTCCATCTCAGCTGGCGGGATTATAGAATAGTAACCAACTCGGGAGGGTAAATTAGTACAGGAGAGGCACTATGTCTGTATGCATTTCATTGAGTCATAGTAGGATTCTGTGTGTGCAAAGTTCCTTTGACTTTAGCTACATCAGGGTCTTCAATATTGAAAGCCATTGCAGACAGATCACCTACGTGATTCTTTCTTTGGTGAGAGAAGGCTTTGTTCAGCTTATTCGTAATGCATGTCAATTGTAAAGTATTACAATTGTAAAGTATTTGAATGAACCAGGTCTTTGATATAAAGCCTAACCAAAGACTGGAGACCTAAACGAAGCACCAAAATCGATAAGGTAACCAAAGTGTCCAGGTGGAGGTTTCTCATAGCGGGAGCCTCATACAGATGGTTGGTCAGGGTATTTAAAGCTTTACCCAATGTGGTTTCGGGTAATTGAGCACGCAATGTTCGATTTGCATGATTCAGATTCGGCATTCCAGTTCTGCCCACCATAGCTTGGGCTCAAGACCCAGAGGCATCATGAAGACCCTGGCACATCCTCACAAATGGTTCGTCCAAAACCACAGAATCCAAGTTGATATGCTCTGAAGGAAATTATCTGAAGAAAGTCTGTAATAAGTGCTTTAGGGGTCAGGCCTGTTTTCAAAGATCCCATGTTTGTAGTATTCGTTGCCAAAGCATTTGGCGGAATAGATGTTACCTCCGTTAGAATGTTAGGATCCTTGTATACTAGGATGGCGGCCAGGTAGGGTGGATGTGCTGCAAGCACTCCGTCCCCCGTGAGGCATTATTTTGAAGAGAGCATGGCAAAAAACACGGGTAGGCTCATAAGCCGAGCCCCCCACACACCCCTGAAACACAGCAAAGGTGACTGGGCTTAGCTGTGAGCCACACATTGTGGGAAGGACATAGCAGGGCAGCCGAGGGTCCTGCGGCAAGGTAGAACCACCGCACCACGGGAGTGAGAAGGAGAGTGACATATGGGATAACAGCAATCCATACAGCCAGCACATAGCAGCAAGGATGCTGCAGGGTCATCGTGGGCCGCTGGGGTGAGGAGTATCCGCTCCATCAGGAAGGTCACGGCAACACACAGCATCTGCACGGAGAGGCCCCCATAGGGGAAAACCGTTGTGCAGTCAACACAGAGGACGAGGTTGGGGAAAGCGGCTGGTGAACTCCCAATGCAAAAGGACCCAAAGCCTGACAAAGCCAAGAGCAGCACCGTATTGGAGTGCTACACACTAAGGTATTACGTGCCTTCCATGCAGCCGGGAGTAGGGAGCTGAGCACGGCATAGCAGGAAGGGCAGAGACAAGTCACGGCACACAGCAGCAAAGAAGAGAAGCTTGGCCTGACACACGAGAGGGCCCATCCGACCTGCACAGCAGCCCTCCTCAAGGGGAGGGGCGAGCTGAAGACACAGAAGGAGCAACCAAGGGGCCCCACCTCCGGCAGGTCCAAGAAATATCCACTATGGCAGGAAGGGTAACAGGCACCCCAAGGGGACAGGAAGTACAGAAAACGCCACTGGCATGGGCTACTGACAATGCCTCCCATTGCCAGGGAAGGGCAGGCAGCTCTCCGGACCCAAAACAAATCGCTCTCCCGACGACATGCAACACGCAGAGGTGAGGAAAATGTATACTCTGGTCTAGGAAGAAGGAACCAGGGCCCAGGGCGTCTCCGGCATCTAACTCTTCATATCCCGCACCTGAGGAGGGGCTCCTCAGGAATAACACAGAGGCCCAGAGAAGAGGGGAAACCAGCCGGCTCCATACCCCCCAAAATGCTACTACTGCCCTGCACATGGCCTTGAAACTCATAGCCGACTGCGATTGACCACAAGCGTACAAAGGAGATAGAAGCACTGGCCCCGGAGGTGGAGGGGCGGGGGGGGGGGGGGCCTGAGTGGTCTACTAAGAAAACAGGAATCCTGAGAGCTTATCTAATGTCGGGAGGCAAAAGCAAAGCAGCAAGAAAGCAGCATCAACTCCCTACCCGGGACGGCTCCATTCAACAATGATAGGCCAGAGACTCTAAACACAGGGACCCCCGAAACAAGTCACTGAATCTGCTGATCACGCAGGAGAGGGACCCCAAAACATCGACCCCCAAAATGGCTGCCTCGAAAGAGGACATGTAGGCCTGCTTTCAGGAGTTCAAGAACAAGATGACCCAAGCCTTCCAGACGCAATCTGCGGCATTCATGGGGGAAATTAAGCAATTGGTGGCAGAGATGAAGAGAGACATCTCAGACTTTGGCGATCGAACTGACGCTACTGAAAGGGCTTTGCAGGAGATCGTGGAGGACACTTGTTCAATGGATATCGCCCTAGAGGACTTAGCAAAGGCAACACAACACTGTGCTCCAATGAAAGGACCTGGAGAACAGGTCCTGCAGATCTAATGCCCACTTTCGGAACCTCTCGGAAGAAGTGGTGGATGCAGACTTTAAAAATGTGGTCACGCGAATTTTCAAAGATCTGTTGGAGAAGGAGCACAGCGGCTAAGTCCCAATAGACAGGGTTCACAGAACAGACCCGAAGAGACAGGAAACCAGCTCCTGACCTAGGGGCATGGTGGCTGCACTAGCCAGATACCTGCAGAAGGATGCAATCCTATGTGCAGCCCGAGTGGCGGAACCCATAACTTATAATGGGTCGGAAATCCACCTCTTCTAAGATCTGGCTCAGTCCACCCTCCTCAAAAGAAAATAAATGGGGCCAATCCTGCGATTTTTGCAAGACAAACAGATCAAATACAGATGGACATTCCCCTTTGAACTGCTGCTTCAATGGGAAGGCATACCACATAGGGTCAATACTCATCAGGAAGGTCGGCAAATTCTCCACCTGGAGGATGAAGAGGAGACCAACGAGACAAGGCGATCACCACAACGCTACTGACGCCCGAAACCCTGGGAATGGACACAGGTAGGCTCTGGAAGCAAGTGACCCCCGCCGCAGGGTCCGCTGCCTAAGACCCACCAGAAGAGCGATCCAGGGACTAAGGATCTCTAATAACTGACGTTGGGACATGAACCCAGGATGCACCTCACTGGTTTGCTCATCAACAGCGCACTCCATTTTACCAGGGGACAGAGTGCGTGAAGAACTAAACCCTTGGAATCTCTATGGGGGCTTTCGCTGGGCCCTCCGGAAGGCCCCAGGAAAGAAGGTAGGTCCATCCCCTACAGTTAGTGAGGGAGACACGTAGGAAATGAGACCCGCTACAGGGCAAAGGAGTGAAGGTATAGGGGAGTAGGTTAGCTGGGGAGATTTGGGTGAGGTAGGGAAGGGTGGAAGAGCGCTCGAGTTGGGGAAGAGCCCTTAAGATAATCTGATCCAGGGGCTTTGAACTTTGCTCAGACAACTATACCCTCATGCATGGTTAAGTTCCTTTTGCTGAGCATACAGGGGTTGAACACCCCCGTAAAGCAGAAAAAACTTGAAAGCCTCTCAGCGCACAGCACTCCGGATAACATATCCCTACAAGAAGCACATATTAAAAAGGCAGATGTTCACTGCCTAAAATTGGGACGGTTTCGGCTGATCGCACAGGCAAATGCTAAGGTCAAAGTAGGGGGGTCCTGATTGCAATGAAAAATGGGCTTGCAGCCCAGATTGTGTTCACAAAAGCAGGTAAGGAGGGACGATTTCTCTTTGTAACACTGCAAATAGACATCACACTTACTACGGTATATGCTCCCAATACAGGGCAATATGTATTTCTGAGATCTGTACTCACGGAACTGGAGGATGTTGGCCAGGTTAGACAATCCTAAAGGGAGATTTTAATTTAGCTTGGGACCCCAATAGAGACAGAAGCACAAGCACACACCGCCCACAATTTCTGCTGACCGTAGCACTACAACGTAAGATGGAACACCTGGCCTTACAGGATGTGTGGGTTTACACTAGAGGGTATAGATGCGGGATACACCTTTTACTCACATGTTCATCACATCTTCTCCCGTATTCATTTTATCTGGGCATCTTCCATGTTGCTGGGCAGAATACAGCACATAATTACCCTTCCGATAACTCTATCCGCCCATGCACCAATCGTGGCGTCCATTAACCTGCACAGATCTCTGAAGAGCCTGTGGAGCTGGTCCTACCCGAGAGAAGCACCGATGGAAACTACTCTCTGGAGTGGTGAGAGGGGGGAGAAGAGAAGTGGCAAAAAAGTGTGAATATTTTGAATTTAACAGTGGAGGAGGACCTCGGAACCAATGGTGTGGGATGCTTTCAAAGCAACATTAAGGGGAGAATTGATCGCCCTCCGGGCACGCTGGTGAAAGCAACAATGGGCCCTGGAAACCCAGTTGGAACGTGACCACCAAGATGTACTAAATAAAATGAAGCACACCACTTCAAGGAAATGGCAGAAAGAGCATCAACACATTAGAGGGCAGTTAAACCTCCTCCAAATGAAAAAAGCCAAATGGGGTTTGCTGGCGCTTAAAGACAGGTATTTCATTCAGGCCAATAAGGCGGATAAGCTATCAAGCAGAAGGTGGCTGCACGAATCATTAAGGGGATTTTGACACCACAGGGGGAGACAGCCCACTCTACCACCAACATTGCGGCACAGTTTGACAACTTTTATGCAGACCTCTATAGATCGGATAACCCAGACAAGACACTCCAGAACGATTATCTTAGGCCACTCACCCTCCCGAAGATTTCCCAATCAGACTGCAAAACACTAGGAGCTGATTTCACACACGAGGAAGTAATCCAGGCAAACGCCTTCTAGTGAACAAAGCCCCGGGCTCGAAGGGTATACAGCAGGGCTCTATAAAGCATAGCAACATACCCGAGCCCCAAGGCTGACAGCCATATTTAATTCATGTGCACAAACGGGGGCTGTCACTCCCTCGATGGAAGAGGCCAAAATACTACTATTCCCCAAACGAGACAAAGACCCTGCGCAATGCGGCTCGTATAGACCCATCGCATTGATTAATCTAGATGCAAAACTCTATGCTAGAATCTTAGCAGGCAGATTAGAACCCCTATTGCCACAACTGATCCATCCTGTCGCGGGGGGGGGGGAACTACGGCAAATGCAATCCCTAAACCAGTTTCGATGGGTCTACAATAGCATTAAACTATTGGGTGTAAGAATAACGTCAACTTTGCTGAGCCTCTATGGGGCAAATTATCCTCCGCTGATAGCGCTACTGAAGCAGCAACTCACTAAATGGGGGCCCTGACCACGCCTTGGTTAGGCAGGATCAACGCGATTAAAAATGATGGTCCTCCCAAAAATGTTATACTACTTCCAAGCACTACCAATTACAGTACCAGAATCTTTTTCCAAGCACTGTACAAATTGATAAATGCATATATATGGAATCACAACCACCACCCCCCCCCCCCAGGTAGCGAGAAATGTACTCCAGATGGCGACCAAAAAAGAGGGACTGGGCCTACCGAATGTCCGTATCTACTACTGGGGTGCCCAAGTCTGAATCAAAGATTTGTTGGCACCGGATTCAGGGAAGATTTGGCGCCAGATGGATCAGGCAGTGGTCGGAGCATCACTGGGGGGGGGGGGGGGGAGTACTCTGGCTCCATAAAGAAGATTGCCCACCAAACATGCATAGATCAGACATCGCCAAACTGGTTGAAACCACATATTGGCCCAGAGCAGGCAATTCATGACATTCCTCCCCTGCCCCTCTATGTACTCCAATCTTTGGCAATCCCCAATTCACACCCAGTGTCACAGCAGGGGCATTTCAGAAATAGAAAGCCGTGGGATGCACAAATTTAGGGGATATGTTTGAGGAGCTAGATATAAAGACATTCATCCAGTGGAAGTCCGAATTGAATGCTGTATCTCCAGTTGCGTCATTGGCTAATGGCTCCTCAGCAGAGGAGAGCAGCCACTCGCCCTTTAACCTGGTTTGAAAAATTCCTAGCCACTGACCCTGGGGCCAAATGCCTCATCTCTAATATATATATAAACTAGGACAAGAAGCGGACCAAGGTACCTCTGCAAAATATATGAGGACATGGGAGAAACCACTAGGGGAAACCATCTCAGAGGAAGATTTGGAGGGGCTCTGGCGGGATATACCGGAATTGACGCAAGCAATGCAGAGAGTTCTGGTATAAGATCATGACACATTGGCACTACACCCCCACTCGTTTGAAACAAATGTACCCAAATGTATCAGAGAAGTGTTGGCGAGGGTGTGGCGGGGTAGGGGATTGGAGGCTTATTTGGTGGGGGTGCCAAAGACTGGCGGGGTTCTGGAAACTAATCAATCAACATCTGCACTCAATATTCGGAACTGAGATGGCCAGGAGCCCAAGGGAGAGGCTTTTGTGTCAGATTGGCCAGGCCAATAGACAATGGGCAAAGACTACCAAGAAAGCATACACAACCCTATCACTGCCAGCTCTTCTAGTGATCGCCCAGAACTAGAAGGCCGCAGACCCTCCAGATGAGCTGGACTGGTTGGCTAAAGTGTGGCAATTCATTGCGATGGAATGGATGACGTACTTGCTGCAGAGCATCCAAACCAACATCAGAATGGACTGGGAGGAGGTGATGGACTTCCTACATGAGGACTTCAGAGAAGGATACTGTCTGCACAGATTCTGCTCATTGGGTCAGGATCGGTTTGGGGGTTGGGGTCAGGGGGATGTGGTTACCACTTGTTTGTTGATTATATGTTAAACCAAAATAAAAACCAATAAAAAAAGAAAAAGAATGTTCGCATCCGATTTAGAAGACGACAATATGGTCTGCCCTCGTTGAATCAGGGATTATAGTAGACTAATTAGTTAAATTCGGAACATGCATCATAGCATTACTACTCACGGTTGTACTTGGCCCCGTTGTTGGTTTACATAATACAACAATCCCAAGCAGTAAACAGAAAAATAAGATGAAGCTTATAGGCTTACCCACAACAAAGATGCAGTCTCAAAAAGCACACAATGCAATTGAGGAGCTGTTGTTGTGGACTCCTGTCGGACTCCCACAGACCACACTTGTATGCCACGCTTCGGATAGACAGAAGGGGCCCATGACAGACCGCACTCCCGCACTGCGTGGCTAGCAACGTTTTGATGTTGCTTCCACTGGTGTCACCAGAATAGGGTTCCCTCCGGGAACAGCTCGGATGGAGAGAACAGGTCCACAACAGACCACATTTGCACACTGCACCTCCACTATTCTGTACTCCCTGTAATATTGAGTAATTAGTTTAGATTGGATGTGTATTGGCATCCCAGTTTATTTTTAGTGTATTAGTCACAGCCATGTCTCCAATGGGTTTTGGAGAAATAACTGAAGATTTAGAAATATAATCTCCTGGAATATTTAAAATAAATTGTTTTAGATGAAGATTTGTAAAATTCGAAAGATCAAGGCCCATAAGCCTACATTCGCCGACATGTTCCCATATCAAGCTAGGAACGATTTTTGAAAAATAAAAAATGATCTGCCACTTTCTGGTAGAAAAGGGCAGTCCAAAGAGCATTGGCATAATCTAAATGAGAGTACCCCAAGGCTCCAGCAACTAGCTTGATGTTGGACAACAAAGGCTGTACTTTTTTAAGCACTGAAAGTTGGTAAAAGCAATTCTTGGATTCATCTGAGGTAAGCGTGACAGTCAAAGAGAACCCCTAGCTTCTTTACCATTGTGCTTGGAGGCAATTCACCCAAAGAACAGTATAATTTGAATATGTAGGAATAGCTTTCTTTTAACAATGCCAAAAAGAGACCCATCTCTGTTACCATTGAGCTGTAAATGATGGTTGCTTGTCCTTGATTGAATGAGGTTTCATGATGGCCATGATCATAACTGTTCTCTGTATGGCTACATTTATCATCTGCATATGATTGGATTATCACAGACTAATGTTTAAGTATATTGAAAAGAGGAATCCAATATATGTTAAAGAGCACCAGGGAGAATGAGGTGGACCACAGGGAGCATGCAAATACTGGGAACTAACTGGGCCTATCTGAACCCTTTTAGCGTTTAGTTCCAACAGAAAGGAAAGATCAAAACCACTCAGGTGTAACTAAGGGGGTGGGGGGGGACTTTTGCAAGAAGAGTATGGAGAATGGATGAGAGCACATAGCCTTGCGGAAACATATGCTGCAATTGCATAGGAAATTCTCCAGAGGGGCTGGCTGGGAGGGCGATGTGTAATACGTTGGAGGAACATCCAATCGAAAGAACGTTACCAGTTGGTAAGTAACTTGTTCTTCGAATTGATTGTGTCCTACAACATATTCCACATCTTTGACAGACTCCCAAAGCAGTACTAGAAAATGGAGGAGGGAGAAGAATTTAGAACACCCAATCAGATGGCTGAATAAAGGACAGCCTTACCAAAGGCCATATCTTCACCATGTAAGAGTATCAAGGGAGTAATGTTTAACAAGTGTGTGGATAGAAGCCCATGTGGCTGCATCACAAATATTCCGAATAGGAACTCCCCGCTGTAGGGCTGTGGAAGTAGCCCCGGCCCTAGTGGAATGAGCTCGCAATCCTTCAGGAGGGTCCTTGCCCGCCAAACGGTAACACTCGGTAATGGGGAGGATAATCCACCTGGACAAGGTCTGTTTTGTAACAGGCTGGCCCAATCGGTGTCCAGCATACCCCACAAAGAGTTGATTGTCCGCTCTGACCCTGGACATACTAGAAATATAAAAGCACAGAGCTCTCCTAGGGCCTTACCTACCAGGATGAGGAGGATAGAACGAAGGAATAACCAATTTCTCGCTCAAATGAAATTCTGACACTAGCTTAGGTGGAGAGGATGGACGTACCCTTGGGGAACACAGTAAAGGGCGGCTTAGATGAAAGTGCCTGCAATTCACTCACTCTGCGAGCGGAAGTAACTGCAACCAAGCAACACGGTCTTGAAAGACTAACCTCAAAGGACAAGATTGCAAAGGTTCAAACGAGCACCCATGAGGCATTTCAAAACCAAATTCAAATCCGAAAACCGGCACATGGAAAGGGGACGGCGGGAACACATTAGTGATGCCTTTAAGAAATTGCAAAATCAAAGGAATCTTAAAGTAAGAACATTCTTCAGACGAGCGCTTGAAGATAGATTGTGCCGCCAGGCAACTTTTAATGGTACCCACTTGAAGGCCCCTGTGGGCCAAAGAAAGCAAGAAAGACAAAACCATGGGAATAGAACACTGAAAAGGATCAACATTTTGTCCTCTGCACCAGTCGCAAAACTTACAGCAACAGTACAGGGATTTTCTTGCTGGCTGCCTGGCCAAAGCAACACCTCCATCACGTCATCCAGGAGGTCCCGATCCTTATACCTCAACCTTTCAGATACCAAACGTGAAGGTTGAGGGTCCTGACCTCTGGATTGAGAACCTGACCCCCTCACACCCCCAACGCGCGCGAGTGCAGATCCTCTCGGTAGGAAAGACGGCATGGAGGGAGATGGGCATTTCTAGAAGGTCCGGGTACCAGGCTCTCCTCGCCCAATCCGGTGCAATAAGGATCATGTGGGAACCGAACCTCCGTAACCTCCTTAACACTTGAGGAATGACAGGGACTAGAGGAAACACGTACAGCAGTGGGAATGACCAATCCACTACGAATGAGTCTCCTAAATCTCCTCTCGGAGGAAATTTTCTTGAGCAGAATCTCTCGAACTTCCGGTTGGCACAGGTGGCAAACAGATCCACTTGTGGGGTTCCCCAAAGGGCGAAGATCTCCAGAAGGACTTCCTGAGCCAACTCCCACTTGCGAGATCGTGCGCTGCCTGCTCAGAGTGTCCGCCACCGCTGCCACATTGTCCTCTCCGACCAGATGAACTGCAGAGCGTGAAATTCCCTGCTGGATTGCCCAGAACCACAGCTGCATTGCCTCTCTGCACAACGCGAGTGACCATACCCCCCCCTCCTTTTTTATTGAGGTAATGCATGGCCACTGTGTTGTCCGTCGTGATCAGGACACACCCACCCCCCACGCAGAAGGCAGAAAAGCGTTCAGGGCCAGCCTGATGGCCCTCAGCTCTAACAGGTTGATGTGAAGTTTGGGCTCCGACGGAGCCCAACGACCGTTGGCGGTCAAGTCATTGGCATGAGCTCCCCAACCTGTGAGGGAAGCGTCTGTCACTACAGTCACCTCCGGCCACGATTGCCAAAACGGCTCCCCCTTCATCAGGTTCCCCTCGTTGGCCCACCACAGAAGATCCTGGGAGACAGACAGCGGAATCTGAATGGGATCCAACATCTTGCCCGAGAACTGCGACCACTGCATTTGAGGACCCATTGCAGGGATCTCATCCTCAGCCTGGCCTCTGGCAACAGAAAAATGCAGGATGCCATGAGGCCGAGCAACCTTAAGAATTCGAAAGCCGGGAGACTCTGGGCATGTTGAAACTTGTCCACCATCTGCATAATGTGATGAGCCCTCACCTTGGGAGGCGAGCACTTCCCCAAGGACGTGTCCAACACAGCCCCGATGTACTGGAGCTGTTGGTAAGGTGTTGGATGCGACTTCTTGAAATTGAGGGAGAAGCCCAGCTTGTGGAGTTAGTGGCAGGTGAGACCGAGGTGAGCCAATGCTTGCTCCCGAGAGCGCGCACAGAATCAACCAGTTGTCCAGGTAGGGGTAGACGTGAATCCCCTTTGCCTGACATACGCTGCCACCACCACCATTAGCTTGGTGAAGACCTTCAGGCAGAGGTCACTCCGAATGGCAGGAGACGAAACTGAAAGTGCGAGTCGCCAGCCGCAAACCTCAGGTACTTTCTGTGCTTGGGATGAATCGGCATATGCAAGTAAGCATCCTGTAGGTCCAGAGACACAAACAAATCCTGAAGTTGAAGGGCCTGGAGGAGAAAGAGTTATCATCTTGAATTTGCCCTTCCTGAGAAGTTTGTTCAACCAACGCAAATCCAGGATGGGTCTCACTCCCCCGTCTTTCTTCGGAATCAACAAATATGGGGAATGCCAACCCTTGTTCCTCTCCGCTACAGGCACCAGTTCTATAGCGCCTTTCTCTAGCAGGGTCAAGATCTCCTGCACAAAAAGCAGATCTGGAAGCTTCAAAGACATTCACCAGTGGATTGTCGTGTGGCCGCTCTAGGAAGGGAAGGCAGTAGCCGTGGGCTATTGTATCCAGAACCCACGCATCCAAAGTAATGGCTCGCCATTCTTCGAGATGCTGAGACAGTCTGCCCCCAACAGGCCAACCATGGGACATGGCCTCATGATTATTTAAGGAGCGGCTGCGGCAGCGCCTGAGCGGCTTTCTCACCTCTATTCCCCTGACCACCATGGGTACTTTTACGCTGACCCATTTGACTGGCGGCTCCTCTCGTTCTACCAAAGGAGGAGTAGTAACAAAAAACCTCCCCTCCACTGCTGTCCCCTAGCACGAAAAGGTGGAGGTTGATGCACAGCTGCGATCAAAGATTAAGCAGCAGCTTTTCAACCTCTCAAGGCTCTCATCAGCCTTGCTGCCATACAAATGCGCGCCATTGTTAGGCAGAAACCTGTGCAGTTCCCTTTGGGAACACTGCAAAAAATTTAGGACTACAGGTGTAGCAGTAAACCCACTTGGTAGCTGTCTGTACCACCCAGATTTACGTGGTAGCTGTGGCTGAGCAGTCAGACTTCCCTCAAGAAGAGTTAGGCAGTATGCAAAGTATACACAATAGGCACTCAGATACAATAATACAAGCAAACACTGACCAGAGCTTTGGTATCAAAGTATATAATTATTTATTTAAAACACACTGTTTGAAACACTCCAGCACTCTTATTGTAAAACACTCTAAACACAGTTACTATTATAATATATACAACCCTTATTCCTTATCAGATAAGTCTTCGTTAACACCACTTATTTCCAGACAGAGGTGAGCGCTTAACTATAGATGGCACTCCAATAAGTTCATGAAGATGGGAGGGAAAAAGACAGAATATGGACAGATACACCACTCTAAGATTTAGGAACACTATTAGCAAGGCAGAAGAGCAAAAGTCACTTGTGAGCCAAAGTCCATAGGCTGGGCCCACTCTTAAAGCGAGTACAGCACAAATGCGCCCAAGATCACACAGTTACACTAGGCTTAGAAAGTCTTGCAGAGAGTTCGAAAAGAGTTTAGAGAGGCTCAGAAAAGTTTAGCCAGGGTGTCCCAGGCTAACCCAGGTTCGAAAGCCGGGGGCTAAATCTACCCCATACAGTCTGAGGCAAGGGAAGCCAGGCGGAACACGGTACCTTAAGTGGGAAGGGTCCTCCAGCGGTGGCAGTTGTTCCTGGCAGCGGGTGCAAGTCTCGGCGTCGTCCAGGTGAAGAGAAGATCTCGACTTGGAGGAAAGCTGAAGGTCGTTGCACTGCCAGTGAAGAAACCAGCCGCAGAGTTTTCCGGTTAAAGGTATTACCCTTTATTTCGCGGTCGTGGTAAAACGTGGTATTCTGGTTGCCGGGGTGCTTGGCACACGCAAGGCGGCCACGAGATGCGTCGGGAAGGCGAAAAGACAGTGAAACTGGTTATCCCCACCAGTCAAAGGAAGAAGACTCTCCGGCGGGAGATCTCCTCTGTCATTGGGAAAAGTGGTGAGATGGTCCAGCAGGGCTCCACCGGTGGTGTCGTCGTGGCAGGTCAGCTCAGCTTCTCCCTCGTCGGATTCTTAGGTCCTGTGGCGACTTCTGAAGTTCCAGTCCCCAAAGCCCTGCTTTTATGCAGAAACCCCCATTGACTCAGCCTAGCTGTCACTCAAACATGATAAGTGGTGAGCCGGCCGGCTCACCACTTGGGCCAATCAGGACGGAATGCGACTGAGTTGCCTAGGCAACTCAGTCCAGGGTGCCTAAATCCCCCTCCACCCCTCCTAAGTACCCCAGACAGAGTGGCACCACTTTGGAGGGCTTCCGTGGAGAAGCCCGCCAAAAAGTGGAACAAAGGGCTCGACTTGGGTTGGAGTCACAGAAGAGAACACAAACGCCATTTTAGAACCGAGTTTTGGCAAAAAATACCAACCAGAGAATATTAATTAAATAAACCAGCGGTATGTTCGAGGCTATCGTCATTAAATAAATAAAGATAGTAGCCTCGAACAATGGGAAAATCCCATAGAGAAATATTTGCGGTTGAATATAAAAAGTAGTATCCACTGCCACCAGCCAAAACTCGATCAGGGGGGACGGAGACGTGCCCCCTCAACTAACAGACCCTGGGGCAATCGAATTGCCCCAGCCAGTACGTCCACAATATGATGGTTTGTACTGGTTCTGTTCAGAATTCAAGACTAGTAAAGCCAATGGTGACTTTACATGCCCTGGGAGACAGTAGTCAGTCCCAGGGTATGGAGTCTATACTGGGGGTCACTATGACACCCTGTGTTACTGCACTGAGGGTGCTGTGTAACATCACAAAAACAGATGAAGGCCTATGGAGTAAAAGACCCCATAGCCCATTAAACACATCTAGAGTCAAAGGAACACACTCACATCATGTCCAAGAGTGAGGGTAAAAGTATCACTCTTGGCAGGAGAAAAATATAAACCCCATAAATCCAGCAAAGCTGCTGGGGGACTCACTAGGTTAGGAAATTCAGCCTAAACAGAGAATTCTCCCTAACAGCCATCAAAGGGCATGTTCAAAAGACGGGATTCCATATCCGGAGCAAAACCAGACTTCCACAACCACGCAAATCTGCGTATAATGGTGCTCAAAGCCATGGACTGGCTAACACCATCGGCCAAGTCCAAACCGGACTGAAGGGATTCACACATGGCATCCTTGCCATCTTGCACGAGAGCAAGGAACCCATCTCTATCTTCCCCTTCGTGAATATGCTCAGCCGCTAGAGAAACACAATTCCACTGAGTGTGTGAAAACCTTGCAAAGGTGCAAGTGGAGTTGGCCGATTTCGACGCCATACTCCCCGGAGAAAACACCTTGCATGCCCAACTGTCTAAGCGTTTGTCATCCCTATCCGGAGGGATGGTAGGGCACGCCACCTGCCTCAAGGTGGCCGTAGCCGCCTGAACCACCAAACTCTCAGGAGTGGGGTGAGATGAACGGTAGCTGGGGTCACTCCCGGAAGTGCAGTACTTCTTGGTTAACGATTTGTTAACAGCCGGAAGAGATTCCGGTGACTGCCAAGCAGCCACCACCCTTTTCTGTAATGTCAGATGAAACAGTAGGGTCAGAAGACGGACCTTGATCTGAAATGTCAGTTAGATCATCCTGTACAAACGTTTCGGGAGGACTGGACCAGCCCAGATACTCTGCGACCCTAGTCATGAGCCTCCTGTAGGAAGACTCAGCATGGGCCCCAGGCTCAGGCCTGCCAAATTCCACCTCAGGAGAAGTGTCCAAACCGCTGGCATCATGAAGAGTTTGCCTCAACTTTTCCAATTGACTGCCAAAAGGCCCGACAGCGTTGAGTGCGCCAATGGCTTTGGCGTCGAGAGCTTCTGGGTCGATGTCAACAAGGGCGCCGATGGCGCCAAGGGCTCATACAAAGGCAAAGCTTCGACGTCCGTATCCGACGGACATGGCGCCAATGGAGTTGACGCCGACCTCGAGCCCTTAGCAGGTTTCTGCGGTCTCGCTGGGGACAAGGACCTGCGACCATCCTGAGCCTTGTCCAAACGGGACCTCAGATTCCCGATGAGGATCGCACCAAGGACCTGAGCCCGAAGGCGTGCAAGCCATGGATCGAGAGCGTTCCTTGCCAGCTTCGTCAGAAGACGCGGACGGAACTGTGCCCTGCGATTGAAAAAAAATCACCAATATCTGCTCCCAAAAGGCAGCCCATTCAGATGGGGTCAAAGACTTAGTTGGACAAGCCACTTTCCTTGCGGCGCCATCCTCAGTAGGACGGGGAAGGCGACCAGTGACAGCGCTTCCTAGAATGCCGAGACGAGGACCATGAATGGCGGGAACCACTCTGGGACCAAGACCCCCCCAACCCCCAGGACTGCTTCCGACATGGAGAGTCACCCCTCCAAGCGTCGGTGAACACACCACTGGATTTACGGGACTTACTGGGTTTCAAATCCCTACCTACCTGAAGCTTTCCCTTACGCTCCCGCAAGGCCTTAGCAGTTAGCGACTGGCATTTGGAACAGTCGCCGGTGTGACTCTCACCCAAGCACCACAAACAAATGCGATGCAAGTCGGTAATCGAGGTTTTTGACTTGCATTCCCGGCAAGTCTTGAAGCCAGACTGCGGAGTCGGAGGGGTTGAAGAAAAAGACATTCACTAGAGTGCAAGTGAAAAGTGGGGGGGGGGGGGGGAGTGCTAGGGATTGCATGAGGTGTAGGGGTTGAAGGTCCACATGCTAAGTGCAAGGATGGGATGGACTGGGCAGGATGGGGGTCCTGGTGCCCTGTAGAACTCTGAGGGAACCAGGCAGCCAGTCACTGCGGCAGATGGGGTTGTTGGCAGGGGACAGGGAGAGGGAAGGAAGAAGAGAAAAGGAGTATCTTGGGGAGTTTCCGGAACTTGGCTCAAGCCTGAGAGGAGCAGCAATACCATTCCAGAGGGAGGCTCCTGTGGAGGAGAGCGATCTACCCCCACTCTCTGCTTAGAGAAGTGTCTGATCTGTAGAGAGTTGGAGCTAGAAGACCCAAGGGCTCCAGCAGGGTGGTGTTTCAGTAAAGAAAGTTGAGGCCAAAGTAAGCCTTGTGGATGATGCAGAGGGTCTTGAACTTCATCCTCGTAGCAACCGGGACCCAGTGGAGACACTTTAGGGCTGGAGAGATGCGGTTCCTGGGCTTGCGGCCAAGGATAAGTCTTGCAGTCCTACTCTGGATTAGTTGACAGGGCGAAGGGAGGATAAAGGAAGATTGAGGAAGAAGCTGTTGCAGTAGTCCAGCCTAGAGAGGACCAGAGCTCTGGAGACATGAGTTTCTGGGGAAAGGGAGAATGCCTGAGGAGGTGGAGCTGATAAAACTTTCCCTTTAAATGAATGCATGCAGGGCATGCTAGGTGTGCCCACCCACACGGACTCCAGCCACATGTCTCACTATACAGTCCTTTTCCTGCTCGTCTGGTAAAAAGCCTAGCTGAACCCATTTAGCACGGGTATGGAGGGAGGATCGGGTAAGAAGGGTGGGTGTGTGCACAGTAAGACCATGTCCCTGTGAAAGGACGTGTACAGTTGCGAAGTCAAGAAGGCCTGTATCTTGCTCACTCTCCTAGTAGAAGAGTGGATGAACAATAGGGTCACCTTCCAAGATTGACCTAGGACTGGTCTCTAACACACCCACAGTACTCCTTATCTAACTTTTGAGTCTACCAGGAAAATTCTTTCTCCTTCTTTGGAACTGGGTCAAGATTAGAAACAGCCTATTTCTCAGGCCATAAGACTAAGAACTTGTCTTTCAAACCAGCTCGCAAGTGACTAGACTCCTGTAGGTGGCCAATTTACTTGTCTTCCCATACCACACACAACCATGGCAGAATAAGTCTGTCCCATTTAACAGGTTTAAAGAACTAATGTTTTAGTTCTAGGTGTGTGGTTATTTTGCATATGTTGCACATTTAGAAATGTATAGTTGGAATGAATTCTGTTCAGAAATGTTTTTTTTCTTAATTTGTATGCATGTACACAATTGGTTGGTGAAAATCTGTAATGTAGACCATCTGTTGGTGACCTTCTGAAATTGCAACTAGTTTAATATTTTCTGCGAAAAAATGTTTGCTTTGTTAAAAATTCTCTAAATTAATATGGCTACCAAGTCATAACAGTAGTGATTAGAATTATTTTTCGCCCGTTCCAGATCGGTGCCATTGCCTTTAAATGGGTTAGCCAGAGATGTAGACTTAGTGTTCTATCCAGAGCGTTTGTTTGGGTTCTACATTTACTGCCTTTGGAGGCTAACTCCTTATGAGCCTCACCTGTAATAAAATAATCACACAAAAATTAGGAGTGTGCAAAATAACCCGCGTGGGTAGGTCAGTTCTTTTGTATACCAGTGTTTGATGCCTTTTTTTGACCTTCCCAGTGCATAGCGCATTCCCTTTTGTTTACCACCTTCCAAGATAGGAACTTGAGTTCTACGGACTGCAGCAGCACGAAGGGCTTGCCAGTTATTGCTGATAAAACCATGTTCAGGTCCCATACAGGGTGTGGCCTCTTAACAGGTAGGTATAACCATAGGAGGCCCACCCAAAGTCTGTGAAACACTTGTTTACCTGTGGCAAAGGACAAATCGCCCACATTATAGAACGCTCCAATATCTGCTAAGTAGGTCCAACAGGAGTCGAATGAGATGCCAGAAGATGCCAAGTGCAACACGAAGGAAAGTATGCTATCCAGACCGCTGGAAAGTGGGTGGTTACCCTTTCCCAGGGCCGAATGACAGGACCTGATCCTTTTACTTTGGTACTGAGTGTGTCTGATTCCTGGCCTCCCAAATGATTTTCATGTTTTCTGTGGACAGCCCTAAATGACAGTGGAACAGCTTCTTTCCAGGAATGTGACTACGGCATGGTGGGTTCCAGAGGTTGTTGGGCCTCATGGCTGCCTGTGTCCTCGGTGTTCTGCACACCAGATTGAGGATGAGAAGCCAGCAACTCCATCTCAGCGGACAAGCAGTTGCAACGCATTGCAATACCAACATCTCTGGGTCAGGACCTATGGTGGTGGGCAGACCAGAGGAATCAATTGCAGGGAGTTCCCTTCAAGGAGCCTCCAGCTAAGATTGTCCCAACAACTGGCTTGTCCCTCAGCGGGTGGGGAGCCACATTGCGGGACCGCAAAACCCATGGGCTGTACACTGGAGGGTACACAATAAAAATGCTTTGGAACTGCAAGCCATCTTATATGTGCTAAAAGCGTTCCTGCCAAACATCTGCAGGAAATCGGTCCTGGTATAAACGGGCATCTCTGTTGTGTGCTACATAAACAAGACAGGGGTTACGGGATTCTCCCTATTCCCTCTGTCATCTGGCCTTATCAATGTGGTTATGGGCCTTGGATAATGATATAGTGTTGAGAGCAGTCCATCTGGCAGGGGTTCTGAACAAAGCAGCACATCTCCTCAGTAGGTTGAATCTTGACATCCACTAAGGTGAGATGAATCCTCTGGTTCTGCACCCCATCTTCCAGGAGTGGGGCCTTCTCGAGACCTATCAATTTGCACGGCTCCAGAACAAAGCAGGTCTTCCGTATGCCTCCCTGGGAGGCATGGGCGCAGGGTCACTGACAGACAATCTAAGCATTCCCAGGGCGGGGGAATTTCTCTATGCCTTCCCACCAATTCAAATCATCCTCATGGTATTGGCCAAGCTAAAAGAAAACGAAAGCTGAACGATGATGCGCATATAGTGCTGTAGTGTGTCAACCGAGTTTTGGTACTGAAAATTCTCAAATAGAACCGTAGATCTCTCTGGGGAGGTAGAGGGGGAGACAGGTTCTATAGCCTGAATGTTGTGCAGTTTTCAGATCTCCTGCAGGAAGAGAGCAGAACCCATCTGGATGAAAGAAGGGGAGACGGGGGGGGAGGGGGGAGAGGTGGTAGACTGAGGCGGAATCCCTTGGAGACAACTGAATGAATCCAGGGATCCTACGAGATGCTACAACTGCTCATATGCTACAGCCTGCAGCTGACAGGTATGCCGTGGAAGATACTGATCGTCATTGCTTTTTTTGATAACCGGGTGCTGTACCCGGGTGACTAGCAAATAATCGTTTCGAGACAGTTCTCCACTGCATGCTTCTGTGGCCACTGAGGGAGCGGTATCTGTTCCTTGCCTTTCAGTCCTGGTAGCCCTGAAATCCACCAAAGGACTTTCTTGGTGAGGACTAAGATTTGGCTGTCCGGATGGACGTATTATGCTTAAGCTCTTCACCTGTGGAGGAGTGGAACAGATCTTGTCCATCAAAGAGGCGAATGATGATGCAATCATGTACCTCCTGCAATCCTGAAAACTGTGTCATCCTATGTTGCTTCAGGCAATTTTGGATCAACAAAGGCAAAAAAAGAGTATCTCTAAGAAAAGACTTGTATTTAACTGAGACAAGTGGATCACAAGAGGATAAAAAGTACGGTGTGCCGGAGAACCCCCCTGACGTAAGCACGTCTTGGAGAGGCAGAAATGGAGGAAGCCGTGGAGCCTGCAGCAATTGGAACGCTGGAGAAAGTCAGCCCGAGATGCAAGGGAAACGGCAACAAAGACCACTGGGAAACAGTTGCAGAATCAGGGAGTGAAAGCATGTCTGACGTGCGTGAGCACAGTCCTACCAAGGTGGGCCAGGCACCTGGTGAACAGCGCCCAGATTTTTTACCGCAGGAAGCGTTGACAGCTACCAGCCACCAGTGTTCATGGAACACAACCTATTGCTAAGATATCGAGAGCGAGACGATAGCGAAGTCAGAAACAGAAGCCAGAAAGCCAAACTGATTACCCAAGCGAGTGCAGACTATCACGTGAGATGTAAGAAGTGGAACATGTGAAAGCCAGGAAGGCAACCCTGCCCTAGTAAACCAGCATAACTGGAGATATGAACGAAGGTGGAAACGAGAACCCTGGGAAAGTGGGAGAAGATCACCAAAACTCAAAGATAAAGAGTGGGGAGAGCACTCCCTGATATAGTGTCCCATGTGTTGTGAATTAAGACTGTCAAGTGAATATAATAAAGAAGGACATAAGTCAGTAGGAAGAACTGAGGAGAGGAGAACTCCTAATAATAGTTAAAGTATACAGAGCCGAAGAAAGGTAGAATCTCAAGAAAATGAAGTCATAAACTTAAAGGAAAGAGTGTGGGAGAATATATTAAGGCAATACATGCTAAACAAACCAGTAAAAGGAATATTAAAGCCATGAACAGTTAAGCTTCTCAAAGAAACGCCAGGAGAGGCACAGAGAAGAGGCGCATAATGAACAGATTTTTAACCATAGACATTTGTATCTTGAACATAAAAGGAAAAAGGATAAACACCCTGAGAAAAAACCACAAAAAAGAAATGAGGCATGAAGGAAAATGACCAGTGGAGGAACATTATTTTGTCTTTCTTTAGTTATTCATATAAGTGGTAGGGTCAGACAGAGTACGTTTGGACTAAGGACATTTATTTCCTTTAGACAAACGAGCACCATGAGTTACGTTAGTCAGGCATGGAAACCCCCATAGAAATAGCCCTTTTCCTTATCATTTCATTAAAAGAAAGTTAACATGGCATAAACGTGGCAAACTCCTTCCGACCCGCCACAGCGGATATTACTGAGGTAGGCTAGCGTGCAGCAAAACAAAATACTTATAGAAAGTAGTGACCAAACATCACAGCATGTTCAAGGTGCCCAATCCAGTTGAGTTGTAAAAAGGATTGGCGAGTGAGGCATGTGGGCGAAGTCAGCATGGGTGGGCATGTCCGGCACACATTGAGTGCATTCATTTAAAGGGAACGTTTTTATTGCAGTGCGAAAAAGGTGCTGTTCCTTGTGGGAACAGGTATCCCATCAGTATGGAGGAAAGGAGATGGGACATACGAATATAATCTTTTATTATAGAACAACCTTGCACCTGCGGAGCTTCCCAGACTTATCTTTGCCACTGTATTTCCCCCAGCAGACCAAGTCCCTCTCCTCTCTGCATGGTCTTGTAGAACCCGATCATCTGCTTAAGCTGTCTTGACAGCCTTCCAAGCAGACTGTCTCCTGAAGAGCCCCTTCCTACACAGTATTGCCCTCCTGCTCGAACTCCTGATCCAAATTTATTTTCTGAACTGTCTTTTGTGCCTCACAATACTGACCACACACTTGTGAGAATCACCTTGCCTGAATTCTCACTGTGTCCCAGTATTTTGGTCCACTTGGTCGTCTTTTCCCGTCTTCTGCGAATCTGATATTCTTTGGGCTATTCAGCGCCTTAAAACAGCCTCTCCAGCTGACCCTATTCCACTCATGTTGCTTAAAGACATCTCAGGCGAAGTGATCGCTCATATTAACATGGCAGTTAATGCCTGAATTGAGGGATTCATTCCCAGTCCACTTAAACATGCTCTGGTAATAGCTCTGCTCAAAAAACCTTTGTTGGATTTTGGGATGCTCGAAACTCGCCCCTTCTCTCTTCTTCCGATTTTAATGAAGGTTATGGAGGCCCTTGTCTCCCCACTGTTGTCTTCCTTTTTGGAATCCTCTGGGTATTTTGAAATCTTTCAATCAGGTTTTCGTCCAGGAAGGGGGCACTGAGTCGGTTTTAAATTCTGTTTTAGATGGCCTGGCCTGCCTGACCAGGGTGGAGTAGGAGCGGTACTTCTATGGGACTTATCCGCGGCTTTCGACACGGTTGATCACACCATACTTATATCCCGGTTGTCGGATGCTGGGATATCCAACAAAATTCTAAATTGGTTCTTTGCCTTTTTGGCCGATCGTTCTCAAATCGGTCTCCCTTCCTCCTTTCTGCTCTGAACCGGTAAGGCTTACCTGTTGTGTCCCTCAAGGATCTGCACTTTCGCCTATACCTTTTAACATATATATTAGATGCTTCCTTATCCGCTCACACGGATTTCGATATTACTCCTACGGCAATGATACCCAGTTGCTGGTTCGTTTGGACCTCACTCAATCGGACACTGCATCTCGGCTGAGGAGTTGTCTTGAGGATTTGGAAGCATAGCTGGCGCTGAACTCACTCAAACCGAATGGGAATAAAACAGAGGTCCTTGTAGTAGGCACCTCCTGCCCCATTTCTTTTTGGACTCCCGACTTTTGACCCACCTCTCTTGGCCCGTTTCCTCTTCAGTCCACTACTGTGAAAAATCTACGGGTTAAGCGATCCTCTTCCCTATGTTGGGTGTCATGAGCCACGTTTGGACTATTTTGCTGCAACATTTGGTGCTGTGGGCTTAGGAAATCCAAGAGGGCGGAAAAGCCCACATTTGTGCCAGAATCCTGGAGAACCGCGCAGTCTTTGCGCACAACAAAATGGTCACCTGACCTGCCACCCACCAGTGCGAGCGAGATGGGCCAGGAGTGCCATGGGTGAAATGTGTACCAAAGGAAAAACAGCAGTACCGGTGGCTAAAAAAAAGCGCTTTGAAATCACCTTTGCTTCTCTGAAATGCAAGCTACAAATGCCTATTTTAAACATTGCAAGATGTTCAAAAATCTCAATGAACACCAGCAGACATTTGGCAGAATGTAGTCTTGTGTGCATACAAAATCTGGAAAGATGAAGAGCCCAAAACAATGTTTATAACAAAACTGGCTGAGCTGTGGATGTCAGTAGCTGAAGTGAAATTGGACTGAAAGACACTAAAATCTAAATATTTAAAATAAATGAGTGACCTACTGTTGAGTGTCACATAGTTGCAACTGTTAAATGTCATAGTTTTGAACTTCGAATCAGCATTCTAGCTGCATGTGTAAAAATTGTAAATTTGTTTTGAATGAAGAAAGACTGGGAACCAAAGGGACATTTGGCTGAAGCCTGGCTTTAAGAGAGTGAATTCTGCCTGACAACTACCCCCGACAGGAGTTGAAACTTGATCAGCGGCTGTGTTCCCAGGCCTGGCTGCATTCTGCTGCCCCTGCCAAAAGGAGATGACACCCCTCTGAATTAGGGGAGGGGCACCTGGGGACCGCAGGAAACTAAAAGCACTGTCCTTGGCCCAGGCAAATGTTAAATTAGGGGGGTCGTAAATGGCTTCCTCTTGGAATGAATCGGGGAGGGGCACTGCATCGGTGAGCAAGCTGAGCTTGGGGGAAGTGGATAAACCAGAAATTCCACCATGTGCTTTGGAAAACCACACCCCTTTGCGGCCAGAGCATAATTTTAAAAAGATAATGGATAATTCATAGTGCGGACTTGTGAAAATTATATAAATAATATCATCATTCTTGTGATTTTTCTGTGCATATTTTAAGAGGTGTTAGGACTCAGTGGTATGTTCTTGGGGATAGTAGCGGAAAAAAGGTTGTTACTCCAAATGTATGCATGTTAAAAATCTGACACTTTATCATCTGAAACCCATATCCCTGGTGCACATTTGTGTAAAATCTGGAAAGGTTTAGAGGTCGTTATCTGGATGAAAAGGGGAGAATTCTGTCATAAGTGGACACAACATCTTACAAAGACAGGGATCGGATGGTTTGGTGCTACAGAAAATATGTTAACTGGACATATAATATTAGAAAAATGGTACATAGATACATATGTATTTGGATCAGAAATAGATTTGTGTTCAATTTGAGAAGGGGAGGATCATCTGACCATAAACCTACTTCATCACTCGGACTCACAACCCAGTTCCCCCAATCAAGGGAGAGAGGAGGAACTGGCCAATGATAAGCTGAGAGGGTTGGGCATGCATAATGAGCCGACCCACTTTCTAAACACATAAAAGGAGACTGTGCAGGACAGGTAGAGACATTCAATTCCCATCTCCTTGCGGAGCACGCTGACAGGCGACTTCGCATCCAGACACTCCAGACTTTAAATCCATCAATCTCCAGAGACCAGAGATCCAGAGAGACCAGAGATCCAGAGAGACCAGAACTGTGCAGTGCTGAGAGTTGACCCAAATCGCTGTGCACAGAACCAGTACCAAGTGGCGAGAGAACCGCAGCCAATCCTGACCCGATCCGTGACGAAGTCGCATTCCTGTCCATAATATAGTGTGAGTACTCAGCCAGATCTGTGCAAACCCAGTCTCTTAGTTTAAAATAATCTAATTCAAACTATTTTAACCTATTGAGAACTGCATCATACAAATCGTGTCCCTTCTTTTGATTCAAAGCTGCAAAACTGTCATCTGTCATTTTGAAATTTTAAAGTTTAATTTCTGAAAAACTACCTTCACAAAACGAGCCTATAACCGTCTTTCTTCTCCTTATACTTCCTCCGTAATTGCGCTCGACGCACACGACTAAATTGCAGCGATTTGACATTTTGCTTCATTCCAGCCACGTGTAAAAACATTTATCTTTTGCTTCCATCACGGAATTCTGTTTTCAACTTGATAACCATCCCTGAATCATTGATAGGGCTGGCCTGAACCGATTTAAAGTATCTCTCACTCACCCTGAACCTCCTATAGGGAATTAAAAGCAATTTGAGTATATTTTTCACTTCATTGCCACCACATTTAAAAGGATTTTGCCTGTGTTTAAAATCATACCTGTTTTCCTCTAAGCTCGCTGGGGGGAACTGGAACTTTGTATTGCATTTGTGTGTATTCCTGAGAATTGTGTGTGTTACTTTCATCTCCTTACATTGCATAGGGGGGAGTGAATTGTCAAAGAAAATGTGATCACATTATCTTTTCTGTCCTGCCTTTTATTCATCTTTGCATATCCTTGAAACCATAAAGCATTCTCGATACCTTATTCCCCTGTTCCTAGTCATAAGTCACCAGAACTGTGCTATTGTAGGATTACCTATTGCGGATTACTGCTCATATTCACAAGTGTGATATCAATTATTAATTTATTATAAAAGTGTGATATATATATATATTGTTTAATTCTCAAATAAACCTTTTAAACTTGCAAAACAAACTTACTTCTTGGCTCAGTGGGTTCATGGGGATTCTAAGAGAGGGGTGTTATATAAGCGTTGTCATCCAGAGTACACAAACTGGACATAAAAATATATAAATAAGGGCTTCCCTTGAGCAATCCCAGACAAGGCACTGACTTAGTGGGACTGCTTGATTGGAGTCTTTAACACCTATCAATGGCTGAGCAGGTTGCGGCTGTTAGCAAATCTGCACATTTCAAACTGTGTGTTGAGGAAGGTTCTTCCTTTCATTCCTACCCAATTTCATGCCCCAGTGCTCGCCGCACTGGTTCTCAGCGCAGTCGACTACTGCAATTTGCTTTATTTTGGCCAACCTGTCTATCTACCATCCAAGTCATGGTGCGCCTCCAATGATCTCTGCCTCAACGCCTGTAAAACTGAGTTCCTTCCCATTGGGACCCCTGCTCCCTCCCTCCCTCCTTCCCCTCACTCTGGCCTTCCTCGTGGGGCTCTCCCATTGTGCCTTCAACTGAAGCCAGAAACTTTGGAGTCATCTTTGACTCCTCTCTCTCTCTCTCTCTCTCTCTCTTTCCTCCC
Organism: Ambystoma mexicanum; assembly: GCF_040938575.1. Lineage (NCBI taxonomy): Eukaryota > Metazoa > Chordata > Amphibia > Caudata > Ambystomatidae > Ambystoma > Ambystoma mexicanum. The sequence goes on from NC_090930.1 coordinate 446,836,068, forward strand.
TCACACTTAGGACATTGCCAACTATCCGCTCTTCCTTTCTCAAAGGAATTTTACCTTTTCTCACTTTCCGTCAGAGGCTCAATGTGACTCAAGCCCTGGTTTTCTCTAGAATGGACTACTGTTAAATCCGCATCCTGAATCTTCCTTCTTCCTCCTTCCTCTGCGACCCCTCAAATTATCCAGAATAGGGCAGCAAAACTTATCCTTGGTCTTAAGCCCAGGGACCACATCTCTCTTGCACTAAAAAAAGTCTTCACTGGCTCCCGGTTGCTGCATGGATTAAATTAAAATGCCTCTGCATCATCCACAAGGCTGTCTGGGCCTGTGGACCACACTATCTTCAACTCCCTCACTAAATACGCTCCCCATAGACCACTACGCTCCTCTGGCACCAACTCTGTGTGTAAAGTGTTTTGCTAAACAGAGGGCAGGGGGTTGCTCAGTTTCCTCTGCAGGCCCCCTCTTTCTGAATAGCCTCCCGCTGTGCCAGGAGCAGGATCTGCTCAAATTCCAGAAGCTTCGTAAAACTTCCCTCTTTTCCTCCTCTACTCTGCTAATCCCACATGTGCTGAATCGGTGTCGTTGGCCATTGTGCATCTTCAGGGCCTTGACCTCCCACACCAATTCTACCCAGCTCCTGTCTATCCACAGCACTTTGCATCTGTACACTCTCTGCTCTGGAGACTCACACTTGCACCTCCTGCAGCCCAGGCTGTGTAGCACTCAACATTCCTAGCACTTCGTCTATAAATCACCCACAAGCTTTGACTGCCCAGCAGTTACACCCTCTTCCATCTTCCTTGCTGCACTTACATGTTCTGAATACTCACAAGGCATAGCAGGTTTGTCCCTCTCCCTCTTCCCCCTCTGCTCTTAATTGTGTTGTAATGCATGTCCCACCCACGCTCCCTCCCTGCCGGCCGCTTTGAAACAGGATACATTCACTTTTTTCCTGTTTTCAGTCATCAACACCACCCTGCTTAATTTACTGTATAGAGGTGTTGCAGTATTCACTGTTTTGCAAAGTATTCTGTTGATCCTTTTCCGTCACAACTCCTCCAACCGCTTCGTTTAAAAATTCAATTTTTTTGGAAGTCCTACAGACAACATCCAAGCTCATCCACTGACATTCTATGAGCTCAGGAGACCCCATCTCTACCCAAAAGCCTTTCAACAACCCCATCCCATCCAAGCCCATTACTGGAGCAAAATACCAGTAGTTTGATGAACATATATAAAATCATATATATCAATATATATAAAATCAATATAAAATCAAATAAATAGAGGTGTTTAACAGTGGAAAAAGGAAGCATTTTAAATAGCATGGCAGGTTCTTTGCATTGGAAGTTTCTGAAGGGACTGAATGCCAACTTAAAATTGAACAATTCAGCACATATGATCGCTGAGCTGCAAGTGTTCCCACCAAACAAATGTGTTTCTCATTTTTCCATTGCGAGGATTTTTCATGCGGTCCTTTGAGTTGGGTCAGGCTACTTGCATATCAAGTTGCAATTCTAGGGAAACATCACTCATCACTTCTATTTCAAAGCACAGTTTCTGACTGACAACCAATCAAGCACCTCTGGTGCAGCTCTTGAAACTCCTTGCACCTGGAGGCCTACTTAAAAATGCATTTCACCGAGCACTCAACTCATTGCGATGTCTTGCAAGCTGCATGCAGGAGAGCCTTGAAAAGTTCATATCAATGACAAGTAATTGTTGCCGTAAAGGGAAACAGGCCAAACAACAATCGCTAGTTTCTCCCTTCATTTCTTCTCTTCAAGTCCCTGAAAATGTCCTGTTTGCCCTACAGAATACCTAGCAATTTAAAACATAACATTCCATTTATGCACCCACTCCCCCACCCAAGAACTAACAGCTTGTAACCCGTTAGCTCCCAGCAGAGAACAAAGTAACGAGCACAACTTAATGCAATACTACTTACAATAATAATAATGATGATGATGATGATGTCAGGGTTTTATACAGCGTGTCATGCTCGATTTTCTTCTGCTTCTAGGCCCTGTATTAAAAGCAGTTTAAGCTTGTTAAGTGCTCCGTGCTGCCCTCTATCGAGAAAAGAATGCAACTGAACTGCAGGACTGGGGAGTTGTACACAATCAGGGGCAGGTGAAGTATTCCCAGATGACCCCATCACTAGTCGTGGAGAAGCCCCATGTTCATAAGGATACAGCATCGCATATTTACTCTAGTAGAAGCCTAGATCTGTCAGGTTCAAGGCCCGAGTCTCAGAACCTGCAGGCTGATACTGTTCCAACTTACAACCTGTCTAACTAGGACTCGTGGACAAAGCTGTTTACTCTTCTCGCCTGCCAACAGCCACGCCCTCCACATAAATCTTTCACCTATCAGAGCGCAAGTTTCGAAAATGCAACTGTTAAAGTGGATGATCAGAGTTTTGAAGTGGCCTTCATGTGGCAAAACACACGTATACAATATCATAAAACAGAATATATTTACCGAAATGTGTAAAAGATTTACATTCACGTATGTAACAGAAGTAGCTAAATGTTGTTTGAATACAATGAAATGTTTCCAAGGTAGAGTAAGCTATGGGGAAACTGAAAATTATTAAGTCAAGTGGGAAATCAAGGCTTCCTACTAGAACAGGAACCGGCTATTTGATGTGCGTTTTTTCTGGTTTGTTTTGTGTAACACTCGCTTGCCCCCGGGCCTAAGACACTCTGCAAATAAATAAACAGCTCCGTTACAATAGGCAGTATTCCACTAATCCCATCTTTAGCAGACGTGACATCTCTTCAGTTTGTGCTGGTCACTCAACCCAAGGGTACGATTCCAGGAAAAGGGCACGAGTCCCGAACATTACAAGAAACAAGAGGATATTGACTAGAGAGCTAGCAACAATGCATGAAAAGCTTCGCAAACAGAACTGCCACTTAGTTCTCCCATTGTTACAGCATGACGGTCACTTCACTGATGCTTGTCTCCCCAGTTCGCTTACCACCCACAAACCCCATGGGCTGCTGCTTGTTCTTTGCCTAGTGGTACTCTCTAACACAGAATGCTGCATGCAAGTCTACTACTTTATATTACATTATACATGAAGTGCGTTTTTGTGTTTACCGCTTCACACTTATTTACTTCTTATTTATCCATCTGGTTGTTCCTTTTCGTCTTTGATATATATGTACAATAATGTCAATGTAACAAGATATTCCAAAATAGGTTTTCAAAAACTACAAGTTTCATGTTTAATAATGTATTTTCCCGATTAGAAACAAAACCTCACTTTCAGATTCATCCGCCATCTGCATCATACATGGAGTAACTCACGAAACATTGCAACGAGTAAACTGCATGCTTACCTTCCAAGCCAGATTTCTGCCCCTCAAAATCAAAGTCGTTTTTCTTTTTTCGTGGCGGTGGGGCTGGTCGTGATGGAGGCGGTGGTCTGGGAGGAGGTGCATTGGCTGGTAGTGGAGGGCGAGATGGGACATGTTTCTTAGTGCTAGCAACTATATCAGGCTCTACACAAAGCTGCCTAGGGGGTTTAGCTGGAGGCATTTCTTCTTTGTCAGGACATTCTTTGGTAGGGGAGGAGTCCAAGATGACCTGCTCCATAATGTCTTTGTGCTGCTCTTCAGTAACCACCTCATGTTTGGATTCTTTTGGTAAGTTTTCACTGGTTTCATGGATAATAAGCTCCTGTGTTGCATGTATTATTTGTTCTAGTTCCGTATTTGTATCAGATTCTGTCCGAGCTGCATCCTCAAAAGCCAAACCCAGATGCCTTGAATTTGTCTCATTTTGTTCCGTGGAAATATTCAGAGATTCTTCGCTGTCCTCTCTTGACACAGTCTCTTTAATTAAGAGTTCAGGAATATTGTTAATAAGACTTGGTTCAGGAGTCAGAGTACTTGTATCCGATGTTAGATCACCAGACTCCTCTTGGACAATGGAATCCAATGGCTCAACTCCCACTTCTTTTTCCTTCTGACTTTCTTCTATAATACTATCAATAATCTTAGAAAAGAAGAGAAACATTTTTAAAAATCCAACAAACAAAACTCAAAAATCCATATAATTCAAAACAACCAAGAAGGCTGATAAGAAATTCAAATGCTTGATTATTTAAAACATATTAAGGATTGAATTGTCTATTTCATTAGGGGGATCACTTTATTTTATTAGGGGATGCACGCAATGCGAAAGAAATAAACAAAAGAACAAACTTTTCACTGGTGCGTGATGGAGCATTCAACATACAAAGTTGGTAGCAGCAGCAAGATTTCAGTGACTGCTAAAACAGCAATTGGTTAAGGAATCCTTACCAACTAATAGTGTAGCAAAGGACAGGATTTGAAGTCAAAGATATTGAGGAAACGTAGAGCCCAAGAACTGTTCAGGAGTGGCAGAAAAACATTTTTAGAACCCATTACAAGTCAATGTTTAATCAACTTAACCAAACATTACAAGTGAGCAAGTGTGTGGTCCACTGGAGTCTCTGTATAAGAATTCTGTTGTGTACTCATGCGTTTCCCGATGAACTTGGGTCATTGACTTTCACCGCTAGTGATCTTCTCCCAAAGGAACTGTTTCAATGAAGTCAAGCTATCCATCTCCAGATTCTTTACTAAAAGGGTATCAAGTAATCTCCCACACTCAGTTTGTCCCGTTGTATTTACATTCAGCAGCAACAATAGTACCCACACAGGTGTTGCTTGTTTTGCTTGATTCTTCTACCCTGCTCCCCTTTCATCCCCCTCTAGCCTACGTCTGCAGGAGTATGTCCTGATAAATTCTGGTTTCACCATAACGGTCTTCTGGCTAATGCTGGATTTGACTTTTATGGACTTCATTCATTCACGGTGCGTCATCCTTTCTCAACTCCCATGCTGAACTTCCTTTGTATCTTGTACTCATGGTGGCCCTAAATCATGCTGTCCCCATCTTCATCTTGTATCCTGGCTTGCAACATTGTGTTACTACTGACTTCTGGAATTGTATTCACTCTCCCCTCTTGCTCTCTCCACTCTTGACTGCTAACCGTGTTCTCCCCTCCTTTTCCTTCACCCTTTTCCTATCTCCTCTCCTTACTTTCTTCTATGCACTTACTCTATCAGAAGTGTCCCTGGACCTAGTATGATAGCAACCTAGTCTGTCTCCTCCCCTTTCCCCTCACTGTTTTTTTTTCCTCCCCACCCCTCCAGCACCATCTGAAATGTCGTCAATCCTAGTATGATAGCCGCTTGTTTTGTTCCTCCCCTCCCTTTCTGCACCCCTCTCCCTCACCTTTTGTTTTTTTCCGGCTCTACCAGAAATGTTGTCAGGCCTAGTACGGTAGATGCCTGTCTATTTCCATTTCCTTCCCACTCTCCCCCTCCCTTCCTTATCTATGTCTTAGCTCTATCTGAAATGTTGTCAGGCCAAGTACGATTGTTAATTTCACATCCTTACTGTACATGACCTGTAAGAATTTCAATGTATTTTCCCTTGTTCCCTCCCTTGCCTTGAAGCGCTTTGAAACAAATTGTGTATAGGCACTATATAAATAAACTATCATATCATATATCACCATATAGGCTTTCCCAGTCACTGACGGATCGCCGACCCAGTTAAAGGTTGAAACCTTGAACAATGTCCAAAGATTACCACACAGGAAAGGCTACATGAGAGGAGACTTAAAATCCTATGTGCTAAGGGCACTTTATTTATTTTTTACAGAAGAAACAGAGAATGCAGCTCATTTCTACAATTTAGCATGGCCAAGAAAGAAATGGCAAAAGGAATTGCTATAGAGTTTGGGCTACATTTCCATTGACCGCACATTTGCAGGAGAGATGCAAGGCAAACTGGACCGAATAGCAGTATTCTAGCAGATACATGGACATGGAGGTGAAGGGGAGGAGGAAAGAGTGTGGGAGAAGAGGTAAGGGGCGTTTAAGTCCACAGAGCCAATCAGTGGGCACAGAATATGAACCTTTTACCTTCTAATTTGAGCTAATGCAAGATAACAAAATAGTGCGCAGTGTAATGATGAACATATGGCATTGAGGCGTATGTGCGTACTGCACATAAAACACATTTTCTAATAATAAAATTAATAAATATATCACAGACTGGTAACCTGGACATCGTTCATTACACGTCCAAAAGATGAAGTTTCTTCTCTGTCAAAAGAAGACTCAGCTGACAAATCAGAAGGAGGTCTTAGAAGTACATATTGTTACAGGCAGTAGACAAGACCTGACCTACATAGTGTACGTTTAACAAAGGTAGTTTCTAATCTACTTTGATTTCACTCAAGTTTACAAAAATAAACGGTCTCAGTAGTGATCAGTGTGTGTAATAAGAACACTAGCAATTAGGTCCACTGGTGCCAGAGTTTACTGTGATGTCACGTTGGGGCACTGCTTATGATCACAGTCCCATTCTTTCCCACATGCCATCAAACATTTCATGATTCTATGTATTTGTGAAAGTTTGATATAGCACAACATTAGGTATATATAATAATAATAAGCAATGTTGAGTGGCTTGCAAGCTGACCAGAGAGGCCCAGATAATTCAATCAGTATGGGAGACATTCTTTACCCAGTAATATTCTTCTTGTGGCTTGTATCTGCTTATATTCATATGCTTTGCATAGGTCAGCTATAAGTTGGTCTCGAAGAGTAGAAGTTGTTAGTTTCAAAGTTTAAGGGTGTCGGCAGGGTTGCTACACTCACACAAGCCCTACCCTACACGTTGCCTGTGATCCCTCATGAATCAATGTACTTAGATGGTTTCTTTTTCTGATGTGACGTGAACAGCATTATTTGAGTAAAGGATGTGTGTGTGCGTGTGTTCCTCATCGTCCATGTGAGGAGGCTGAGTGGTGCATCAGACTCTAATTTGAGACAAGCCACAGAAAGGCTATTGCTGGGTAACTAACGTCCTCATTGAACGGCTTGAGAAAATGTTTAGACATGCATGATTTGCCTAGACTAGTGAGAAGAAGTAGATGAAGATGTTGTGAGCGTGAAACAGTAGACAATAAATGCTTAAATATAGCCTTGCCTAAATGTGAGTCGAATTTTGTTTTAGTGTCTACACAATAGTGCTGTGTAAAAGTGTGCACAGAACTCCAAGGACACGTATAATTCAATGTGACATTAGCAATGAAAGCTAAAGTGGCCCCCATCCTTCATATTGAGTGAGCTTTGGGAGTGAAAGGAAGAGGTTTTTCTGCCAAAATATAGTAAAGTTAATTATAGTATGCATTCCACCTTGCATTCCATTATCCATCCCCAGAAGGAGCTTCAACTGGGCTGTGAAGAAACACTGAGCTCATCACACCACCACCAGAGTAACTCATTCCATCTACCTGAAGCAGCGAGGGATCTGCAAGAAGCATCCGGGGTCAATGACCTCTGACTCCAACTCCTTGCTTTGGGGTGACGCAGCTCTGGTGACCCAGCAAAGGGCAAACATCTAAAGGCCAACCTACAGGCTTTCTTTCATTCAGCCTATTTGCTTAGGAGCTATTGCTTTGCTGTGTCCTCCTACTTGCTTGCAAGTACCAACTATATAATTGATCAGCCTCGTTCTCACCATGCAATGCTCTTACCAGCTCTTCCTTTCTTTTCTAGTTCTTCCTTCATTCTCCTCTGCTCAAACCCATTTCAACTCCATCCCCATCTCTCGTCTTCGACGTCTCCCTTTTCGCTCACCTAATCTCTCAATTCAGAAAATCTAACTTTCTTCACTTCCTCTTCTTGCATCTATCCCGAACATCTCTCTAATTCACAGACTCAACATCACTATTCTTCTACATCTCACTTTATACTGATCTTTGGAATGCACATTCTGTCTGGAACAAGACTTTACCTTGGACTTCCTTCTATGCCATTCTCCCTTCCTTGACCACATTACCCTTACAGAAACCTTGATTTCTCCCTCAGACACTGCAAACCTTGCGGCCCTTCACAGCCCTGCCTAAACCTTCACCCACTCTTCTCGTCCAGCTGGCAAGGGTGATGGTGTAGGGCTGTTTTCATCTTCAAAAGGGTACTATTCTCTCGTACCACCCCATCTCCCGCAACTTCTCCCTCTTTCGAACCCACTATCACTGACCCGTATGGCAATACCATTATTTCTGTCCATCGGCCACCTGGTCCAGTTTGTCAATTTACTGACCACCTCTCCCAACTAATTGACTCCCTTGCTCCCCACCTCATTTTCACCAATGACTATAACCTCCCCTCCCCAATTCTCTATCCAGGAACATTAGCCTTCTTCTCCTTAATCACTCCCTCTTCTGTCTACACATTCGAAAGGTAATTCTCTTGACCACCTTCTCAACTCCTCTCAAGTCTTTGCCTCCAATATATTCACTGTTCCTTCTACCTCTGTTCATTTCATTGTCTTTACCTCAATCTCCACTCCTACTTCCACCCCGCTCTCTCCATCTACCACTTCCATTATCAAGTACAATGTTCCCTCCTCCAATTCCCCATCTACACCACTGTCTCCTTCAATGCAAATTCACAGTTCCCTCCACTGATGAATCCTTTAATGCTTATCTCACTTCCCTCTTGCTACATACACCCCTAACCGCTGCCCTCTCAATTGCCCTGGATTACACCTTCCAGCCGCACCCTTAAAACAATGAGAAAAAACTTTGCACTTGGCAAAGATGTAGACACTGCTCAAATCACCAACTCTACCTGACCGTTCAACACTGCTCTTGACTCTGCCAAACGAGATCGCTTATTTCATATCAATTCCCTCAACCTAGACACCTCCAAAAATCTCAACTCAATTCTCTCACCTTCTAAACCATCCACATCTCCTTTGCTCTTTATACTAATGATGTTCCTCTCTACTTTGCTTCTAAAATTCCCAAAGTTCAAAATACCATCGAAACTACCTTTTGTCTACCACCTGCTCACCTTTCTCCACCACCTCTACACTTCTCCTGCTACAGTGTCTTAATTTGCCCCCACTAACCTGGATGAGATTCTTGGCCTTCTCCTCAGGGCTAACCATTCATGCCCCTTGCCCCAAATCGACCCTCTATCCCCACACATAGTGAAACTTGTAGCTCCCAGTGCTGCTCCATATCTTACTTCCCTCTTCAATGCCTACCTTTACAGTACCCCTTTTCCATTATCCTACATGTTGACTATGGTCTTCCCTATCCTTAAGAAGCCTGGCCTAGATTCTAACTGTCCTATCAACTTTCGTCCTATCCTCTTTAATCTGGCTTCTGAACTCTAACTCTCCACATTGTCAGCTACTAAATCTATTTTGCTCGTCATGCTAACCGTTAACCTATTGGTATTCTTCCCAACCTTACTGCTGCCTTCCATTCCGTCAACCTTTTGGAACTTCTCTCAACAATGTCTCTTCTAGGCATTATTGAGAAGACCCTCGCTTGGTTTGCTTCATATCTCACTCCAGGCACTTACAGGTGTCCTGGCACAGCCTTACCTCCCCAATCACCCCCCTTACTGTTGGTGTTCCCCAGCGGTCAGTCATGGGTCCACTTCTCTTCACACTCTATACCTCTGCTCTTGGAACATTGATCTCCTGCGGCTTCTCCTTTCAAATGTTCGCCGATGGCACTCTGGCTCTTCTGTTTCTTTCCCCGCTTATCTGATGAGCTATAGTAAAATATTTCTGTCTCTCAGCCATCAAATACTGGATGGCATCTCACTCGCGCATGCTCAACTCAAATAAGACTAAAGTTCTCTACTTCCCATCCAAACAGGCTATCTCTTCCTCTCCCCCCTGTTCTATTTTTCTCTGACCACCTTTCCCTACACTGCTTCTGCTCGCAACCTTTATCTACAATGACTTCCAATATGGAAAGGGCAAAGAATCTAGGTCCAAGCTGCAGTGCAGGTCCATGCACGATCTATCCCAAATCAACTTCTAGATGCAATGGCTACAAAGCTTGATTTGCAGAACCTTCTACCGGATTTTAAAAAAAGGAACTGCATAAGAAGTATACCTGAGCTTGCACAAAAAGTCCCAAGGCTGGTTAAATAAATCCTTGCAGTAGAGAAACATTTCCATGAAATGGAAATTGTTGCATGTCATACGATCTTGCAGAGTTGACCGACAGAGTGGCTCCTTAGAATCTTCAAGAGAAATGTTAGATCCATCCGTGTTTGTACTGTGATTTCCAGCCTGTTTTTTTTTTAATCTGGACTGCTCCTAGAGTGCATTGTGTTTGTGGTCTAGTCCTTTGTTTCTGGCCTTTTTCCCTTTCCCCTTCGCCGCTCCCCATTGCAATTTGTTGAGGCAGTCAGGTGTCCTTGGCCTTTTATTTGCAGCCCTCTTACTGCTCTCCCCGGCTTGTAATATGTAGCCATCCTACACAACAACCACTTGGTAACGTGTGTAGGGTCCATTGTGTGCCTTTTTTGAGGGTTACAGCTGTGTTTCTACTGGAATTTCTAGTCCGGTTTTTGATCTAGAGCGCACTGTGTGAGTGATCTAGTCCTTTGTTTCTGGACTTTTTCCAGTCAATCATCCCACTCTTCCTTTCTTAAGCACTGCTCCTAGGGCAGTCACCCCCAGGTAGACCGGCAAAGGGAAGTGGCAAAGGGTGCCTTCCGTTAGCCTGTTCACCTTGCGTCCCCAGTCCCGTCCATCATTTAGGGAAGAAAAAACTCAAACAGGTAAGGTAAATCGGTACACAGTTCTTTTTCCGCGGGATTTTTCGTCGCAGGACTTTTCATCGCCATTTTTGGGGGGGGGGGTTAAAAATTAAATAAATATTTGTGGGTGAAAGGGAATCATTTTTTTAAAAAAGGGTACGAGGGTAACCCCCCCAAAAAATAAAAACAAGTTTTTTTTTGATAAAAAAAAGTCCCACGACGAAAAAATATCCCGCGGCAAAATAACGAAGAACCGGTAAATCTATGCTTAAATGTTCCACTGCATTCTCTGATGAATCCTGCAGGGTTATCAGTGATCCCCAGCCTAAAGTCTCCTCCCATGTGGCCAGAGGAAGGCAGCCGCTAGCTGATCCTGACCCTGGGGGTGGTATTCTGAGGGTTGATCACATGGAAGGAGATGGCTGTCGGGGGAAAGTCGTGACTCCAGAAGGATTCCTAGGTTATGCCGTCTATTGTCACCTTGAAACTATAAGGACTACATTCTCCAAATACATGTAGAGGAATACCATCCATCCGACAAACGCTCATCTGCAAAACCAGTATCACTCCAGGAGACTCATTTACTTCCGGCTGATGAACGTCGCCTCACTGTTAAAGCTTTCCACTGCAATATTTTGCTTCAGACAAACCTCAGAAGCTTCTTCTAGTCAAAGAAATTCCCTTTGTAAAATGTACACTACTGAAAGAACCCAAAGGTAATTTCATTCTATCAAGTAATTCCTGTACAATTATATTTGGGCACACCAGCTTCTATACATGGCCCTGATGAAAATAAAATAAGGGTTCTCCCCTGCCCCCGCCCCCCGGAAATGAGCTTCTACTGCGGCTTCTCTTGCTGCAGGGTATATTATAACAGGAGGCGTGGTCAATACTACACTTGACCCCACCATTGAGAAGTCTCTCCTACCTACTTTGACCAGATTTACAAAACGCTAGAGCCCCTGCTGGTTTGCTGTGAGGACCAAATGTGGCAGATGTTTGGATGGTTCTTCACATGGGAGAGAAACATTTAACTTCTTTCTTTCCGCAGGGGACATTCCTGCATAGATTTGCTTCTACACTCCCCCAGTCTTAATTCAGCTTTTATCTAGCATTGGTAATAGATTTCAATCATTCCCCTGTAGTGGCAGGCTTGCAGGTTAATATTCTGAATCTGGCTGCCGAATTTCCATGGCGCCTCAAGGAGGCGATACTTAGGGATCAAGTCCACTGTATGGAAATCACCAACATTACTGAAAATTATTTCACATCCATTACCACCCCAGGGGTGAGTTATCTGGGAGGCCTTCAAAGCAGGCCTATGGAAAAAAATCATCTTCCGGTCAACAGATTTTGTAAAAGTGAAATAAATGCTTATTGCCCATAGTTGGGATGAAATTAGACACCACAAGCATTCATAAATTGGCAATTTTTTTAAAGGCTCAAATGTTTGCATATCTAGAGGTAAAATTGAAACCCATAAAGAATAAGCCATGCATTTGGCTTATTCTTTGAGAAGAACTAAACAAACTAAACAAAATTATTATTTCCGGGGTAAAATGGCAGACTCTTAAGCACACAGGTATCATAACTTCCAAAGGTTGACACCTTCACCTTATGAAGGGTGCTTGAGGATCAAAAGAGATACTGTTCTTACACATTTATGTCAGTTAGTTATCAGTTATTTTCGATTTTCAATCCATACAAAAGAGCATAAGACAATATAGTTCATTAAAGATATAAGTACAATTTAATTTAATGAGTAAATGGTAAGATATAAAAACTCTGATCATTCTAATTGAAGTCAAAAATGTGCACCAGCTCTCACTAGGAATCCTGCTGTTGCTGACATACAAATCTGCCTGTGTGACTGTTTACACAAATCAAGAGCTTCCAACAAAGTGCATAAATTAAAGAGCCTGGACATGGTTAAAAGCCCTTTCCTTCACAGATCAGTCAACATTGGGTACCAAGAAATTAAATGATTGATGTCATCACAGGCGTGGCATCATTTTGTGTTTTGCATTCCTTCCAAGTGTAGCTAAAACAATTTAAGGGAAGAATTCCTGGTCGAGATTTTAGGTACGATTTTCTTTCAGAGAGATCTGTTAACCAAATGAAATAAGGTTAAAGCCCCCTTTATGGCATTTATCATCATTGGGAATATTCCACCATATGACTTCTGAACACCTTGCCAAGCCAATTTAACCACATTATCTTATTGTGATAAGGAACAGAAGAGTTGCGGATTGAACCCTGGGCTTGGTAGCCTTTTTTCCAGTTCTTGGTAACCCAGAGTTCTCCCCAGGGCTTGATTATATATTTCATCGCTGGTTTGAGGAGGGGGATGGGAAAACTAGGAGATGGTTATGACCGTGCTAGCCCTCCAACCTTTGAAGACTTTAAGGATAAGTTCATCCCTTTAGAAGGGGGGATGATTTTGATACTGCGAAAGCAGATATTGAAAACCAATAATGATGGTTGCAGGAGAGAGACAACCCACCCCACTTGAATTAACTATATTAGATATCATGGGCAAGGGAAGCATTTCTTGAATTTACAAACTCCTCGAAAAGTCTAACTCACATGACCAACTACCATACATGATAAAACGGAAAAGCGATTCAGTGATTAAAATACCCTCAGACTCCTCGTTTTACGTATATGGTCTTGGGCACAAAAGATTTCCAGATGCACAACTACAAAGGAATATTCCTATAAAGTAATGTTGACATGGCACTATACTCCCACTATGCCTCGTTAATTCCTACCCTCCCACTTATCACTTTGCTGGCGGGGTTGTAGGGAGGTGGGTACGTTAGGGCACATACAGTGGTATGGCCCACAAACATAGTTATAGCAGAAGAGATCCTTAAACAAATAAGGGATATTATTAAATTGCACCTTACAATTACCCCATTAATGTGGATTTTTACAAGCTATAAGTTAAATCAATCTGAAGTGAAAAGATAACGAAAAAGAAAGGAAGAAGAAGAAAAAGCAGAAAGAAGGAACAAGAAGAAGTAGAAGTAAAGTAAGTACCAATTTAAAACACAGTAAATCAAAAGTTAATAGCAGCAGAGGCAGCACCCTCTAAAGTTGTAAGATTCGTAGATTAAAAAAAAAAAAAGGGCTCTAAGCTTCTGGCAAGAACTCTGTTACTTTGTCCTTAAAAATTAGATCCAAAATTTTAGTAGCTGCTATTGCCCATGAAGGTCTAAGGCCCCCTTTTAATCGCTCCCATCACAGCTCTTCTTCTGTCAAGTAAGCTTTCTCCAAGTGGTGTAGCAAGTATGGGGTTCTGTATAAATTTGTGCCCGGGCATGATAGCAGAAGGTGCCGTAGCGTTTCAATAGTTTGATTTGAGTTGCAAAAACGACAGCTGTTAGTCACAGAGGCTCCTCTTACCTGCAGGATCTCATTTGTAGGTAGTAGATTCAGCCTGGCACGAAGGAGTGTAGATCTTGTTTTCCTGTTTGGGTGCATTATAAGGAATGGTTGAACTTTGTTCAGTTTTCTGACCATTATGGGCAGATGCTGTGTCAATTTTTAGGCGGATGCTTTCTCCAGCTTATCAATCCAGTCTGTTTCGTTTAAGCGTTTTTTTTGTTTTAGTTGGATTTGAAACTAATTCTTCAATAGAACTGCCAAAGACTTCTAATTTTAATTTGCATTTGTTCTCCCAAGTGGCCAGCATTTTGCATTTGCCCGAGTTCAGTTCTTCTTGGACCAGGGAAAAAATCATAGGAGAAGATGGGTCATTAATCTTCCGATATAGTATTATAGTTGCCCTAGTAACTATTGCCGCCAAGGATGATAGTGAAAGTTCTCGTCTGATCAATGCTATCGGTGTAGAGGTCGGAAGATTAAGGACTGATCGCGAGAAAAGACTATAATCTGGGCCATAAGAGATCTGGTAAGGATGGCATGGCGTCCACTCCATAAGTGATTGTGGGCATCACTTTCACCCGGTTGAACTTAAGTAGAGGTAGCAATGAGAAGCGACCATATTTTCTGTCAAGAACTTTGGCCTATTTTTGCATATAGATGGAGTTGCATTGCTGTGTTTTTTCGCGAAGAATCAATCAGGACCCCGAGATATTTTAAATCTAAGACCTGTTCCACTTTCTCTCCTGACAAGAACCATGTCGGACTGCCTCTTCTTCAGCTCCTTTTTTCAAAGACCATTATCTTTGTTTTTTATCTATTGACTTCCAGGTCATTGGCTGTAGTGTACTTGGTTAAAGAAGCCAGCTGACGCTGGAGGCCGATTGGCGTCTGGACAAGTTGTATCAGATCGTCAGCGTAAAGGATTCTAGGAACTTTCACTTTGCCCATCCCATTAGGAAAAGATCTTGTCTCAGCATTTGCTTCTTTGTAATCCTCTAAGTACGCCAAAAATAGAGCCGGAGCAAGAGGGCAGCCCTGTTTAACTCCTCGGTATGTTGGTATCACAGAAGAAAGCAGCCCCCTTGAATTCAGCCGGACCTGGACGCTGGTGTTGGCGTGTAGAGCTTGTAAAAGGCCCAGGATCTCCGGCGGACAGTTCCAGTCACTTGGCTTCTTCCAGAGTTTTGCTCTGTTAACTAAGTCAAAGGCCTGGGTAAAGTATATGAATGCCAGGTAGAGTTTCTGATTCCCCTCCAGGACTTTAGCTTTTAATATACTCAGTAGCAAGATGTTAATGCTAGTTCCTGTTCCCTTTTTGAACCCAGATTGTAAAGGGTCTTCACACAGTGCTTTTTTCACCCAGAGATTAAAGTGTTTCAGAAGTAAGGTGCCGTTGACTTTCCCTATGGCATCCAGTAATGCCACAGGACGGAAATTCCTTGGGTTATCTTTCCTTCCTTTTTTTGAATATCGGTATGATCACTGCTGAGGGCCAGGAGGACGGGATCCTCCTTTGTGAGGTGCATCTTTTGAAAATCAAGTTCAGTAGTTTCACGCAGTCCTCTGGAGCAGGTTTTAAGTTCTCAGACAGGCCGTTGGGCCCTGGTGCCCTTGAGTTTTTCAGCTTGATTATAGATAGCAGTATGTCTGTTTGATCATATAGATCAACGCAGGGGACAGTTGTAGTTAACGGTATAGACGACGAGGGCGACCATGGAGATCTAAACAATGCTGAATAGAATTGTATCCATGTTGACTCTGCAATACCTTTTGAGAGGATCGAATCTATCGCTTTACTCCGTGAGTTGATCAATTTCCAAAAGTCTCTAGAGTTACTGCTGTGAATTTGCTTCAACATAGCCTCTGAATCCTGTTGATAAAGTGCGACCTTGTATGATCTTAACTAGGCTTTGAAGTCTCATCACCTCTTTTGCACGAGTTCTGTTAATGACTGTGTTATGATGTACATATGTTATTTTCGCTCTGCGGACCGTATTGCGATTCGCCACCAATAAGGCGTTGAATGTGCGAGTATAACCGGGCTCTTCCATACTAGAAAGCTTTGGACCTGCGTTCGCAGTTCTAAAAGCGGTCTGTAATCCACTTTGAGGCAGTTTTCATAGTTTGAATAGGAGTCTGTAATATCTCTGATGTTAATCCGGGTAACCCGTACCCGGTTTCCCTTGCTTACCGGTTTCGAAGTCTCCCAGGTAATAAGAGTTTGCTGGCTTTGCTGATGACCATTTCATAAAAAGGAGATTGTGGTCACTTTGAGCTGTATATTGAACACTGGTTTCCACCAAACTAGCAAGAAGTGGTTGTGAAACAAAGATATAGTCAATGGTGGAATAGGCCAAACCACGCTTCCACGTCGGTGTTTTACAGGTTTCAGGTAGCATGGTTGCTGTGTTGAATATGTGCCTTGATGTCATTAAATTAGACCACTCCTTTCCCCGTTGACAAGCCTGGGAGGTTGTAGGTTCAACTGCATCTGATGTATTTGTGGAGCAATTGATGTTAAGGTCCCCGCAGATAAATGCCTCAAAGCCTTTCAACTCTAAATGTACGGAGTCCAGCGTAGCTGTTACCAGGTCGAACAGTAAGTCTCTTTCGATCGCCTTAGGATTCCAGTTGATGGTTATAATGAGAAGATGTGTATAAGATAAAGTTTCTGCGCCGGCCTCACTGTGAAGCCATGAGAGGAGGACCGCTAGGACGAATGGGGACTTCAAGATGACCTTTACAATTTGTAGGTCACTTCCCATCCGAACTGCGATCATCAATCCCGAAGATGATTTGCCTTTTTCGCCCGATAGTGCCGCAGAGCAAGCTATTTCGAACCCATCAAGCGTTGGTTTTTCTTTCAACCACAACTCCTGTAGACACAGAATGTCATAGCCACCTAGATTGATATCACCTGAGGTTGTTTGGTGGAGAAACCCCCTTGTGTTCCAACAGGCTAAGGAGAGTGGATGAACATCCAGAGGGATAAAGGTCTGCGATGGTGACTATTTGTGGAGTCGAGATGATGGAGCTTTCGGAAGCCACGACCATGTTTGAGACTAAGTCTGGTCTGCGGGGGTCCACCTTCTTCTGGGTGGTTAAGTCTCGTTCAGCCCCCGCCGGTTTCTTGATGGTTATGGGTCTTTTAGTCGAAGCGTTAGGGCTTCCCATTGGGATGATGGCTGAAATGTATCCGATCTATAGGCTGACTGAGACCTTGGTTGCATCGCTTACCTTGGTGAAGATACGACTGTGTGTGGTGGTTTGGTGACCTACGGCACCTTGTTCCTTATATTCTGCTTGCTCATTTCTGTCTGATTTGAGACGTGTTAGTTCAAGACAGACAATATAGTTGGTCGGGTAAATAGTGCATCATCTCAACACAGCCAGGCAAACCATAGGACAAGCCTGGGAAAAAAACACAAGGCCCACAAATTGCGTCTTGCTAGTTTAGAGTTTGGAGGACCTAGGCTAATGAAAAACGAACTGCACCACAAACAAAACGCTTGCAACATTTTATATGGTATGGGGCCCCCTTGTGAAATATTGTCAGTCTTCATGCAGCAATACCCACAGTCTCGCTTATTAAAACATCTTTTTATCGCGATTTATAGTAAATACATACGCCTTTGCTTAGTTCATTTTGCTTGGTGGGGAAAATATATTTTACAAACAAATGCTAGAATTGATGTTTATTGTGATATTTTGAACTTCTTGTAATTCTTGATGGGCTGAAAGAGGTTCTATTTATCCACATTATTTCACCATCATTGCTGATGACCATGAATCTATCTAGCTACACAGTCATCAATATGAGCCATGGTTATGGACAAGTTTATTATAAATTGGTCTGTGAAATGTAAAAAGTTAATCAAATTAAATCTATCTCCAATACTATGGAGTTCAGAATATCCAAAAGAATACAATACATTCCACCCTATTCTAACGTTTATTACTCTGTCTGAAGGGTGTTAATGCTTTGCTTCTACAATATGAAGAACAACCAAAGACAGCTCCCACTTGTTAAGTCCATGTGCTAAGGCTAAGTGGGGAAGAGACACTATCAAAAAGCCTGAATGGGGGGGGGAAATATGCGATTATACAAGTAGAGTTTGCCTCAACTCTAAACACAAGATGTTTCAAATGTTCTTCATTAAACATATATGGCCATCCAGGAAATGTATGAAACGTGACTCAAAGTATGGGAGAATGCCCCAAGAGTTGTGTTATCAAGCAATATCAACCTTTTTCATTTGATGTGGTCCTGTTGGAAGCATACACAGATTATGGTCTACAATCCTACTCAAGATTTCAATAATCCTTGCAACTGACACACCACAAAGACCTTTGGTTTGCTGTCTTGGAAAGAATGTCGAACTCGAAACGGGATCCAAGAAACTACTGTCACTGCTTCTACGACTTGCCAAGCCCTGCATCCCGAAGGCTTGGATGGATACGCTGGCAGCCACCGAAAGAGAATGGAGCGATGTGGATGCGGCATAGACCCCGTGACATATAGTCAATATTCAGATAATATTTATTTACCCTAGCAGACTGAGTTATCTTTATCTGGAATCTACAAGTGTGCATGGATTCATGAATTGTTGTTGATGGAATGCAGATTGATGTGATTTTAATGTGATTTTATAAATACAGTAGTAAAATATTCTTGCTAGAAGGGCGTTAAGAAAAAGGAAGTAGAGGAAATACAGCCAATACGAGCTAGTCTAGTCCACACATGCACGTGATGCCCTTAACAGTCGATGATCCTGTTAAAAAAGAAGGAAAAAAAGATTCTCAGAACTTTTTCTACACAAACATCCAGGGTTTCTATGCATCACTATATAGAGGCTTGTGTGAAGGAAGGACATAAACAAGGCATTTTTCTTGCAGAAGTTTTAAAGGTTCCCTTGTGCTATTTGCAAGCCATTATACAATCACCCACCTTCTAGTCTCTCTGGCTGCAGCCGATGGATATGTTCTTCAATGGTCATACGTAGACTAGTTTGGGAGCACCACTCATTCCTCCTGGCCGATTTATTGCAAAGCCACTCCTTGCATTAGTGTGCATTTCATTCTCACTTTCCACCCTAGCGCTTTTACTGTGGAGCAACACCGTCAACAGTAAAGCAGATAAACTGCATCACAGCCAGGAAAGCTGCACAGTCGGCACGAAAGGAATAGGATGACTGCTGAGGCATTAAATGACTCTTCTGCCTCACCGGTAAGGACCTTCCAGCTGGACCATTTATAATTCTTGGAGAAGTTATTGTTTCCTTCGCAGCGAGGACTGGGTGAAACTGAGACCCAGACACATAATGCATCAGAAATTAGCATTTGGACTGGAATATTACCACTAGTGCCTCAAAGGAAGACTGCAGCAGCCTTGCGTAGTCATCCCTCTGAATAGGAGCGATCCCTCAAGCGTTTTTGTAAAGGAAGATACATTAGATGGACGAGAGCCACATTGGTGTTTCAATGATTACCAACATATCAATATATGTTCGATAGTCCGAGTAGAAAGCTTAAGAGGCAAGTGTTCTCTTCTGACATGTGGCAGCTTGCACTACACACGTTGGAATCAGACTCGGTTCTCGCGGTCGATAAATGGACTACGATTCATTTTAGTAAAAATTACACCTGTTATGGCAGCGCTTAGAAGTGGGTGTAAAGCGCCATAAAGCACTACACAATTATCACAACAATTCCCGACAGATAAGGTCTTAACACATGATATCGTAAGAAGGCACCGTTTCTTTATGTGAAGTGCATCCTTAGCTGCGGGCCTTTGCATGGCTGTCCTAGAAGGGGGGCTTTGCTAATGGATCGCAGACACTAAAATCGAATAGGATGGAGACCTCGGTCGGATCCGGAAATGGACTTCAATGGGTGATCTGGTTTTTGTACATTTGCACCGATCAGAAATCCAATAAATACTTATGTAACATGTATTTTATAACTGGATTCTAAAAGCTTTGTGAAAACCTTACATACTTTCACCTGCATAATAACTATTATTTGTCTAAAATCATTGTTCAGGCCAGGTGGAAGGTGGTGGATAAAAACGCATGGCCAAGGCTCCAATTCTGATGCACCTGTGCAGGAGCAGGTTTCAAACAACGCTGCCCATAATAATGTGGCTAAAGCACTTTTGCCATCAGCAACAAGCGCCAGCGACACTGAAGTAGTATTTCCAGCACATGGCATTTACAAGGGTGTTGCAGGGCAGCATTTCTGGGGCGGCAGGCTTCCCACTCACGAAAGCACAAGGTGGGTTGGCATACATGTAAACGTCCACTTCAATGTCACTGACCAAGTCGTTTCGTAAAACCAGTGCAATTAAGTACGCCTGTTGATCAACCAGCAAGTCACTGATTCAATTCTCGGAAGCGCCAATGTTTTAAATGCTCAGGGTCCACCTTAAATTACCATGGGAAACCAGACGTGGGACCCTTGCTCACTGTTCTTAGAGAGGCACAGCTCCACCTCACTGACCAGGCCCAACCAGGCCGAAACATGTGTCTGGGGTTGCTGTTGGTACTCTTGCTCAGAAGAGAATTGCCTGGCATTTCGGTGCTGGACTGCTCCAGGGCAGGACAAAGACTGATATGTAGTGGAAATCTCTTCTGTGATAGGATGGTGAGCTGAAGACTCTAACCCGGGATATAGGCTGGGATGGAGACACTCAAAGGATCCCCCCCTTGTTTGTGCAGAGTCCAGCCTAACACATTTAAACAGGTCAAAACTCAGTGCTTGCATGCTTGGCGGGCATTAGTGCATTACATACACCAAAATAAGAGATACTTTATTGTTCTCATGTTTTTACAAAACATGAGAACGTTAAATCACATGCCTCACTTTAGTACATAAACAAGAGAGTCAAATCATTCTATATCGTTCTACGGTTGTCGGTGCATTGAGGATTACACAGAGCCCGGATTCCCCACTCAGCCACTCTTCTAAGAGTCTCTCAATTAGGTCGTCTGTCCCCCAATGGAGTAACAGATGTCACAGCCATTTTATTTATACACCGAGATCCCGAGGGTGCCCAAACGAGTATGTTCAATGTTACACATAGTTTAATATTAGGGGGACTTGTGGA
The DNA here is from genome assembly GCF_040938575.1 of Ambystoma mexicanum. Classification (NCBI taxonomy): domain Eukaryota; kingdom Metazoa; phylum Chordata; class Amphibia; order Caudata; family Ambystomatidae; genus Ambystoma; species Ambystoma mexicanum. Next base: position 446,857,197 of record NC_090930.1, read on the forward strand.
ACATCAAAAGTGCACACATCCTAGCTAATTACGTAATTAGTGATTCTAGCACACACTCCTTTTATTACAGACATTTATCAAAATTATACAGACCGGGGCTCAGTATGTTCCAAAAGATGCTCTTTGATGTTATCCAAACCAGTCAGGAACTGTCTGTCATCTGTGCTTTTCATCTCCTTCCCCATAATTGTATTTTCGAAAGATTATGGTGTGTGCACCAGATGTCCATCCAGGCAAATGTTTAGTTTTACGTGGTGGCGACTGATTAAGAAATCTAACCATAAATAAAAAAAATAGAATGTAACTAATGCAGTTGTAGACCCTGTAGCCTGGTCTTCTGGTCCCTCACAAAGTCTGTCTAGCCACTGCCCCACACTGCTTCCCAAAAACCACACGTTTACTGAGAACGCACGCTCCGTGTAAATGACATTCCTGAAGCATACATTCAATGCCAATGTGGGCATAGAAATATCAGGCCGCTCCCACCTCAGGGACTGCCTCTGTACTGCTTTTTTTAAAAATTCTACTTTTAATCATCATACATAAGGAAACTGCCGCCACACCACCGCCCTCAAGATACCTGCCTTTTTTCTTTGATTGCCCAGCTGTGCACCCAACATCTAGACTATTACTTCGAGAGTGTGAAAAACAGAGGCAGACAGAGAAAGAGTGCAGACCAAGATCACTAGATTGCACATGAAACTATGTAGAGCTAGTATTTATGAACATACATATAATATGAGATAATGACCAAAGTCCAGTGTTCAGCAGTAGCCAGCAAAATGAGGTTGAATGACCAATAGCATGTGAGGTAAATGAACCAGACAAGCTCATTTGAAGCAGGATACCCAGAAAACAGATGGTAGAGCAAAGCAAACTGCAAATAAGTGGCAGGTTAACAGTTGGCAGGGTACCTCGTGTGTGACAGTGTGCAGCGCCTAAACCAAGGTCATCCATAAAACCTGTTAGCCCCTCACTTCCTTTCTGCTTGGAGCCTATCTTTCCATTTTTATACATAGTTACATCACAGAAGTGGCAGCAAAGAAAGTGGTTTCAATCGCAGTACTTCAAGGTTATCATTTAAGCAAAAACTCCAGTAACAGCCACAGCCCCACTTGTAGACCCGAGCACAGCGAGGGCCTCAACGATGGGCCCGGGCGCCATTACCAGCCAGTTTAGCGGGCCAGATCGGCTGTTATTGCTATTAGCACACTGGGTTTCCAATCCGGAAACCCAGGGTGCTGACAGCAATGTATTTTGTATAACTGACTATTGATGCAAAATAAGTGCCCACCGTGGAGCTGTACCAGGGCTCCAAGTGGAGCACCACTTCCATTGCAGCGAGCGAGGCCGGAGCGTCAACTGCAGTCGTTGAGCCATCGCCAAAAGATTAAGGTGAGTGAGGTAGTTTTTTAATACGGTCACGAATTTTGGGGGATGGCTAATGGCAGAGCTAAACATCTTGAGCTCTACTAGTCACCATACTTACTTATACACGTAAGCCTCTTTAGCAGGGTTGCAAAGACAGGCACACATGGGAATCTCTGTTAAACACACAAGGCCAGCAACTGAAAAATGTCAATTTACTGAGCAGACTCAAGCCGGAGACCAGGAACCGCGACCACGCCCAAGAAAATGGCAGACTCACAATTTTTTCAGGGAGCGCAGTAGTGCCCACACTTAGAAAGGAGTGAGATTCCCAGACTATAAGGGTGAATTCTGGGGCATGCAGTTAGCATTTAGCATTCTCCTGGACAGGTGTGATTCAAGTGTAAGAGGTGGTTATTGTCTCCTCAAGTCCTGCAGCACTTTAAAGCCTGGAGCTTGCAGGTACTGTCCACTGGAGTACAGGTGATTGTTCACGAGCCCATAGTTGTGACCAGCTTGGAGGTAGGACTACCTGGCTGGGCCCCGCTCACGAATTGTGGACTGTTTGTGACAAGTGGAGGAACCGCTAACTGCGGGAATTATTGCATTGAGCGGGGTGTGGCTAGTGAGATTGTGCGTTATGTTTGAGGGACTGGCCACCTTAACAGTGCTAGCGCACTTGGATTTACTATTGGACACCACACTGGCAATCTCGCATTGTATACATGCGAGTCGTGCTGTCATGGAAAAATTAAAAGGGGCGGCCATCAGGGTCGGAGTGCTTCAAAAAGGGGACAAGCAAAAATAGAGAATTTTGCTTCAGCATTAAAGGCAAAAACGGAGGCCAACACTGAGCTGGCAGCAGGTGCAACTAACATCCCTGATCAGATACCAGTGGCCGAGAACCCGGACACTGTACAGGTCACAAAAACCATGCTGGCCGGTAAAGCAGAAGTGGTCAGGATTCATGTGATCCTTCTGCAGACAGATTTGGGGAAAGTGTCCAATAGAGCTGAAGCCAAAGAGGACAATGAAACCATAAAGTAGTATCTCAAGACTACCATGGCTGGAATGGACGCATTGACCAAGAGACTGGAATGGAGAACAGAGGACACTGAGGGTCGCTATCATGGAAGTACTATTTGCATGGTCGGCCTGCCAGAAGGTGTGGCAGGCCCCAGCATGGAACTGTTTTAGGAAAAATAGGTCACTGAAAAACTTCAGCCAAGGGGCCTTTCACGATTTTACTCAGTGGATTAGCAGTGGGCCTATGCCTCCGAGGATATTGCCTAGAGTAAGGTTGGCTATTTTTTTTATAAACTTCAGGGTTTCAAGATGTAATCCTGCAGGCCAGGAGGCATGAGGGTCCCATTCCATTCAATAACACAAAGTTGCTGGTGTTTTTCGATTATAATCAAGAAGTGCAACGATAAAGGAAATTGCCTGAGGCTGTAAAGAAATGGTTGTTGAGTTCGGACATGTAATGCATGTTAATGTATCCTGCAATGCTAAAGGTGATGCTTGGTGCCGAAATACTTTTCATTTTATTTAAATAGATCCTGAGGAAACGTGGTGCTGGTTACAGAGCACACGCTGCTGGAGGTAGGCCTGAGCGGAGCAGGAAGGAGAAGGGCGCAGAGCCAACAGATCAGCGCAATGGCCGGGTATCTGAATTCCGTACACTGGCTAGATCTGCAATTTCTGTGGACACAAGAATAGCTGTTGCAGGTGATGGCTCAGTGCAACATGATGCCCTCTCCGTCATGGTCACAGGATTTAGGCGGACCATGGCAGAAAATTGGAGGTAGATTAGGTGCATGGTAAAAACCCGCAGTTACTTGGACTATGCCGTTCTATGAAGCACACCTTTGAGAAAAACTATAAATCCTTCTCCCTTCTGTTTGATTGGCATTCTCACTCTGGATACGTGCCGTCCCTACTACAGCCTCTCCCCTTGATCCCATTCCCTCTACGCAAGTACCACAAGTACAACCTCTGCTTATTCCTGGCAATGGGAGGTTTTGCTGCCGCAGCAGATTTCATCGCGTTTATTTGTAATGGATTTTGCCGAAAATAAATGTGGGGGGTGGGTTTGGTCTAATAATTAATGTAGGGGGATTAAGGGGACTTGCTGGGGGTAGCCCCTGCAAAATCAACCGTTCAAAAAAAAAGAAAAAAACATTCGATGAAATGTACCACAATGAAAAAAAACAGCAAAATCACATTGAACCCTCGATCTCAAGTTCTCATCAATCTCGCTCTTTCACCTCCTTCTCCAATGAAACAATTTTAGGTTGCAAGGGTTTATTCCTTTCAGAACCTGCCCAGTCACACTACTGGCTATAGAGCCCATAAACCAGTAAAACTTCTCAACTGATGAAGTGGCGTGGGCCATAAATTACAGAAAGGGGGTAGAGCGCCAGGCCCAAATGGGGTCCCAGTGGATTTGTACAAAAGTGAAATAGCAGTCTGGGCACCAGTGCTCACCAGGGTATTTAATGGTATCCTGTTCCAGGGCCGGGTACCATAGACTTGGACGACGGCAGCGATTGTCCCCATATTCAAGAAGGGGGACAGGGCTGACCCTACTAACTACCGACCCATATCACTGTTGGACGCAACGGGAAAAACCTTTGCAAAGGTAATCCTACAGCACCTAACGGTGTGGGCCATGGTAACTAACCAACTAAGCCACCTTCAGGCGGGGTTCCAAGTAGGGAAAAGCACTGTCGACCAAAGCTTTAGGTTCTTCTTAATCATCCAGGATAACAAAGACCAACCTGTATGAGGTCCGAAAGGCAGCCTTTGACAGTGTTCCCAGAGAAACCCTTTCTCCGATCCTGAGGGCCAAAAACATCCCTGAAGAACTGCTACGCCCAATATAACTCCTCTATGAGAAGACCAGGGCCGTTGTTAGATGTGGATTGGGGAGTGAAGTAACAGACCCGTTTCGGGAGGCTAGAGGGCTCTGGCAGGGATGCATCCTGGCACCTATTTTATTCTGCCTGTACATAAACTCGATAATTGTGAGAGTTGGTGTTTGAGTTAACTGGCAGGTACCAGCGGGAGATCATCTACATTTGTTGTGGCTGCTGTGCTGTGTTGTTGCTGCTGGGAAGTCCTTTTCCTTTAATCTTCCTCCTCCCCCTGCTGGTTTAACTAGCCTGTATTGCGCGAAGCACGGGCGCGAGAGTTGGCGTTCGAGTTAACTCAGAGATGAGAGGGACAGAAACCTGAAGGCCGCCTCCGGCCAGCGGAAAAGAAATCAATTGAAAAGGTGCGCGGTCACACTGCGCAACTCTGCGGGATAATGGGCGCTTGGTCCGGGTTTGTCTTTGTGTCCAGCAATTCCAGTTCAATTAGCAGCCTGTTTGCAGAGGTGAGCGAGACCAAAAAAAAAAAAAAAATCGCCATTCCTACCCATAAAAGCGTTGGATCTCAGAGGGGAAATCTTGGTCTCCCTTTTACCACAGACTCTAATTTACCCACACCCAACGATTCTTGGGGTTCCAGTCTTAACTTCCCACAGGAAGAAGATTCCTTTGAACAGACCCAGCTGTGTTGAACCCTGTGTAATTAGTCTAACCCTTCTCTCGGGACTTCCTTCTATGGCTAAATGTAAATCTTTACCTACAGCATTACCAACTACCCCAGACCCAGCACCAACTCCTATACTGCTGTCTGATAATCAATATGAAAGCAATTTGACCGCCAGAGCAGTGGATACTTTGAAGAACGCAGACAGCGATACCCATAACGAAACAAGAAATTACAAGGAATAAGAAAGATTTTACCTCGACTAATTTGAGATCGCCTGCGAGTGAACATTTTACATTTCTAGTCCTTCAGTGGTACTGGCCAAGGAGAGGTATTTGCTGATTACCCTCCTCGGAATGCAGCTAGAACTTTTGGAACATGCGAGGCCAGCAAGATTATCACTTGATATAGTTGACATTGAAGCCTTAATAATCAGCAAAAAAGAAATGCGGTTTTTGAAGCCCCGCTCCAAAGTGACCCTCACTCTAAATTCCGCCAAACCTCGGCATGCACTGGTCCTATTATCCACAACTCAAAAGTGGCCCCCTTATCTCTGGATACAAATGTGTTACCAAATCTGACAAAGGAGTGAGCTAGTCAGTGCACCAGCCCTCTTCAGATACTGAAGTAATGTCATCAGGCCTGCAGGATACAGATTCAATGGTACACAGTTTTATACCTACGGATATAGCACCATTCCAACGAACAAGTTCATCGGCCTCGCTCACTGAGCCCCCGGTGGAAGAAAACTCCACATGGAGTGGGCTCTCCTAAACAGCAAGCTCCTAGTGGGAAAAATGCAGGTGGAATGATGCCCACCCCTACATCTATGATGGACTTGCAGAATACCATAATGGCCGCCCGACAATCTCACTACCCACATTTTCGAAGCTAGATGAGACCTTCAGCGATGCGATGAAGGACCAGGCGACCCTCCTAGCCTAGCCATGGTACATTCAAAACAGATATACTTGGAAGCATTCACGACAAAAATCCAATTGCGCCTAGATAAAGAGTCTGAACTGATAGCACAATGGCATGCAAGGCTCTACAATCTGGCACGAGGTGAACAGACGGAGAATCAACTATGAGGACTTCGATTTTAGATATGAATTATGTTATGCGTCGGGAAAGACGCATTGCCCCACTGCAGACCTTCGCTTCAAATCAACTTATAGAAGATCCTAACTCACTTCCTCTTAACCCAGCAATTCCAGATACACAGGAACCCATCCAGATTTCTATCAAATCCATCCAGGAAAAATGGAAAAGCTCCTCTCAGTTAAGGGATAGAGAGGTTACTGCTCGACTGACTGTCTGTTGGCTGGAAGTTCACAGACCGTCGAAAACTCTGAACACCTTACTACAGTGGAACCTGCTTTATACGACTCCCAGCGGGACACTGAACTACTTTTGGCGGCTAGAGAGGAAGTAACAGCAAGTTCCTCACTCTTAACTAGCAATGCAACCGTCTCATCGCAGCAGATGCCACGAGTGGTTGAGACACCAACTGTAGTGAATATGCAGCCCTTTAATATTTTCGAGAAAAGAACCCCTAACAACAAAGGATCAGTCCCTTTACTTACGAAACTGAAAAACCAGCCTAGAGGCACCAAACCTAAGTCAAAAGGGTTGAGAGCCTTCTTACGTAACTTAAAGAGTCCCGCCAGAGAACCTACTGCTGCCTCTCAAATCAGCAGTAACGAATGGGAAGGAGAAGTCTATACTTCAACTATGAGATTGGAAGTCAGTTAAGAACAAGATTACTGAAGAAGAATTGGAACAGAGAGATATTATGATGAACTTTTCTTTCAATCCATCAGAAGAATATGTTGAAGATGCTACACTCGTGCCTAATCCTCAAATCTCAGTTGAAGAAATTTCACATGACGACTTAAAATGCTTCAACTTTACTCGACTCTTCCCCCCCCTCAAGACCCAATGACTTATAGCAGCATCCAGAGGAAAAGAGTTTCTTACCCTGGACCAAAAGCACCTGAGAGCTACTACAAACTGCCAATAATTAGAGCAGAAATCGGACAACCGTGGACCAAAAGAATCAATTAGTAAATTTCCAAATGTCGATCTTTAAAGACATTTAATTGACATCAGTGCCTACCAAAGAAACGCCAAGACAGTCGAGAGCAGCTTCCAATCATCACAACTCTGCCATTCATCCAATTGATGAAATTTCTTTGGCCCGGCGTGATGAAATTAAACAACTCTGCAAACTATTGGTGAATTTCAAAACAGGAGATCATAAGAGCAGTCTAGCAGTTAAGATGTCAGATCAACTTCCATAGCAGAGATCTAAACGACACTAATAATCATGCTTGACAAATAATATCACCGTTGCAGGCAGATTGGCAACCAGGAATCTGAATAGTCTCTCCACTCAAATTGTGTTGCTGGAATGCCCGAGGATTCACCCATTTGTTTAGAGAAGGCAAGGCAGAGCTGCAGACCTTTGATATTATATGCCTCCAGGAAACGTGGTCCAAACATTACCAGCTTGCGATGGGTATATTTCATACTTAAATCCTGCCCTTAGAGAAAAAACTGGGCAACCATTTTCAGGCCTGCTGACATTGGTAGTCAGCCAGAAACTTGGAAGTCCAAGAAGAGTTGAATCTCAATCTTTTCACTCAAATCCTAGTTATTCTGGAAACAGCACAAAACAATGAACTGGGCAATCATTTGGTTATTTGCAATCTGTATTGGAATCCTGCTGGCATCAACGACACCCGAGACGGTCCTCTAGATAATAGATTACCTACAACTCTGAAATAAGAATTTGCAATTCTTTATGTGTGGAGATTTAAACATCCGTCTCTTTGAGAACAACGGGGCTCCGATATCCATGCAGATGCTACAGAAGAAAGCACACTTTTGGGTTAAGGAATTACAAGCGAGATCCATCTTCCCGATGAATGGACAGCTTTCTGGGGATATTCCCCCCCCCACTCCTATGTAGCAGAAGAGGAACTCGCTTGCATTTTGGGATTATATATTTTCTCCTCTCTGAAATGATTCCGGAACGCCACTCCTTGAAGGTTGTTATGACTTCAAAAAGCGATCATCGCTTAATGGCATTAAACTTGGAAAGGCAATCAGGGTGGACTGTCTTTGAACAAACTGCCGATGTTAAATCTAACTAATGGGAAAAATAGGCTCTGAATCCATTCTTCTGATGTACCAATCATGACAAACTTTATATCATTGGATGTGGATTCCTTATAAAGCTACAGAATGAAAAAGACCTAAAACCGCTTCCAGTATAGTCCATGCCTATAATGACGAATTGGTTGAACAGAGAAAAAAATCTCATTCGGATCTAAGAAAATTGAATTCCAATCCTGCAAAAGTCCATGTTAATTCGGGAAAAAAAGCAGAAATACAAAAACAGGCTCCTTATGTACAAAGCGCAACGCCTTCAATCAGACGCAGAGACGATACTTAAAACATTGGACAAACAAAACACTTCAGACCTTTGGGTTCTACTTAATGGCCAACATAGCATAGCTCCATCACTTTCCTTCTTTGCTCCAGAAGCTGATTGCATAAAGTGCAGAGAAGTGAGCGACCCAAAGAAAACTAATTGGGATGACCCCCAAGTCAATAGCTCATTCAAGAAATGGAATATCGAATGGGACAGAGACTACATAGTGGCGTTAATTAGACAACTATATACATCACAGGCTCCCGGCCCGGATGGCTTATCTACCAGCTCCCTAAAGGAAATTCC